>NC_134268.1:175282458-175892458 GCF_031893055.1 Leptodactylus fuscus | reverse complement strand
AGTATGGGGGAAGTACGGGAGAAATCTTGGAGATGGTTGTCTGAGGAGCGGATGAGAGCAGAGCGGAGTAGGAGGTCATTGGAGGATCTGAGGTTACGTGTGGGCAGGTAGCGGGAGATTAGTTCAGAGATGTATGGAGGGGACAGGTTGTGGATCGATTTGAATGTTAATGTTAGTAGCTTAAACACAATTCGCTGGGCTATAGGTAGCCAGTGGAGGGACTGGCAGAGGGGAGCAGCCAATGAAGATCGAGGGGTGAGGTGAATTAAGTGAGCAGCGCAGTTTAAGGTGGACTGGAGGGGGGCGAGGGTGTTAGCTGGGAGTCCATGGAGAAGGGTGTTGCAGTAGTCTAAGCGGGAGATTATGAGGGCATGGACGAGCATCTTAGTGGTTTCAGGGGTGAAGAAGGAGTGGATTCGGTGGATGTTCTTGAGTTGGAGGCGGCAGGAAGTGTTGAGGGTTTGAACGTGTGACTTGAAGGATAGGTCGGAGTCCAGGGTTACCAAAAGGCATCGGGCCTGTGGGACAGGGGTAATTGTGATTCCATTGAATTTGATAGATGGGCCAGGTGGAGGGGCCATATGGGGTGGGATGAAGATGATGAACTCTGTTTTCTCCATGTTGAGTTTGAGAAAACGGGAGGAGAGGAAGGAGGCTACAGCTGCTAAACAATCTGGAACTCTGGCCAGCAGGGAGGTAATGTCTGGTCCAGAGATGTATATTTGAGTGTCATCAGCATAACAGTGGTACTGGAAACCATGAGATTCTATGAGTTGGCCAAGGGTGTAGATGGAGAACAGGAGGGGTCCTAGGATGGAGCCTTGGGGGACACCTACAGAGAAAGGGCGAGGTGAGGAGGTGGTGTGTGAGTGGTAGACGCTGAATGTGCGGTCAGTGAGGTATGAGGAGATCCAGAAAAGGGCCAGGTCTGAGATACCAAGGGATGAGAGAATTTCTAATAGGAGGGAGTGGTCGACTGTGTCGAAGGCAGAGGAGAGGTCAAGGAGGAGAAGGACAAAGTAATGGTGCTTGGCTTTGGCGGTTAGAAGGTCATTAGGTTAGGGCAGTTTCAGTGGAGTGCCGGGGTCTGAAGCCTGACTGTAGTCTGTCAAAAAGCAGGTTGGATGAGAGATAGGAGGAGAGTTCGGAGTGGACGTGTTGCTCAAGCAGTTTTGAGGTGTACTGGAGCAGTGAGATGGGACGATAGTTGGCTGGGGAGGACGGGTCGAGGGACGGTTTCTTAAGTGTAGGTGTGACTGTGGCGTGTTTGAAGGCAGAGGGGAAGGATCCATTGGCTAGATATAGGTTGAAGAGATGGGTTAGGGCTGGAGTAATGAGTTCAGTGAGTTTGGGGATGAGATGTGACTGGATTGGGTCAAGTGTGCAGGAGGTGAGGTGGGATTTAGAGATTAGGGAGGAGATTTTTTCATCAGTGATGGTGGAGAAACAGGTCATCATAAAAAAAAAAAATCGGATTTTAAAAACGATCCTGAAATCTCAAGATCGGCTCAACCCCAGTGATTACACCCTAGTGATTAAAAAGTAGCTAGGCACTTACTAATAGCCCTACATTGTAAATAAACACTGTTTTCCATCCCCAGCAACCAGACAATATTGTCTATGAATTCCCTATGAGCAGGAGTCTGAGTATCCAACCAATGTTTGGAAATACGTTTTTGGGCCATCTATAGTAATCTGGCTTCAGTTATCTTACCAGCTTCACTGATTGACACGTCATCTACGTAGCCCAAGTTACCCACTGGTGGTGGTGGGGAGGGGGAATATCGACAGCATAGACCCTGCTGACAGCAGTAACAACATAATTGTTCCCGCTTTGTGAATGCCCAAATGATATTAAGAAAATCAACTGTATAGCATTGACATCAGGTGCAGTACCCCTGTATCAAGGAGATATTTAGGCTTTCTATACACACAATGTAACAGGTACTAATAAGATATCCTTCATTCAATGATAACTGAGGTGTCCTCTCCATGATATGTTACCAAAGACTATCTTTTAAGAGTCTAATATCAAAACTTACATTTCTGTTCGGCTCTCTGTGGTCTATTTTATATTTGGAACCTTCATTGGGTGATGTTTGAGTCTTGATGCAAACCGGTCCTTGGACACACACACACTACATTGTCTGAACTATCTCCTTCAGTCCCATAAAGATTGAGGCCCCAAAGCATCATACATATATTACCTATGCTGGAAACTACTGATAAATATTGTTTACAGAATAAACCTTTTAGGGGCTTCTCAAATATGAAATAATAAACATCAGTGGGGCTCTGAGAAATGGGATCTCCTCCTATGTCTGAATGAATTGGTTCATAGCGGATCCCTTTGGCTATAATTGACCCTCATTGACTTGCATAGTTCAATGTAGCCAAGCAAGGATGGAGATTGAGGCTGGATATACACGCACAAACACACACACACACACACACACACACACACACACACACACCAGCGTCTTCCTTTATAAAATTGCTACAATAAAAACCACCCGGCCTCTTCTACAGTTTACCTGCAGCTCTCACTATATCCCTTCCACAACATTCAACTTCTGCATTGCAACGGTTGAAATCTGCAGGTAAAACTGACATTGCAAGTTTTTACACATGTGGATGGGTTTTGGTTAAACTTAAAATTGCCACAGCAATTTTCAATGGCTAACTCGTGGTGATAGAACCTTTATCCACAGGGCAATTGGAGTCCAAGATCCAGCATACAAACCTGTCAGTCGGATCCCTTTAAGCACGGATAATTGTCTTTTCCGTTGCAACCCTAAGAACACCATCGCCAAACATCAGCATTTGTGACTTTTCCAATTCCAATTTTATTGGATGAATAGCTACCAACCATAGAACTACTAGACCATTACATTGATGGCAGCTTAAGTGTCTTCTGTATGCGATGACAAGTCTGTGACATAAGTATTATGGATATCTGGGCTTATAAGATGCTTCATAAACCCAGATTGATGCCCTCCAGTATGTGCAGAGCGCACTGTCCATGTGATGATTCCGCTTCATTTAATCGAGGCTATCCTGGCAAATTAAAATTGTTTTCTTCCTAATTTAAAGATGCCCCCGAGGTTTCTGTGCCAGTCATTGATGTGTAATTGGATGAAAGGGTTCTTCAAGTTCATCATTATTTTGTAGCCCTTGGTTAGATTCATCTGCCGAAAAAACACATGATTTAGTTCTGCCAGTCCTGGTTGTATGCTAAAGCCTTTAGACCCTTCCTTATGAAATATTCACACTAAAAAAGCCATACTGTCTGCTCAGTTATAGGTCTATTTAACCCAAAGTTACAAATCTTGATTTATAAATTTAAAGTTTTGTATATGACAGTAGTGTATGGAACAGTATATGAAATATGTGCTACAGACAGTAGTGTATGGCACAGTATCCTATTAATATTATAAATGTGAAAGTTTGTGAGTTTGGATGTTTGTGGCTTTGGCTTTTCGGATGTTTGTTAGTCAATCACGCAAAACCCGCTTGACCGATTTGGCTGAAATTTTCCACAAACATAGTTAATACACCCCATTGCGCAATAGGCTACTTTTCGTCACAATAGCGCACATACGTTTTTCCCAGGACCCCCACAAACCCCAAACTCACATCACCATCTCTGCAATCTCACACACTTTGGACCATAGCAAGCCACAAAATTCCTATTGCCCTCTGCAGCCTCGCCCCTAACCCCACACAATCACATATACAGATACTTTACCACTTTGCCCCTCACCTTAACGATACTCCAGGAGGCTCTCTTTAACGCTCCGGAGCAGCCATGTTTGCCAACCCCCACCGCTCTGACAATCCGCGACACCGCCCACCCATGTCAATACCCCTAGGAGGTCTAATAAATGCAAAAAAAAAAGTTTAAAAAAAGTAAAAAAAATATTAAAAACAAACAAAAAAAAGTATTAAAAATTCAAATCACCCCCCTTTCCTTAGAACACATATAAAAGTAGTTAAAAACTGTGAAACACATACATGTTAGGTATCCCCGCGTCCAAAATCGCCCGCTCTACAAAGCTATACAAATATTTTTCCTGTTTGGTAAACGCCGTAGCGGGAAAAATGGTCAAAAGTGCCAAACCGCCGTTTTTTCACTGTTTTGATTCTGATAAAAATTTGAATAAAAAGTGATCAAAGCAATAACATTTCCCGAAAATGGTAGAACTACAAAGTACACCCAGTCCCTCAAAAAAAGATGCCATATACATCCTCGTACATGCACGTCTAAAAAAGTTACGGCTGTCGGAATATGGCGACTTTTCAAAAAAAAATTTTTTAACAGTTTTGGATTTGTTTTTAAGGGCTCAAAATGTAACTAAAACCATATAAATTTGGTATCCCCGGAATCGTAACGAAACACAGAATACAGGGGACATGTCATTTTGGTTGCACAGTGAACGCCGTAAAACCAAAGCCCGTAACAAAGTCGCAGAAATGCATTTTTTCTTGAAATCCACCCCATTTTGAATTTTTTCCCTGCTTCCCAGTACATTATATAGAATAATTAATGGTGGCATCATGAAGAAAAATTTGTCCCGCAAAAATTAAGACCTCATATGGCTCTGGGAGCGGAGAAATAAAAAAGTTATGGGGTTTAGAAGGAGGGGAGTCAAAAACGAAAATCAAAAAATGCCATCGGCGGGAAAGGGTTAACTTCAAAGTCACTATGTAAAGTTTCTCACAACACCGTATATATAGCAGCTCAAATACAAAGTAACTTCTACACAAAAGTCTCATGTATTCTCTGAATTACAGAAAAAACAAGATACAAACTTACATTTCATATCCCATACCTTATACACAGTACGAAAACCTTACCTGCGCCTGTATATACCCACTGCTACAATCACCGCAGACGAAGTCGCGGGTACCAGCTAGTATGAACTATATACCACAGACAGTAGTGTATGGTACGGTATATAAACTATAGAGTATATGTACACTTTCATAAACCTGTCTTGTAAACAGGCTTATATGCAGGACATTTTCCTCTGATGATTTTCTATGAAAACGGCAAATGAGTCTACAATGGAGACATCAGTGCAGAAGTGAACGTAGCCTTAATTAGATTTGTTGTTTTCGGTTCCCCAGTGTCAGATTAGATTGTCAGCCATGATGGAATTGCTATTGGTTGTCACAATGTCCACTTTTCCTTTTGTATTATTATTTTCCAGTGTAGACGATATTTTCCCGTATTGTAAGTACTTATAATCTTATTGCTGGCTGCTACACGGGAAATGATGCCCCCGGAGTCAATGGCTATCTGCTGCATACTTAAATTTCAGGGAGTTTCTGATAACCCAATGTCAGGGTTAGTTTGGGTGAGTTGCTGCCCTGACATTGGGTTATATGTCTGAAATCAAAAATTTTGGTTGGTCCTTCTCTCTCCCAGCATATGCTGAGTAAGGAAAGACGGGATGAAGAGCAGATCTGTGAAAATTGGCAAAATCAACTAACCTTTTAGTAAGGTGTATGGCCAGCGTTAGTTTTGTAAGGAGTCGGTATTATATACATGTAGTAGTCAGAGTAGGGTAGACATATATGGCTTATATCTTACTCCCTTGGTAGGCTTGTTGTGTTTTGGGTTTTATTCATACAGTTTACCTGGGTTACCCCATTCACATTACATGGTTGGCCAAACCATTGACTCCTATACATTCAGCTGATACGCACCTTATACTCATCTATCCTGCTTTAGAGTAACTTCCCCACAATGTCGGTGAACATACAGTGCTGCCAGTAATGGAGGCTATACTCTGCTACCTACCCCTTGGCATTAGTCTTACAGACATATTAATGAGAACCTCCACTTTGCCAATTACTAAGTTTACAAGTATTTATTGCCGTAGTTCTAGCATTTACGGTACACTACACACATGGGAATTTGTATTTGGAGCCAAACTTTTGTACGTCTATCTTTGGCTTTTCTATAAAAGTCTGCGCTGACTTTTTAATGTTTCATCTGCTGACATATTTGAGCCAATGTATAAATCAACACTTCTCAAGAACTCCCATCTCAAGTATAAGGAAACAAGTTTTATTTGGCTGCAAAGAATCACATAACACAACTCAACTGGATGTGATCATGAACCTGATGTGGTGCCAGCGCCGATTAGCGTCATACATCTGTGCCAGGCGTGCCAGGCATACATCCTTGTCTATTGCTTCAATCTACTTTTTTTTTTTTTAAATGGTTCATTTGTTAGGAAATAAGTATATGCCAAAAGCCAAATGTTTCCTCTGTAATCGCTCCCAGAGATCTAAGTTATGGAGTCAACATAAAGTATTAGACATAAGAGCTATTTATAGTATGCGTGCTGGATTCAGTACTTGTCACAGCTGAAGATATCTGATAAAGCTGTGGTCATGGGTGGGATGGTTTCTAATATAAAGCAGATTTCTGAAGACATTTTATTTGGAGATTTTCTGCTATTTTCTGAAAAGTGACATTATTACACAGCCTCCATACCAAAAATCTGGCCTCATCTTAATGCCTTGCACCCTAGTAATGGTAAGTCATGTTGGGATTGTTTAGTAGTATCTGACAAGTGACCAGGTGAATCCTCCAGTGGGCCCCTGAGCCAGGGTGGGCCACTAGCCCTTGTGTGCAGCACAATACACTGACTATACTGCACACACAGGCAGCATACAGCATATTAAACTGCTTATATTTCCATATAATAAACTGGGTAGAATCTTTAACAAACTACCCAATTTGTTAAAGTATAGACACGTAGACACAGAAGCAGCCAAACAGTCTCCTCACTTTCTGGGTTGTTGACTATCCATAATATTAAAAGGGCTTTAGAGAACTATGATATTGATCATCGCACCTTAGGATAGGTCCTCAGTATCAGAGGTTGGTCCAGCGCTTGTGTCAGCTCACTAAAGGGGCTGCAAGCTTTGTCTCTTCACTGTCTGGCATCATAATTCCAGCAAATCCCACATGGTTTAAACACCGTAGAAAAAACTGATGCGTTTTGCAGGCCCTGCAAAGGGACACTGGCAAATCCCATCCACACAGATTGCAGAAAAATAGGCGTAGCGGACACGCATCAATTTCTTAAACCGTTGCTGTTTTGGAAATCGCAGCATGTCAATTATACCTACGGTAAAGGCGGTTTGCCTGTAGGTTTAATGCAAGCAGAAAACCTCTGCGGACTTTGTGTGAAAAGTGCTGCAGGAAAAACCACAATGTTTTGCAGTTGTAGTTTTTTCTCGAAGCGCTTTTTTGATGTAGCAGCCATTAAACAAACATTCTTTGCACCACGTTCTTTTATTTTTTGCACCATTTTTGTTCTTTTAATGACTGCTACATCTGTACCGTATATGTATCTATATTTTTTTCTGTGTCCTATAACATAACTATAGCTATTAATATGTAACTTTTATTTTTTTTAGATTCTTGCATTTAATGTATTTTCGATGTCCATTGTTTTGATTTTGAGTTATTGTAGTTAACCCCTTGTGCTCATTCAGTCTTTGGCTAACTGCTTTGTTTCTGATTTGCAGACTGTGGGTTGAATGTACATAAACAGTGTTCTAAGCATGTGCCCAATGACTGCCAGCCAGATCTCAAGCGCATCAAGAAAGTGTACAGCTGTGACCTTACCACATTGGTGAAAGCACACAATACCCCAAGGCCAATGGTGGTGGACATGTGCATCCAAGAGATTGAAAGCAGAGGTTTGGAAAATAATTCTATTTGATTTACTTACATTTATTGCAATAATAATTCTGACTGTACTGTTTGTCTACTGAGATAATATACCGTATATACTCGAGTATAAGCCAAATTTTTAAGCACAGTTTTTGCACTGAAAAAGCCCCCCTCGGCTTACACTCGAGTCAAGCAAAAAAAAAAAAAAAAATTCCCCTTTCCCAGCACCCAGCAACTACTGCACCCAAAAACCATTTAAATTTTTTAAATTTTCCAGTAGCTGCTGCATTCCCCCCCCCCCCCCCCTCAGCTTATACTCGAGTCAATAAGTTTTCCCAGTTTTTTGTTGTAAAATTAGGGGGGTCAGCTTATACTCGGGTCGGCTTATACTCGAGTATATACGGGTAATACAACCTAATGTAGCCCAGAGGGCTTTACCACTAACTACGCCCAGAGGAAAGAAAATGTTACCAGCAAAATAAATAGAAATTCTTTACAGTAAGAGCAGTAAAACTATGGATGGATGTGGTGATGGTGGATTCATTGTGCAAGTTCAAAAAGGGTCTGGATTCTTTCTTGAATGGAAGAATGTTACCGGTTACGGGTTGATTTGGTAAAGACGAGTTGATCCAGAGTTTTATACTGATTGCCAGATGTGGTAAGGATTTTTTTCCCCTGAGATGGGACAATTGGCATCTGGATATACTCTATAGTGTTATAGGTTAGACTTGATGGACGTGTGTCTTCATCTCACCACATCTCCTATGTCACTCCAATGCATTGCATCATTAAAGAGCTCCACTGATTTAGTATCCTTGGGATTTTTACTCTAGTTCCCACCTCTCCTGAGCAATCATGACTGTTAGTTTTGGCAAAGTTATACTCTTTACTAGAGATGAGCGAACACTAAAATGTTCGAGGTTCGAAATTCGATTCGAACAGCCGCTCACTGTTCGAGTGTTCGAATGGGTTTCGAACCCCATTATAGTCTATGGGGAACATAAACTCGTTAAGGGGGAAACCCAAATTCGTGTCTGGAGGGTCACCAAGTCCACTATGACACCCCAGGAAATGATACCAACACCCTGGAATGACACTGGGACAGCAGGGGAAGCATGTCTGGGGGCATAAAAGTCACTTTATTTCATGGAAATCCCTGTCAGTTTGCGATTTTCGCAAGCTAACTTTTCCCCATAGAAATGCATTGGCCAGTGCTGATTGGCCAGAGTACGGAACTCGACCAATCAGCGCTGGCTCTGCTGGAGGAGGCGGAGTCTAAGATAGCTCCACACCAGTCTCCATTCAGGTCCGACCTTAGACTCCGCCTCCTCCGGCAGAGCCAGCGCTGATTGGCCGAAGGCTGGCCAATGCATTCCTATGCGAATGCAGACTTAGCAGTGCTGAGTCAGTTTTGCTCAACTACACATCTGATGCACACTCGGCACTGCTACATCAGATGTAGCAATCTGATGTAGCAGAGCCGAGGGTGCACTAGAACCCCTGTGCAAACTCAGTTCACGCTAATAGAATGCATTGGCCAGCGCTGATTGGCCAATGCATTCTATTAGCCCGATGAAGTAGAGCTGAATGTGTGTGCTAAGCACACTCATTCAGCACTGCTTCATCACGCCAATACAATGCATTAGCCAGTGCTGATTGGCCAGAGTACGGAATTCGGCCAATCAGCGCTGGCTCTGCTGGAGGAGGCGGAGTCTAAGGTCGGACCTGAATGGAGACTGGTGTGGAGCGATCTTAGACTCCGCCTCCTCCAGCAGAGCCAGCGCTGATTGGCCGAATTCCGTACTCTGGCCAATCAGCACTGGCTAATGCATTGTATTGGCGTGATGAAGCAGTGCTGAATGTGTGTGCTTAGCACACACATTCAGCTCTACTTCATCGGGCTAATAGAATGCATTGGCCAATCAGCGCTGGCCAATGCATTCTATTAGCGTGAACTGAGTTTGCACAGGGGTTCTAGTGCACCCTCGGCTCTGCTACATCAGATTGCTACATCTGATGTAGCAGTGCCGAGTGTGCATCAGATGTGTAGTTGAGTAAAACTGACTCAGCACTGCTAAGTCTGCATTCGCATAGGAATGCATTGGCCAGCCTTCGGCCAATCAGCGCTGGCTCTGCCGGAGGAGGCGGAGTCTAAGGTCGGACCTGAATGGAGACTGGTGTGGAGCGATCTTAGACTCCGCCTCCTCCAGCAGAGCCAGCGCTGATTGGTCGAGTTCCGTACTCTGGCCAATCAGCGCTGGCCAATGCATTCTATTAGCCCGATGAAGTAGAGCTGAATGTGTGTGCTTAGCACACACATTCAGCTCTACTTCATCAGGCTAATAGAATACATTGGCCAATCAGCGCTGGCCAATGCATTCTATTAGCTTGATGAAGCAGAGTGTGCACAAGGGTTCAAGCGCACCCTCGGCTCTGATGTAGCAGAGCTGAGGGTGCACAAGGGTTCAAGTGCACCCTCGGCTCTCCTACATCAGAGCCGAGGGTGCGCTTGAACCCTTGTGCAGCCTCGGCTCTGCTACATCAGAGCCGAGGGTGCGCTTGAACCCTTGTGCACACTCTGCTTCATCAAGCTAATAGAATGCATTGGCCAGCACTGATTGGCCAGAGTACGGAATTCGGCCAATCAGCGCTGGCCAATGCATCCCTATGGGAAAAAGTTTATCTCACAAAAATCACAATTACACACCCGATAGAGCCCCAAAAAGTTATTTTTAATAACATTCCCCCCTAAATAAAGGTTATCCCTAGCTATCCCTGCCTGTACAGCTATCCCTGTCTCATAGTCACAAAGTTCACATTCTCATATGACCCGGATTTGAAATCCACTATTCGTCTAAAATGGAGGTCACCTGATTTCGGCAGCCAATTACTTTTTCCAATTTTTTTCAATGCCCCCGGTGTCGTAGTTCCTGTCCCACCTCCCCTGCGCTGTTATTGGTGCAAAAAAGGCGCCAGGGAAGGTGGGAGGGGAATCGAATTTTGGCGCACTTTACCACGTGGTGTTCGATTCGATTCGAACATGGCGAACACCCTGATATCCGATCGAACATGTGTTCGATAGAACACTGTTCGCTCATCTCTACTCTTTACTGTCAGGTAAGCGGTTCTAGCTGGACAGTTTGGGTCCATCCACCTGACAGTAGAGAACATAATTCTGCTGAAACTAATATATATGATTGTTGGATGAAAAGAGCTAGAGAAAAAAGTTACAACTGTGCCAGAATCAGTAAGGCGACACCTATTGTAATGGCTGGGGTTGGTGGAGGTAGTGAAAGGCAGTGAATATTTTAACAGGCAATGCAATTTATAATAATCTGTATGTGTGACAAACCTCTTACATGTCTGTCACTTGGGTAGTGCTCCTAAACGGTGGCTAAGAGGCTACATGTTGGCCTCTGACCCCTCTCATGTGACTCCTTAGCTGGTATTAGTTCTGCTTTTATGTCCAAATGGCATACTATGTCATAGAACCACTGAAGCTGAGCAATACAGTCAAATCCATATCATGGGAAGTTAATACTAATAAAGTGTACACTTATCCATGAAGACTTTTCTGTAACCATTGCAAATTGTTTGCTATAGAAAAATGCTGGTGGAAACAGCTTCATACACTGCCTGTTTAATGTTAACCATCATATAATCTTACTAGATACTGTATGAGGAAGGTATTCTACCCTAAAAGCATTATATCTGTACATCTAGCATTAGAGTCCATAAGGTGACAACAGGCCGTCACAAATCCTGTGCACTGACATACATATTTCGTGACCTAGGCTTTACCATGTATATGAGCCCTGTATACAGGAAGACAGTGTTTGTAATCTGTGAGACTATCCCTGGAGATGAGGGATCATTGACAAATATCAGTATTTGTTAACGAAACCCTTATATACACCTTAACATAAAAGAACAAGACCTCCAGATACTGAACAGGTCTGTGAGACAGTAACTTACAATAAGGTTACTACTAGAGATGAGTAATTTTTTCCAAAATTCAATTCGTCAGTTTTGCCGAATTTTCTGATACAATTTGATCCGAATTAATTCGGGGTGAATCACGTTAAAAAACCCACAGCTATTTCCTGGCTGCAGAAGGCCTGTATAATGCTGCAGAACACTATGCCTTGCAGTAATATACATAGGGAGTCTGCTGTGGTTTTTAGTGATGTCCCACTAGGGGACCTGAACCAGTTATGCACTGATCGCTGGTTCAGCACTATAGACTGTAATTCATATGTATTGCAGTGAGTAGAGGAAGGCGCATAGGCTGACTTCCTCACTTCTGGGCAGGGTCAACCAGGTACTGGGAGTTACTAGCAGCCTGGAGTCACTGGCCAGACCCCAGGCTGCAAAAGATGCATATCTGTACCCCCGATCTCGCCGAAGGGGGTCATATAGCATGGCGGAACCCCTTGGATGCCATAGTCATGTTTGATCACGGCATCCAAGGGGTTACAACCCCCCAATCAGAGCTGTGCTCTGACCAGCATTTATGAAGCAGGGTGTTAGCTGTCAGTTACAGCTAACACCCACTCCCAATGCCGTGGGCAGTCACAAAGGGGTTAAAGGGCTGCAACATCACAGGGCTGACTGGCTGCGGATTGGCTGCACGCATGGCATTATGGGTGGTTCCACATTACCAGAGATACTTGCCCCATGTCCTAACATGTGCAGCAGCCATTTTAGGAAAAAATTAGATTCATTACCAGGGAGCGTTAGGAAATCCGGATTAGATGGCAATCGAATATTTCCTGAAATTTGGATTGAATTCCACTTTGTCAGCTTCGATTCGCTCATCTCTAGTTACTACAACAAATCCTTTAACCTTACCCATCTGTCACACTTTTTAGGCCCCACCAGTGATTTCTTTATGACTTGTGCCTGAATTCATCTCATGTTATAAATCATTGTGACATTAATACATGTGTCCCAGCCATCACTATAACATAGCGTCTAAGGGAGAGTCTTAAAAGTGCAGCAAACAATTATAGCTGGGAAAAGCAAACATGCAGTATGATTTACAGCCAAACTGTGACTTTTTTTCAGTACAAATACTTTTCATAGGAAAAAATAAAGATTAACATTTTTGCTGTATTGTGTAACTGGGCCTATTGTTGCTCAGTTTTGGACTTCAAACACTTCTATAACTCTAGTGTAAGCAAAACCTTGAATACTGGGGATGTTCTACTTCTTAGAATATTGCACATTTATTAGTACTTGGCACATATAGTGCAAATCAACTAAAGTCCTATTCAGAATAACTTCTAGTTACATTAAGGCTAAGGCCCCACATAGCGTCCCACAGCATACTGTGGCGGCAACACATTGAGGTTTTTCCACTGCACTTTTTAGAGAAAGGAAACCTCTGCGGACTTTCTGCCTTATACCTATAGGCAAACTGCCAGCATTTCCGTACATATAATTTACATGCCGCGGTTTCCAAAACGGCAACAGTTTTGGAAGTCGCAGCGTGTCCATGGTGCGTATTTTCCTGAATTGTGGGGATGGGGTTCACTAGAATCCCATCCGCTACACTGTGACTGTGACACGCCAGCTTTTTTTTTCTGCAACTTTTATGCCACATGGGGCCCTGGCCTATAGATGTATTCCTATCTTACACATTTCTGGTATACCCACAGGATACACACTGTGTACATGATAGATGCAACCTCTACATTGTATTGAATCGATGAATTGTATAATAACCTCTCCATTGAATTCAGTGGGGAAAATCAGTCACTGTGGATTTATCAATCCCTTTACACCAAAAAATTGGCATAGAGATTTGATGTTGTGGTGCACATATGGCACAAAGCTCTTTTAGGGGCCTTACCCGACACACTGTAAATATGGGTGGGATGCGGACACCTTAACCCAACAAGTTTATTCATTTATTCCGATTCATCAGTTTTCTGGCATGAATTATAATGGAAATATACTCTGTCATAGATTTCCATTCTGGATCGGGGGCGTATGACTGATATATGAAGAGGCCACAGCCTCTTTGTAAATCTTTCATTCCCTGCTCTCGTTGGAGCCTTTATTAAGATGGGCATACGTTATACCAGTCTCAATAAACCTGCACCTGTGTATTGGCGAAGAGAGGTGACATGACCACGGCTACCTTGAAATAGTTATGCACCAAACATATTTATTCTCTGTCAAAGAAAAAGCAGAAAATAGCCAGCGCTGTTATAACTAGATATAGAATACAGAGGCTTTTGGCACTTTGGTGCTCTGTAGCAAAACACCATCAACCAATCCAAGAAACTAGAACAGCTGCGGCACTCGCCATAAAAAGTCCATTTCATTTACACTTCATCTATTACAATACGTCGTACATTTGGCTTGTATGTGAGTAAAGACGGCAGCAATGCGACTGAATTCCCTGTTGGACAGAGACGTGCCCAAGCTCCCATTCACTTCAATGAGAAGGCCACAAATATCCAAATACTGTATTTCCCTTGAAATGTCCTGGATTTTTATGGACATGTTTTATTGCTTTGATTCTTATACGTGATATATATATTTGACAATCTGATGGGCTGCTTACAGTATACTGCGATAACACACTGACCAATATTAGTTGTAGATTATTAGTATATGATTGAGTCACCATTGCTCCTGAAAACTGAAAAGGACATTATTCAAAGAGCCCATAGACTTGTCCTGCTAAAGACAGGAGCACAGAAAAAGACAAACCCTGAAGTTGGCACAGGGATATCATACGCCTGTAATATGTAATATGCCTGACAAAGCATCTCATCAGCATCTGGTATACATTAGACTGTGGGCTGCACAGGAATCCCTGTGGTGCCCATGGTGGACTCCAGCCCTGTTCAGCTGTCTTGTGGTTCCTAGCAGAACACTGACATTAGACATAGCAAAAGACTTGTATCGTCACTTATATCATTTTCCAGCTCAGCTCACAATATATGTAAGGAGACTGACTGTGCCTGCTTGAATGCAGTATTGGTAATATCTGTAGAGAGGTTGGATATAAATATAGAGCAGGTCTATAGATTAGAGGACCAGGACGTATAGACTAGGTCAGCTTCATTGTAAAATATGCAGTGGATCAGGAACATGGTTTAGGTACATAAAACTAAGTCATACACTGGATCTGTCAGGTCGGGTCTATACACTCATGGGTTGCACCTGATATACCACCATAAACTCATAAACTTGCTAACTCACTGCAGATATGTCACACCAAAGTCTATGCGGTTTTGGATGGTTTTGCTGCTGTGATTTGCAGAGGAACTCGTGCAGGATTTCCCTGAGAACCTTACTGATCACTGCTTTCAGTCATTGAATAAGATCCTCTAGTGTTTTCTTTCAGTGTTACAAGGGAAAGGGCTCTGCAATGTGTGAGGTTACGTCTATGGCCTTGAAGGAGTGCATGTAGAATAAAGCAGTTCTTATCATCTTTGCCGTGTTGCTGTATTACACCATGTCATGTGGATTTCATGTGGCAGACGCTTCTTCCTCCATGGAAGTTTTAATATTGTTAAAATATCCTTGAAACGGCTGTCTGTGGATGGGCCCCTCGTCCTTTTTGGAGGAGTTATTGTGGCTCTGTTTTATTCTCAGACTTTTCCATAAGGTTCCAGGAAATCCAGCATTGGTCTATAGGGTGCTACCTTCCAAAAGGTGATGCTAGAGCAAGTTACCTTACACCACCATGGAGGACTTTGATTATTCTTTTCCCAGAAGTTTTATCAGGCCGTGAATGGTATAATAAGATCCCATACACTGCAATTTGACATGTCCTTAAGGAGGCATACCCCCCCCCCCCTCACGAATTAATACAGTCGTGTTCAAACACTTTTCATTGTACAGTGAATAACCTTTATTTGCAGAAACGGTAAATTCCTTTCAAGCATGGTTCACACAATGTTATTGGCCCTTGCTCTGAGTATACACAAGGAATCGCTCCTGATACGCACGCTAAGCGTATGTATATGGTTCTGTTAACCCAATGGAGGTCAAATGAGTGACTGTATACAGAATAACACACAAAAAAATGTATGGAATAACATTGTAGGGTGTGGTGCTCCGTACAACATTATCCAGTAAAAAAAATCTGCACTTATGGATGATGGATGTCACTATATGCCAAGAGCGTTTCCTGGAATATACATCAAATGGAGGCCATTAATGTAATATAAACAGGGCCTAGGTCAACAGATCTACAATTACCATATTGTTAAGAACATCTTGTGACCCAGGAACAAAAAAAAAAACCGACTGGTGTAGAGATTAGACAATAATAAGCATTAGAAGGGGGTCTTGTGCGATGGTATATATTATCTTTATGGCACTGTTTGTTACATGTGGCTCTTATGTCTTTGTATAAGATGCTGTATGTTTATTACACTGATGCAAATGTTTGTCTTGTAATAAAAGAGGACACAGATGTAAACCCAAGCACAAAAACTGAAGCCTGACGTCTGGGCTCTGCTTACGTTGCACATACTTGTTCTAGTATATGAAGAGTTTATTTACATCTCATTTTATTATATTATTTTTAGGCTTAAAGTCAGAAGGTCTATACCGAGTCTCGGGTTTTACTGAGCATATTGAAGATGTCAAAATGGCCTTTGATCGAGGTGAGCTTATTGTCAATGTCGGTAGTTTGTGTGGGCCAATATATTTTAGGTACCTGACAAAAAACGGGGTAAATGTGTAAATTGCAACCAAATACTTAGATAGACTCCCCCATTTGTCCCATAAGATCTGAGCTCTGAATTTAGAGGTTTGGTGACATTTAAAAGTCATCACACATGAACACAAAGGTAAGTACAGTATGTTATGTATTACAGTTTGATATTTAGGGTTGTGTGTGGGTTTGTGTTTGTGGATCTCATACAATGGTGTGAATGGGTAGACCTGTTTTCTGCTTGTACGTTTTTTCTATGTTGCTGTATTTATTGTTTATAGTGTGTTCTTATGTTTTATATTTTTATAATAAAATAAATACAGTATAATATATCAGAAATAAACTAAAGCAAAACTAAAACTCCCAGCATACCCGGATATCCAGTGGATTGCAACATGCCCCATCCTTTTGTTCCCAGGGTAATAAGGCTGAAGTCACACTAGGTTTCTGTGACCGTTTGGGATTCCGTCCCCCATTCCGCTTGAAAAACGTGGAGAGAAAAGTCTTGCAAGCAGACCTTTTCTCTCTGCAATTTTCGGGCTGAACCCGATGGACCCCATTATAGTCTAAGGCAGGGGTCGGCAACCCCTGGCACGCGTGCCAAGAGTGGCACGCGAGGCATATTTTGCTGGCACGGCAGCCAGCCCGCAACTTTCATACACTAATTGAGAGAGAGCGTCCCTTCAGTGCTCTGGTAGAGCTGAGGTGTAGGACACGCCCCCTTCTCTCACTGCCCACCAATCAAAGGTGAGCCTCTCACTGCACAGGATAAGGGCTTCCTGGACCTGCTGCTACACGTGAGGAGCTCCTGCCGTCTGCAGCCCTGAGGAGGAGAGGAAGCAAAGTGAAAGTAAAAACACCAGGTACGTGTGTTACTAACTATTCTCATTACTGTCAGGCATTTGGGGTGATTACTTTAGTTTTAATAACTAAATTTGCCTCACATTAATAGCAGTTAACCCCATCATGTCCCTCACATTAACCCTGTGTGGCTCACATAAGGGTTACTGATATGTGAGACATATGGGGATACTAATAAAGGACCTATATAATGAAGATATTCACTTATTACCTCCATATGTCTCACATATCAGTGTCCCTTGCTGGTTTTTTTGAGCCGAAGCCAGGAGTAGATTGAGCAGGAGGGAGACGTATAAGAAGCTTCCTATATATTTCCTGTTCCTTTTCTAGCCATTCTTGGCTTTGACGGAAAAAAAACGCAGCTAAATCTGCAATAAAAAAGCTGCATTTTTGTAATGTGGGGCCTCAGCCTTAGTGTGATTCTATTGGGTGGTGACACTGTAACTAGATGCAATTATAGCCAAATCCAGTTCCTGGGCACCAGTGCATTCACTTTGTTGAAAGTGTGACACCCATTAATTCCTGGCTGGGGTTTTGCTGTTACTGCACCGCTAGGAACTAAAAGTGACTGAAATTAATCTGTGTTTCACTTAGGGAGCGTTCACACTACCGTCGGTGTCCGACAGCTAGTGTCCACTGCCACAGGTATGAGCTTACTCTGCTCCCAGTCACATACATTACCACTAATTGTGGGTTACGCATGTACTTACATTGCTTCTAAAGGAAAAGAACATGTGTATCCAGGCAAATAGTGGTAAGTGCATGTGGCTGGGAGCACAGAATGACAGCACCCCTATGTTGTGGTTTGTGCTATATGACTTTAGTGTAGGTGTCGTCAGCTTTACAATTATTGCCCGGCACTCCGAGGACCTCATCTTTGATTTTTTAATTTAAATCGGCACGCCGAACAAAAAAGGTTGCCTACCCCTGGTCTAAGGGATCTGTGGTTTCAATGGGTAACTCTTTTTTAAGCGGATTGGGTTTCCGGTTTTCGAGTCCCCAAGCAGACGGAACGGAAGTGTGAATCTTAGTGTAAGATGTTGACAGATGTGTCTGACCATGCCTTTTTCCCTCTCCAAACATGGAGACAGGTGGGGGTCACGAAAGATACTCAAGTTGTCAGTCAAACGAGTGTTTGGCAGACCTCTACACTATGTGATCAAAAGTATCCAGACACCCCCAAAAACATACGTTTTTCCTATTAGGTGCATTGTGCTGCCCCCTACTGCCAGGTACTCCATATCAGCGACCTCAGTAGACATTAGACATCGTGAGAGAGCAGAATGGAGCACTCCGCGAAACTCACAGACTTCAAATGTGGTCAGGTGATTGGGTGCCACACATCACGCAGGTCAATGCCAAACGACGCCTCACTTGGTGTAAGGAGCGTAAACATTGGACAACTGAACAGTGGAAAAACGTTTTGTGGAGTGACGAATCGCGGTACACAATGTGGCGATCCGATGGCAGGGTGTGGGTATGGCGAATGCCCGGTGAACGTCATCTGGCAGCGTGTGTAGGGCAAACAGTAAAATTCGGAGGCGGTGGTGTTATGGTGTGGTCGTGTTTTTCATGGAGGGGGCTTGCACCCCTTGTTGTTTTGCGTGGCACTATCACAGCACAGGCCTACATTGATGTTTTAAACACCTTCTTGCTTCCCACTGTTGAAGAGCAATTCAGGGATGGCGATTGCATCTTTCAATACGATCGAGCACCTGTTCATACTGCACGGCCTGTGGCGGAGTGGTTACACGACAATAACATCTCTGTAATGGACTGGCCTGCACAGAGTCCTGACTTGAATTCCATAGAACACCTTTGGGATGTTTTGGAATGCGGACTTCGTGCCAGGCCTCACCGACCTACATCGATACCTCTCCTCAGTGCAGCACTCTGTGAAGAATGGGCTGCCATTCCCCAAGAAACCTTCCAGGACCTGATTGAACGTATGCCTGCGAGAGTGGAAGCTGTCATCAATGCTAAGGGTGGGCCGACACCATATTGAACTCCGGCATTACCGATGGAGGGCGTCACGAACTTGTATGTCATTTTCAGCCAGGTGTCCGGATACTTTTGATCACATAGTGTATCTAAAGTGTATGGCCAGGGTGAGATTGAAAATGAGTTTCTGAACTAGCACATTTTTCATGGCTGTCAAATATATATACAGAATATAAAAAAAACATGAGAAAAAATTGCTTTGGAAAATTTGTCCGATGCAATGAACTTGTTGCTTTCCCAAATGCAGTAGAACATGTTATTATTTTCCATGATGACTAAAAATGTTCCATTAATATTTTATATTAAAAATAACACTCAATCTAATATTATCAGCAGGATGGGAAAGCGGCCGGGGATTCAATTTCAGCAGCACAATGTGTATTGCAGTCTGTTCATTGGAGCTGAAAGTTTGGAAAGGGCTCTGTGATGTTGTAATCAATCCTGATACCACAAATAAGATGTCGCCCTAAAATATTCATGTACATGGCTGCTGGGAAAATGGTTTTGGGTTTCACAAGGAGCTGTGGCTTTTCATAAAGTAAAACCTAATCATATTACCTGCATAGTCATAAAAGAACCTCCACCCCGGACCTCCACCCAGCTGCAGATTCTTCCAATTTTCGGCAGTGGCCAGATTCACGGATGTAATACAACCACATTTTAGCTCCTGCATGTGGCCCTAACACATAGCACCCAGATTATTTGCCCCCTTCCCCCAGGTTTTTACTAAACTGGCCTGTATATTTGACACTTGGGTTCAAAATAAAGTGGTTTAGGTGAGATGGAACCAGTTACCTTGAGACCCCGTAGGAAAATCTGGAAGGTTCTCAAGACAATGCTGGGTTCTGATGACACACTCCCTTTAATTTATTGTCATGGTAAAGTTGTATTTCCATCCCCACATCTAAGGCATATCTACCAGATATATCATAAATGTGTGATAGATGTGATTCCCAGCTTTGGGATCTGTACTTATCTTGCAAATGGGTGTCTTTGACCCCCTTCTCGTAGGTGCTAGCAATGGAATACAGTATTTGGTGAGCAAGTACAGCTCCCTCCATATATTTCTCTCCAGTAGAATTATAGGTGTGACTGAAAGGTGCCGTACATCAAACTTTCCATTCATACAGTCCAGGAAACATGGAAACAGGGGACCCCTATAAATATCAGATGTTTATATCATATTCTGTGGATATGCCATAAATATGTAACATTGGAATACCCCTTAACTTTGCTACATCTCTATACAGTGTATACATACACGCGAGCACATACATGCATATACTATACTCAGAAACTGTACATACACAAATACAATTGCAAGTATTGAGAAATACAGAGGCTAAGTACTTTTAGATATAATAAATACTAGATAGATAGATAGATAGATAGATAGATAGATAGATAGATAGATAGATAGTAGAGATGAGCGAACAGTGTTCTATCGAACTCATGTTCGATCGGATATTAGGCTGTTCGGCATGTTCGAATCGAATCGAACACCGCGTGGTAAAGTGCGCCATTACTCGATTCCCCTCCCACCTTCCCTGGCGCCTTTTTTGCTCCAATAACAGCGCAGGGTAGGTGGGACAGGAACTACGACACCGGTGACGTTGAAAAAAGTAGGCAAAACCCATTGGCTGCCGAATACATGTGACCTCTAATTTAAAAGAACAGCGCCGCCCAGGTTCGCGTCATTCTGAGCTTGCAATTCACCGAGGACGGAGGTTTCCGTCCAGCTAGCTAGGGCTTAGATTCTGGGTAGGCAGGGACAGGCTAGGATAGGAAGGAGAAGACAACCAACAGCTCTTGTAAGAGCTAAATTCCAGGGAGAAGCTTGTCAGTGTAACGTGGCACTGACGGGCTCAATCGCCGCAACCCAGCTTTCCCAGGATCCTGAATGGAATACACTGTCAGTGTATTCCCGTATACCCGATATATACCCCGATACCCGTTCCAACGGTGTGCCCCCCCACCTTCACCCCAGAAATACCCTGCAAGTCCCCTAGCAATAGAATTGGGGCTATATACACCCACAATTTTTACTACTGGTATACAGTGCCATTGTCTGACTGGGAATTCAAAGAATATATTGGGAATACAAATACCCTCATTTCTTGCTACTGCCATATAGTGCCAGTGTCTGACTGGGAATTCAAAGAATATATTGGGGTTACGTGCACCCACAATTTTTACTACTGGTATACAGTGCCATTGTCTGACTGGGAATTCAAAGAATATATTGGGAATACAAATACCCTCATTTCTTGCTACTGCCATATAGTGCCAGTTTCTGACTGGTAATTCAAAGAATATATTGGGGTTACGTGCACCCACAATTTTTACTACTGGTATACAGTGCCATTGTCTGACTGGGAATTCAAAGAATATATTGGGAATACAAATACCCTCATTTCTTGCTACTGCCATATAGTGCCAGTGTCTGACTGGGAATTCAAAGAATATATTGGGGTTACGTGCACCCACAATTTTTACTACTGGTATACAGTGCCATTGTCTGACTGGGAATTCAAAGAATATATTGGGAATACAAATACCCTCATTTCTTGCTACTGCCATATAGTGCCAGTGTCTGACTGGGAATTCAAAGAATATATTGGGGTTACGTGCACCCACAATTTTTACTACTGGTATACAGTGCCATTGTCTGACTGGGAATTCAAAGAATATATTGGGGTTATAAATACCCTCATTTCTTGCTACTGCCATATAGTGCCAGTTTCTGACTGGTAATTCAAAGAATATATTGGGGTTACGTGCACCCACAATTTTTACTACTGGTATACAGTGCCATTGTCTGACTGGGAATTCAAAGAGTATATTGGGAATACAAATACCCTCATTTCTTGCTACTGCCATATAGTGCCAGTTTCTGACTGGTAATTCAAAGAATATATTGGGGTTACGTGCACCCACAATTTTTACTACTGGTATACAGTGCCATTGTCTGACTGGGAATTCAAAGAATATATTGGGGTTATAAATACCCTCATTTCTTGCTACTGCCATATAGTGCCAGTTTCTGACTGGTAATTCAAAGAATATATTGGGGTTACGTGCACCCACAATTTTTACTACTGGTATACAGTGCCATTGTTTGACTGGGAATTCAAAGAGTATATTGGGAATACAAATACCCTCATTTCTTGCTACTGCCATATAGTGCCAGTTTCTGACTGGTAATTCAAAGAATATATTGGGGTTACGTGCACCCACAATTTTTACTACTGGTATACAGTGCCATTGTCTGAATGGGAATTCAAAGAGTATATTGGGAATACAAATACCCTCATTTCTTGCTACTGCCATATAGTGCCAGTTTCTGACTGGTAATTCAAAGAATATATTGGGGTTACGTGCACCCACAATTTTTACTACTGGTATACAGTGCCATTGTCTGACTGGGAATTCAAAGAATATATTGGGGTTATAAATACCCTCATTTCTTGCTACTGCCATATAGTGCCAGTTTCTGACTGGTAATTCAAAGAATATATTGGGGTTACGTGCACCCACAATTTTTACTACTGGTATACAGTGCCATTGTCTGACTGGGAATTCAAAGAGTATATTGGGAATACAAATACCCTCATTTCTTGCTACTGCCATATAGTGCCAGTTTCTGACTGGGAATTCAAAGAATATATTGGGGTTACGTGCACCCACAATTTTTACTACTGGTATACAGTGCCATTGTCTGACTGGGAATTCAAAGAATATATTGGGGTTATAAATACCCTCATTTCTTGCTACTGCCATATAGTGCCAGTTTCCGACTGGTAATTCAAAGAATATATTGGGGTTACGTGCACCCACAATTTTTACTACTGGTATACAGTGCCATTGTCTGACTGGGAATTCAAAGAGTATATTGGGAATACAAATACCCTCATTTCTTGCTACTGCCATATAGTGCCAGTTTCTGACTGGGAATTCAAAGAATATATTGGGGTTACGTGCACCCACAATTTTTACTACTGGTATACAGTGCCATTGTCTGACTGGGAATTCAAAGAATATATTGGGGTTATAAATACCCTCATTTCTTGCTACTGCCATATAGTGCCAGTTTCTGACTGGTAATTCAAAGAATATATTGGGGTTACGTGCACCCACAATTTTTACTACTGGTATACAGTGCCATTGTCTGACTGGGAATTCAAAGAGTATATTGGGAATACAAATACCCTCATTTCTTGCTACTGCCATATAGTGCCAGTTTCTGACTGGGAATTCAAAGAATATATTGGGGTTACGTGCACCCACAATTTTTACTACTGGTATACAGTGCCATTGTCTGACTGGGAATTCAAAGAATATATTGGGGTTATAAATACCCTCATTTCTTGCTACTGCCATATAGTGCCAGTTTCTGACTGGTAATTCAAAGAATATATTGGGGTTACGTGCACCCACAATTTTTACTACTGGTATACAGTGCCATTGTCTGACTGGGAATTCAAAGAGTATATTGGGAATACAAATACCCTCATTTCTTGCTACTGCCATATAGTGCCAGTTTCTGACTGGGAATTCAAAGAATATATTGGGGTTACGTGCACCCACAATTTTTACTACTGGTATACAGTGCCATTGTCTGACTGGGAATTCAAAGAATATATTGGGGTTATAAATACCCTCATTTCTTGCTACTGCCATATAGTGCCAGTTTCTGACTGGTAATTCAAAGAATATATTGGGGTTACGTGCACCCACAATTTTTACTACTGGTATACAGTGCCATTGTCTGACTGGGAATTCAAAGAGTATATTGGGAATACAAATACCCTCATTTCTTGCTACTGCCATATAGTGCCAGTTTCTGACTGGGAATTCAAAGAATATATTGGGGTTACGTGCACCCACAATTTTTACTACTGGTATACAGTGCCATTGTCTGACTGGGAATTCAAAGAATATATTGGGGTTATAAATACCCTCATTTCTTGCTACTGCCATATAGTGCCAGTTTCTGACTGGTAATTCAAAGAATATATTGGGGTTACGTGCACCCACAATTTTTACTACTGGTATACAGTGCCATTGTCTGACTGGGAATTCAAAGAGTATATTGGGAATACAAATACCCTCATTTCTTGCTACTGCCATATAGTGCCAGTTTCTGACTGGGAATTCAAAGAATATATTGGGGTTACGTGCACCCACAATTTTTACTACTGGTATACAGTGCCGTTGTCTGACTGGGAATTCAAAGAATATATTGGGGTTATAAATACCCTCATTTCTTGCTACTGCCATATAGTGCCAGTTTCTGACTGGGAATTCAAAGAATATATTGGGGTTACGTGCACCCACAATTTTTACTACTGGTATACAGTGCCATTGTCTGACTGGGAATTCAAAGAATATATTGGGGTTATAAATACCCTCATTTCTTGCTACTGCCATATAGTGCCAGTTTCTGACTGGTAATTCAAAGAATATATTGGGGTTACGTGCACCCACAATTTTTACTACTGGTATACAGTGCCATTGTCTGACTGGGAATTCAAAGAGTATATTGGGAATACAAATACCCTCATTTCTTGCTACTGCCATATAGTGCCAGTTTCTGACTGGGAATTCAAAGAATATATTGGGGTTACGTGCACCCACAATTTTTACTACTGGTATACAGTGCCATTGTCTGACTGGGAATTTAAAGAGTATATTGGGAATACAAATACCCTCATTTCTTGCTACTGCCATATAGTGCCAGTGTCTGACTGGGAATTCAAAGAATATATTGGGGTTACGTGCACCCACAATTTTTACTACTGGTATACAGTGCCAATTTCTAACTAGGAATTCAAAATGCGCAAGGCTCCCGGAAAGGGACGTGGACGAGGCCGTGGGCGAGGTCGGGGGAATGGTTCTGGGGAGCAAGGTAGCAGTGAAGCCACAGGGCGTCCCGTGCCTACTCCTGTGGGGCAGCAAGCATTGCGCCACTCCACAGTGCCAGGGTTGCTTGCCACATTAACTAAACTGCAGGGTACAAACCTTAGTAGGCCCGAGAACCAGGAACAGGTCTTGCAATGGCTGTCAGAGAACGCTTACAGCACATTGTCCAGCAGCCAGTCAGACTCTGCCTCCTCTCCTCCTATTACCCAACAGTCTTGTCTTCCTTCCTCCCAAAATTCCGAAGCTTTACAGAACAATAACCCAAACTGTCCCTGCTCCCCAGAGCTGTTCTCCGCTCCTTTCATTGTCCCTCAACCTGCCTCTCCACGTCACGATTCCACGAACCTAACAGAGGAGCATCTGTGTCCAGATGCTCAAACACTAGAGTCTCCTCCATCTCCGTTCGATTTGGTGGTGGATGACCAGCAACCCACCCTCATCGACGATGATGTGACGCAGTTGCCGTCAGGGCATCCAGTTGACCGGCGCATTGTGCGGGAGGAGGAGATGAGACAGGAGTTGGAAGAGGAAGTGGTGGATGATGAGGACACTGACCCGACCTGGACAGGGGGGATGTCAAGCGGGGAAAGTAGTGTGGATGTTGAGGCAGGTGCAGCACCAAAAAGGGTAGCTAGAGGCAGAGGCAGAGGTCAGCAGCTTAGGCGAAGCCAGGCCACACCCGGAATCTCCCAAGATGTTCCAGTTCGTACCCAGCCCCGAAAAACTCCCACCTCGAGGGCACGTTTCTCGAAGGTGTGGAGTTTTTTCAAGGAATGCGCCGAGGACAGATATAGTGTTGTCTGCACAATTTGCCTCTTGAAATTGATTAGGGGCTCTGAGAAGAGCAACCTGTCCACCACTTCAATGCGCCGTCATTTGGAATCCAAGCACTGGAATCAGTGGCAGGCAGCAACGGCAGGACAAAGGCCGCCTGCCGTTCACGCCACTGCCACTGCCTCTGCCACTGCCTCTGCCACTGCCACTGCTGACTGTGCTGGCGATGCACTCCAGAGGACGAGCCAGGACACCACTTCATCTGCCTCCGCCACTTTGTTGACTTCTACCTCATCCTCCCCTGGTCCTGTCTTATCTCCTTCTCCTGCACCATCAAAGGCACCATCAGGCGTTTCTTTACAACAACCCACCATCTCTCAGACATTGAAGCGGCGGCAGAAATACACTGCTAACCACCCACACGCGCAAGCCTTGAACGCCAACATCGCTAAACTGCTGGCCCAGGAGATGTTGGCGTTCCGGCTTGTTGAAACTCCCGCCTTCCTGGACCTGATGGCAACTGCGGCACCTCGCTATGCCGTCCCTAGCCGTCACTACTTCTCCCGGTGTGCCGTCCCCGCCTTGCACCAGCACGTGTCACTCAACATCAGGCGGGCCCTTAGTTCCGCGCTTTGCACAAAGGTCCACTTGACCACCGACGCGTGGACAAGTGCATGCGGACAGGGACGCTACATTTCACTGACGGCACACTGGGTGAATGTAGTTGAGGCTGGGACTGCTTCCCAAACTGGCCCGGTGTACCTCGTCTCCCCGCCTAACATTCCTGGCAGGGACACGAGAAGAACACCCCCCTCCTCCTCCTCCTCTACCGCCTCCTCCTCCGCCACCGCCTCCTCCTCCGCCACCGCCTCCTCCTCCGCTGTTAGATTGACCCCAGCTACGAGTTGGAAACCTTGCAGCACTGGCGTTGGTAGACGTCAGCAGGCTGTGCTGAAGCTGATCAGCTTGGGGGACAGACAGCACACTGCCTCCGAGGTGAGGGATGCCCTCCTCGATGAGACGGCAATATGGTTTGAGCCGCTGCACCTGGGCCCAGGCATGGTCGTTTGTGATAACGGCCGGAACCTGGTAGCAGCTCTGGAGCTTGCCGGACTCCAACATGTTCCATGCCTGGCCCACGTCTTCAACCTAGTGGTGCAACGTTTCCTAAAGAGCTACCCCAATGTTCCAGAGCTACTGGTGAAAGTGCGGCGCATGTGCGCCCACTTTCGCAAGTCGACAGTAGCCGCTGCTAGCTTAAAATCTCTCCAGCAACGCCTGCATGTGCCACAACACCGGCTTTTGTGCGACGTCCCCACACGCTGGAACTCAACGTTTCAGATGTTGAATAGAGTGGTTGAGCAGCAGAGACCTTTGATGGAATACCAGCTACAAAACCCTAGGGTGCCACAAAGTCAGCTGCCTCAGTTTCACATCCATGAGTGGCCATGGATGAGAGACCTTTGTGACATCCTACGGGTCTTTGAGGAGTCCACAAGGAGGGTGAGCTCTGAGGATGCGATGGTGAGCCTTACAATCCCGCTCTTGTGTGTTCTGAGAGAATCCCTGATTGACATCAGGGATAACTCAGATCACACAGAGGAGTTAGGGATAGCATCCGATCCGTCACAGCTGGAGAGTAGGTCCACACATCTGTCCGCTTCACTGCGTTTAATGGAGGAGGAGGAGGAGGAGGAAGAAGAGTTGTCCGATGATGTGATGGTGATACAGGAGGCTTCCGGGCAACTTCGAATTGTCCCATTGTTGCAGCGCGGATGGGTAGACATGGAGGATGAGGAGGAAATGGAGATTGAACTTTCCGGTGGGGCCAGAGGAGTCATGCCAACTAACACTGTGGCAGACATGGCTGAGTTCATGTTGGGGTGCTTTACAACCGACAAGCGTATTGTCAAAATCATGGAGGACAACCAGTACTGGATCTTTGCTATCCTTGACCCCCGGTATAAAAACAACATCTCGTCTTTTATTCCGGTAGAGGGGAGGGCCAATCGCATCAATGCTTGCCACAGGCAATTGGTGCAGAATATGATGGAGATGTTTCCAGCATGTGACGTTGGCGGCAGGGAGGGCAGTTCCTCCAGTAGGCAACCAAGTTCTCACCGGTCCACACAAACGAGGGGCACACTGTCTAAGGTCTGGGAAACCTTGATGGCACCCCCTCGCCAAAGTGCCGCCACGGAGGGTCCTAGTGTCACCAGGCGTGAGAAGTATAGGCGCATGTTGCGGGAATACCTTTCCGACCACAGCCCTGTCCTCTCCGACCCCTCTGCGCCCTACACGTATTGGGTGTCGAAGTTGGACCTGTGGCTTGAACTTGCCCTATATGCCTTGGAGGTGCTGTCCTGTCCTGCCGCCAGCGTCCTATCTGAGAGGGTGTTCAGTGCAGCCGGTGGCATCATCACTGACAAGCGCACCCATCTGTCAGCTGAGAGTGCCGACCGGCTCACTTTGATAAAAATGAACCACCACTGGATAGAGCCTTCATTTTTGTGCCCACCTGTGTAAAGCACCCCAACATGAAACTCCATGTCTGTACTCAACCTCTCCAATTCCTCCGCATCCTCATACTCATCCACCATAAGCGTTGCACAATTCTGCTAATACTAGGCTCCCTCCAACATGATTTCCCCCAACTCTGCTGGTTAGAGGCTCCCTCCACCCTGATTTCCACCAACTCTGCTGGTTAGAGGCTCCCTCCACCCTGCTTTCCCACAACTCTGCTGGTTAGAGGCTCCTTCCACCATGAATTTGCCAAAACTGGGCTGTTTAGAGGCTCCCTCCACCATGAATTGGTCCAAACTGGGCTGGTTAGAGGCTCCCTCCACCATTAATTGGTCCAAACTGGGCTGGTTAGAGGCTCCCTCCACCATGAATTTGCCCAAACTGGGCTGTTTAGAGGCTCCCTCCACCATGAATTTGCCCAAACTGGGCTGTTTAGAGGCTCCCTCCACCATGAATTGGTCCAAACTGGGTTTTTTAGAGGCTCCCTCCACCATGAATTGGTCCAAACTGGGCTGGTTAGAGGCTCCCTCCACCATGAATTGATCCAAACTGGGGTGGTTAGAGGCTCCCTCCACCATTAATTGGTCCAAACTGGGCTGGTTAGAGGCTCCCTCCACCATGAATTGGTCCAAACTGGGGTGGTTAGAGGCTCCCTCCACCATTAATTGGTCCAAACTGGGCTGGTTAGAGGCTCCCTCCACCATTAATTGGTCCAAACTGGGCTGGTTAGAGGCTCCCTCCACCATGAATTTGCCCAAACTTGGCTGTTTAGAGGCTCCCTCCACCATGAATTTGCCCAAACTGGGCTGGTTAGAGGCTCCCTCCACCATGAATTGGTCCAAACGGGTTTTTAGAGGCTCCCTTCACCATGAATTGGTCCAAACTTGGCTGTTTAGAGGCTCCCTCCACCATGAATTGGTCCAAACTGGGGTGGTTAGAGGCTCCCTCCACCATTAATTGGTCCAAACTGGGCTGGTTAGAGGCTCCCTCCACCATTAATTGGTCCAAACTGGGCTGGTTAGAGGCTCCCTCCACCATGAATTGGTCCAAACTGGGGTTTTTAGAGGCTCCCTCCACCATGAATTGGTCCAAACTTGGCTGTTTAGAGGCTCCCTCCACCATTAATTGGTCCAAACTGGGCTGGTTAGAGGCTCCCTCCACCATGAATTGGTCCAAACTGGGTTTTTTAGAGGCTCCCTCCACCATGAATTTGCCCAAACTGGGCTGTTTAGAGGCTCCCTCCACCATGAATTGGTCCAAACTGGGTTTTTTAGAGGCTCCCTCCACCATGAATTGGTCCAAACTGGGCTGGTTAGAGGCTCCCTCCACCATGAATTGGTCCAAACTGGGGTGGTTAGAGGCTCCCTCCACCATTAATTGGTCCAAACTGGGCTGGTTAGAGGCTCCCTCCACCATGAATTGGTCCAAACTGGGCTGGTTAGAGGCTCCCTCCACCATTAATTGGTCCAAACTGGGCTGGTTAGAGGCTCCCTCCACCATGAATTTGCCCAAACTGGGCTGTTTAGAGGCTCCCTCCACCATGAATTTGCCCAAACTGGGCTGGTTAGAGGCTCCCTCCACCATGAATTGGTCCAAACTGGGGTTTTTAGAGGCTCCCTCCACCATGAATTGGTCCAAACTTGGCTGTTTAGAGGCTCCCTCCACCATTAATTGGTCCAAACTGGGCTGGTTAGAGGCTCCCTCCACCATGAATTGGTCCAAACTGGGTTTTTTAGAGGCTCCCTCCACCATGAATTTGCCCAAACTGGGCTGTTTAGAGGCTCCCTCCACCATGAATTGGTCCAAACTGGGGTGGTTAGAGGCTCCCTCCACCATTAATTGGTCCAAACTGGGCTGGTTAGAGGCTCCCTCCACCATTAATTGGTCCAAACTGGGCTGGTTAGAGGCTCCCTCCACCATGAATTTGCCCAAACTGGGCTGGTTAGAGGCTCCCTCCACCATGAATTGGTCCAAACTGGGTTTTTTAGAGGCTCCCTCCACCATGAATTTGCCCAAACTGGGCTGGTTAGAGGCTCCCTCCACCATGAATTGGTCCAAACTGGGGTTTTTAGAGGCTCCCTCCACCATGAATTTGCCCAAACTGGGCTGTTTAGAGGCTCCCTCCACCATGAATTGGTCCAAACTGGGTTTTTTAGAGGCTCCCTCCACCATGAATTGGTCCAAACTGGGCTGGTTAGAGGCTCCCTCCACCATGAATTGGTCCAAACTGGGGTGGTTAGAGGCTCCCTCCACCATTAATTGGTCCAAACTGGGCTGGTTAGAGGCTCCCTCCACCATTAATTGGTCCAAACTGGGCTGGTTAGAGGCTCCCTCCACCATGAATTTGCCCAAACTGGGCTGTTTAGAGGCTCCCTCCACCATGAATTTGCCCAAACTGGGCTGGTTAGAGGCTCCCTCCACCATGAATTGGTCCAAACTGGGGTTTTTAGAGGCTCCCTCCACCATGAATTGGTCCAAACTTGGCTGTTTAGAGGCTCCCTCCACCATTAATTGGTCCAAACTGGGCTGGTTAGAGGCTCCCTCCACCATGAATTGGTCCAAACTGGGTTTTTTAGAGGCTCCCTCCACCATGAATTTGCCCAAACTGGGCTGTTTAGAGGCTCCCTCCACCATGAATTGGTCCAAACTGGGGTGGTTAGAGGCTCCCTCCACCATTAATTGGTCCAAACTGGGCTGGTTAGAGGCTCCCTCCACCATTAATTGGTCCAAACTGGGCTGGTTAGAGGCTCCCTCCACCATGAATTTGCCCAAACTGGGCTGGTTAGAGGCTCCCTCCACCATGAATTGGTCCAAACTGGGTTTTTTAGAGGCTCCCTCCACCATGAATTTGCCCAAACTGGGCTGGTTAGAGGCTCCCTCCACCATGAATTGGTCCAAACTGGGGTTTTTAGAGGCTCCCTCCACCATGAATTTGCCCAAACTCTGCTGGTTAGAGGCTCAATCCACCCTGATTTTCAAAACAAATGTTGGTGCCAACCTCAACTTACTACAAGGGCCAAATTCACTGCTGGTGACAAGCTCTCCTCACTGCAAGTGCCAAATACACATGTTTCAAGGTGTTTTCCTACTGTCAGAGAGGTGGTATTGAGTGTGTAAAGTGTGTAGTTGTTAGGCTGTGATGTTGGGGTAATAGAGGGTCTTTGGTGTGTTAGATGCCCCCAGACATGCTTCCCCTGCTGTCCCAGTGTCATTCCAGAGGTGTTGGCATCATTTCCTGGGGTGTCATAGTGGACTTGGTGACCCTCCAGACACGGATTTGGGTTTCCCCCTTAACGAGTATCTGTTCCCCATAGACTATAATGGGGTTCGAAACCCGTTCGAACACACGAACATTGAGCGGCTGTTCGAATCGAATTTCGAACCTCGAACATTTTAGTGTTCGCTCATCTCTAATAGATAGATAATTGTACATTTGCAAATATTGTACTTTTAGTATCTAAGCACAGAAATGTAAACCTGGTGGGAAGCGAATAAATGTCACCAATTGTTTTGTTTATTACTATAAGATTTTCATTGTTCACTTGGGATTACCTTGGATTGTACAGGGAACCAGAAGCCGTGTCGTCACATGGTCAGTACATGTGAAACAGGTGCGGCATGTTTTGGATCAGACCCTGCTTATATGAATGGGTTGTACTGATCCCCTGTTGACAGAGCCAATTCATTCATAGAACAAAAGATGGGTTTAATGTCCTGATGGGCGCAGCTGTTGGTTTTTTGTTCCTAAAATGATTGTAATTGTTTATTGGGAGTGTAGATGAAAGCATTGCAAATAGTCCAGCACATCATTATTGCGGCGGGTGTAAATAATAAAGCACTGAGGCTTCAGTACTCGCAGGGCATAGGCATACAGAGAAACAGAGAGCAAACACCCACCCAAGTCTTTGTATAATGTCTTGATCGATGCATCCTCTTAAGATGAATTTGCTTAAATTACAGTGTTAAAAGCAGAGAATAAAAAGTATCCCACTATCTATTAAAGGGGCTGTCAGGTTGACGCTGGGTTCACACCTGCGTTTGGGGTCTCCGTTCTATGGTTTCCGTCTTCTGCATGCCAGAAGACGGAAACCATAGACCAGGTCCGGCCGTGCGCGGCGGTGAGCGTTTTGCGCTCTCCGCCGCGAAACCGGATTTTTTTATCCGGACACAGAGTACTGCATGTCCGACTCTGTGTCCGGATTATAAAACCCGTTTTCGCGGCGGAGAGTGCAAAAAGCTCACCGCCGCGCACGGCCGGACAGCTTTCTCACCCATTCAAATGAATGGGTGAGAGAGACTCCTGCAGGTTTCCGTATCCTGCCTGTGTTTTAGGCAGGAAACGGAAACCTAAATACGGAGACCGGGCCGCAGATGTGAACGAGCCCTTAGAAAGCCATTGATGAAATACCCATTAGGAAATGTGGCAGAGTGGAGACACTGCTCCTCCATCGGGTACCATGCCTCCGGTAACAAGTCACGGGCAGTAATCAATAAGTCTTCCACTATATTAACTGAAAACCCTGGTAACTGGTCCAGAATATGGCCGGTGCCTCCAATTATGTCTTTTCCCTTATAACTTCACATCAATTGTTAATCTTTCCTTTTTTCCTAAGAGATTTTCTAAAATTATCTTCTGAGAACTGGAACACTTTCTAGATTAAAAATGACTTGACAAGACAAGAAATAAATGGTTTTCCAGGGTAGTAAAAATAAACTTAAAGGGAATCTGTCAGCTGTTCAGGACTGTAGACCACCCTTGGGTCCTTAAGGCTAAAGCCAGATGTTGCGAAAATGTGGTGTTCTGGCTGATGCGGAAACGGCGCAGAAAAAAAACACTACATTCTCCTTGGTATCCATTCAGGCATTGAATAGATGGAAGGCCACGGTACTACAAGGGAAAGTGATGCATTTCCTCATATACATTATGATCAGTGGGCATTCATGAATTGATTGTCACAGGGAGTTGCTCAAGTCCTTCTTCACATCATGTTTCTTTCGACATTTGTTTAGTCATTGGTGTGTATATAGGAAGGTCTATATACCTGTGTAAATTCAGAGGCACATGGAAGTATAATATAGATCCATCCACAGAATTGTATGAACACCATGTCTGGGGTCTTTTTGATATGGATCATGAATAAAGCAGTGTACAAAGGGCCTTATGAAAGTAGGAGATGATAGTGGATGTAGCGACTTGACCTATAAATACACTTGATACAAAAGAGCTGATTTCTGTGTCCAGAGGGTATTGCATTTTATATTTCTACAAGTCAGAGCATGTTTTTTTATGTGTGCTCAGGAATATCAAATGACTTGAAAACCTGGGAAGTCTGGAATAGTGTATAAAAATAGACCAGCAGGAGGGTCGGGGCCAGAGCAGGTTACACAGACTTTCACTGTGTCCAGTTGACATACCATTGACTAAGTTATGTATATTTTTAGAAAACTATTTGCACCCGCTGATTTCCAGCGCTCTCCTGGTCCTAGACACATGCCTATAGCGAGCTCAATAATGCTCTACATATTTCTCTTATCTTTATTACTGGAGTGTCCGTATCTACCACCCAAGTTGTTCCAGGTCTCCCTGTAACCAGCAGACTGTGTAATGATCAGTAGCCATTTCAGAATACAGTAGTATACCGCCAGAGCGTGCTGATAAGAAATACAGCTGAGATCACTAATATTAAGGCTGCATTCTCACATCATAAGGAAACTGATCTCAGTTCTGCAAGAAACACACAGTCCTTGCATAAATCATTTGCAAATATGTAACTTAAGACTTAGGTCTTATTCTCACTGAGGCTGTATTAAAGCAGAAATAATTGGCATGCCATGTTCAGTATATGGTGCTGTGTCCGTAGAGGCAATGAGACAGAGTTGCAATACATGTGTGTGAATGAGCCCTTACTATTAGAAACAAGCTCTGTGCTCAGTAACAATGTATTGAAGTGAAAGTGTTTTGAGCTTTTTCACATTTCTCTACTTTTATACATGTATACGGTCCCAGACCCATTCTATTAAATAACCCTGTGGGTGACAGTGATACTGTATGTGTTTATGTATATCTAACATTTTACTTTTTGCTTTGTAGATGGTGACAAGACTGATCTCTCCAATGCTACCTATCCAGACATAAATATCATCGCTGGGGCACTGAAATTATATTTCAGGGACTTACCAATTCCAGTCATCACATATGACACATATTCCAAATTTATTGACGCAGCAAGTAAGTGTGATTGCCATGTAAAGGAATTCTTTATGGTAAATCTTGAGCATTGTATTTGCCCTAATGCAGGATATGAGGAGTGGGGCATGACACAAGGATTGTCTCTATGGTGTTCACTGAATCCCTGATTCTGGACATCGGGCAGCATATTGTCTTGGTGTGAGTGCTCCTTCAATTTCTATAATCTATTTTAATGGATATTGTGATTAAAGTGATGTTATTAGATCATCCACCACATGGTAAAACTTGTACTGAACTTTGTGTTCCTCCGGCATTCAAGAATAGAACTAGTAGACATTGGCTCTTTACAGCCGATTTGACCATTGTGTGAACATAATTTGCCATTGGGCTGCCCTATATGTACTAATAGTAGTTTACATTCTGGTCCAGAAAGGTTGAAATGCCTTTCTTGGACACCAGGAACCCAGGAGAGGTTATTCTACCTCTAAGGACAAAGATTGAAGGGAGTGCTGTAAAACATGATGGTGCTATATAACCAACATGATACCAAATATGAGTGAGCATGGACACTGACAATGGCTCATGTTGTGTTATGTTGCACACAATAGTTGTAATTGGTTTTAACACGTAACAGTAACTGGATAACACTTGCACTCCAATAGAAAACAATATCAATCAGGGATGAATGTTGACACTTACAGTCAGTATATTTAGAAGGTGACTTGAGAAGTTTCATCATACAGTAGTAGAAGCTAAGTGGTGTGGGCCTGAAGTAAGACAGCTAGGTTGTCTCCAAGCGGATACTCCAATGCAGGAGTGAATATAGCCTATTTGAAGAGTATGCCGGCCAATGAGTAAATCTCATTGTTAGTATTTCATTTGTTTATGATAGATAAAGATGAGATCCATGAGAGGGGCTCAGCAGTTATTACTATGAACATACAGTAATGTATTGTACACCTTGTTTTTTTTTTGTTTTTTTTAGAAATCTCTAACGCAGATGAGCGATTAGAAGCTGTACATGAAGCACTGATGCTCCTGCCTCCTGCACATTTCGAGACTCTGAGGTTTCTCATGATCCACCTGAAAAAGTAAGTACCGACTTTTCATTGTACATTAAAGATAATATATATGACACTGAGTGATGTTGACTGAAAACATAGAAGTAAAGTAAAAAAACATAATAAAAAATAACACGCTCTTTTGGGACCCCCCTCTATGATACAGAGAGGAGAGCTGCTTTGTACAGTACGGCTAATGTCCCACATAGCAAGCCACAACCAAAGAGCGCTGTGGAAAAGACTATGGCAGAAAAGCATCATGGTTTTTTTCCCCTTCGCTTTTTAGAGGAAGTCACTATTATACCTATATGGAAAACCCCAGCGTGTCCATGTCCAGGTATAATTGACTTGCTGTATTTTGAAATGACAGCATGTCTGCTGCAGGTCTCTTTCTGCAATGTGTGGATGGAATTAGCCAGAATGCCATCCGCTTTGCAGGTCCTGTAATATGCAGCACCAAAAAGGTTGCATAATCGAAATTTGGGACCCCAGCCTTCTAGTGGTTTTGTTTTGACCGACTCAAGCCATCCATACTTCATGTATAGAATACCTATAATGTGAATGGTCAACATGTATTACTTTACTTCCCCTGCAGGGGGAGGTCTGTCTGGCTGCAGCTTCTGTCACATTCCGCTAGTTTACTTACACATAGATATGTATATAGTTTAACTTTCTATTTTAGTAAAAAAAAAAAATTATCAATACAAACAAAATATGCCGTACACATAAAGACATTAACAAAGTCAGGGGGGTAGAAAGTAGTGTGGACACGATCAGAGGCAGCATTCGATACACTACTGATCCCAGCGTGCCCATATGTCAATACATTCCTCAGCAGTATATTGGAGGAAAGACATTAGATATTCCATAGAGTGGAAGTCATTGTAGTGGTGCGGCCTGGTTGGCAGGGTTTGTCCCTGTCAAAATAATCCCATAAAGGATATGGCTGCAGTAAGGATATGGAGAAACAGCTTGACACCCGCTTGCTCCACCGAACTGGGAGGGGGGGGGGGGAAATGTTCAAGAGATATTGCCCTGGGTCTAGCTGGGGGTCAGTATAGAAGAACTCTCATAGCGACCTCTTAACTTGATGCCAAAAGGATATAATCAGAGGACTCTCCCAAAAGATGTGGTAAAGGGACCCGCCTGGTAATTGGCAAATATTCAGGATGTTGGGATGGAATTTATGTAACTATTCAGGTGTGTGGTACCAAAGCTTCATTTGGGTCTCTTGGGCACTCTTATAGGATTGTATAATTGTCGCATTGCCTTGTATATTAACACTTCAATTGCTCGTGATGTTTATTTGCAGGGTTACACAGAACGAGAAGGAGAATCTGATGGGGGCTGAAAACCTGGGTATTGTCTTTGGCCCAACCCTAATGAGGCCTCCAGAGGAGAACGCCATGACATCCTTAAATGACATGCGGCACCAGAAACAAGTTGTGCAGTTACTAATACAGAATGAAGACGTTTTGTTCTGAAGACATGAAGGATTGCTTTTTGCAGTTATTGCTTTAGACAACCTGAAGCAGCGAAAAGCTTCATAATAACAAGTTCACTAGCTGAACTTTAGTATCTGCTGTACCGCAGATACAGCACATGCCAAATTATTTGATGTAGCATATGTCTCATAGACATATGAACATATCTCCTTTAGAAAAGGAGGAAGGTTTAGGAAGATAATCCAGCCAAGATGTTTCTATAGTTTTTATTTTGCCTTTTAAGCAGATTTTACAAAAACAAGTCATTTTGATCTACGGAAGGTCTTCAACACTTGCAAAACTACAATTCCCAGCATGCCCTGACAGCTGGCCATAGGTTGGAAATGACTATTTTAGCCTGAAAAGAATAGGGATTTCCTTCTATATCTACCGTATTTCCTGCAGTATGCATTCTATACAATGTCTTGTGGACATTGTTAGATGAAGTAGTAGTCCCACTGTCTCAAGTAATATAGAAATTTACTCTGGATCCCACATTCGTCTTAAAATATAAGAAAATCTATCCTAAGGATAAATTATCAGTATGATTTGGTTGGAAAACCCCTTTAAGCTGAGGACACGTTACGAAAAAGTTGCTATTTTTGTTGCGTTTTTTTGAGTTAAAGCAAAAAGTGGCTACAAAAGAAATGGAAAATATATAGGAAATACTTCTCTCTTCTGCTAAAACCACCCCTCACTTTGGCTCAAAAAAAAATGCATGGGGCCTTAGCCTTAAAGGAATTGTCCTGGATCTGAAGCTATTTGACACTGATGTACACTATAGACACAGTCTTGTCCCTGGTGACTTGAATAGGAACAGGGTTGCTCCTTAAAGGGGTTGTCCAGGATTTAAAGATATTGGACACTGATTACCTATCCACAGGATACGCCACTAGTACCAGATTCGTCAGGGTCTGACACCTGAACCATAGACCTATCAGCTGTCAGAAGCCATATACTATGTGTATATATATATATATATATATATATATATATATACACATATATATGGCTGATCGGTTCGTGTTTGAGGTGTCAGACCTTGACCAATCTGATACTGGTGGCGTATCCTGTGGATAGGTAATCCGTGTCCAATATCTTTCGATCCTGGACAACACCTTTAAGGGTCACCATGGCTAGTCTGCTGCGATGTACCAGCATAATGGGTGAGATTTTACTAGACCACCTACAAAAACCTGCAGATAAAAATTAGCCTGTGCTCCTGGTGCTCAACCTACAGAATGTTATTTTGTACTGTAGGTTCCCCCTGTGGTTTTAACCCTTTTCAATGCAATGGTTGGAAGCAGCAGAATACTGCCACATAACCTTATTTCCAGTCTTTTTTTGTAGAGTGACTTTCACACAAATCCATTGCTGAATTTTCAGGAACTATAACAATGCAGTTGTCTTGTGTACGAACCCTCATATAACTCTTAGGTAAAGATTTGTCCTGAGTCCGGGCTTGTCAGGTTATTTCAATTTCAGTCTAGTCAATGTCCAGATACTGTCACATTGTTATTAGAACGTCCGACACTTAGGATACGGTTAAAAGCTAATTTGGCAACTCTCTTCCTGCAGGGATAAGAACTCATAGACAAATGTAGATTCTCGGAAGATACTGAAGTGCAGTGTTTTATAGAAATTTATGAATAGATGCTGCACAAATGTTGGCCATGCTTCACTGACATATGCAGAGGGCAATGTAAGGAGACATTTCTTGCTGGATATATCTTTCCTGTGAATTAATATTGAACCGTTAGCACTTTTTTCTTAAAGTAAGTCCTTTTCTGGTCATTTGGTATTTGTTTTTGTTGAAGTGTTTATGTATATGTTCCAGTTTGCATTCTTCTTGGGAAAATATAAGAAACTGTAAAGTGAGTGGGGTTTTGTGATTTGTTTTCTTGAACTCTTCTGTTCCACGACTTCACACCGACTGCTCTCCACCTAAACTTCACTCGTCCATGTCCAAAAGTCTCAGATGGCTACGTTTTGTAAATATTGCTTTCCTAGCTCCCTTTCACCGAGTCTAGTCTGGGGCCCTTCAATAACCCCAGGGTATGCAGCAATGGATATCTAGTGCTGCAAGGGGGTGAGAGTGTTGTAGAAATATCTGTTTAGGTGGGGGACCATCATGAATATATTAGTATAAAAAAACGGAATCAAATAACACTCTGTTCACACTAGTATCCTGGTTTCCATTCTTATCGATGCCCGATCCGTTTTCAGATAGATCCCAACAAATGATCATTTAGCCCACTGACTTTATCGGGCCTGTTAGGGTGTCATGGGAATCACTGTAAAGTACGAAGTATCACTGCATAACCCCCAAAGGGAGTAGTTACAGCTAGTGTGAACAGAGTCCTACACTTTCTTCAAGAACCCGATGGAATAAACTGTTTAGTGCATGCCATAAGCATTTATGGAATTTTATATTGTGCTGTGCGCAATTTGTTCATTTGTTTTTATATGTAGGTCAGGGGATCCTTCTTATTTAAAATGATAGACTGGTTTATTAACCCCTATGAAACTTGTGTTATATCATTGGTCAGTTTTGGTTACTTATATTTTGCCAGTAGTCTATGGCCCATAAATGTGGGCCAATATTTTGCTTTTTTTTTTTTTCCTTTTAGGATTTCTACTAAGATGTAGTGCACAAGTCAGTCCCTTCAAAGTAGCCCCCTCCCAAGGTAAAATAAATTAGAATGTTTGAGACTCATGTAAAAATATTAGTGCAGACATAATGTGGAGAAGTTGGTCATATCAACCAATCAGGTGACTTTTTCCCTTGTGAAGGCTATGTTAGGAATCTGACGCTTGCATTGCTTGCTTCACATATTTTCGCCTGTATTAGTTTTTGTAATGGAAGTCCTATGTCGTGGACAAAGATATGTATTTATAATTCAGAATAAATTTATGGAGCAGTAAAATGATAATGCTTGGGCCACATGAGGACCATGAATAAAAGTCCACCATGACCTCGTTCCCCTTAGGGAAGCCTTAAAGGGATTTTCCTATCCTAAATAGGGTATATCCTATACACAGGATAGGTCACTAATATGTGATCCTTGGGGTCCGACTCCTGAACCCCACACATATCAGCTGTTCTGGTAGCCTCCTGCTAGCAGTGGGGGAAGAGAATGGGAAATACGTGCAGGCTACTCCTGTTCAAGTAATAGTTGCGGTGCTGCAATCCCCCAGACCCATCACTTATGTAGTGTACTGGGCTTTTGTGCCACTCCTGAATTGGAGAAGCCTGCACACGCTCCCTGTCCACTGCACCAGTTTCCTCAGTTAGAGGCTGCCGGGACAGCTGATCTCTGCAGGGTTCGGGTGTTGGACCCCACAGGTCACATAAACTCCATTTGGGGCCAGAAAAACCCTTTTAAGTTCCTGTCATAGCAGCACCACAATTTTGCAACGACTGAACTGTGGCTGTGTAGTCCTAGCCTTATATAAAATATTTCTTCTGCTCCTAAACAGAAAAATTATTTATAAAACTTTCTATTATTTTTATATTCATAAATATAATATTTTCTCATTTGAAATAATTGCAATGTGCCAGAAAATGATAAATTGCCATATGATATTTTCCTTTGCTGCCCTATAAGTAACGTTTTCTATGTTTCCGTTCCCCTTATATTGTTTACTTTAATGCTGATAATAAAAAGTAGATCTGATATTATTGGAATATTAATAATTACTGAGTCCTTATGAAAGATTGGAGTAAATGTACCAGATCAATGCAGGCAATCTGCTTGTAGCAGCACAATGTGGTTGTCACACAGGTCATCATTCACTATGGCAGGGTTCACACTATCATTGGATTCCGTTATGAAGGTGTCCGTTTAAAAGAAAAAACAAAAAATGGACACCTATCGTAACAGACATTAACACTGTCCGTTTTTTTTTTTTAACTGATCCATTAAATATCTTTAAGGTCAGGGCCCCACATTGCAAAAAAACGAAAAACGCAGCTTTTTAAATTATCTGTAAAAAAGATGGGATTCTGGCTAATTCCTTCCACATATTGTAGAAAAAAATCTGCAGTGGAAATGTTGCGATTTAAAGGGATTCTATAATTAAACTCCCTTTTTCAGGTAATATCCCGTCGGAATAGCCTTAAAGAGGGCCATTCATGAGTTGGGGCACAGGCAGTTTTATATACCGCTGGAAAGCCGACAGTGCGCTGAATTCAGCGCACTGTCGGCTTTTACGATCTGTGCCCCCGGTGAAGAGCTATCAGTGCCGATACCATAGCTCTTCACAGTCAGAAGGGCGTTCCTGACAGTCAACGCGCCCCCCTGTATTCTTCTATGGACGAGTACTATCAGGAGAGGAGGGGGCGTTCCTCCCCGCTCACACAGTACAGCACTATAGGCACCGCTGTGAAGAAGGACGTTCCTGACAGACTGTACTGGCAGCGATAGCTCTTCACCTTGGGCACAGATCATGAAAGCTGACAGTGCGCTGAATAGAGTGCACTGTCGGCTTTCCAACGGAATATAAAACCGCATATGCCCCAACTCATGAAAGACCCTCTTTAAGAAAGGCTAATCGTCCCCTACTTTTCTTTAATATTTCTGCTCCGCGTCACCGTCCCATTGATATACCTTTTTTTCTCAGTATTCAAATGAGTCTCCAGACAGCACAGTGGGCGTCCCCTGTGCTGCCTGAAGACTCTTCAGCGCCGCTTCCATCTTTTACAGCCATGCCTCTCCAATGTGTCCTTTGTGTAGTCTCCTTACAGTGAGCCTGCGTTCGGAATCTAAATTCCACGCATGCACAGTCAGCTCTACCTTTGGGCTTCAGGCAGAGCTGACTGTGCATGTCTTTTCGGCCATTTTACTGTGGCCGCTTACAGGAACAGTATGCTCGTGTAAGTGGCCACAGTAAGATAGCTGAACATACATGCGCATTTCACATAAAGGTAGGGGACGAATAGCTTTCCTTAAGGCTATTCCAACGTAATATTACGTGAAAAAGGGATTCTAACGATAGAATCCCTTTAAAAAACGCCCACATATACAGCTATCCCATTCCCTGGATGATTATAAATGTGCCACATTGCTTCTATCTTCTGTGGTATATGCCTCTATATTGCGTACTGCCATACCGTATATTCAACTATTCTCTGTAATAGATTACTGTATGGTGTACCACTGAACAGTACAACCGGATGTTCTGACAATGTAGTTTGCACCCTGTTATACAAGATGACACTCATGAATTCACTTAAAAAGATCATGTACTGAACTATGGCAGGTATATGCCACCTACAACACATGCATCAGAAAAACACCCTTCGTTTCCACTAAATTATGCCTTAAACTTAGCAAGGGAAATATCATCTTGCAACTTCAAGTCTTCCTCTAGTTCCTCCTTTCATTCCTGCAGTGTTAGGAGTGGTCAAGCAGAATGAATCCATATAATTGACATGTAAATGCTCACTGCTAAGATATGTTTTCTTCCAGAAGTTTTCGGGCGGGATAAGCAAATTCAACCCTATTTATGGTTAAAGCCCTTTGGAGATGCAATGGGGAAAAAAAAAGCTGTATTATACCGTATCGGCAAAGTGAGCGAGATTTTGGTTAATCTCATCTACACATTGCATAAATAAAGCTTTGTTAATTTGAATTGCGGGATTCGACCTTGAGCAGTGACTGCTCTGACATCACCCATCCTACTTCAACAGTAAATGTAGTACTCCAGGGGATGGAGGCCCGCCCCCAGTGCACCAACTACCTAATAGAATTTCAAAGTTGTTTTTATCGAAATTTACAGAAGTGACCTACATAACAAAGGCATATTATGTATCACTGCAATGCTCTCTATAACACAGTGCTTAGAGATGAATATGCTTAGGGAGATGGAAAAAAACACCATTCAAAAACCTCAGTGTGCAAGTAGGTTCAACCCAGTGCAATGGCTGCGGGGTACATTTACCTGTATGACAACTGTATTTTGCTGACAGCGCTGAAGAGATATGTAAGTAATTTCCTTCCAGTGTCTCTATGGCAGTCGCCCTTAGGCTGGCTACACAGTGATTTGTGGCTGGGTGACATTAAGATCACAAGTCTTCTGCTGCCAGTCTCAACTATTGTTAGTCAATGTGGTTGTGCCGAAATCCAGCTGGTTTGGATTCTTGCGGTCTGTCGTGTTGCAGTAATTTGTGAGTCGCAGTATGACCATATTCTCTATCATAAGATGTGATGTGGCAGCAAAACATTACAATCTTACTATAATATATATATATATATATATATATATATATATATATATATATATATATATATAGTGTACTGTGTAAACTACAGTATAGTCTGACTTGCTAACATGGGGGTGAATTTACAAACATATGCCAAAAATGTATACATTAAAATATTCCTATGTATTATATATGTTACTATATACAGTATGGGTTTATATTGACTTTTTTTTTTTATGTGCGTTTTTAAACCAAAGTACAATCCCTTTCTTGTGTCAAACTTTTTTGTGATTTTTTTTTTTAATTTCTTTTAACCCGCAGAGCAAAAGGCTGAAAGTGTATTTTAGGCTTGAGTATTTCTTACAAAACATTGAAGAAAAAAAACAGGTTTTCATTATTCATTTTTTAAACATTTTTTTATATTCAGCGTGAGAGACTGACAATCTTATTTATTGTGCTGGCGATGAAACAGCTATTAGAAGAAATAGGAAAGCACTAGCCCTGCACACGTACCTTTATATAGTAAATCATCATCGCTAGCCATTTGCATTGACATAACCAGTTTTACTGCCACAGTGTTGGATTTCTTACATTGTTTATCTCTGTTCATCTTCACTTTGTTCACTTTTTGTTCTTTGTGCTTCTGAAGAGGTTTTGTTATGTGAAATGATCTGAAATACTTGTAATTTATACAATGTAAAGCCAGGAATGAATCAATAAATGTGCAGCTATTCGATATCTCATTTCTGAGTTTTATGACTGACATGTAGATTTATGACTTAATATGCAGAAACCTAAACGTTAACACAAGTAAATTTTACATACGGACAGGCATAGAATTGGGCTTGTGATGGGGCAACACAGTGGCTCAGTGGTTAGCACTGCAGCCTTGCAGCGCTGGAGTCCTGGGTTCAAATCCTGCCAGGAACAACATCTGCAAGGAGTTTGTATGTTCTCCCCATGTTTGCGTGGATTTCCTCCCATACTACAAAGACATACTTGAATGAAAAAAAAAATGTATATTGTGATCCCTATATGGGGCTCACAATCTACATTTGAAAAAAAAAAAAGAATTGGGTGTGTGATAATGGAACCTCAAGGCATAGGAAAAGTTGTCACCACATTGGTATATTTGTGAACCTAGTCTTAGGTCTTATTCACGCATCCACATTTTGCAGATATGTGATCTCCTGATAATCATGGACTGCACTCCAGACCCATAGACTTTAATGGAGCTCTGTGATTCACAAAAAAGAGCATGTCTCTGAATGGTGGTCTACCTGTGCCCATTACATGAAGGGTCAGTATGCAGTGCAGAAATAACATGGGGATCACATGTCCACAAAAAAGACTGTTCAAGGGAATAAGTCCAAATGAAAATCTAGAATAGATACAAAATAAAATAAAAAAATAAAAATACACACAGACACTGTGCTAAAATGGACATTAATATATAAATGCATGGCACATGATGGCTTTGAACAATGTGAATAAAGCAGAAAGTCTTTTCGAAATATCACAGACTAAGAGTAAAGGTAACCAGGCTGCATCTGTGCACACCGTGTAGCTTTGACGTGGTTGAAAACAAGACTGAATTCAAGTTTCGTTACACTCAAATGTAAAGGTTACAGAGACAGATTTTCTACAAGGACTTTCTATCAATCAAGTATTTTGTCACAGAGAAGTTTCTGTTTCATCAGTGTCAATGTGACATGCAGTAAAGGAAGCTTTTCCAGTATGACATGTATTTGTTTCAATACCAAGTAAAACCTAGGGAAAACTAAACATATAGATATCTGCAACTACATGAGCTCTATAAGACTCAGGCCCAGGTGGGGCCACACGGTGGCTCAGTGGTTAGCACTGCAGCCTTGCAGCACTGGAGTCCTGGTGTTCAAATCCTGCCAAGGGCAAAAAACCATCTGCAAGGAGTTTGTATGTTCTCCCCGTGTTTGCATGGATTTCCATCCCATATTCCAAAAAAGACATACTGATAGGGAAAAAATGTACATTGTGAGCTCTATGTGGGGCTCACAATCTACATTAAAAAAAAAAAAAAAAAAAAAAAAAAAAAAAAAAAGGACTCAGGCCCAGGTCATATCTGCATTCGGGGATTCCATTCCCCTCTTTGCATGAAAAATTGCGGAGAGAAAAGCACTGCAAGCTACACTACATTGTGCAGAAACCACAGTCTATGGGGTCCATGGGTTTCCTACAGTAACCGCTTTTTATTGCAGATTAGGTTTCCGTTCAAGGGGCCCCCAAACGGAAACCCTTGTGCAGATGTGAACCGGGCCTCACCTGGTAGAGCCATTTATTCATCATGCAGTGTATGTACATATTCCATAGTGACGGGTACAGATTGTAACTACTCACAGACTTGTCCCTGACCCCCAGTGGGGCTCACAAAACTCAGTCTTAAACTGGTGCCAACTTCCTAGAAAGCAAACGAGAACTACAGAATAGCCCATCAGTATGTTTTTCGATATTAGATAATAAACCATCACTTTTCTAATTCTAAAGAAATTGGGAAAAACCCATACAAATATGGGAACAGAATATAGAAACTCCATGCAGATATTTCTCAAGGTTAAACTTGTTTCCATGCTACACTGTGGTCCAGGGATCGTTTTTTTTTTAAATTGCATGTTTTGGAGAGTGACAGAGATCATTAAAGGGGTAGTCCCATCACAAGGACCCTATCTATACTGCTTGTTAATGTGAATGTAAGACTTTTCCTAAATACATTGCTTCAGCAAAACTGCTTTGTTTGTCCACTATCTTACTTTATTCATTTTTTTTTTTTGACACATCCCTTGACTTATCTGGTCATAAGTCAAGTGATGTATCTGCCTGCTCTGAGGGGGGAGGGAGAAGGGGCTAAGTGCACGGGAGCGAGCCTGGAGGGAGGGGGGTAGTTTACCCTTTGGGAGGAAGGGGCCGCCAATACAGACCCGGCATCCGCTGCCTGCAACATCGCTATGCTCCTGCCCTGCATGAAGCCAGCAGCGGCAGGAGCGATGCTGCTATTCCGGAGGGGAGGAGCGGGGGGGCGGCATTTCAAACAGTTATATCTCGGACATTATAAAACATGTTACAGTAAGGTCGCAGCTATCTAAATTATTTCCAGAGATATCACGGGATGAAAACGCAGTCAGGATTAGGATATTTATATGCAGCTGTATAGTATATATGATATAAAAATCCTAATCCTAGCTGTATATTCAACCAGTGATATCTAGCACTGCAACCTTAGTGTCAAATGTGTTATAATCTCTGAGATATAACTGTTGGAAGTGACCCATCCACCATGACTTATCGCACAGTCACACCATATCACACAGCCCCGTACTCCCGTACACAGTAACATTCAGTGAGAGGCAGAAACAGCTCTCAATACAGAAACAAGGGAAAGAGTAAAGAGAGGCAGGATTTCACACAAAGGATCCAAAATGTGTTAATAAGGTATATTACAAAATGTATTAATGACACAAATACTGCCAGAAAATCAAAAGCTGTCCAAACGTTTAGTTCCACTTTAAGGAATGCGGCCCTTTTTTTTCTCTCATCCGTCTTTCACCTCTTACAAAACTTGCTGGACAGAAACAAGACCGAAATACATGAATAGACTGCTGCATAACAACATGTCACAAATGTGAGAAGTCTTTGGAATAGAACATGCAATATTTGACAGGTTATGATAAAATCTTGTCTTCAAAAACTCATATGCAAATTAGACAAACAATTTTTTTTACCGCATTTTTGTCACATCAAGGATCATGTAGGAGAGGCCCCAGTTTTGGAGAATCCACATCCTCGTGTCAGAAAATGTTATCTCAAACTAGATGCCCTAAAGATGTGCCATGTCTATCAATAGCCACAATAGTAAGTTTGGGCCATTTGTATTTTTATTGCCTTTAGCCTGTCAGCACACTATAGAAGGTTACTGTCAGTACTCTACCACTTCCCTAATGGTGTCCCATCTGCTGTGTTTGGCCCTGGCACGTGTATTCTTTTATATTGGAAATGGCTGCTGGCTAGTACCCTCAAAATAACACATTGCTTGCAGGGGGTATTTTCTATGGTACAGCAACATTATAGCAGGAATGTCTGTTAAAAGGAGAAGTCTAAGACTTGTTATTCATGGGCTATCCTTACAAAAGGTCATCAGTATTAGATAGGGCCATGTCGAATATTCCGCACCCCCACAATCACCTACCACAACTACAGGATCAAACATAGCTCTGTACACTGTGTAGTGGCTGAGACAGGGTACTGTTATAAGGGAGAAGGAGCTGATGTGCAATAAAGTGTCTTGGCTACTACATAGCTGGGTATTGGACCCCCATTTGATATTGATGACCTGTCCTAAGGCTTGGTCACAAATAAGAAATTTTAGACAACACCTTTAAACAGAAATATAAAATATAAGCAGAAACTTTGGTGAGAACCTTGCCATGAGGATTTGTACCTGTTATCACGGTGTCGCTGGCCGCTGCTTCCTCTTGTAGGTTTCTGAGTAATGAAATATCAGGTAGAATGTGCTTAGGAATGTGATTTGGCTGTTAGATAATCTAGTAATGTATTGCAAAACACTTGAAAATCTTTTAAAGAGTTATATGCCTTTGTCCTGTCTACAGGTACAGGACTAACAACTGGGACCCCCAACAGTCAGGAGAATGGAGGGCCTAGGTCCAGTCATTTGAATACAGTGGCAGTCAGGTATGTGCACTGTCACTCCATTCCGGAGCCACCCGAGCACCGTACCCGACTATCTTCTGCAGTCACATAGACTTTAAATGCTGCAGAAGTGTAAATGTTTAGCTGCCACTCCCTTGTTATGGAGGACATGGGACCCCAGTTATCAAAACAATGGTAGATAGGTGATACAGATAATCTACCACCACCTAGATCACTCCTAAACCACTAACTCTATATCATTGTAGTGGCATAGTGAGCATACATTTTTCCGCTTCCCAAGTACAATATTCTGGCTGAGAAAATCCATTTTTACCCCATATGCCAATGATCTGTGCACACGGAGTGAGGTGGTTACTGGCAAAACGTGTCAAACTGGGGTGTCTGGGCCCACCAGTAAAATTAATTCTGGGGCCTATTGTAAATCTATATCTAAGATGTCGCCAACATTTTTTTCAGTAGTAGTTTGTTGTCAAGCCTTTACCTGTATCCTGGGTTTCTGTCTATAGACTGCTCTCTGGCTCTTACATTGAACTAGGGCCCTCTTAGCTTTGTGAGCCAGGGATATTTGCCCACACAGTAGAAGAAAGATGCTGCAGGATGATGGGTTACTGGAGCCCCTACAGAGGGACTGAGAAGATGAGGCCTCTGGTTTAGGTATAATCAATTTTTATTAAAGTTTTCGTAATTCAAAACATAACATGCAAAGGCAAGCCATAGTATAAGTCGAGGAAAAACAAAGCCCAAGTGTAACCATCGTATAGGCTTGTGCGCAGATCACAAAATGAACAGTCAAAACAAAACTGCAGGGGAAGGGAAGTCCCCAAGGCCTAAGCGATCTGGGGGCACAAAACAAGAAAACAGGAAACACTTAAGAGACAAGGCCAAGACACAGAAGAGAACAAAAGGGGCGTAGGCAGGCTCAAGAGTAGGAAGGGGTTCAGAGGCCCCAGGGTGCCAAAGAGAAGGAACCAAAGGGGGAGAATTATGCAAAAAGGGAGGAGAATTCCACAGATTCCTGAAACATGACCCATGGCTGCCAGAAGGTTTCAAACTTAGATGGGTTGGGGCCTCTGGTTTATATGCTGATGCCCCAACAGTCACATGGCCGACTCCATTCTACTCAATGCACCTGCAGCCCAAGTTGAGGAGAGTCACGGTCTGTAGGAGAGATAGAAGAATGTGAGATCCAGCCGTCCAACTGCCCTCTGTAATGGGGTAAATGGGGCTTCAGGGAACATCATGGAAATTAGTAACTAGCAGGAGGACCCGGCTTCGCACGGGTATATTTCATTTTTTGTTTGTGTAGTGGCCCCATAACAGTTGTCCAGTTTTGCACTGGTGTATTTTATATATCATTTGTGTGTGTGTTCATAAGCATCTCATTTCGGTTATCAGTGAAAAATTAGCGATTGGTTGTTATGGAGACCTGGAATAAAGCTGTGTGTATGTGACCTTGTGTAACAGTGTCATCCACAGCGCCCTACCCCTTTAAAGCTGACATAAAGCAGTGAAGAAAAATGGCTGGGTTGCTTTAAAAACCTGGAGTTAAACTCTAATATGTGGTACTCTGTGTAGAGCCGTGTATCTAATCCTCCGGCGTGTGGTATTGTGTGCAGTGGTGTATATCTAATCCTCTGGCATGTGGAATTGTGTGAAGACGCATGTATCTATTCCTCTGGCACTTGGTACTTTGTGCATTCGCGTATATCTAATCCTCTGGCTTGTGGTACTGTGTGCAGACATGCGTTTTTAATCCTCCGGCTTGTGGTAATGTGTGCTGACTTGTGTATCTAATCCTCCAGCATGTGGAACTGTCTGCAGACATGCGTATCTAATCCTGCAGCATGTGATATTGTGTAAAGACGTGCGTATCTAATCCTGCGGCATGTTTAATTGTGTATAGACGCACATATATAATCCTCTGGCATGTGGAACTGTGTGCAGACTCACGTATCTAATCCTCCGGCATTTGGAATTGTGCGTAAATGCTCGTATCTAATCCTGTGGTGCGTGAAACTGTGTGCAGATTTGCGTATCTAATCCTCCTGTATGTGGTATTGTGTGCAGTGGTGTGTATCTAATCCTCTGGCATGTGGAACTGTGTGCAGACACGCGTATCTAATCCTTTGGCATGTGGAACTGTGAGTAGATGCGTCTATCTAATCTTCCGGCATGTGATACTGTGTGCTGACCTGCGTATCTATTCCTCTGGCATGTGGAACTGTGTGCAGACGCACATATCTAATCTTTCATGTGTGGTACTTTGTGCAGACGTGCATATCTAATCCTCCGTGTGGTACTTTATGCAGACCTGTGTATCTAATCCTCCGTAGTGTGGTACTTTGTGCAGACGCGTGTATCTAATCCTCTGGCATGTGATAATGTGTGCTGACCTGTGTATCTAATCCTCCAGCGTGTGGTACTTTGCGCAGATGCATGTATCTAATCCTCTGGCATGTGGAAAGGTATGCAGACGCGTGTATATAATCCTCTGCCGTGTGATACTGTGTGCTGACCTGTGTATCTAATCCTCCAGTGTGTGGTACTCTGTGCAGATGCATGTATCTAATCCTCTGGCATGTGGAACTGTGTGCAGACGCGCATATATAATCTTTAGCCATGTGGTACTTTGTGAAGAAGCATGCATCTAATCCTCTGGCGTGTGATACTTTATGCTGACCTTTGTATCTAATCCTCTGGCGTGTGATACTGTGTGCTGACATGTGTATCTAATCCTCCGGCATGTGGTACTCTGTGCAGACATGCATATTTAATCCTCTGGCGTGTGGAACTCTGTGCAGTCACGCATATCTAATCCTCTGGCACATGATACTGTGTGCTGACCTTTGTATCTAATCCTCTGCCGTGTGATACTGTGTGCTGATCTGTGTATCTAATCCTCCAGTGTGTGGTATTTTGTTGAGACGCATGTATCTAATTCTCTGGCATGTTGAACTGTGTGCAGATGCGTGTATCTAATCTTTCAGCTTGTGGAACTGTGAGCAGATGCACATATCTAATCCTCTGGCATGTGAGACTGTGTGCTGACCTGTGTATCTAATCCTCTGATGCGTGTATCTCAGCTTGGATATCAGTGCTGGATTGTGCATGTGGAGTGACCATGTGTATTGCAGTTGGAATATGAGTGAAAGACTTGCAGGTTTGTTTTGGCTAATGGGGGTTCAGGGTTTTGGAAAAGCTGTATCTCCGGAATGGTACGTCCAAGTGAGTTGGGTTCTTGTCTTAAACCTTCCCAGACAACTGAAGTATCTGTGTGCCAAATTTGGTGAAGATCAGTCCAGTCGTTTGGTTGTGCATAGAGAACAGACAGATAGACTGACAGGAATTCATTTTTATAATATTGAGAGATAATGCTTAACCAATGCAGGGAATGTAATGGTAAGCCCTATTATTTCCCAGTTAACCCCTATAAATCACCACTGTGCTGCCTCCTATTTCTTTACAACCCATCACCTGTACCTCCTTTGCTTGGGGTTGGAGATTGTTCACAGCCAGTGAAATACTGTGGCTGCACAGGCATGGACTGCAGCCTCTCCTATGTATGACCAGCCATAAGGCACAATAGTAAGTCATCTCTTAATAAAGACAGACACAGGCTGCTGTTGGGTTAAACGTGGGGGTCGGCCACAGCTTTATTAAACAAGTATTCATAGAACCTTGTTACCCTCTACCCCAACAACCTGACGTGTCACCGAATGCCAGCCACTGCCTCCATGGTGGGCATGTATTAGTTGTTCTGCCTGGTGACACATCTGTCCTTCTCTTTACAAAAGGGTACAAGGTCCTGCCATATGCCAGCTGTGACACCTAGTAACAAAGAATATAAATTAAAAAATAACACATAAAGAACAATAAACCAGAAAGTGCAACAAGTAAAGAAACAAGAGGGAGGGTGGGTAGGGGACGACTTGCATTAATACTGGGCAGAATTCCAAGAGGAAGTCCCGCCCAGCGCTGAGGAATGCTATTGGAGCGGGGCCACGCTCTTTCACTGTCCCCTGGCCAATGGCAGCCATGAGTCACCGAGGAGGGGAGGGAAGAGGGAGCCCCTCCGAACACCCAGTCAGGAGCCCCCGGACTTATACAGCATTTCATGTACTTTAGACCTGCACCTTTGGTTGGAATAATGTATATAGCTTCTAATATTAATATATATATATATATATATATATATATATATATATATATATATGATCATCTGGCCACACAGCACGAAATTGCTAGGGTCTGACCTATGGAACCTCCACCATACAGTAGAGATGGTGAATATCCTAGCCATATTCCATAGCTTTATAAAATGAGATTATACGTTGCACTTTTTGGAATCTCCTGAGTGGCTGTAATGATGGAACTTACAGATAATACTTTTATTGTACTATAAATGTTTCTTTTTTTGAGATACAAAATGTATTCCTGGCTAATACAAGCGGCGACTGCTCGCGCCATCTATCAGTACTCTGTGGTCTGGAACTCATTTTCCTGCCCATCGTATTATATGCTTGTGCTCACCTGGGTAGGTTTACATAATGCAGAAACCCTGTCCTCGTATGCTACCGCCACCTGAGCATGGAGCGCATCTTCTTCTCATGGATTTTTGTAATGTAATATTCTACTTTCATCTGTAGCAGGTTAGCCAGGCCTGAAATCGTATTTAGAGTGACACTTATATATGCTATGCTAAGTGCTGGCTGGAGTGTCAGTGATATATACCGCTGCTCCGTCATGATGGAAGGAAGGTACAATGTACAGTAAGTGTCCCTGGGTGTGAATTACACAGAATAGAGTCAGCACGGATTAGAAAGTGAAATGTATGTCAAACTTTAGGCCTGGGGAGAACTCTTGTCTGTGAAGTGTCAGATGTATCAATAATTCCAATATTCAAGGAAAAAATATATATTAGTTACATTGCATAGACAAGAAATGTCCGCATAGTCAGAATGTTGCTCAGCTTGTTTCAAAGTCTCAGAACAATGTCCCATTGCAGGTAGATGACTGCAGGCACATTAGAAAAAGCGCAGGGTTCCCTATTCTGTTTACTGAATTTTTTTTTTGTGAAACCACTTTTCTTTTTCAATTATTACTTAAGATAAACTAAAGGAAATGACCCAAAAAATATAATTTGAAGGAAGTCTGTCACCAGAATAGTCCCTATTTAATGTTAAGCAGAGTCAGATAGCCAGGGTTCTCTTTACAATACAAGAAGACACATTGCACATGATAAGTGGGAACCCCAACATAGATCATGCATTAGAGCCCTGAAGCTGTAAGTTACACCTCTCATCAATAAAGTTATTTTTTATATTTTATGTCATTGTGGATACATTTTTCACCTTGGTGTTGTAAAGTCTCTCATGTTGTGTAATGATGTTGCTGATGCAGAAAATGAGAGACATATAGCCCTTGAAGCAATATGACATCATGAAGCTATAAGACCTCAAAGCACGTTCACATTGTCATGGAGCCGTATTACAGAGTATAGAGCCACCTAACTTCTGGCTCTGTCGTACATCAATATGTTTTGAAAGCGTTTTTGTTTTTCTAAATCGCAGCATGTCTATTATACCTGCGGAAAGACTGTTTTCCATATACAGTCCTATGAAAAAGTTTGGGCACCCCTATTAATCTTAATCATTTTTTGTTCTAAATATTTTGGTGTTTGCAACAGCCATTTCAGTTTGATATATCTAATAACTGATGGACACAGTAATATTTCAGGATTGAAATGAGGTTTATTGTACTAACAGAAAATGTGCAATATGCATTAAACCAAAATTTGACCAGTGCAAAAGTATGGGCACCCTTATCATTTTATTGATTTGAATTCCCCTAACTACTTTTTACTGACTTACTGAAGCACAAAATTGGTTTTGTAACCTCAGTGAGCTTTGAACTTCATAGCCAGATGTATCCAATCACAAGAAAAGGTATTTAAGGTGGCCAATTGCAAGTTGATCTCCTATTTGAATCTCCTCTGAAGAGTGGCATCATGGGCTACTCAAAACAACTCTCAAATGATCTGAAAACAAAGATTGTTCAACATAGTTGTTCAGGGGAAGGATACAAGAAGTTGTCTCAGAGATTTAACCTGTCAGTTTCCACTGTGAGGAACATAGTAAGGAAATGGAAGACCACAGGGACAGTTCTTGTTAAGCCCAGAAGTGGCAGGCCAAGAAAAATATCAGAAAGGCAGAGAAGAAGAATGGTGAGAACAGTCAAGGACAATCCACAGACCACCTCCAAAGAGCTGCAGCATCATCTTGCTGCAGATGGTGTCACTGTGCATCGGTCAACTATACAGCGCACTTTGCACAAATAGAAGCTGTATGGGAGAGTGATGAGAAAGAAGCCGTTTCTGCACGTACGCCACAAATAGAGTTGCCTGAGGTATGAAAAAGCACATTTGGACAAGGCAGCTTCATTTTGGAAACAAAAATTGAGTTGTTTGGTTATAAAAAAAGGCGTTATGCATGGCGTCCAAAAAGAAACAGCATTCCAAGAAAAACACATGCTACCCACTGTAAAATTTGGTGGAGGTTCCATCATGATTTGGGGCTGTGTGGCCAATGCCGGCATCGGGAATCTTGTTAAAGTTGAGAGTCACATGGATTCCACTCAGTATCAGCAGATTCTTGAGAATAATGTTCAAGAATCAGTGACGAAGTTGAAGTTACGCCGGGGATGGATATTTCAGCAAGACAATGATCCAAAACACCGCTCCAAATCCTCAGGCATTCATGCAGAGGAACAATTACAATGTTCTGGAATGGCCATCCCAGTCCCCAGACCTGAATATCATTGAACATCTGTGGGATGATCTGAAGCGGGCTGTCCATGCTCGGCGACCATCTAACTTAACTGAACTTGAATTGTTTGTCCAAAATACCTTTATCCAGGATCCAGGAACTGATTAAAAGCTACAGGAAGCGACTAGAGGCTGTTATCTTTGCAAAAGGAGGATCTACTAAATATTAATGTCACTTTTCTGTTGAGGTGCCCATACTTTTGCACCGGTCAAATTTTGGTTTAATGCATATTGCACATTTTCTGTTAGTACAATAAACCTCATTTCAATCCTGAAATATTACTGTGTCCATCAGTTATTAGATATATCAAACTGAAATGGCTGTTATAAACACCAAAATATTTAGAACTAAAAATGATTAAGATTAATAGGGGTGCCCAAACTTTTTCATAGGACTGTAGGTATAATAGGGGTGAAACGTTTGCACAGGAAAACTCACAATGTGTTTCAGCTGCAATTTTTTCCGCATCGGTTTTTTTGCTGCAGTTCACTACAAGGGACCTCAGTTCTGCGCCTGTTGCAGAGAAAAAAACCTGACCTAAGAAAGTATGGGGAAAACAAATGATGCAGTATCTATGCATGTAGTCAGGTCACCTTACAACGGCTCGAATAGATCTGGTTTATCATAAATTGTAGGTGATACCAGGTAAATGGAGTTTCAGTGTTTTTGTGTGCACTGTACCATGGTGGCAGGTAAGAAATCTAACTCTCACGTGACAGAGAATGCTGAGGAATCTTTGCAATGAACTCTGGGCAAAAAGCCTAGTTTCATGTAAAGTGGATGCTTGTAAGTGCTATAAACACATCACAGGGAGATGTCAGGATGGGAGAAACAGACAAGGATTCTCGCAAGGATGTATAACAGAAGGGAAACCCTAAAGTACATAAAAGCCTCATCAGGTATATAGCAGACATTTACCTGCCATGTTGGTGTTCACTCAAACATTCCAGTGAGAAGGATAAGCAACCAATGCACCCAGAGACGTCACGTGAAGCTCCTAGCCCCAATCCAAAATGTACCCCCAACCTTCTTTGTGCCATTTAGAATAGCGGTATGTTTGATGTGATAGAGGGCAGCGTCCCCTCATGGTCCAGGGCCCAGTGGTAACTTCTACAGCTGTACCCCCTATAGCTACAACCCTGTAACCCTGACTCTGTAATATATCCACTAGTATATTACCTAAAGGCTCATGCACACTTATAATTATAGTTATTTGACTATTTGGAGCAACGATAGGGCTTCAATAGTTGTGCATATAGCTACTACAACTCCATATTCTTCATTACATGCTAGTAAAGCTGTAGAAGCAAGTAACACAGTTTAAAACATGTAGTTTTGCTTTGCTTTCAGTGAAGTGAAAATTCATAAATCATGTTCTTGTACCACGTTGCATGTTGCCACAATAGCCAACCACCAGTCACTGTGAGGCAGACGCTGCTGTTTGAACTAATAGCAGAGAAAACCTAGCCCTGTAATTTACTGCCTTAAGGCTATGTTCACACCAGCTGAGCATGAGTAGAAACCGAGAATTACACCGAGCATACAAGACAAGAGAAGTGATAATGTGAACCGTCTACTTATATAGAATATACAGAATAAAGGCAGATACTGAAAACTACTTCCAACATACAGGACATGAGAAGTAGTAATGTGCAGCGCCTACATATACAGAATAAGAGCAGATAATGGAATTACATCCAGAGTATATAGGACAAGAGAAATGGGACTGTGCGGTGTCTAGAAATACAGAGTAAGAGCAGATACTGAGAATTACACCCAGCATAAAGGACTAGAGAACTGGTAATGTTCAGTGTCTACATATAGAGAATAAGAGCAGATAATAGGAATTATATACAGAGTATATAGGTATATAGGACAAGAGTAATGGGACTGTGCACTGTCCATATATACAGAATAAGGGCATAGAATAAAAATTACATCCAGCATATAGGACAAGAGCAATGGTACTGTGCAGTGTCTATAAATACAGAGACGGCGAATTAGACCGAGCCCCAAAGGTCCCTCTGCCACATAAAATGTAGGTAGGATCTCCATTACAGGTTTTGCATTACAACTCAAGAGTTTCAAGCAAGTGGGCACATGACATCATGTGACACCACGTAACATCACAAATGGTGCAGAATGTCTTACGTTCTTAACCAGAGCTATCTTACATCACTTGAGCTTGACAGTGTATCCAGGTACTAGCTCTTCATTATGGCCTGAAGACTCATTCACACATCATGTAGTTGGGGAATAGGGACATTCATAGGAGTCCTGATGTTCAGGATTACTCTGTCAAGACCCCCAAAATCTCAGTGAGAACCCACTTCTTTCTTTAAAGGAGACATTGGAGACATTTCTAAGAAATGTTATTCAACCTGATTCTATGAAAATGTGCACACCTGCAGAAAGTGTTTTTTCTCCTCCAAAATGAACAAAATAAATGTCCATATGCCCTAACAGGGTATTTAGGCAGAGAGGGGGCTCCGGTTAGGATAATTCCTTCATATTAGGGCTTTTTTTGGAAGTTTACCTCGTATTATAGAAGACAAAGCATTCTGTAACATAAACCAGTTTACAAAATGCTATAGTTCTCTGTTATCAGCTTCTTTTGGTCATCTTTGATCATGGGGTGATAAGTCTGGATTCCTTTGTTTTTCCTGTAGGACATCGAGCAGTTGGTGACATGAATTAGAGCAAAAGGCTCCTTTTAAATATGTGTCATGACCCAAGTATGCATCACATTGTATTGCTGCAGTTATTGTTATGCCTGATTCACATCTGCATTCGGTGTTCTCTGAACTGGACCTTAGGCTTTTCACAGACACCGTCCCCTTCCCCCTTCCCCACCCTGCTCATTTGAGTGATCCACTTTTCATGTCAGTGTCTGTCAAAAAGAACTGCTTTTATTATGCTTATGGGTCTCTTCAGACCCCAGGATAAAATGAGCGGAGGCCCAGAGGAGGTGAATAAGAAAATAACATTGTTACTCACCTCTCCTGGGCTCTTCCGTAAAAGATCATGTTTCCTATCCCTTATCAATTCACAGAAAGGACGCACCCCTAAATTGTTTTCTCCCATGTGTAACAGTAAAACCTCAGGAGTCCTGGCTAGGTGGGCAAAATGGCGGAACTCGGGACATACCCCAAAACCTCAACCGTCACACTACAGGGACGTCTCTCCCAAAACCATGTCTAACAATCTGATGAACATCGGCCTATTCCGCACCGCAATAAGGAGTGACCAAAGATCCGAACCAGCGGGAGAGTGCCACCTGAAACTGACAAACAATAACACACAATGAAATCATAAGAAAAAATTCACCCACCGGACCTTGCATTAAGACAACCAACGCACATAAGATTTATAGTGACAGGACTCCTACCGGCCTATACATCTCACCACCTGTGGAGTTAGACCCTGGGCAGCGGCTTCCCTAGACGCTTCAATCCAAAATGAGTGTGGGGCATAAGACATCGTTCCCAGCACTAGACTGTCCAAGCAGCGCCGCATAATCACGTGAACTGATACAGAGAAAGTGGTGAACTGTCAGCATGGCATAGTAAAGGACCCCTCCTGGACACACTTGTACACCAAAATTCACTCAATGGATCGGACACACCTTAGCCTTGCTATTTGCCGGTATGACTACCCTCCTCCCTCTGCTAGGCTGGTCAGTCTTAGAGCGCCTAATCCTAAACTCCACTCTGTCGGAACTCAAAACAACATCCTATGCCAGGTGGGCGAAAATAGTTCCCCAAGCCTAAGAGTTCCATAGAAAGTCAGAACAAAAACTCACCGAAAAAGAGCTGCCTCAAACCGAGACCCACAAATAAAGTTCAATTCCTCACAGAGCTGCATCAATAAGTGGAATGAAATGGGTCAACATGTATCCTTGTGCGTCCAACCACTTCGAAAGCCTTAAAGGGCCTGATGTACCACAAAACACTTGATGTCCCTCAAGCTCCTAACTTGCAAACCCAGCCAAGAATTGATTTACTCTCACCACCAAACAACCATCTTTACCAACCTTGGTGTTGGCGTTGGGAAAGGTGAGTATGCTTTTTATCCTAATATTACACCTCTGCTGCTGCTTCAAGGGTTGCTTCAATTTACGGGCAATCTCTTTAATATCACCCCCTATTTCCCTACACACTTTAATGGACTCTGATACTTACCTCTTATGCCGCACAGCATGTAGGCCACAGACCTAATGCGACCTGTGGCTTACATCTTGAAGAAAGGTATAGCAGTAAGCCTGAGGATCCCTTATTAACCCGAGCAACTCCTCTGCTACATGATTGTTGGGGATGAGGGGTTAACATGGCACAAATGTGCAAAAGTAGAAAAACATAAAAATCTATAGATTTGTTTATACCACATCTCAGTTAATGCCATTTAAAGAAAACACTTTGAAAAGAACACCCCGAATATTTATCAAGAGCTGAGTTTGGTGTTCCTGGTGTATTTGTTCCATATAATTGGGGTTATCCACCTCTGCTTCAGGGCTTAAATGTTCTGTCTTAGCTTAAGTGATGAAATGCATATGGACAGGGAGCACACCTTTCTGTAAGCATTGTTGTTTTTTATTAAAACTGGGGCCAACAGTCTTATGCTAGGTTCACACTAGTGATTGAGTTTCCATCCCTTAGGTCCAAATGGGGACCCAAAAGATGGAGACCAGGCTCACTTAAAAAGCAGCTACATAGCATATAATGGGATCCACCCAGGTTTCCACCCAGTTTCCATCAATTTTAGGCTAAGGCCCCACATAGTGGGCCACAGTAAAAACACACTGCGGTAAAAACTGCAGTGGCAGTACATCATTTTTTCCCGCAGTGCTTTTCACAAAAAAATCCACAGAGTTTTCACTGTGCATATTTTTGCGCACTTTCCACCGACTTTTAAATAACATGTTTTTTTTCCACACCTTTTCCACCAAGGCCAAACCGTGGCATTTGCACCAGATGAGGTCTCCAACTGTTCTCTCTGCCAATTTTAAGTAGATTATGCGGTGGAGTCTCCGAAAGAGACTCCTAGGCTAGTGTGAACCCAGCCTTACCATATATTTAGATTGAGACACTAAACCACTGGTTCAAAAAGTACTTTTCTGCTTTTTTCATGTATTGTAAAAAAAAAAAAAACAAACATAATAAGAGCATGCTGTGTTTATGTTACAAAAAACATTACAAAACACCACATACCAGAACTTTCTATATGTAGACTTCACAATATTTCCCTCTAGGCTGGTTTCACTCTAACTATCCATTTTGCGGATTAGGAAACAATGGACATTGTACATCCTAATGTATTTTTGTGTTCCATTTGTAAGGAAATTGCTAGAGGCGCAATTACCCAGTAGCTGCTTGTGAACCCCTCCCATGTCCCTTTTTGCTTACTTATCCTGTCCTAAGTGACAGGTGACAACTGGTCGACAAGCCCTTCCTAGGTATATTCGTTGACACACAAACACAGACAAGACAAACAACAACAAAGGGAGGTCAGCTAACCAAGGGTTCAGTAACAGTCAAGCAATGCAGTACAAAATCATAATACAAGAGAATAGTCGAAGGTAAAGTCAGAGGTCAGGAATAAGAATACAGGTAACAAAACAGCAACAGTAAATAGCCAGCAAGCACAAGGCAATAGTAAGCACCAATGTAAATGTGAGCCAAGAATAAAAAGGAAGGAAGAACCCACCCCAGGACCTGATAGAAAGATAGGCTGTCAATCACACAGGTAGGATAAATTAACTATTAGAGAAGCAGAGGGAAGCCAAGGTGAAGGAGATGGTTGTGGTGGAAAATCAATTACCAAGGTAAGGGACAGTTGTCAGACAATACAAGAAGAACCTAAAAGAAGAAATATAAGCCAAACATGTCTCCTGCACCGCAACATGTGGCCGGAGCATGGCACCAAACCCGGACGGGCGGGGATGTTACATCATTCTTGTCCAATCCATGTGACATCCATTAGACATTTAAAACAACATAAAAATTATTGAAAAGAATTACATGGGCACCCCCAAATTTTCAAAAAAAGACAGATATAACAGCAGCTGCCTGGAATTACTAGGGTGGGAAATGCCATGGTTTTTGGCCATTACCAGCTTAATAATATTAGCCTGCAGCCAATACCATCACTTTAGATGGCTGGGTATAGGATGATACCTGGATCTTTGTTGTACCCCAGATGGTGTTGGGTACCAGGTAATAAATGGAAGTTAATGCTCACCTTCTCATCAGCTAACACTTAGCCCCACCTTAGTAATGGACGTCGTCAATCAAACAGCAGCCACTACTAAGGTGGTTATAACATATTTTAAAAAATAAAAACCCAGAGTGACATAAGAGAAATAGCAAAAAAAAAGTTTAAATATAAATATATATATATGTAAGCTTAAATCACTCCCATTCCCTAGAGCACATATAAATATAAGTGGATAAAAGTATACACATTGGGCATCTCTAAGTCTCAAAATACCCATACTATTAAAATATAAAAACATTTGTCCCTTAGCAAAATAGCTGAAATTGGCATTTTTTTTGCCTCTTTGACTCCTTAAAAAAATTAATAAAAAGTAGTTCGATACCATCACATTGTGGATTTTTTCCCCACTTCCCATGGTACCATTTTGAAGTACAACTTGTCATGTAAAAATCAAGCCCTCATATGACTGTAAATGGAAAAATTAGAAAGCTCTGTCTTTTGGAATGCAGAGTAAAAAGTGAAAACACAAAAATAAAAAATGTCTATGTTATATAAGGGAAGAAAAACCACATGAACTACAGGACTTGAAAAACACCAGTAAAAAAATTGTGATTTTACAGAATAAAAATTGGCACCAAAAACAAATGTAACAATGCCATGAAAATTAGTTGAGCGCCATCGTAGCTTTTTATAAACAAAGGTTACAAAAATGCTTAAAAAATAATGTGTGCTTTCTTATTTTTGTAAACTGCCCCCCCCCCCCCCCCCCCCGCATTGATGAACTATCCTAAGAATAGGCCGACAATCGAAACATCCCATGATACTTCTTTGGGGTGCAGAAAAAATGCGGTGTTATATAGTAACTGCAAAGTGAATGGGCTTCATGTGAATCCCATGCCAACTTTGCGTTTAAAACTGCAGCACAAACATGCTGCGATTTCCAAAACCGGCACTGTTTTGGAAATCACAACATGTCAATTATATCTAAAGAAACGCCGGTGGCTTTCCTGCGGATATAATGGTAACAGAAAGTCAGCGAAGGAAAACTCTGTGAACTTTCTGTTCAAAGTGCTGCCGGAAGAACCGCGATGAGTTCCTACCGCGGTTTTTCCCACAGCACATTATAGCTGTGAATCGTCCTGTGGGGTCTTAGCCTTAAAGACTATCCTCTTTATCACACACAACAGATTTCTGCCCCAGAAATTCAGACCCATACATATGGCCCAGGTTGTTTCTGCAGCCTGTAGTTAGATTGTTTGCAAGGCTTCTTCAGAGTCTGCCACATGTGAACATACCCTTATTGTTGGTGTTTCCTGCCTCTGGTTACTGGATGTTACACCCTTTTGGACATGGTATTTTCTCTTTCTCGCTACTGACTCACCTTTTATTCTCCGCACATTAGTAACGCTCCCTCTCCACATTCCAGTGTTACATGGGTGGGGATGTGGAGCTGTGATGGCGTCACACATAGTGCAATTGTGACTGAACAGGTCCAGTCACCCATTCACGTCACTGACACGTTCCTGTTATAGAAGTATCAATAGTAATATAATAATTGTATAAAAAGGCTGCTGACATATCTGAGCTGTCAGACATGTTAGACGGCTAGAAGTATTCCTAAATTGTTTTATATGTTATTATTATCTGTTGGCAAATGGATTTTGGACACCTGTTCATCTACACTCCATTAACTCATCAGCCTCATCTACAAGTCAGATCAGCGAGTGCAGCAAGTAATAAGCAATGGCCTGTATATTGTTCTGCAAATATTGCATATGCAGCACGTAAAATAAGGACAAGTTCAGCTTCAGTGCAACTCCGACTAATAATGACTAATTTACCAAAAATGTTTGGCTAAGTGTTGGTCATATGTCAGGTATTGGAGATAAAGTGTTGTCTACAGTTTTTTTTATAGCACCACTCCTGTCAACAGGCTATGTATGGCACAGCAGCTCAGCCCTATTCATTTTAAAGGAACTGAACTTCCGTATTGGATATATAAAAAAAAGTTGAGAAAACTAATTTTATTCAATTTTCCCATACGCTTTGCTCTGGTATGGAGAATAATATTTCAATAATACATATATATCACATATAAATGTATTGCCCAAATCACCTTTTGGTCAGATACTAGTGTCTTTATTGGGTCCTCCACTGAGTGGGGCAATATATATATGTGTTCCGCAAATCAGGGCTACTACTACTTACTGTTTATAGCCATATATAAAAATGTGCTTGTTCCAAAAAATTGGGTAAAACTAGGGTGGACCTGATTTCTTTGTCCCGAGGTACTGATATATAAACTCTTCAAAATTGAAATGGCAACCCCAAGGACAAGCCATAAGGTTATGTAAATTGGGGAAGTAGCAAGTCTTACCTAGCTACAATCGGGGGAATGAGGGAAGGGCATAAAAGCCAGATCAAAAGCGTAGCCACATAAAACCTCAAAAATCAATTCAAGTGGTGCGGGATGATGGTGCGATATCTACACGTCAGTTATCGCCACTTGTTGCAAATAGAGAGGGACAGAATCCTTGATATAAGAGACCTTGGTTCATCACTCCAGCAGATCACTACACCCCTAGGGTAATATGTCCGGACCGTTCACTGTATGTCCGGACCGTTGTATATCCTGGTGGTTGGGACAACAATGACAAATTGAAATGGCAGCAAGAGATGTGAAGAGGGGAACCTCTACATGGATTGTCTGAATGGAAGAATAGTTTGTTATCATCCATTCTGAACTGATATTGAACATTACATCCCAAGTTTAGCCCAGCAAACAGTGTCACCACAAATCATCAGAAGGCATTTGCACATCATTGGGCTACAAGCCAGATGGCCAGCTACACGTGTTCAATTGATTCACACCACTGCTCTCAAAGGCTATTGTGGTGTACAGCAAGATTGCAGTGGAGTCTGAAATAGAGGTCTATCCACTTCAGCCGAGAGTCCTGCTTTTTTTCTAGAATGCAATGATAATGGAGATTGATCCGGAGAACACATAGGGATCGACATGAGAGTCCTTCATAAGGTAACATGATAATCCTTTAATAGTCCCACCATGGGGAAATTCAGGGTGTTACAGCAGCATGGATAATACAGTAATATATTACAAGAAAGAACGCATACAAGCTCATAGCAGATAGAAAAGATACTAGGAGTCATAGCAGCTAAAAAGAAAAGAAAGACTTCAGGATCATTTAGTTCTCTGTGCGGAGTGATCTTCACTTAGCTTGATGTTGATTATACAGCCTGACCACGGTTGGGAGAAAGGACCTCCGATAACGCTCCTTCTCACACTTGGGGCGAAGCAGTCGGTCACTGACAGTACTGCCCAGTACTGTCATGGTCTCATTCATGGGATAGGAGTTGTTCTCCATGGTACTACCGCGGTTGTAGTGTGGAGTGGCAGAATATACGGTAGTTGGATCCCTCTAGTCTTTATTTCATGTACACTAACAGCTCCATGTTACATTGATTTGGTTGTGGAACCAATGCAACTATTGGAGTCTTGAAGTGGACTCTCTGGATTTTCTACTACTTACTGTCAGATGTGATGCCGCCATGTCCATAAAGGCTTTGGGGGTTGAGAACTATCGGTATGGAGATTGTGAGTATATATAGTTATTTTATTAGGTCTAACTCTGTACCCCATAGTGCATATAACTAAACAACTGAGCAGGCACCATACCTTTTGTGGACAAGTCACTTGAATCAAACTAATGTAATCTCCAGAAATACAGTAAACATAGGAACTTTTCAGATTTTGTAAATTATTCTCTGATCTAAGGCCAAAACTCTGCAATTCCCAGAGATAGCCAATCATTGCTGGAATGAAACCTTAACTCTATTACAGAGATGTTTGTTGTGCACATCTGTATTTCATTTACTTCTAAGTTATTCTCATGGCATATATGCCCCTGCTGAGATTCCAGAGAGTCGCCGCTATGTTCTGGTCACCGTCTGATCTTATGGAATTCCTGCCACCCACTTGATCCCAGCCACATTTACACGCACACTTTATAGTCCCAGAGCTCCTTGCACCACATACTTGTCATTCATGACCCGAGCAGTGCACTGGCATCATTCTGCCATCTTTACAGTGGTGTCAGTATAAGGGGTGCAGAGGTGACACCTAGGGGGTTGTCCAGCACTATCTCGGAGTAGCTTATAGGGAGGTCTGTAGGATAATTGTACAATTATGTTTTTTATAAAAATAAAAAAAAATCAGAAATCTTTAAAAAAAAATTGAGTATAATGTAAATTCCCTTTAAGAAAAACTAAATGCAGGAAATGTTTACTGTACATGTACATCATGTTTGAATAGAAAACACACACACACCTCAGGGCTTGGCACGTTATATGAAGTATAAAGATGCTGGCGACTTGAAAGGGAAGCGACAAGTGTCTTTGTAATTTCATTAACTAAGGATTTAACTCACCCATGTAACAAACGCTGTCGTAGTCAGCTTGGTACTGCATATTTTCAAGAGTGAGTCATCGCCTGCATTGCTTACACGGGAAATTTAGTGTCACCCTATAGATTCTGGTATAAATAAGCCATAGTCTGTAACTGTATCTGATATAGATAAAAGGGGGATCCTTTATGGACAATCCCATATTTTAAGAAGGCTGACCAGAAAATACACCATTCACAATGTGTCTCCCACAGCTTAGACCATCAATGATCGGAAAATAAAACATGGCGTAACAAGCAACCTTTTATTCTGCAGCATACTAAAGGGATTGTCACCATTCCCATCAGTCAAAATCTAATCTTTTTAAGTCCGGGGCCCCACAGGCTGGAAACGCAGTGAAACACCGCAGGAAAAATCGTGGCATTTTACAGTAACTGCAAAGTGGATGGGATACATGCAAATCCCATGCCCACTTTGCAGTAAAAACCGCAGCGTGGACACACTGCGATTTCCAAAATTGGCGCGGTTTTGGAAATCACAGCATGCCAATTATATGTACAGAAATGCAGGCGGCTTTCCCGTAGATATAATTGTAACAGAAACTCAGCGGAGGAAATCTCAGCGAACTTTCTGTTCAAAGCGCTGCGGGAAGAACCGCTCAGGCCCCACATGGTATAAACACTGCGGCAAAGACTTTGGCATTTTACACCAGTGTGTACTATGCCTTACTACCCTGAAAAAAGCTACATATTAGTTTCAGGATTACTCAAGATCTATCTAAAAGTAGAACATAAAAAAACTAAATAAAACACAAAAATATTTCCTGAAAAATAAAAAAACAATACATTTCACTTTTTTGTTACATTATTGATATATTTTCCACTGATTTTATAGTCTCACACTTATGATTGCTACCGCAGCCTTTCATGGGTATAATTGACATGTTGCAATTTCCAAAAATTTGAGTGTTTTTGAAATTGTATCATTTCTGCTGCAAAATGTTTTTCTGCAATGTGTGGATGGGATTAGCCAGAGTCCCCCAACTTTGCAGATACTTAAAATGCAGTGTATTTTACCACGGCGTTTTCCACCACAGCCAAAATGCAGTGTTTTCACTGTGGACAAAATACTGCGCTTTCACACAACAATGATTAATGGCCGGGTGACGCACCTTCTTAAGCGGACAGCATTAAATTCAAGGTAAGTGAATGGGGGTTACTCACATGACCATTATTTTGACAGTCCATTGTAACAGACTGTCAAAATATAGATCATGTTCTATTTTTGTCCATTTTCATGGACCCCTCCATAGACTGACACGTATGAGGGACTGGTGACAACAGGTGCCCAACGAGTACAAGATGGCAGTCAAAAATGGCTGTTCGGTCATGTGAATATAATCTTAATCTACGCTCACATCTGGATTGGAGGCTTGCAGTGCTACCTCTTACCAATATCTCCATGGACCAAATTTAATTAAGAATCCTAGATTTTCACAGTTGCAAGTGTGAATATCATTGTGTGTACACAGCCCTAGTAAGCAGCAGTTATTATATTACACCAGCAGCGGCTCACCTGTAAGACGTACCAGCAGCTCTGCACATGACTTATTGCGTGGACTGGAGTAGACTCCTTTTATATTCTTTATTATCTTTATGTGAACAGAGATAAGAGGACACTTAATAACACACAAAGTGCTTTCACAAGGTTCAATATGATGGCATATTAGTTATTTCACTGGCTCAAGGTTCAGTGTAAGCTTTTCTGTCGTAACACAGCCTGTCACATAGAAAATACTGTTGAATCTGCGGGCAGTAGATGGAGGCTGTCACTCCTTTTGGAATAGAAATGCTACTTTGGCAATAAACCCCGCATCATGTCAGTAGGCTTATTAACTGAGTCATGCATGTTAAGGGGGCTGCCCCTAGAGGGCAGCATACAGAGGCACTGTTCTCCTAATTACATGCTGGAGAATAGATTTGCATATTTTTTACTCATTACTAGGACATAGATCAGACACAAGTTATACGGAATCTTTTCCCCAAAATGATACATCAATCTGCTGAGCTCCTCCTGCTCTATAGCATGTTATCTGCAGACTGAACCGTATTTTCCATGTGACAGGTTCCCTTTAATGGAACTGATTTACCATCTATATATACACACATTATATAATCTACGTATGTAATTGGGTGACCTAGTAATTGTTTAACTGAAGGCAAGAAGTGAAAGTTTGCTCCAGGAAGGAGCGATGATAAAAATATATAAGGAGAACAAACTTGATATAACTCAAGGGCAGGGGCAACACCGAGACCTATTGCTCAGAAACCGCCGTCTATAGAAAGGTCTGCATTGGTTTAAAATCTCTCTCAATAGTTTTTTTTTTTGCTGCTGAAGATTTTATAAAGTAGTCACCAGTTTTTAATTTAAGGAATAATATTAAAATTGGTTCAAAAATCTTTCCATAAAAAGTCTGTGTAGATGATGCAAAATCAAAAAAACAAGAATTTTTTATTTTATTTTATTTTTTAAATAAAGGACCTCGATGATAAAAAAAAACAAAAAAAAAAAAAACAACACACATACATGTACAAACATACAAGGCATAGATATAGGGCAGTGATGGAGAACCTTTTAGCGACCAAGTGTCCAAACTGCAACCCAAAACCCACTAATTTATCACAAAGTGCCAAAGTGAGTCGAAGATGCCGAAGTGATATGAAGATGATTCTTGAGATCTCAGATATCCTCACTTTATTATATGTATTTCACATATAGAATCACATAATGATTCTTCAATGAACGAAATCCATGTAATAGAGATGACTGGAAAAGCAAATGAACAGAATTTAGAATAGTATATAAGTAATCCAGTTATTGATAGTTTTCAGGCTAAGTTCACATCTGCGCTTATGTTTCCGTTCGGTGGGTCCGGGTGGGTCCGGGTGGGGACCCCCCCAATGGAAACCTAATCTGCATAAAAAAGTGGTTACCTTAGGAAACCCGCGGACCCCATAGACTATAAAGGGGTCTGCATGGTTTCTGTTCGGTTTCCGCCTGAAAAGGGCTCAAAATACGGAGAGAAAAGCATTGCGGAGAGGGGAACAGAATCCCCGTACAACTTCAAGCGCTGGTGTGAACTGAGTCTCAATTCTTCCGAAGTGTCAGACAGGAGTAACAAAGCCGCACCTGAGAAATTCATTCTGGGAATGAGTCTGTCTCTTTCTTTTGGATGGTTTTATGGTTTGGCTTTTATCCCAGGTCATGTCACTAGGCTTTCTAATCTATAGAGAACAACCTTCCAAAAGGTGGCGTTAGAGAACAAAGGATTATGTAGATAATCTTGTTTCCCTTAGTCCTAACAGCGGCACAATGTGGGGTATTTCGTGCCCCTGTGTGCTGGTAGGACAGGCGGAATTTTAATTAGCCATGTATTAATTTCACATGGCTTGTTCCCTTTAAGAGGGCACAGATACCTCCCCCCTGTGCGTAAATAACAAGTAATAATACATACATTCCAAAATAAACAACAATAGGGGGGGAATCCTTGTGCCGCTGTTAGGACTAAGGGAAACAAGATTATCTACATAATCCTTTGTTCCCTGTCGTCCCTACCAGCGGCACAATGTGGGGAAATAGCAAGTAATCCCCATAAGGGTGGGAGATTAAACACAAGCAGAATGTAATACAGTACGCCCGAAGGCAGTAGCTTCTGAGCTATACCGATCAAGTCGGTAGTGCTTCACAAAAGTCAATTCTGAAGACCAGGATGCTGCTGCACAAATCTGGTCCAAGGTGAGAGCCTTGACCTCTGCCCAAGAGGTCGATACTGCCCGCGTCGAATGGGCCCTTAGGACGGTCGGCGGAGGTAAGTTCTGACTCACAAACGCCAACTTGATTGCTTCCTTCACCCAGCGAGAGATGGTGGCCTTAGAAGCCTTGCGGCCTTTATGGCCCCCTACATAATTTATTAACAAGTTCTCAGATCTCCTGAAAGCGCGTGTGCGCTGAAGGTAAATCTGCAGGTTCCGTACTAAATCTAGGGTATGCCACTTCTCCTCCTCAGGGGAAGTGGGCACGGGAAAAAAGGTTGGCAAGCAAATGAGCTGACTCACATTCGCCCTAGAAGAAACTTTCGGCCTGAATCCTGGCAGAAATCTCAACTGAACACGGTCTTCAAAGAAGGCAATGTAAGGAGCTTCCGATGAGAGTGCTTGAAGCTCCCCTACCCTTTTTGCCGAGGTGATAGCGAGGAGAAAAGATACCTTATAGGTCAGCCACTTTAGATCCACCTCCTCTAGAGGTTCGAATGGAGCAACACAAAGTGCCGTTAGGACCTTGCTGAGGTCCCATTGGTGGACAGGAGCAGAAACTGCTGGTCTCAGCTTAGTTGCCCCTTTGATAAAGGTGCTCACTAAAGGATCCTGAGACAACCGCCTCCCCAGATAGGCGGACAGAGCGGCTACATGTACCTTCAGGGTAGAAGCTGCAAGCCCTCTGTCTAGGCCGTCCTGAAGGAAATCCAGGATCGCCCTCACAGGGGGATCGGAGGAGTCCACTTCGTGTTCCGTGCACCAAGCCTGAAAAATATTACCGATCCTACGGTAATTCTTATTGGTCGAGGTGGCTCTGGCGCTGGCTAAAGTCCTTAGGACGCCTTGAGACAGTCCTCTATTCCTTAATAGGGACTGGTCAACCTCCAGGCTGTCAGATTGAATCTCCTCAGATCGTGGTGTCTCAGCTCTCCTTGTGTCACCAGATCTGGGAGGGGGGGAAGCCTCCAATACCTGCCTTGACTCATCCACATGAGCTGGGCAAACCAAGTCCTTTTCGGCCAGAACGGGATTATGGCAATTCCCGAGACTTGGTCCTGTCTGATTTTCATCAATACCTTGGGTATGATGGAAACTGGAGGGAAGATGTATATCAGCCTGAACCTCCATGGGATGGACAGGGCATCCACTGCCAAGGCATTGTCCTCCTGGTACAGAGAGCAGAAGGTTTCCACCTTGGCGTTGAGTCGGGTTGCCATGAGGTCGACATCCGGAAGGCCCCATGTTTGGACAATCTGATGGAATATGTCTTGATTGAGAGACCATTCTCCTGATACAGGGATACCCCGACTCAACTGATCCGCTACTATGTTCAGGGAGACCTTGATGTGAACAGCGGATAGGTGGGTCAGATTCTTCTCTGCCCACGTGAAGATCAAGTTCGCCTCTTTCAGTAGGGCTGGAACCCTGGTGCCGCCCTGTTTGTTCAAGTATATTACCGTCGTCATATTGTCTGACCGGACCTTGACTGCCTTCCCTTCGAGAAAGGGGGCGAAGTACTTCAGCGCCAGATAAACTGCTTTTAGCTCCTTCAGGTTGGAGGTTCCTACCTCTGGATTCCTCCACAGACCCTGGACAGTCCTGCCGTCCAGGTGGGCTCCCCATCCCGAATGGGACGCATCTGTTGTCAACAGGGTCCAACGAGGTTGAACCGAGGACCTTCCGTCTTTCAGGTGTCTCCACCATCTGAGGGAAAGACGGGTACCGGGAGAAAGGCAGATCTTCCTGTGCAATCCCCGTGGAGATCCGTTCCAGGCTCTCAACACTTCCATCTGAAGGGGACGCAAGTGCCATAAAGCCCAAGGGACCGCCTTGGCTGAAGAAGACATCAGGCCTAGGACCCGCATGGCGGTGCGAATGGTGATCCATCGGGACCTGAGAAGGCCCCGAACCGAAGCTTCTATTTTTGCTCGCCTTGGACGAGATAGGAAAATCTGCATGCTCTGGGAATCCAGAACAAACCCCAGGAATTTCTTCCGGGTGGATGGCACTATTTCTGACTTCTCCCAATTGATCAGCCAACCTAACTCCTGGAGGAAGGCGATGGCTATCTGGAGGTGGTGATGGAGAATTGAAGTAGACTGAGCTTTTATAAGCCAGTCGTCGAGGTAGGGAACCACGAAAAGGCCTTGAAGTCTGAGAGCGGCGGCAACTGGTGCGACCATCTTGGTAAATACATACGGAGCTGACGATATGCCGAATGGCAGAGCAGTGAACTGTAGGTGCTCTCTGTGACCAGCCATAAGAACGGCTATACGTAGATATTTCCTGTGTGGCGGGAAGATGGGGATATGTAAGTAGGCATCCTTTAGGTCCAGGGTGACCATGACCTCGTCGCGCAATAGGAAACTGGTTACTGAGTCTATGGACTCCATCCTGAAAGGTTTTTTCTTTATGAAGAGGTTGAGGAACCGAAGATCTATAATCATCCGCCACCCTCCTGTGGACTTTGGAACCAAGAACACGGGTGAATAAACTCCTTGACCCACTTCGGGAGGAGGGACCCTTTCCAGGGCCCCCTTTGAGAGATATTCTGCGACGGAAGCCTCCAGGCAGTCTTGTTGTAGGGCTGGTAAGACCCGCGTAGTGATGAAACGATCCACCGGAGGATGGGAGAACTCTATTGCGTATCCTCGCTGAACAACTTGAAGGACCCATGGGTCCAGAATGTGAAGATGCCATGCCACAAGGAAATTCGAAAGGCGCCCTCCTACGGGAGAGCTGGTCACAGAGAGCGGCGTCTCCTCAAAACCCCTTCTTCTTAGGGTCCTCCTTGGGGATCCCGCGACCCGCCCCTTCGGACGGTATCTGGGGCGTCTCTGGCTTCCCTGTTGAGGCCTGTATTGAGACGTGGAGCCTCGACCCCTAGAAGGGGGAGGCCTTCTTTCTCTGGTTGCTTGTGGTAGTGATCTCCCTCTACCATCAGCCAATCCCTCCATCAGATCGTCCAGCCCTTGGCCGAAAACCTTTCCAGGTTAAAAGGGGAGGGAACACAAAGAAAACTTGGAGGCGACATCAGCCCGCCAAGGTTTGAGCCACAAGGGTCTCCTGGCGGCGGTATTGAGGGCCATGGCCTTGGAAGCCAGCTTCACCTGCTGTCTTGCCGATTCTCTCAGGAAATCCGTAGCGAGACGGATCTCCCCCATGGATGCCAGGATGTCGTCCCTGTTAACCCCGGAGTCGATATCCCGTTCCAGGCGGTCCAGCCGGGCTTGAAGCTTATCAGCTACTTCCGTTGAGGCGATGCCCACCGTCACCTGGGCTGAAGCAGACGAATACGCCTTCTTGAGCGTTGAATCCACTCTCCTATCCTCTCCTATCAAGCAAATCCTGAAGATTTGACCCGTCATCGATGGGCACGACAGTGCAACGGGAGAGCTTAGAGATGGCTAAATCCACCTTGGGTGGCGGACCCCAGCGATCCAGTTGGGAGGGATCAATCGGATATACTGCTTTGAAAGCTCTGGTGGTGACGTAAGCCTTCTCCGGCTGCTTCCATTCTTGTTCCATTAGGCTGGCCATGGAGGCGTCCACTTGGAAAACCCTCCGCTTCCCAGAGGTGGACGCAGAGGCTTCCCCCTCGCCAACCTGGTCCCACGACCGGATGGCCTTCAGCAGTTTATTAGTCTTCTCCCGATGGAAAATTGGTCTGCTGGTACAGGAGGACTGATCGTCCGATGATATGGACACCTCCTCCACCTGGAGGCGCTCCAGGGAGGGCAGTGAAGCAGAACGCCTTTCCACGCGCTGCTTCTTGGTGAGCTGAGCCAGTGAAGTACGGATATCCTTTAAAGAATCATCCTGCAAAAAACACAAGGATACTTAGAAGCCGGGGGGACCCTTCCCCTCTTTGCGGCAACCGTACTCACCATGTACTCCTTGACCCATGCTACCATATCACTGGTAACGGGTTCCTCCCGCAGAGGTCCCCTGCATTGCTGGCAGCGTGACCAGTCATAGCCTAAAGGCAAAACAATGACATTCAGGATACTCCCACCATTGGGAGAATTAGCAGACGAAAAAACCGCACCTACCATCAGGTAGAGGAACGTCACAATCAATGCAAGCCAGGTGTCTCCTTTTAGAAGACCTCTTCCGTCTCACTTGATCCCCGGGAGGGGTAGAAGAGGAAGACATGACAAATAGAAACTAGTTTTCAGCGATACCTAAGCATGGAATATGAAACATCAGAGGAGTACATTCAAGGAACCATATGAGGAGACTCACCCAGCTTCTGCAGACCACTTACCAACCTTCAGCAGAGTTTGCAGTAGAATAAATGCAGTTTTGAAGCGGAAACCACAAGCCACAGCGCAGAAACCAGCTAGGGATTAGACTAGCAGGCAATGAGGGATGCAACCTGCCTCCTTTTACAGCCCCATATCCGGAAGGGGCGTGGCCTTAGTCAAAAGAGCTCCGTTCCTTTTGCCCTTCATAAGACTCCTAGCCCTTCAAGTCACGCTCCCCCCTTGAGCCAACTACTTTGGCACGTACCTTAAGCTCCTGAGGACCTCCAGTGTCCAACGCTGCTGTTCGCGTGGTCCCGGAGCGGCGAAAGCCAAAAAACCGGAAGTTGCCGGTGTTACATTACCAAACGACCGGCCGGAACCCTCCTACGCAGAGGAAAGGTTCCGCGAAACCGGAAGTTCCCCTCATGGAGCCGCGCGAACACGCCGGCTGGCTGCGCGCGGCTCCCGAAGCGCAGCAGGACTGGATGCCGGGGAAAGGTAGAAGGATCGCGTGAGGGAGGTGGGTAAAATAGGTAACCTTAATCTTACCTATTATCTTTGCAGGACCGACACAGAAGTCCAAAGGGGCAGAGTGCATCATTGAAGACACCTGAACAGGTCTGAACAGGTAAGTACCTGAAACTTCTTCTTTACTCTTCTCTTTAGGAGGACACAGAGTCCTCCCCACCTGTCCGATCCTTTACACAGGACAGAAAAAAACGCACAGGGGGGAGGTATCTGTGCCCTCTTAAAAGGAACAAGCCATGTGAAATTAATACATGGCTAATTAAAATTCCGCCTGTCCTACCAGCACACAGGGGCACGAAATACCCCACATTGTGCCGCTGGTAGGGACGACAGGGAAACAGTTTTCCTTTTATTCATCAAGGAAAAAGTATTTGCATATTCTTTCCCAGAATTCTCAGCCACACGCATGGCCTATACAACTCTCCACACCTGGAAAGGTGGCCTGCTATGACAATCTCCTTAAGAAAACATAGTACCGCTTCTCACCTAATCCTACAGAAAGCATAGTCTGCTTCACCTCAATGCCCCCATAACTGTATTAGTTCAATCAACATTGATTACGGATTAATGCAAGATCTGAAGTCAGAAAACTATAAGCCCATATTGTTCCTCATATGCCACTAAATTTATATAGAAGCTTGCAAAAGTTTTATTCTCATAGATTCTTACACAACTCTTATGGAAGAGTGGAGTAACCAACTTCCATGCTTGATACTTTCTTCTTTTGACATGGTCTGCCACGGGGTTTCCATACTCACGAGATAGCCCCCAAAAATAGAGGGTTCACTTCTGATGATTTTTGCCCCATCATTTTCAGACATTTATTGAGACTTGCCCAAAGTTGTCCTAAGTGGGACCTGTTCTCTGAGACCACTACTGATAGCTAGAATGAAGGGGCTGTGGTACTTACTGTCTATGAGCGAGGGCTTATTCCTTTTCTGACTAAAGATTCTGTCAAGTTTGAGATCAGAAACCCATATTATAGCCCTAATATTGTGATCTGCGTTAGGCTTATCTTTTCCATATCCGCCCCCTAGCTGCTCTCATTACAGCATGTACGTTTATTATTTCATAGAAAATTCTGCCATCCTATAAAGTGCGCAGGGATGGGCATAAGAACAGAAACCCAGTTGTTGAGTTACTGGATATCACTTAAGTCTTTAATGTATTTTAACTGTGAAGCAAAGAGGAAGGTTCTCCAAACCAACAGTGGGCGTTCAGTCTTCAGCGATGAAATGATGAAAGCAATGACTTGATCACCCGATCGTCAATGACTTGATCACTTGAATGTCACCTGTACTCACTGACCTCCAATATGACCACCGTCTTTGTCTGGTTGGCCTGGGCCCCGTAATGGAACTGGCTTTATCACCACAGTCTGTTCTGCTGGGGCTGGACCTGTTTCCAGGGCAAGAGCTTGGTCATTTGCCCCATTGCTGGTAACTCCAGCTAGGCCTACCTCAGGCCTGGCTCTTTTGCCACACAGCACGTCCTTCCTTCCTGATGACCTAACTGCACACTTTCCTGGTGAGCATGTGGGGGTCTCCTCTGACCTGTCCTTCATCACTCCATCCCCCCCCCCCCCCTTGATCATTGAGCCGTGTGAGGCCACTGCCCTCTAGTGGGCCAGGAGAGAACCCTCGGCACTACATATCAACCTTATATTGCAGAGTAAAGTTTAGAAAAGGTGGTTTCCATATTTAAAGGATCTATTGTATAGTTATAGGGCACGTTGTAAAAAGAGGGTTCTTCAAGATAGCAGCAATAGGGCCTGAAAGAATGTGTAGGGACTCTTTGGTGCAACCTATTCTACAGTTACTTTTGTCGTGAACATTAGATGGGGGAGTCATAACAGTTAAAACAGTGCGCAAGCATATAAGAGAGACTGGTGTATGGGTTTAAGGGATATACATGCACCAAGTGTAGGCATCTTTCTTTTTTGCATATTTTACCTATCATTCTCTAAAAACATTTATTATAGAATCTGGAATATTGACACAAATGAAGGAATTTACGTAAATCGTCATTGTCTTTGCGTTCTACTCAATAGGCATCCCTAGAAAAGGCTGGAGCTGACATTCCTTCCAGTATGTCCTGTACTGGAGTGAGGTTAACAGGTGCAGGGTTGTCTGCAGTGACGTGTGACAGGCACCTCCTCCCCGTGCTACCTGTACAATCCGTCAGCTCTGCACACTACTAGCTGTTCAGTGCTAGAGCTGGAACGTTTCTCTTCCTGGATCTCATATACTGAGGACTATGAATCCCAAAGACACCTGAATGTTACCTGCTGCTCTGACCGGGGACCTGTAGCTGCCACAGTGTTGGGTTTTCTTACCTGGTCTTGTTGTTGTCCTCTCCTGCTCTTGTGGGATTCACCAGTAATAGCAGAGGTGCTGCTTACAGGTGAGCATTGGCCTCCTGGGAACCTATGGCTAAGGAACACAGAACTGTATCAGAGCTGAGATGTTGTGTATTTAGCGTATAATCCAACTTTACCTGGTGCTTTACATCTGAAGAGTCAAAGTGTATTGGAAATTTTCCATAGAGATTGGATCTATCATAAGCAAGGTTACGATAAGGTGATTTTAGGTCATTTCTGGGGGTTGTTTGTATTATAGGCTGGATTAACACGCAGCATTTTGCAGGCTGTTCTCTTTGGTGCTTTTAATGGTCTTTTTATTTTCTAATACGCAGTAGACAGATGTTACTAAACTACTAAAAAATTTATATATCTTCTGGTTTTATAGGGTACGTCGTTTTTTCCCTAAAACATAACATGGGTAAAGTGTTTTTTTTTGTCCCATACGCTTCACCGTAGGACTTAGAACATGCATGTAACGTACATAACAGTAAAAACCAGCACCAACGTTGAAAAAGTAGTATGTGTAAGGCGGCCTTATGGCTGCAGATTGTATCTTGTATCGTATGTAGTAGAGATCTTCTTCATGTGGATAGAATGAAAACAACTGTGTAAACCCATAACATCTGTCACCAGGGATGGGCTATAAAAATAATTTTTGCATGTTACAAAATGATTTCCATACACATCTCCTAGACAAATACAGCTGTCCTGATCATAGAAATGTATCCAAGAAAATACTTTGCTGGGTATTTCTGAGCTCTGATTCCTGAAAGGAAGGGACTGACCATTTGTTGAGCACTTAAATCCATTTGACACTACTGTAAGATTACCATGGTCGGAAATCTCAGATCCTGATGTAGATGCCATTGAAAGCACCGAGGCTCTGCTATGTCTCAGAGTTTTCTAGTGTTGTAAACTTTACATAAGGAGACTCATGACGTTTTTGAGGTTCTGAGTTATTTGGAGATTCCGAGTCCACAGACCATTCCCAATGTTCTTACAAGTCTATATGAAATGTCAGAAGATGGTAGGATTTATGGTGTAAAGTCTCTGGCTGAATCTGTGTCCCTCCAAATACACACACAGGATCAGGTCACAAGAAATCGATACCTGGCACCGAATTTACTTATAGTATAAAAATGAAATGAGAGACTTAGGATTTGTATATTCCAAAGAATCCGAACCAATGACATGTATGGTGCAGAATAATACATGAATATTTCCATGAGTACACATATATATGCAAATAGTCTTGGATTCATAGTTGATCTGGATCACTCTATGGATATACTATGTATTGTTTTTGATATTGCTCTCTGAAGGTCTTAGTAGAAATAGAGAATCTTTCTAATATACTCTTTGCTCATTCTCAAGATCTCTGCTGGCTTTCAGTGAATGAAAATATTCTAGTTTAGACTGGGTGTGCACAGTGCTTTTCTCTACAAAACTGCACATTTCAATATAACGCATGCATCTTTTGGAACTGTGAGCATTTTTTAAAAATGCATGGTTTTTTAATATAAAAATTTATGAATTTTTGTGGGGTTTTTTGCGGAGAAAAGCACTGTGTAAATGCAGCCTAACACCCAGATGCTAAATGACAAATTTATAAAGCACTTTTTAAAGCTGCAAATTTGCTGCAATTGAATCCAATTTAGGCAAACATTGGAAAGCTACGAAGATAGAACTCTGATGGACATACATTTTATCTAAAAAATTATAAAAAAAATGTTAATAATTGTAAAATCCACCTTTTTTAACCAAAGACCATACTGGACCCATCAAGAAGAAGGTGTAGCTCTCCCTGTATATGTTTTGTTCTGGCTTTGGCATAAAAGCTGTCCCATCTCAAACACTGTATTGTGTGAACCCAGTCTAAGGGCATGAGAGTAATTCATGGTTGTAACGTATCTGCCTGTTTTAGATACAAATGTAGCAAACCCTCAGCTGTAGGCCTGCAGATTTTCTGCCTCTACATATAAGAGCGGATCTTTTTTTTACCCAGAACTTGAAAATGGTGAAGAATTGTAATGCAAGGCTTTGACTTCACAAACATCTGGGCCCCAAAGCAAATTCTGTAACTAGGTTTACCACGTATTAGGTGTCATTTATAATACTGGTGTCTTCTTATGTGGCAGGAACAGGTCCTGAGTGCAACTTCTACCTGTGCACCCCCTGCTAGGCTTATAGTCATTAAAAAGCCACTTTATGAAACTAAAATATGTTAAAGGTACAGTAAAAAAAAAAAGATATATATATATATATATATATATATATATATATATGATACTGCAGCTATAGGAATGACACTATATGTCTTATGTGTAAAGTGGGCTATTCACATTAAATGTATGATGGAATCGTTCATAACAAAGAATCCATCATCAACAACTAAACTACCAGACCTGGGTAGCGGAATAGTTTCCCAAAACCCAATGAGTCTGCGCAAGTTGGCTAATGATTGGCCAAAAGGGGATGACCATGTCAATGATATTTTCAGCAAATAGATATTTTATCATAGTAAAGTGCCACATCCTCACTCCTGACAAGGAAAGTTTTATCGTTGTGCAAAATCAATTGTTGATTTCGAACGGTTCATTTTACAACCCAGTTAATTCAATAGGTTGTAAAAAACCATCCACAGGGGCATTTGGAGCATTTCCATCTGGTATCTGCTCTTTTAGGTATAGAAAAGAGTCAGACTTGCAGGACTTTTTCTACATCCCAAAAATAAGGATACCAGATGGACAGCAACCAATCCGTTTTTTTTTTTTGTTTGTTTTTTTAGTTTTTACTAACATTGAAGTCTATGGGAAACAGATTACAAACGGATAGTAACCAGATTTTGTCCATTTTACAATCTCTTTCTACCCAGTAAAACCTATTTACCGTTAGGCTGTGGCCCCACATTGCAAAAACACAGCATTTTTACAGGTTTTACAGTACACGCAAAGTGGATAGGATTCTGACTAATCCCATCCACAAGTAGCAGAAAAATATCTGCAGTGAAAATGCTGCAATTTCAAGAACTCAAGCGATTTTGTAACGCACAGTAAGTCAATTATACCTACAGAAGCGCTGGCGTTTTCCATATCCGTATAATCGAAGCAGAAAGTCCGCTGAAGAAATCTCTGTGGACTTTGTGTGAAAAATGCTCTGGCAAATAACGCAATGCATTTCTGCTGTGGTCTTTTAGGCTATGGTCCCAATTTGAGGAAACACAGTTTTTTTTTGTTGCATTTTTTGAGCCAACAAAGCCAACAATGGGTACAAAAGGAATGGGAAATATAAAGAAAGTTCTTATACTTTTCCCTTCTTCTCAATCCACTCCTGGCTTTGGCTCAAAAAAACGCAACAAAATCTACAACAAAAAAGCTGCGTTTCTGCAATGTGAGGCTGTAGCCTTAGCCTTAAACAGCGTTTTTTTCCCAGCTATTCACTACATGGGGCCTTAGCGTTCAGGTAGGCTCTAATAACATAACCTTGTAGCATTGGGTCAGTTTTAGACTTCCAACATTTGCTTCTTGTTTTGCTATTTAACAATATTATTAATAATAGGAATTATCTAAATGAATTGGGTTTGTGTCCTAGTAAATGCAGAACGACCTCATATTGTGCACATTGTAAGCATAGACTATTGGACCTTGTTTACACTTGTAATAATCTGTTTAGTAGCCAGCAGAAGGCTATGACTTAGATGTCTTATATGACTTATATGACTTATCTGCCTCTGGCTATTTATGACAATAAAGATTTTTCAGTGTTTTACTAGCACGTCATTTGTTAGCCAACAGCTCAGGAGAATTCACCTTGACAGAGAGCTGATCTGTAAGGCCGGGTTCACATGGGGTTTTTTGGACCGGATTTTGATGCAGAATCTGCATCAAAATCTGGCTAAAAAAAAAAACGCCTCCCGTTGAATTCAATGGGTACCTTTTTCCGCGTGCAGTTTGTTGCTGCTCGTGGGAAAAAAGAAGCAACATGCCCTTTCTTCAGACAGATTCCGTGTCTGAATCAGCCGTGGATGTTCGCAGTGTGACACTCCCTCCTGACTAGGCCCATTCATTTGGGCCTAATCCGGAGCGGAATGCTGCGACTGGATGCCGGTGTACTGTATGCAATGCACTGACATCCAGTCGCGGCTAGCCATTTTTTGGACCGGATTGTGAAGCGGCTTCTGCATCAAAATACAGTCCAAAACCCCCCCGTGTGAACCGTGGCTTAACTGGCTACTGTGGGGAAGGCAGCCCCTGCGATTAGTGCCGCCCTTTAACTTTTCCTTGTCAAAAATTAGGGATAAAGTGCCCTATATATACCGTACGTGCACACACACACAAGGTAGCGGAAAGTTTACATTAATTTGTGTTTTTATACACTTATACGTCCTGAGCAGAAGACTATGTCTGATAGACGCCTTTGACAATTACCATATTGTGGCATCCATCACCCACAGGCCTGCATTTGTTTAAAAACATATACTGCATGGCAGGCTGTTCTGTCATATCAATAGGATTTCAGATGGCCGCACTCGCTGTATTGGTGACATGTTGTCCATAGTGGTGTCATTTTGCAGTGAAGCAATTCATTTTTTTTGAGGGGACAATAAAGCCACTCCACAAGTAGGGACCAGGGGTGTAGCCATACTGGTCACTATCAGGACCTGGACTCAGAGAAGGCCTCTGCCATATAAAATATACCTCTATTCTAACTAGCACCAAGTAGGTAGGGGCCACAATACAGATTTTGCATTTGGGCCCAGGATCTCCAGGTTATGCTTCTGATAGGAACTGTATAAATAGTGATAGAGTAGCGCTAGCTATCATATATATACTGCCATAATACTGTATCCTTATCCAGATAGGATCTTGTACAGTAGAAGTGTTGAAAGTGACAGCTCAATCTGATCTACAAGACAGACTTGATTTATAGGATACGGTTGTTGCATAGTTCATGTGTCTTAAAAGTGAATCACTAGTGTCCGAGGGACTATAACCTCTCTATTCTATGATCTGCCATTCTATGTGATGAGGATGATGAAGATTAGCAAAAGCCAAAGATCTGAGAGTCCTGTAAGTGCGTGAAATAAACCCTTTTTCATCTCCTTCCAAAAGTTATAACTCTTTTTTTTTATATATATATATATAATTTTACTGTTGACGTAGTCAAATGAGGGCTTGGTTTTTTTGGGGGGGAGGGGTTTCAGGACAAGATTTTGGTAAAGATGAATTGTTTTTTTCAGGATTTACTACTTTTACTTAATAAAAGACTTTTTCATTCTGAGGTAGAGAAAGGTAAAAAACTCCTATGTTTTTCATTTTTCCATTGATGGAACTGTGTGACAGCTTCATTTTTGCGGAGTGAGTTGTAGTTTTTATTGGTACTGTTTTGGGGTGGGGTTTTATCACGTTTTATCCCATACTTTTGAGGTGTAATGATATCAGTTGTACTCATTTGTGAAATATTTTTCCAAGATGGTTGGGAAAAGGGTTTTTTGATCTTTTAATATTTGTCTTTTTTTTAAAGTATTTTTAAAAATCTTATTCAACTTTTTTTCCACTAGGGCAGCTTGTAGGCCACAGGCCTATAGTGGCTTGCGACTTACTAGTACAGCTTGTACTACAGCTTTCTCTTCTATGATGTATTTCAATTGCACTGTGTTATGAAGATGATACGTAAAACTATCTTGTGATACTGCTACCACATCCCCTGCTCTCCCAAAAGCTGTGCCTCTATTATCAGTAGTTCTTTGAAGTGTGGGAGGAAACCAGAGTGCCTGGAGGAAACCCAAGCAAACACAGAGAGAACATGCAAGCTCCTTGCAGATGTTGTCCTTGGTCAGACTCAGTCCAGGACTCCAGCGTTGCAAGATAACAGTGCTAACCACTGAGCCATACATTGACTTTCGCTGGGAAAGTCAGGTCCTTGAAAATGGAGCTATGTTTCTGATCCGTTAAAAAATAGAGTATGCTCACCACGGACATTGGTAGTGAGTTCCTGTGATTTAAATGCATCTAGTTTTTAGTATCTTCTCTGGTACATTGTGTCCGCTGCAAACAACTCTTTGCCAGGGGTGTCAGGAGTTGGACCCCAAACAATCTGCTATTAATAACATATCCTAGAGATTTGTCATCAGTTATATACTTCTGGACAGCCCCTTTAAGACTCTTATGTGATTTCAGGATTCTCAGGGCAGAGCTGGTATACCTTACTTTAAGTACTATTATGTGCCAAATGTTTAACCCTGAAAGCAATATTAATGCCAGGCCCCTGGCACAATAGAGTGTTTACACTGCAAGCAATGTGCAGGTGTATTCAGGGCCAGGTCACTTGACAAAAGCAATGCTAGGCGGATGAATTACCCATATTATATCACACTATATTAGTACTATAGCATGCCATATCCCTTTGGGTTTTTTTGGTGCTTTTTCCCACTGATTTAAATCAGTGTATAAACTGTAGGTGCTTTTTTTTTTTACATGTTTATTTTGCCAATATGATTATTGGCAGAAAGGTTTCTGGAAACATTTCCTTCTAAATGAACCATTATGGTAAAATTTTGTTTAATATGTAAAACCTTTACAGAATCAACCTTATGGTACTTACATCCACAGTAAGGGAGATCAGCAGCGCCCCCACCTTGTACCTGTGTATGTAGTGCAGCTGAGTGCCAAGATGGCCTGGTTTGCCAGGCTGCAGATGCAAAGATGGAATAAGTTGCAGCACTTTCATCTGAATGCATAGTTCTTCATATGAATACTTCCATTACCTGTTCCTTTTTTTGCACTATGTTGACTTCATTCTCAGGACACTGGCTTAAGTGCAGACTCCGGGTTTATTGCTAGAAGTTCAGCCTAGCTAAAGTAATAGGGTTTCCCAATGACCCTTATAAAGACAAGATAAAAAACAAGTACTCAGGAGCAGACTTTCTCTAAGTTCCCCTTCACCCTCTTGTGCTCGGACACATGTATACGTGTCTAAATGAGCGGCGCGCTTACGCTGTATGAAGGAGTCCTTAGAGAGGTTGCTGTTACATTGTACAGCCATATAGTGCTATACAGTTTAAAGTATGGATGCCAAATTTCTTTTCACTGACAGCCACATCAGTATTATGGTTGTACATAAAGGGCTGTTTGAAATTGTAAGATTGTATTGACTAGCAGAAAAAGGAACCCATTGAAGTCAAAGGGAGGCTTTTTTTTCAGCGCTGAAGTTCCACATCAAATTCGTCGCCATTTTCCTCCGTGTGAATGGACCCTAAGGGACACCCAGAGCCTTTAACATACAACTCCTCCAAAAAAGTTTTTTGGTCTCCTGCAGGTAGGGTGTATGCTACCCTGATCTTAGAAAGGTTTCCTCTTCTCATGCAGTGCCATCAAGTGCATTGGTTATAAGGCCATGCTATAGTTCATTCCAATTCAAGTGAAGGGGGCTGAGCTGCAATACCAGCGGGTACATTGCATGGTGTGGGTAAAAAGGTGGAATGGCCACAACAACGACTACTATAGGCCAAGAAAACCTCTTTAGTTTACTCTGTACAACTCCCAGCAGCACACAGCTTCTCAAACTCTTTTCTGATGGCTTTAAGTATTGGTGCTACATCTTCCACTTGGTCTCAAGACTTCCCCAAAACCAGCATGTATCACTTTTCAAGAGAATAGGTGACAAATGTCTGATCACTGGGAGCCCTACATCTGGGACATACCCTGATGCAGTATTCTTTGAGACTCAATAGTACGGATAACAGTCCCGGATATTGTAGCCAGTCCCATTTAAATGGTTGTGAATTGTGAAACAATGGGGGGCTTTTGAGTCCCATTCTTGTGATTTGCAGGTGAACCCAAGTGATCAGATATTTCTGATAACTCTCGATTGTAGGACAACCACATTAAGCCAACCTTATACTTAGGATTTTTATCACTGGATCACATTGATTTCAGTGGCATCACCACACTATATTGTGTGTATTGACCTCTTTCTACTTGATGGCCCTTTAATATCACCTGTTGGGGAAAGCAATGGTTGAGCAGGTTGTATATTGAGCAGGTTGTATATTGAGCAGGTTGTATATTAATCCATCTGAGCCTGTGGAGATAAATAGTACAATGTAGGCCCGACAACCACTTATACCATCTACTGTAATATACCCATTGAAATCGCAACCAGCTTTGTACTTGAATATATGTCTCTTCATTCAGATATTCAGTTTAGACTTCCAAGCAGTGACTACTGTATGTGGCGTGACTGATCTGTAATGAAGACATAAGTAACTGGACACTATAGCCAGAGGAACTAGTTACAACTGCCCTGAAAGCCTCGCTAAGTACAGTGACCATGTTACTATTTGTGTACAGTGCGATAACACTTCACGTACTCCCTTCCTCATGTACAATTAAAGAATAAAATAATTACCATCATCATGTCAATCCCGTATTGTATTGTAATCAGTTACTTCCTATATTCTACATAATGGTCAATGATGTTCTTTATCAATATGATCCAATCTAAACAAATAAATACAATAAAATAATAAAGGAAAGGGAATCTCTAACAATGATTCCACTGAAGGTCGCCAACAAAATCCTACTACTAATGTCGGCGGACACATCAACTCAAGGAAATGAGTGATCTCTGCTGAATGTAATGGACAATAACTGATCTATAGGTAGATGGGTAGATAACAGTTTCACTAGCAGAGGTTTCTTTAAGAAATACTCGCTCTTGTTTGAGACGACAAAGGATTTGTTTTGCTTCACTGGGTGTTGCTCAGTCAGTGCCGAGTAACTAAGTAAACCAAACGTGCAACCGAAACCAAAATCCAACATGTGTATCTATCCATCTCTGTATCTATGTGTTCCTTCAGGGAACTTACGCAACACGCCCTACTCACCTGTCCGATTAGAAAGGCCCGAGACAAATGATGTTGTTTTTGCCTGACCACCACTTACAGTGTATGACAAAGGCCGGGTACATATCCAATAGAGAACGCAGGCAGTTTGTTTCAGAAAGTCCAACACATTAGACACTAAGGTCATGAAAAAACATTTGTAAAAAACCTAACCTATGTAATCCATTCTGATGAAGCCTGTTTCAAGTAGGGTCTGCTTAACTCTTGTACTTCCTACTAGTGGTATCCATTTACTGCTGTCTAAATGTTCAAAGTCTATAAATAAAAGGGTGAATTTATTAAAGCTTTGTCTGCGATGTGTGGATGGGATTTGCTAGAACCCACTTTGCAATGACAGTAAAACACTGCCGTGGCCAAATTGCGGCATTTACGCCACGTGGGGTCCCCGGCCTAAAGGCTGCTCCTCTAATCTATCCGTCTTTCAGTAAATCTATCCTTACAAATTGCTTAAGCATATGTTATATTAAACCCTTATTAGAGAAGATGCACAGAAATTATACTGGATTCAAATACACACAAATAGCATGCTTTCTACATTTAATAATGTAGATTTTTCGCTTTTTTATGTAGACCCCAATTTGTGGTCCATTCATAGTCTTGTTTTTACATGTAATGTTTTTGTTACACCCTGTAGAACAATGACAACTATTTTGATTTTGTTTTTGCTAAATTTTGACCACGACATTTAAAAGCATTCCTTTCTATACACTTGTGCATTATTACATGACTTTGTACCTGACTCAAGTTTTATCAATATTGCAGGTTGGCACAGAAGGTGGATTAGAAAAAAAACATCATCTCTACTGTGACCATTGGATATAACTGATCATGGCAGAGAGTGCTACAGGAAAGAGTAGCAGCAACACCTGGTGGAAATCACTGACTGTTCGTAAAAAGCCTAAGGAGATTTCTGTCTATACTTCAGAAATTTCTGAGGACAAATCATGGGGAGTTGGTGGTGGATCTCTGAGTTCCTCCCCTGGGTCTAGAGAAAATCAACATCCTAATTCAATGTCTAGTGGTGCAACAGAACTCAATAGCGATGCCAAGTTAGATAAATCAAATGCAGTCAACACTGGTAGAAGGAACCTCAAGATTTCTCGCTCTGGACGGTTCAAGGAGAAGAGGAAAGTCCGTGCCACTCTACCAGAGAGCTCTAAGTTCTTCCAGGAGACTCCATCTTCACATTCCAATGATGAGAGACAATGAAGTCTAGGAAATCTAGAGACATTACTTCAAAGGGTTGCTGATGGGCCATTTCTGCTACTTTTTTTGATATTTCTGGCATCCACACTTTGCATTGAGTCACTGTGGTTTAATGCCATGCTTATTGGTATGTTAGTTAGTGCATTACAAAAATTTTATGAGGACATTTTAGATGGATCATGTTGTGTGTTTCGGATACAAAGGACAAAAACCCTTTTCTGTCCAAAGGTTGGTTTCAGTGAAAGTTGTTGCATTTATAAAATGGAATTGCAAGATAAATTTATCTACGAAGAGATAAATTTCTAGGAATACAAGGACTTTTATAGAAATTCGTCTAAAGTGAAGTATAAGGTTGTACTTGATATGTGGTGCTAAGATTTAGCGCTGTCTAATAATTAATGAATTACTGGTGATTGAGATGCCGTACCACGCATTAGACACTAGGATCGCCACTACAATGGTGTCCAAGTGACGTCTCTCCAGCTGTTGAGGAACCACAAGTCCAAGCACATTGGTACTAGTAGTTACTAGGGTTGAGCCGATCTTGACTTTTCAGGATCGATTTTAAAATCCGATTTCCGATCATTTTTCATTCGAACCCGATCTCGATCCCAATTCCGATCCCAATGCAAGTCAATGGGATTTTTTTATTAATCGGAGATCGTATTTTAAAAGCAATCCTATTCACTATACAGCATGGAATCTAACAATTGTTAGAATCCACGCTGTGTAGTGAATCACTAAAGTAGCCAGAGGATTTTTTTTTTTTAATCCTCTGGCTACTTAGTCCCCCCCTGGTGTCCACTTACCTCCAGAGATGGCAGGTCCAGTGCCTTCCTTCTCCTTTGCCTCGCACCACGCTGCAGTCTTCTCCCTTCGCTGCCCCCTCCCTGCCAGGTTAGGAGAGTGTGGGCGGGTTAGGAGAGTGTGGGCGGGTACTGAGAGGGGAGACGTCACATCTCCCCGCCCTGTACCCGCCCACACTCTCCTAAGCCACAAGCCCCGCCTACCTAGCGCTTTAAACACTAACCTGGGAGGCGGGGCAGTGAGGCAAGAAGACTGCAGTGGGAGCGTCAGCAAGGACAAGAAGATGGAGGGCACCGGAGCAGCCATCTCTAGAGGTAAGTAGCTGCTAGAGATGTTTAGTTTAGCCTCCCATTCGAATGGAGGCAGCCGGCGCGCAGGCGGTTAAGGCTGTGTGCCGGCTGCTTCCATTCATTCCTATGGAACTGCAGCGGAGCCTACACACTGAGTATACAGCATGTAGGCAAAGCATTGTGGGAAAAGATCACCGATCTCGATCCCACATAAAGAGATCGTGTTCGGAATTCCAATCGCGATCGTGAAATTTTCTCGATCGCCGATCGGAATCCGATCTTTTCTGAACACGATCGCTCAACCCTAGTAGTTACCCAAAACAGCCAAAGAGCCACTAGACTAATAACACGTTATATCTCATGCATTATGAGTGATCTAATAGTACTATGCGTTTCATGAAACCCAGGATTGAAAACAATTGTAATATAAAAAAAGTCAGCATACCTATTGTTAAAGATTTCATGATTTAAGTATCCATTATTTATTTTTTTAAAGATAGAGATTTCTATATCCAATTTTTTTTTTACATTATGATAAAACTAAAAATTATTTCTGAGGGTGAATTTTAAAAAAAATAATAAAATCTGGGCCTTTTTTGAAGAAGGCTAAGCAGGATTTGCTGCTTTGAAGAGCAGATTAATTTTGTTCCGATTTAGAACCTTTATTGAGAATCGCTCTCCTCAAGTGCACTTTGAACTGAAATATGTTAGTAGTTTTCTAGTCGTGTAATTGGGGAGGGGCTGCTTTTGTATGTTTAAAGAAAAAAAATCTGATCAAATATTTTGTAATTGGCATTCATTCAGAAAGGTGAATGCTGAAATGCAGTTTTAATGAATATTAAAAAAAATATTGACACTGATCCATGAATGGTGACTTTATTATGAACATTCTGGTCTGAGTTCACTAGAATATAGGCTAGAAATGAAGGAATGGATTCCGTTTACAGAGCTTAAATGTGTTCTCTCTAAGGAATCAAGAGGCAAGGCATAAACCATGGATAAATTAGGAAGAAGAAATGGGTGATCGGAACATTGGATGTAATGACCGTGAAAAATGTCCAAATGTTTTGCATCGAGAGTCACCCATTTTCATGGATCCCTCATAGATTTGAGTCTATTACAGGATCTTTGAAAATGGGTAAAAATAGGACATGACCTACTTTTTGCCACTCAGTTAAAATGGACCATCAAAAAATCAGCCATGTGAATAGTCACATTCATATGAATGTATTTTAATACAGGCATGTGATGGTCGTCACACTATCGCAAAGTTTAAAGTAACCTACAATCATAAAAATACTTTTCATAAATGGATAGTACATGTGAGTATAGGAAACTCTGTAATACACAAATATGTTTCCTTCTCCGTTTATTAGACTGTCCTCCTTATTTTTTGCTTCACTCAGGCTCTTATCTCTGTAACATCTCTACCCATCTTTAGGCTCACACATAGAAGTCTATGGAGAGGGGAGTGGGGAGCAGGAGTCTGCTGATGGCAAGTTAATTGATTTGTGGCCTCCTTCTGTGTAGTGGTCCAGTCTTATCTAGAAAGACATCAGAGCCAAAAGAACCTGTATATGTATATTGTTTTCAACAGCCTCATTCTCCTCTCTCCCCTCTCCATAGATTTCTATGTAAAAAGAATATTGCAACATGATAAATAATGAAGAAAAGTTCATTCTTAAAATAAGAAATGTTACAAAGTTTTTAATACCGTATATACTTGAGAATAAGCCGAGTTTTTCAGCACAGTTTTTGTGCTGAAAAAGTGCTCCTCGGCTTATATTCGGGTCATTACGATAATTTTCTGGTAGCAGGCCAGGATAGCAGACTCCACCCGCCCCCCCCCCCTTCCCCCGCTCCATCACACACCGGGTGACGTGGCCACGTAAGTTCAGGCCCTGTCTGCTTCCTGGCCTGCTAGCAGAAGTACCGTAAGTACTTCTGCAGGTTGTAATGTACCCAGACTGTGGGCCCCGACACCCGCCCCAGTGTCTGGATGCCGGGTCCGGATGCCGGGTCTGTAAATGTAATGGCGCCGCTCTGCAGAGCGGTCGCCATAGAAACCGGCACCTCCGCTGTAATGCTTACAGCAGAGATGCTGAAGCTTATGCCTGCGATCTCTGATTGTAGGCATAAGCTTTGGCATCTCCGCTGTAAGCGTTACAGCGGAGGTGCCCTCCGGAGATGTCCTCCCCCCTTCGGCCTGCCCCATACCTTTAAAGTTGCAGGCCGGCTCTTGCGCAGCGAGCTCGCAGGAGCCGACCTGTTCCGATGACAGCCGGGAGCCTAATGAAGGCTCCCAGGCCTGTCATCGCTATATTACTATTGCGGCTGGTCTATGATCAACCGTAATAGTAATGTAGAGAATCTCCCATAGACGGCAATACACTTGTATTGCCGTCTATGGGACTTGCAATCAAATGACTGCAGGTTCAAGTCTCCCAGGGGGGAGGGGCTAACAAATTTGTAAAAAAAAAAAAAGTTTTAAAAAAATATAATAAAAAATAAAATAAATAAAAGTTCTAAATCACTCCTTTCCCTAGAATACATATAAGGGCGGGTTCACAGCACCTGATCTCAGTTATGCAGGTTTCCGTTTTCTGTCGGCAGAAGACAGAAACCGACATTCAGTGTCTGTGGGTGAGCCGTCTTCTGCTGCCCATGGCGAAACCGTTTTTTTTTTTTTTTTTTTTTTACCGGACACAAAGTCCTGCATGTCCAACTGAAAAAAACAAAAAAACAACGGTTTCAATGCGGAGAGCAGAAGACGCTCACCGGCGGACACTTTTCAAACCCATGAATGTTTCTCGGGCAGGAAACGGAAACCTGCATAACGGAGATTGGGCGCTGGTGTGAACCTGCCCTCAAAGTAGAAAATGACTGTGAAACACATACACATTAGGTATCCCTGTGTCTGACAGTGCCCGGACTACTGAATATAGGGGATCTGCAGTGCTTCTATTCCGTCGGGAAGGGGTTAATAGGAGCACTGCAGATCCCCTATATTCAGCCAGACTGAATTCCAAGTGGGGGTAAAAAACCCAGTCCTCAAGCTCAGGGAAGGGGCAGACAGACAACCAAAACACCCCCTCCCCTTTCCCAGCACTTACTGCACCCAAGATCTCCAGCCATTTTAATTTTTGAAATTTTCCAGTAGCTGCTGCATTTCCCCCCCTCGGCTTATACTCGAGTCAATAAGTTTTCCCAGTTTTTTGTGTTAAAATTAGGGGGGTCGGCTTATATTCGGGTCGGCTTATACTCGAGTATATACGGAATTTACCTGCACTCTTCATTTATGAAAAGTTTTAGTTTTTTTTTTAATTGAAATTACAAATGGTCAAATTACAAAAATATGAATATAAAACCTTCACAAGTCCTACTAGTCTGCATGTCTTGGAGCTGCTTGGAAGTTATGGCTAGAGAAACAGGTTACAAAATGCTTGTTAAAGGGGTTATCCAGCTTCCAAAAAGTACACACACCGCAGTGATAAATACTCTTTGTTCCCTTGTGTACCCTTTGCTTGTTTTTATTTTACTTGCTACTCCTTGTTTCACTGTTATGTATATGCAGAGAATCTCTGGACAAACTACATTTACCATGATTCATGTGCCCGCGCGCTCTCTCTCTGTACTCCTCCATTCTCCTCTCTTTCCGGCAACTAAATCACAGGTAATAAATCACCCCCACATCCAAAGTCACGTTTGCTGGCTGAACTGCTCACAGGGAAGGGTAAAGAGCTTGTAAACAAATCGTTATAGCTGAGGTCAATGACCTGAAATAAAATCAAATAAACGGTGCTGAATTTAAACAGGATATACAGTATATTAGGAAGTATTGATGCATCCCTTTAAGCTTTGTCATTTTGGTTCTTAAGGGCTAGTTCCTACGGGGGCCGGTGGGGCGGATTTTGGCACCGGGAGTGATGCGGGGAGCCGCGTCACTCTCGGGTCAAAACCCGCCTGCCACGACAGTCGCAGTTGCGGCTTCCCCCTCCGGAGTCGGCTCAAATGAATGGGCACCGGACGTTGCTGCCGCCTGAAGAAAGGGCAGCTTGCTTCTTTTTTCCGCAACATGCCGATAGCGGAAAAAAGAACGCTAGTGGTCTCCATAGACCACCAATGGAAGGGGTTTTTGAGGTGAAATCCGCTGTCTAAATCCGCCTCCTTGCCCCCGTGTGAACTAGCCCTTAGCCACTTTACAATTGTATACAGTACATTTTACAGTAAGAAAAGAAGTTGCTCCAACTTTTACAATTGTTAATACTTTTATGATAGGCTGCACAATATTACACTTTCTTGTATTCTAATAAAATTGCATTTTCACAAGAGGATACTCACTATCCCAATATGATAGTGTCACAAAATATTATTCTGTGTCTGAGGCATGTCACAAAATGGCATTCTGCTTGTCAGAGGGTAAGGATCTAAACATTGCATTTTTTGCCATGTATCAGTAAGTGAAGGAGATTATTTTTGTATCAGAGTTTGATACAACTGGAATAGAAAAAAGTTTTATCAGGGGTGTACATGGAGAAAAGTAACCCATAGTGAGTTGTATATAAGGAGAAGGTATAAATGACGCATTGGTCAAGAGAAAAACAAGGGCCACTATTTGAATTCTATGGTTTTATGTATTAGAACCATCAACAACAAACATCTGGTCCTCAAGAAGGCCTTTAAAATCAGATACATAGATCCTCCGATGTGCAACATCACATAACAGATTCCACCATTTCATTATTTTTTTTTTAATAAAAATGATAATTTTCTGTATGACTCAGTCTTTCATATTGTTCTGGAGGAATTTTCGCCCACTCTTCTTTACAAGATTGCTTCAGTTCATTGAGGGTTCTGGCCATTCGCTTATACACAGGTCTCTTGACCCCTTCCCACCACAGGCATTTTTTTTCTATTTTCATTTTTGACTACCGCTTTCCAAATCCAATAATGTTTTATTTTTTCCATTCAAAGAGCCACATGAGGGTATATTATTTCTCAACAAATTGTACTTTATGATGGTTCCATTTAATATGTCACATATATTCTAAGGGTCAGTTCAATTCCCATGATACCAAATTTAGGGTGCATTCACACTGAGTAAACGCTAGCTTATTCTGAACGTAAAACACGTTCAGAATAAGCGGCGTCTAAAGCAGCTCCATTCATTTCTATGGGAGCGGGGATACGAGCGCTCCCCATAGAAATGAATGGGCTGCTTCTTTCACTCCGTGCAGTCCCATTGAAGTGAATGGGGAGTGCCGGCGTGTACGCTCCGGCATGAGCAGAGCTTGCCGTATACGCCGGCACTCCCCATTCACTTCAATGGGACTGCACGGAGTGAAAGAAGCAGCCCATTCATTTCTATGGGGAGCGCTCGTATCCCCGCTCCCATAGAAATGAATGGAGCTGCTTTAGACGCCGCTTATTCTGAACGTGTTTTACGTTCAGAATAAGCTAGCGTTTACTCAGTGTGAATGCACCCTTATATAGTTTTTTTTTTTTTACTTTTTAGCCCTTTTAAAAAAATCCAAAACTGTAAAAACAAGATTTCTTGGAGTCGCCATATTGTGACACCCATGCATAAAGTGTCTTTTTTGTGGAGCCAGATGTACTTTTTATTAATTTAGGGAATGTTTATTGTTTTGATTGTTTTTTATTCAAATTTTTATGGGAGGTGAAACAGCAAAAAAATGCAAGTTTGGCTCTCATAGGGTTTATTTCCCCCCGCCTTTATACGGTATTCCCTATATGAGAACAATATTTTGATAAGTTTGTAGAATGGGCATTTTTGGACCCAGGGAGACCTAATGTGTCTGTGCTTGACTTTAAGTTTTTCTATTAAATCTGTTCTAGGGAAAAGTGGGTTGGTTCACTCTTCTTCTTCCTTCTTTCTTCCAGAGAGCACTCAGTGTCCTCAGCAGTATAAGGCTTTTTTGCAAGGTGGAACTTCAGCCTAAAGCTTGAATCCAGTAGAGGGCAAAAAGTTCTCCCCTCTAAGAACAACTGTATAACACATTGGTAGGTGTAACTATTAGAGCTGAGCGAACACTAAAATGTTCGAGGTTCGAAATTCGATTCGAACAGCCGCTCACTGTTCGTGTGTTCGAACGGGTTTCGAACCCCATTATAGTCTATGGGGAACATATACTCGTTAAAGGGGAAACCCAAATCCGTGTCTGGAGGGTCACCAAGTCCACTATGACACCCCAGGAAATGATGCCAACACCTCTGGAATGACACTGGGACAGCAGGGGAAGCATGTCTGGGGGCATCTAACACACCAAAGACCCTCTATTACCCCACTATCACAGCCTAACAACTACACACTTTTCACATTCCAAAAAACCTCTATCAAAGTGGGAAAATACCTGGAAACCTTCTTTACTCCCCAAATGGATGGACACAAACCCCAATTTAAGCTCAACAAACAGTAACAACCACCCCTTTAAATCAAGTTCCCCATAACAACCACGGATGGAATAGACAATGGGAAATCCAAAAGCCCTCACCCTTAACTGTCATTTTGAGTGTGTGTGTGTGTGTGTGTGTGTGTGTGTGTGTGTGTGTGTGTGTGTGTGTGTGATGTGGTAAGACCTTCCAAAATTCACTTTTCTAGCCCTTAACATGAGCCCTTCCAAACAAAGTTACAGGACCTTAAGCTGAGCTACCAGCAGAGATTGAGGCCCTTGGCATGAGTAGAGCCTTGCACCAGCAGTGTTTTTGGCACTTAGGGTGAGTTGAGCCTTGTACCAGCGTGTGTCCCTTAACATCAGGCGGGCCCTAAGTTCTGAACTTTGCACAAAAGTTCCACATTAACTAGGCTGAATGGTACAAACCTTAGTAGGACCGAGAACCAGGAACAGGTCTTGCAATGGCTGTCGGATAACGCTTAAAGCACATTGTCCACCAGCCAGTCAGCCTCTACCTCCTCTTACCCAACAGTCTTGTCCTCCTTCCACCCAAAATTCCCAATCTTCCCAGAACAATAACCCCAACTGTCCCTGCTCCCCAGAGCTGTTCTCCCTTCCTTTGACTGTACCGCAACCTGCCCCTCCATTTCGCGATTCCACGGACCTAACAGACGAGTATCTGTGTCCAGATGCTCAAACACTAGAGTCTCCTCCATTCCATCTCCGGTCGATTTGGTGGCGGATGACCAGCAACCCACCCTCATCGACGACGATGAGACGCAGTTGCTGTCAGGGCAGCCAGTTGACATGCGCATTGTGCAGGAGGAGGAGGCGAGACAGGAGTTGGAAGAGGAGGTGGTGGACGACGAGGACACCGACCCCACCTGGACAAGGCGGATATCAAGCTGGGAAAGTAGTGTGGATGTTGAGGCAGGTGCAGCACCAAAAAGGGTAGCTAGAGGCAGAGACATGTCCAGAGGCAGAGGTCAGCTGCTTTGCTGAAGCCAGGCCAGACCCGGAATGTCCGAAGATGTTCCCTTTTGTACCCAGCCCAGAAAAACTCCCCCATCGAGGGTACGTTTCTCGAAGGTGTAGAGATTTTTCAAGGAATGCGCCGAGGACAGATATAGTGTCGTCTACACAATTTGCCTCTCGAAATCGAGTAGGGGCCCTGAGAAGAGCAACCTGTCCACCACTTCAATGCACCGTCATTTGGAATCCAAGCACTGGAATCAGTTGCAGGCAGCAACGGCAGGACAAACGTCAACCGCCGTTCATGCCACTGCCTCTGCTCACAGTGCTGCCGATGCACTCCGGAGGACGAGCCAGGACATCACTTCATCTGCCTCCGCCACTTTGTTGACTTCTCCCTCATCCTCCCCTTTTCCTGCCACTTCTCCTTTTGCCCGCGCCATCATGCGCCTCTTCCCAGCAACTCCCCATCTCCCAGGCCTTTCATTTCATGCTAAAGTACAGCGCAACCCACCCACATGCCCAAGGCTTCAACGGCCTCATCTCCAAAAATCTGGCCCAGGAGATGTTGGAGTCCCGGCTGGGGGACACTCTGCCCTTTTTGGGCAGAGTGTCTACTGCGCCACCTCACTGTGCCATCCACACCAGCACTTTCCCCCAAACATGAGGCGGTCCCTAAATTCAGCGCTTAGCTTAGCTGGGAAGAGGCGCATTATGGTGCAGGCCAAAAGGGCGGATGAGGGTGAACTCCCCAATGTGTCACAGACGGATATGTAGGTGTCCTTGCATCATATCCTTGCACCATACTTGGCTGGATTGGACTTTCATTTTGTGCCAAAAAGTGGTCAAGACAGCGATCCCTCAGCTAATCCCATTACACCATCCGTTGCCAACTGCAGCGCTGAAATTACCATCTCTGGAAGTGGTCCAAAATCTTTCTCTGCATTTAGCCAGGCTCGATGCTATGGTAGGCTCCAGGGTTCTCTTAATGCATATTGCATGGGGGACTCAGATGTGTTTCTCAGCACTGAGACCACCACTTCTGAGATCCCAAAGGAAGTAGGCAAGAGATGTGCAGTGCAGAAAAAAAGATGAGAAAATAAGTGTAGGCTGTAGAGCACAGAGGGATCGGAGAGGGCAGAGCTGGTGTTGGCCAGGTATTCCCAGTCAGAAACTGGCACTATATGTCAGTGGCAGGACTTGAGTGTATTTGTAACCCCAATATATTCTTTGCATTCCCAGTCAGACAATGGCACTATATGGCAGTAGCAAGAAATGAGGGTATTTGTAACCCCAATATATTCTTGGAATTCCCAGTCAGACAATGGCACTATATGGCAGTGGCAGGACTTGAAGGTATTTGTAACCCCAATATATTCTGTGCATTCCCAGTCAGACAATGGCACTATATGGCAGTGGCAGGACTTGAAGGTATTTGTAACCCCAATATATTCTGTGCATTCCCAGTCAGACAATGGCACTATATGGCAGTGGCAGGACTTGAAGGTATTTGTAACCCCAATATATTCTTTGAATTCCCAGTCAGACAATGGCACTATATGGCAGTAGCAAGAAATGAGGGTATTTGTAACCCCAATATATTCTTGGAATTCCCAGTCAGACAATGGCACTATATGGCAGTAGCAAGAAATGAGGGTATTTGTAACCCCAATATATTCTTGGAATTCCCAGTCAGACAATGGCACTATATGGCAGTGGCAGGACTTGAAGGTATTTGTAACCCCAATATATTCTGTGCATTCCCAGTCAGACAATGGCACTATATGGCAGTGGCAGGACTTGAAGGTATTTGTAACCCCAATATATTCTTTGAATTCCCAGTCAGACAATGGCACTATATGGCAGTAGCAAGAAATGAGGGTATTTGTAACCCCAATATATTCTTGGAATTCCCAGTCAGACAATGGCACTATATGGCAGTAGCAAGAAATGAGGGTATTTGTAACCCCAATATATTCTTTGAATTCCCAGTCAGACAATGGCACTATATGGCAGTGGCAGGACTTGAAGGTATTTGTAACACCAATATATTCTTTGAATTCCCAGTGAGAAACTGGCACTATATGGCAGTGGCAGGACTTGAAGGTATTTGTAACCCCAATATATTCTTTGCATTCCCAGTCAGACAATGGCACTATATGGCAGTGGCAGGACTTGAAGGTATTTGTAACCCCAATATATTCTGTGCATTCCCAGTCAGACAATGGCACTATATGGCAGTGGCAGGACTTGAAGGTATTTGTAACCCCAATATATTCTTTGAATTCCCAGTGAGAAAGTGGCACTATATGGCAGTGGCAGGACTTGAAGGTATTTGTAATCCCAATATATTCTTTGCATTCCCAGTCAGACAATGGCACTATATGGCAGTAGCAAGAAATGAGGGTATTTGTAACCCCAATATATTCTTGGAATTCCCAGTCAGACAATGGCACTATATGGCAGTAGCAAGAAATGAGGGTATTTGTAACCCCAATATATTCTTGGAATTCCCAGTCAGACAATGGCACTATATGGCAGTAGCAAGAAATGAGGGTATTTGTAACCCCAATATATTCTTTGAATTCCCAGTGAGAAACTGGCACTATATGGCAGTGGCAGGACTTGAAGGTATTTGTAACCCCAATATATTCTTTGAATTCCCAGTCAGACAATGGCACTATATGGCAGTGGCAGGACTTTAAGGTATTTGTAACCCCAATATATTCTTTGAATTCCCAGTGAGAAACTGGCACTATATGGCAGTGGCAGGACTTGAAGGTATTTGTAACCCCAATATATTCTTTGCATTCCCAGTCAGACAATGGCACTATATGGCAGTGGCAGGACTTGAAGGTATTTGTAACCCTAATATATTCTTTGCATTCCCAGTCAGACAATGGCACTATATGGCAGTAGCAAGAAATGAGGGTATTTGTAACCCCAATATATTCTTTGAATTCCCAGTCAGACAATGGCACTATATGGCAGTAGCAAGAAATGAGGGTATTTGTAACCCCAATATATTCTTGGAATTCCCAGTCAGACAATGGCACTATATGGCAGTAGCAAGAAATGAGGGTATTTGTAACCCCAATATATTCTTGGAATTCCCAGTCAGACAATGGCACTATATGGCAGTAGCAAGAAATGAGGGTATTTGTAACCCCAATATATTCTTGGAATTCCCAGTCAGACAATGGCACTATATGGCAGTGGCAGGACTTGAAGGTATTTGTAACCCCAATATATTCTGTGCATTCCCAGTCAGACAATGGCACTATATGGCAGTAGCAAGAAATGAGGGTATTTGTAACCCCAATATATTCTTTGAATTCCCAGTGAGAAACTGGCACTATATGGCAGTGGCAGGACTTGAACGTATTTGTAACCCCAATATATTCTTTGCATTCCCAGTCAGACAATGGCACTATATGGCAGTAGCAAGAAATGAGGGTATTTGTAACCCCAATATATTCTTTGAATTCCCAATCAGACAATGGCACTATATGGCAGTAGCAAGAAATGAGGGTATTTGTAACCCCAATATATTCTTGGAATTCCCAGTCAGACAATGGCACTATATGGCAGTGGCAGGACTTGAAGGTATTTGTAACCCCAATATATTCTGTGCATTCCCAGTCAGACAATGGCACTATATGGCAGTAGCAAGAAATGAGGGTATTTGTAACCCCAATATATTCTTTGAATTCCCAGTGAGAAACTGGCACTATATGGCAGTGGCAGGACTTGAAGGTATTTGTAACCCCAATATATTCTTTGCATTCCCAGTCAGACAATGGCACTATATGGCAGTAGCAAGAAATGAGGGTATTTGTAACCCCAATATATTCTTTGAATTCCCAATCAGACAATGGCACTATATGGCAGTAGCAAGAAATGAGGGTATTTGTAACCCCAATATATTCTTGGAATTCCCAGTCAGACAATGGCACTATATGGCAGTGGCAGGACTTGAAGGTATTTGTAACCCCAATATATTCTTTGAATTCCCAGTCAGACAATGGCACTATATGGCAGTGGCAGGACTTGAAGGTATTTGTAACCCCAATATATTCTTTGAATTCCCATTGAGAAACTGGCACTATATGGCAGTGGCAGGAATTGAAGGTATTTGTGACCCCAATATATTCTTTGCATTCCCAGTCAGACAATGGCACTATATGGCAGTAGCAAGAAATGAGGGTATTTGTAACCCCAATATATTCTTGGAATTCCCAGTCAGACAATGGCACTATATGGCAGTGGCAGGACTTGAAGGTATTTGTAACCCCAATATATTATTTGCATTCCCAGTCAGACAATGGCACTATATGGCAGTAGCAAGAAATGAGGGTATTTGTAACCCCAATATATTCTTGGAATTCCCAGTCAGACAATGGCACTATATGGCAGTAGCAAGAAATGAGGGTATTTGTAACCCCAATATATTCTTGGAATTCCCAGTCAGACAATGGCACTATATGGCAGTAGCAAGAAATGAGGGTATTTGTAACCCCAATATATTCTTGGAATTCCCAGTCAGACAATGGCACTATATGGCAGTGGCAGGACTTGAAGGTATTTGTAACCCCAATATATTCTTTGAATTCCCAGTCAGACAATGGCACTATATGGCAGTGGCAGGACTTGAAGGTATTTGTAACCCCAATATATTCTTTGAATTCCCATTGAGAAACTGGCACTATATGGCAGTGGCAGGAATTGAAGGTATTTGTGACCCCAATATATTCTTTGCATTCCCAGTCAGACAATGGCACTATATGGCAGTAGCAAGAAATGAGGGTATTTGTAACCCCAATATATTCTTGGAATTCCCAGTCAGACAATGGCACTATATGGCAGTGGCAGGACTTGAAGGTATTTGTAACCCCAATATATTATTTGCATTCCCAGTCAGACAATGGCACTATATGGCAGTAGCAAGAAATGAGGGTATTTGTAACCCCAATATATTCTTGGAATTCCCAGTCAGACAATGGCACTATATGGCAGTAGCAAGAAATGAGGGTATTTGTAACCCCAATATATTCTTGGAATTCCCAGTCAGACAATGGCATTATATGGCAGTGGCAGGACTTGAAGGTATTTGTAACCCCAATATATTCTTTGCATTCCCAGTCAGACAATGGCACTATATGGCAGTGGCAGGACTTGAAGGTATTTGTAACCCCAATATATTCTTGGAATTCCCAGTCAGACAATGGCACTATATGGCAGTAGCAAGAAATGAGGGTATTTGTAACCCCAATATATTCTTGGAATTCCCATTCAGACAATGGCACTATATGGCAGTAGCAAGAAATGAGGGTATTTGTAACCCCAATATATTCTTGGAATTCCCAGTGAGAAACTGGCACTATATGGCAGTGGCAGGACTTGAAGGTATTTGTAACCCCAATATATTATTTGCATTCCCAGTCAGACAATGGCACTATATGGCAGTAGCAAGAAATGAGGGTATTTGTAACCCCAATATATTCTTGGAATTCCCAGTCAGACAATGGCACTATATGTGGCTGTTTATGTGAAAAGGGCCCACACTGTCGATATGGAGTTCTTGGTATCATTGTAACGGTTATGGTGTAACATTGTCCGAAACAGCAAAAAAGATTTTATTGAAAGCACAATTGACATATTTTTAAATAAAATTTTTGCATAAAACAAAATTGTGATTTTTTTACCCAAATATGTTTTGGACTATTTTCTCTATAATTAGTATCGACGATCTGGGCCCTTTTCACGTAAACAGCCACATATGGCAGTAGCAAGAAATGAGGGTATTTGTAACCCCAATATATTATTTGAATTCCCAGTCAGACAATGGCACTATATGGCAGTGGCAAGAAATGAGGGTATTTGTAACCCCAATATATTCTTGGAATTCCCAGTCAGACAATGGCACTATATGGCAGTAGCAAGAAATGAGGGTATTTGTAACCCCAATATATTCTTTGAATTCCCAGTCAGACAATGGCACTATATGGCAGTAGCAAGAAATGAGGGTATTTGTAACCCCAATATATTCTTGGAATTCCCAGTGAGAAACTGGCACTATATGGCAGTGGCAGGACTTGAAGGTATTTGTAACCCCAATATATTCTTTGCATTCCCAGTCAGACAATGGCACTATATGGCAGTAGCAAGAAATGAGGGTATTTGTAACCCCAATATATTCTTGGAATTCCCAGTCAGACAATGGCACTATATGGCAGTAGCAAGAAATGAGGGTATTTGTAACCCCAATATATTCTTGGAATTCCCAGTCAGACAATGGCACTATATGGCAGTGGCAGGACTTGAAGGTATTTGTAACCCCAATATATTCTTTGAATTCCCAGTCAGACAATGGCACTATATGGCAGTGGCAGGACTTGAAGGTATTTGTAACCCCAATATATTCTTTGAATTCCCAGTGAGAAACTGGCACTATATGGCAGTGGCAGGAATTTAAGGTATTTGTGACCCCAATATATTCTTTGCATTCCCAGTCAGACAATGGCACTATATGGCAGTAGCAAGAAATGAGGGTATTTGTAACCCCAATATATTCTTGGAATTCCCAGTCAGACAATGGCACTATATGGCAGTAGCAAGAAATGAGGGTATTTGTAACCCCAATATATTCTTGGAATTCCCAGTCAGACAATGGCACTATATGGCAGTAGCAAGAAATGAGGGTATTTGTAACCCCAATATATTCTTTGAATTCCCAGTCAGACAATGGCACTATATGGCAGTAGCAAGAAATGAGGGTATTTGTAACCCCAATATATTCTTGGAATTCCCAGTCAGACAATGGCACTATATGGCAGTAGCAAGAAATGAGGGTATTTGTAACCCCAATATATTCTTGGAATTCCCAGTGAGAAACTGGCACTATATGGCAGTGGCAGGACTTGAAGGTATTTGTAACCCCAATATATTCTTTGAATTCCCAGTCAGACAATGGCACTATATGGCAGTGGCAGGACTTTAAGGTATTTGTAACCCCAATATATTCTTTGAATTCCCAGTGAGAAACTGGCACTATATGGCAGTGGCAGGAATTTAAGGTATTTGTGACCCCAATATATTCTTTGCATTCCCAGTCAGACAATGGCACTATATGGCAGTAGCAAGAAATGAGGGTATTTGTAACCCCAATATATTCTTGGAATTCCCAGTCAGACAATGGCACTATATGGCAGTAGCAAGAAATGAGGGTATTTGTAACCCCAATATATTCTTTGAATTCCCAGTCAGACAATGGCACTATATGGCAGTAGCAAGAAATGAGGGTATTTGTAACCCCAATATATTCTTGGAATTCCCAGTCAGACAATGGCACTATATGGCAGTAGCAAGAAATGAGGGTATTTGTAACCCCAATATATTCTTGGAATTCGCAGTCAGACAATGGCACTATATGGCAGTAGCAAGAAATGAGGGTATTTGTAACCCCAATATATTCTTTGAATTCCCAGTCAGACAATGGCACTATATGGCAGTAGCAAGAAATGAGGGTATTTGTAACCCCAATATATTCTTGGAATTCCCAGTCAGACAATGGCACTATATGGCAGTAGCAAGAAATGAGGGTATTTGTAACCCCAATATATTCTTTGCATTCCCAGTCAGACAATGGCACTATATGGCAGTAGCAAGAAATGAGGGTATTTGTAACCCCAATATATTCTTTGAATTCCCAATCAGACAATGGCACTATATGGCAGTAGCAAGAAATGAGGGTATTTGTAACCCCAATATATTCTTGGAATTCCCAATCAGACAATGGCACTATATGGCAGTAGCAAGAAATGAGGGTATTTGTAACCCCAATATATTCTTGGAATTCCCAGTCAGACAATGGCACTATATGGCAGTAGCAAGAAATGAGGGTATTTGTAACCCCAATATATTCTTGGAATTCCCAGTCAGACAATGGCACTATATGGCAGTGGCAGGACTTGAAGGTATTTGTAACCCCAATATATTCTTTGCATTCCCAGTCAGACAATGGCACTATATGGCAGTGGCAGGACTTGAAGGTATTTGTAACCCCAATATATTCTTGGAATTCCCAGTCAGACAATGGCACTATATGGCAGTAGCAAGAAATGAGGGTATTTGTAACCCCAATATATTCTTGGAATTCCCAGTCAGACAATGGCACTATATGGCAGTGGCAGGACTTGAAGGTATTTGTAACCCCAATATATTCTTTGCATTCCCAGTCAGACAATGGCACTATATGGCAGTGGCAGGACTTGAAGGTATTTGTAACCCCAATATATTCTTTGCATTCCCAGTCAGACAATGGCACTATATGGCAGTGGCAGGACTTGAAGGTATTTGTAACCCCAATATATTCTTGGAATTCCCAGTCAGACAATGGCACTATATGGCAGTAGCAAGAAATGAGGGTATTTGTAACCCCAATATATTCTTGGAATTCCCATTCAGACAATGGCACTATATGGCAGTAGCAAGAAATGAGGGTATTTGTAACCCCAATATATTCTTGGAATTCCCAGTCAGACAATGGCACTATATGGCAGTAGCAAGAAATGAGGGTATTTGTAACCCCAATATATTCTTTGAATTCCCAGTCAGACAATGGCACTATATGGCAGTAGCAAAAATAGTGGGTGTATATAGCCCCAATTCTATTGCTAGGGGACTTGCAGGGTATTTCTGGGGTGAAGGTGGGGGGGCACACCGTTGGAACGGGGATTGGGTGTATATATAGGGTATACGGGAATACACTGTCAGTGTATTCCATTCAGGATCCGGGGAAAGCTGGGTTGCGGCGATTGAGCCCGTCAGTGCCACGTTACACTGACAAGCTTCTCCCTGGAATTTAGCTCTTATAAGAGCTGTTGGTTGTCTTCTCCTTCCTATCCTAGCCTGTCCCTGCCTACCCAGAATCTAAGCCCTAGCTAACTGGACGGAAACCTCCGTCCCCGGTGAATTGCAAGCTCAGAATGACGCGAACCTGGGCGGCGCTGTTCTTTTAAATCAGAGGTCACATGTTTTCGGCAGCCAATGGGTTTTTCCTACTTTTTTCAACGTCACCGGTGTCGTAGTTCCTGTCCCACCTACCCTGCGCTGTTATTGGAGCAAAAAAGGCGCCAGGGAAGGTGGGAGGGGAATCGAGTAATGGCGCACTTTACCACGCGGTGTTCGATTCGATTCGAACATGCCGAACAGTCTAATATCCGATCGAACATGAGTTCGATAGAACACTGTTCGCTCATCTCTAGTAACTATTAAAACATTAGTACATGTTGTGAATGGAAAATCAATTCTATTTGCATTTGGTATCTAACTTAACTCCACAAACACCTCTGACATTAACATATTCCATGGAAAGTAACAAACAAATTAGACACAGAGCGATTGGCAAAAGTACAAGACTGTCAAACACAACTAGTCACTTCTTCATTTGTTTAATAAAATATGTAGAGCCGGAGCTGAACTCCAGTAAACACAAAGATTTATATTATCAGTGTGCAGGGTAGAGATGTGAGGCTACACAAATCGGCAACTTGTACAAAAAAGTCAGTAATTTCTATCTACATTGCAGATTAACATTGATGGCCTGTCCTTAAGGTATAGTATCAGATAAATGGGATACACAACTCAAGTAAATGGAAACTGAGTAATCTTCATCTGAGAACACCAATCTGATATTGATATCTATCCTAAGGAATGGCCTTCAGTATCCTGGCTTGGATAACTGCTTTGAAGAGGACCTGTTGGCTCTCATGTCTATATTAGCATAGCTTATATTGCCTATGAAATAACAATTTCTGTTATGCTGCTCCGTCATTTTGTCTCCTAGAAACGTATGAACAAGAAACTTATGAATAACTTACAATTGGGTGTCATCATTCCCTTGTTAAAGCAATGTTTCCTCACATTTTGGTACACTTTCAGCACTGATCAGACATAGTCACACTCCCATACTCTGTACTCAATGTATTCATAAATTTCCAGGATTCACAGAGGAATGGTATAGTGCAGAGTATGTATTAAAACAAACATGTCTGCAAGACTGACAGGTTCTCTTTTAAAGGGGTTGTTCGAGCTTATTTTTTTCATGAGGGTAGGCCATAAATATACTATCAATAAGGGGCTGACACCTGACTTCCAGTCTGATCATCTGTGCGCAATAGACACAGACTTCAATGGGAGCTGAGCTGCAGTGAAGGCACTGGGCTGCTAGACAATGGACGAAGCATTCTGCTTCCGACCCCATACTGTTTATCTGACTTTACGTAATAATATTGCATATTCATATTCTGATATATCTAACGGTACCTTCCTGTTAGTGATTGTTGATGTAGGTTGTTTTAGGTTGGTCTTGATGGACTTATGTCTTCATCCAACCTCATCTCATCTACTATCTGTAACAATACGTGAAATATTTTGTGAGTTGTGAATCTACCTGGCTATTACAAAGAACCTTAAAGCCTAACCAGTCACAATGTACAGCTAACTGTAAAACCCTGCACGAGGCAACCAGAGGAAACCATGTTAGGGGCCCTCTGCCATTCTATACATTTCTTGTACATGTTACATGTCTTGTACATGGTGGCTCCAAAGCTCTGACAGAAGGCAACCCTATATAAAGTTGGTTTGGAGCCAGTCATTTGCTGCTCAGACAATTCTCATATGTTAATACACATATAAGATATAGAATCTTTCAATAATATGACCCATGTATACAATAAGAACAGAGTCACTTTGGATTGTCTTCCAGACTTAGGGTGCATTCACACTGAGTAAACGCTAGCTTATTCTGAACGTAAAACACGTTCAGAATAAGCGGCGTCTAAAGCAGCTCCATTCATTTCTATGGGAGCGGGGATACGAGCGCTCCCCATAGAAATGAATGGGCTGCTTCTTTCACTCCGTGCAGTCCCATTGAAGTGAATGGGGAGTGCCGGCGTATACGGCAAGCTCTGCTCATGCCGGAGCGTACACGCCGGCACTCCCCATTCACTTCAATGGGACTGCACGGAGTGAAAGAAGCAGCCCATTCATTTCTATGGGGAGCGCTCGTATCCCCGCTCCCATAGAAATGAATGGAGCTGCTTTAGACGCCGCTTATTCTGAACGTGTTTTACGTTCAGAATAAGCTAGCGTTTACTCAGTGTGAATGCACCCTAACACTCCAGAGTACCACAACATCCTCTGGTGGGCCCAGGTTTCACATAATATTGGCTCATATATGTTGTGCTACTCTGGAGTGTTAGTCTGGAAGACAATCTTCTGACCATCCTTTCCTCATCCATTATCAGTTAGGGGAGGCCCACATACGCATTAGACATTGTAGCTGGCCCATCCTCCACAATTCGCAGTGAGTCCTGAACAGAGAGGAGTTTGTTGCCCACTGACCAATATAGTGTATACATAGTATGGCATACACGTTTATATATATTGTGTATCCTTACTGTAGTACATTTCAGTAGATCCATAAAAATAGAACAAATGTCCATAAAAAGTGATAAAGAAAATAAAAATAATGTATTATTTGCTCTGAATATGGGTGGACAAATTGCTCAACATGTAACATGACAAAGTTCACAGCAAATCTTACATCATTAAAGTTATCAGAGGATTATGCTGCACGAGTAATGTTTTATGTCCACAAATGTGTCATTGCGTGTACTCTGACACCCGACGTCAGTGTGAAGCAAAACGGTAACCATGGATTAGGCGATTATTTTGTTATGACTTGTCGGAAGGCAAGATAACCAAAATTGTATTTTTAGGCATAGCAAATATTCAGAATTGAGACTATTTGCCAAGGGCATAAGAACTGTAAATGGTAGGTCACGGAGAACTAAAACAATACAAACAGGTTTGTTCTATCATATACATTGATGGCACAGACTTGTAGTACATACTGCAATATACTGATGTAGCAGAGTTAACCTGGTTTTTACTGGATGAGCTAAATAATAATAATAATTATTATTATTATTTTTATTATTATTATTTTATCACACTTAAGTAGATGAATAAGAAAGTAAAGTAGACATAGGACAGAATTGTCGCCTTAAAGAAGCAGATCATTTATCACGCATTGTGCAGTATACCGAATGATATATTTGCTGTAAATTGTGGCAACCCAGATCCCAGGAATACTGACTTGAAAAATTCATCATAAATCTCCCTCATATGTTATGTAGCAATTATAGAAAAATATTATTTGCCCATATATCCCCCATCCCATTTCATCTTTTTTTGAGGATTAAATGCTATTAACCAGTTACAAAGGCTTTGTTGACTTTCTGTAACAAGAGATATAGTCTACAATGCAGTATATTAACTGCAAACGTATATGCTTAGGAACATGCAAAAACAAATGTAGAAAGAGTCAGCTCCTGCTACGAATAAAGGAAAGAAGATCCCACGGAGCTTTCTAGTCCATCACAAATAAAGTGGAGGAGAAAATTTAAATGTCAGCTGGATCTTATTTCATTTTGTTTAGCCAAACCACTATATTCATGCCAGTTCATCAACTTTCCCTGCCAAGGTATACTAGTATATGCAGCGCTTAGTAGCAATATGTTAGAATCCCTTTGGGCTTCTATGAGTCTTGGAAGAGGAAGTTGGAAACCTAAAATGAGGTCATTGACCACATATCCTAAAAAGTATGCAAACCAGACCCTTCAATCAAAATAAGAGCTACCATTTGGCTAGCCAAGATTGTAGATAATACAGTCACTCATTCATGTAGAATAGTATACATAATACCTTGGAAGTCAATACAATACATAGATGCAAAATATGTAAAAAGTGCTGTTTAAGAAATGTCCGGGTGAATAAGCCTTACTTGTATCTAGAAGGCATCTGTCAGCTTCCTACTTCTATATATAGCAGTCAGAGATTGCTCCAGCACCAAATATTCAGTCCCCAGATTATATATTCTACACTGCAAATAATGCTAATCTTCTCAAGACTTCTAAGTGACCAAACATGCTCAGTGAAGTGCTCATTCTGGATCCTCAGATTCATTCACTTTTTCAAAAAGTCTAAGCATTCAGAAGAACAGATAAACCTCTGCAGTAAATGCAGGATCACTGCATATTGTGTACAGCTCCTTACCCTTGGTTCACATCTGCGTTTAGTAATCCGTTCGGGAAGTCCGCATGGGGACCCCACGGACAGACTACCAAACACATTTGCAAGCAGTGTGCAGTAAAAGCACATGGAACCCATAAACTATAATAGAGTCCGTGTGTTCGCCGTGTGCTGCCTGCATGAATCATGCGGGCAGGAAAGTAGATTGTGAAGTACTTCCCTGTCCGCATGTTCCCTGCAGAGATCTCGCGGCAAGCACACGGACCCCATTGTAGTCTATGGGGTTTATGAAGGATCTCGCCTGGCCAAAGCCACTTTAACCCAGCCTCTGGCCTACCTGGCCTTGCCACGGGCAAAACTGCGATCACCTTCTTACCTTTACCGTCCATTCTCACCCTGAGAGAGGGACCAGTTCTTATAGGATAATATGAGACGAGCTTTCTAAAGTTTTATATTTAATAACCCAAGAGGGTCGATACTAGACAACCAACATACATAGAGATATATGCTAGCGGATACAAGCTTATATGGTTACAGAAAGGTATGTTACAGTGCAGTGAGATAAAAAGAATAAAAGATTAGAAACAGAATTCTAATACCCATTTGGGTCTCCGGAGTTCACCTCATGAAATCCAGGGCACAGTCCTTTAGAGTCCATAAGTAGTTAGAGTCCATAAGTAATCCTTAGGTGGTAAGGGTTTGACTTCCCATTAGCAGAATAGTCCAGGGTGCATGGTATCTCCATAGGCAATAGAGACCTTAGTCCAAGGAATTAGCTTCCAGAGCATCACAGCACTTCGTGACACATCCCAGCAGTCCAGTAAGAACAACAAGAGCCCGGGGTCTTGTCATGTGTAACAATATATCTCCACTCAGCCCCCTCCCATGATGAGGTCAGCAAGGTGGGCAGCTCTCCCCCTCACCTTGTACTAGTATGACTATATACGGTCATAACTCTTTGCAGATGTCCTGTGGAGTCAGGTTGTCTGCTAAAAGGTGATAGCAAGGCTCTCAGTCCACTGATCCCAGATACCCCCTGCTAAGAATAACGAAGTTAGCACAATCCTGATAATGCTGTGCCCAGGTTGAGACAAAGGGATGAGCCAAGGTACCACCAGGGAGGAATTAGGCTTGGACAATTGGACACTATCTCTGGCATCTTGCTAATCAGGTCGAGTAAATTAACAGGGCAAAAGAGAAATATATCTGAGAAGGCTTTGAAAAAAAAACATAACTCTGGACCATTCATCACAGGGTCCGTGTGCTTTCACTGCACACTGCTTGCAAATGCGTTTTGTAGTCCAATCAGGGGAGTCCTGATGCGGACTTCCCTGAGCAGATTACCGACACAGATGTGAACGTGGCCTTAAGATTTTCGTTATTGAGGATGTACTTTGCTTATGTCAAATGTGCGCAAGTAAATTCCTCTGCATTGAAGAAAAATCATTGCTCCACCCTGTCAATTTTCTTTTCAACGACAATTGACAGAAGAACTTGTAAAATGCGGATTTATTGAGGTTCAGTCACAGAATACTGTGTATGTCAGTAAGCCGTAGGCACATGACTTGGAGTTTCTATTGTTATCAAGGTTGCTCGCTCTTGGTATGCGTCTAACATGCTGTGTTACCAAGGTTATTAGTCATTTATTAGTTAATAAAAAAAAAATAACAATCATCACTTAATGTTGTCTAACTTGTTTTTTTTTTTCCCAAGAAATTCCAGCTTATTCCTGTATTTTATAAATGAGAATTTCTAAGCACTGAAACATATTAACTACTTTATGACCAGCCCTGTTTATGACCTTTTAGGATTTCTTTTAGGTATTTTTTGGTGTAGCCCTATGAGGGTTTTTATTTTTGCAGTACAGGTTGTATTTTTAAATGCCGTCATTTTGGGGTACACTTAGCTTATTTAATAACTTTTAAAGAGCCTTTTACCTTTGATATACTATGGTTGGGACAATTAGAGGAATACCAAATATGTATAGGGTTCTTAATGTTTTACAACATTTACACAATAAAATCCCCTTTTTATAAGGAAACTAGCCGTACCCGCGACTTCGTCTGCGGTGATTGTAGAAGTCACATTTATAATATTAATAGGATAATGGGGAACCTATCAATTCTACACCCAGAAACTGTCATAGAGGGATGATATTGTGGCACAGGCTCAAGGCCTTTTCTTGTGGCAAATGTGTGCAACAACCCGCTTTGTGCCTCACTCACCATATTGTGCAAACGTGGGTGGAGCAGGTCGCAGGTAATAATAAAATTTCTGGCACATGTGCCTATCATAAGAAGAGGCCGGAGCCCTGCACCTGTTAGGACCTTTATTAAAACTGGTGTATGAAAAGTCAGTCTTAAAAAAACTGCCCCAGTTCAGGCTGACACTGCGCATAATAGGGAATGTGTCTGATCACAGCCAGTAATCAGAAGGTGACTGGTACAGTAGTATGTATGCCTGACCACCATTCTGTTCATTTCTATGGGACTTACAGAGCACTGTGCTTGCCTATCTCTTGGCTATAAATCCCTAACAAGTGAATGGAGTGATTCTTATGCGTGCATACTACTGCTGCATTCTCACAGGGGATTTGAGGAACTTTTGTCATGTTTGCTGGGTCAGACCTCTACAAGACAAACACTTTCTCTTTCCAGTGAATAGGGTATAAGGAAACCCTTCACAGGTTTTACAGTTGGTGCAGATATTTTACATAACAAAGTAGAAACTAGCCTTCATTTTTATACTTCTAACTTTTTAAAGTCACATTGACAGGCACAGTTTTTGCAGCACTTGCAGAACTCCTTTGTCAGGATACAAGGTACCTATAATACCTAAGGCATAGCAGAAAGTGTGTTTATAGAGATTTCATTAGTGGGTAATGTTTCACCAGAAGAGTCTGTATGTTATGGATACATTGCGCTGAATAATGACATTGTGCTGTCAATCACTGTACATTATTACAGGTAACTTTATAACTCAGAGCAGACAACACTGTTATAAATGTTCAACTGTGTGAACTTTTGTCGTCAACCTAGAAAAATGAAATATTTGCTTCACTGTATATAAATGAAATATTTTTGATCAGATGTCATAATTGCTTGGGATGTATTCTTAGATCTAGCATATATCACATACTGTACATTTATCACAATATGTACATATGAGCATAAGGAATCCATATCCTGTGAAAGTGAAAAAGACTATTACAGTGAAATTGGCTGTTTCTGTAAACTGGACCATCATTGGCAACCTGGATTTGGCCATCAGTGGCATTGGATGAGGCAGGATGGAGTCTGGGGTGTCATTTCTTGGAATAAGAGTAGGTTGCTGAGATGGGACCACATCTATGAGACATTTATGGCATATATTGTGGATATGCCATAAACGTCTACTGTAGGACTAACTCCTTTAGGCTCTTATCACCCAAGAGAGACTAGGAGGTGGCACCGATACATTCCATCTCCGTCATAATCATGATTTATCAAAGCAGTGATGTTTTGTATTCTTTAAAGTTTACCTCTAGTTATAAATAGAGATGAGCGAACACTAAAATGTTCGAGGTTCGAAATTCGATTCGAACAGCCGCTCACTGTTCGAGTGTTCGAATGGGTTTCGAACCCCATTATAGTCTATGGGGAACATAAACTCGTTAAGGGGGAAACCCAAATTCGTGTCTGGAGGGTCACCAAGTCCACTATGACACCCCAGGAAATGATACCAACACCCTGGAATGACACTGGGACAGCAGCGGAAGCATGTCTGGGGGCATAAAAGTCACTTTATTTCATGGAAATCCCTGTCAGTTTGCGATTTTCGCAAGCTAACTTTTCCCCATAGAAATGCATTGGCCAGTGCTGATTGGCCAGAGTACGGAACTCGACCAATCAGCGCTGGCTCTGCTGGAGGAGGCGGAGTCTAAGATCGCTCCACACCAGTCTCCATTCAGGTCCGACCTTAGACTCCGCCTCCTCCGGCAGAGCCAGCGCTGATTGGCCGAAGGCTGGCCAATGCATTCCTATGCGAATGCAGACTTAGCAGTGCTGAGTCAGTTTTGCTCAACTACACATCTGATGCACACTCGGCACTGCTACATCAGATGTAGCAATCTGATGTAGCAGAGCCGAGGGTGCACTAGAACCCCTGTGCAAACTCAGTTCACGCTAATAGAATGCATTGGCCAGCGCTGATTGGCCAATGCATTCTATTAGCCCGATGAAGTAGAGCTGAATGTGTGTGCTAAGCACACACATTCAGCACTGCTTCATCAAGCCAATACAATGCATTAGCCAGTGCTGATTGGCCAGAGTACGGAATTCGGCCAATCAGCGCTGGCCAATGCATTCTATTAGCCCGATGAAGTAGAGCTGAATGTGTGTGCTAAGCACACACATTCAGCACTGCTTCATCAAGCCAATACAATGCATTAGCCAGTGCTGATTGGCCAGAGTACGGAATTCGGCCAATCAGCGCTGGCTCTGCCGGAGGAGGCGGAGTCTAAGGTCGGACCTGAATGGAGACTGGTGTGGAGCGATCTTAGACTCCGCCTCCTCCAGCAGAGCCAGCGCTGATTGGTCGAGTTCCGTACTCTGGCCAATCAGCGCTGGCCAATGCATTCTATTAGCCCGATGAAGTAGAGCTGAATGTGTGTGCTTAGCACACACATTCAGCTCTACTTCATCAGGCTAATAGAATACATTGGCCAATCAGCGCTGGCCAATGCATTCTATTAGCTTGATGAAGCAGAGTGTGCACAAGGGTTCAAGCGCACCCTCGGCTCTGATGTAGCAGAGCTGAGGGTGCACAAGGGTTCAAGTGCACCCTCGGCTCTCCTACATCAGAGCCGAGGGTGCGCTTGAACCCTTGTGCAGCCTCGGCTCTGCTACATCAGAGCCGAGGGTGCGCTTGAACCCTTGTGCACACTCTGCTTCATCAAGCTAATAGAATGCATTGGCCAGCACTGATTGGCCAGAGTACGGAATTCGGCCAATCAGCGCTGGCCAATGCATCCCTATGGGAAAAAGTTTATCTCACAAAAATCACAATTACACACCCGATAGAGCCCCAAAAAGTTATTTTTAATAACATTCCCCCCTAAATAAAGGTTATCCCTAGCTATCCCTGCCTGTACAGCTATCCCTGTCTCATAGTCACAAAGTTCACATTCTCATATGACCCGGATTTGAAATCCACTATTCGTCTAAAATGGAGGTCACCTGATTTCGGCAGCCAATGACTTTTTCCAATTTTTTTCAATGCCCCCAGTGTCGTAGTTCCTGTCCCACCTCCCCTGCGCTGTTATTGGTGCAAAAAAGGCGCCAGGGAAGGTGGGAGGGGAATCGAATTTTGGCGCACTTTACCACGTGGTGTTCGATTCGATTCGAACATGGCGAACACCCTGATATCCGATCGAACATGTGTTCGATAGAACACTGTTCGCTCATCTCTAGTTATAAACAATTCATTGATAAATGAATATTGCATTTTAATATAAGAAACTGTGTAATATATCTTATTAAAGAGGACCTTTCATGGTCCAGGGCACAGGCAGTTCTATATACTGCTGGAAAGCTGACAGTGCGCTGAATTCAGTCGTCTTTCCCGATCTGTGCCCCGGGTAAAGAGCTATCGGTCCCGGTACCAAAGCTCTTTACAGTCAGAAGGGCGTTCCTGACAGTCTGTCACTTATAACTGGAGATACACTTTAGCATAAATTGCTCTCCAAAGGCAACTTTATCTTTTTACCCCATGTCCTTTAGCAATACTCTGTAATGTATGTGATCTTAAGAATTATGGCATGTAAAGCTAGCAAATTGATACAATTGTAGATTCGTGGGAATTTTGCCCACCACACACATTCCTAATATTTGCTTGTTCATTATGCAGAATATAGTGGTTATTTTCCTTGCCTAACAGAGAATTCACGTGAGACACTATATAAATAATTATATTTCTACAAGAAATCTGTACAAAGTTAGCATTTATAGATGGTATTTTTCAGAGGCATTAACACCACTCCCTCAAAATTCTTCTAAACTGTACATATAAAGATCTTTATTCACCACACCATGTGTTACTGATATCAAAGTACAGTATAATTAAGATAAAAAGCACAAAAGGTATGAATATATCCTACACTCCTTAAAAGCTATGAAATGTTACCCTATGCCAATACTGGAATACTAACATATGTAATCTAAAGAAATGATTCAAGTAAATGTATAGTTAACCCTTAGATGTCCCCATCAGTAGTGATAATTTGATATCCATGATAGGCGGGCATTGGCAGGTAAAAGAGTAAAGTTATAGTTCCTTCACCTACCTCTTCAAGGTTATATTGTCACTCCTTAGGGAGAGACCACCATATAGGTGTGTGGAGACTTGTTAAGCCTTTAGCACTCCACTTCGCAAAGGACCATGGGAAGAATATGCAAATCTGTCTTCCATGATGTAATTAGGAAGTCAGCTTCTGCCTCAGTGTTGCAAACCAATAGAGGGCGCTCACTGGAATGTGCAAACCTGTCTTCCCTGATGTAGTTAGGAAGACAGAACTCCAGTGAAATAACCCAATAAAGGCTGCTCCCTTTCACAATGCTCAACCTTCCAAGAGGCCTTTGTTTTGCAATGACGCTGGGATTATTACCAGGTATAGTCTCTCAATCGAGGACGGCCATTTCGATGTACTTGCATCTCATCAGCTCGATGTAGAGAGGACTATAACCTGGTAGAGGTCAGAGGCTTAGACAGGGTTAAGGGGATATTGTCACTCCTTAGGGAGAGACCACCATATAGGTGTGTGGAGACTTATTAAGCCTTTAGCACTCCACTTCACAAAGGACCATGGGAAGAATATGCAAATCTGTCTTCCATAATGTAATTAGGAAGTCAGCTGCTGTTGCCTCAGTGTTGCAAACCAATAGAGGGCGCTCACTGGAATGTGCAAGCCTGTCTTCCCTGATGTAGTTAGGAAGACAGAACTCCAGTGAAATAACCCAATAAAGGCTGCTCCCTTTCGCATCATGCTCGACCTTCCAAGAGGCCTTTGTTTTGCAATGACGCTGGGATTATTACCAGGTATAGTCTCTCAATCAAGGACGGCCGTTTCGATATACTTGCATCTCATCAGCTCAACTATTATGCAATGCATTGCAATACATTACTATTGCAATGCATTGCATTATTCAGCGCACTCCCTGCTCTCCTTCACACCCAATAAAAGCCCATGCATTTGCTGAAAATACAGCGCCACAAATACACATATAAAGGCGGCGTAATGCGCCGCTCATTTGGTGCTTCTTCTTACGACCACCGCCGTGTTACCGGGGCGTTTACGCCGCATTTGCTCCTCTCTATTTTCGCTGCGCATTTAGGATCGCCTGTACGCGACGTTAACGCCATCATACATGCAAACGTAAAACACGCGCAGCGCCGACGCATACACACTACCGTAATGCACTCCTCAACGTTAAAATAAGCACCAAATGACCGCCGCGTTACGAAGTCTCAATGGACCCTAACAATAACACTCACATTCATAAAAAATACGTTCAACAAAAAAGCCTCACGTTTTCTCTCAATTACCCAACATTCATATCCCATACCTTTTCCACAGGAATCAAATTTCACCCGTGCCTCTATTCACACACTTCTACAATCACCGCAGACGAAGTCGCGGGTAGCAGCTAGTAAATAAATAAACTTACGATGCCGAGATTGACAGCCATCAAAGGTAATCAGAAAGGAGATTAAAGAAGCTTATCCAGCAATAATGTGAAAGGGTCCATTCAGACGGAGCAAAATGGTGAGGAATTTGGTGTGGAATTTTCCACACTGAAAAAAAAGCCTCCCATAGACTTCAATGGGTGCTGCTAGCTTTTTTTCTCCACTAGTGGAAAATTCCACACCAAATTCCTCACCATTTACCTCTGGGTGAATGGACCCTTAAAGGAAGGCTTTGATCCTCTTGGTTCTTGGGACAGGTCGCAGCTGTGACTCCTATTGGCACTCTAGTAGGCTCCTGGAAAATGATCATTTATAGGGATTTTTATCAGAGGAGATTAAATAACATGAAACTTACTTAAAACATTACAAGTTTTGTTTTTTTTTGTGACTATGTGTCGCAATGTCATGTATGATAAACGTCCGTATGCTCTTGTTATTTGTACACATGCCTATATGTATGGCTTTAGATCTATGGTGGTGGACGGCTTCTGGTGTGTTATCTTCCAAACTCAGACAGTAGACTAGACACCATCAGGTGTAACATATGCTCATGACTTGGTGAAGCAGCAGTGATTATTAGGTGTACTTCCACACCATGGAGCCTCACCCATCTGTAGTGGAGGATATCTAAAAAATTATGCAGTTTTTTTGTGTTTTTTCTTTCCTTATCAGCTTTCAATAGTGTTTGTGCATTTAATATGTGGCTCTAGAAATCTTCTTCCAATGTGGCCCAGAGACACCAAAAGGTTGGACACCCCTGGATTAACGTTTGGTCAATACGATGCCTCCATTATGCCATCTGTGGTGTTCAGGGTACCCTCACAATTATAATAATTATTATTATTTAATATTATTGCGCCATTAATTCTGTGGTGCTGTACATTTATAAAGGGTTTTACATATATAATCCGATTACAATAACAAGTACAATAGTCACAAAACTAACTCCATGACTGAGCTGTTACAATCAAGAAAAAGGAACCGACACATATGAGCTTATAATCTATAAAGTAGTGTATATAATCTATCAGCAACTTAAAGGGATTTTCCCATCTCAAGGATCCTATCTATACTGGTAGCTTATGTAAATTGAAGTCTTTTTCTAAATGTATTACTTTAGAATTTCTGCTTTGTTTGCCTGGTATGTGACCTTATTCCTCCCATTGTTTACACAGCATTGCTATAACCACGTACCTATAGGACAAGTGATGTCACTCACTGTTCTGCCGGGAGGAGAATCCGTTCAGATAATTGCAGTTTTCTGATAAAGCCAAGTGTAAACACATAGATAACATATCGTCTGTTCTGTACAAGAATCTGCAGATTATCTGACCTGCAGAAGTTTTCTGTGTCCCGTTCAGCAGGAGGGAGGGGGAGGGAGAGAAATACAGGAAGTGAGAAGCAGACACTGCATACAGCCTGGCTGAAAGGCTGAGATGGGAAAAATCCCTTTAATACCTGACCATCAATTTTTTTTGCATATGGCACAGGAACCACAAGTGGAGGAGGAGTTTGGAACTCATCACTTCTGTAACAATGTACCACCACTGGTAGTCTACAGAATTCTTAGTATTGTTTTGGTGACCTCCAAGCAGACTAGTAACATAGCACAGTGAAATACATTGTTCACTTATGAATTCCAATTTGATGAGTGTTCCCCTTTACAGCGAAAAAAAATATATTTTTGCAGGAGTAAGGTGACACCATGCAATCCACAAACCATGACACTTTATGTACACAGTCCCAATGGGCCAATCATAATGACAAATCTTTTCAATCTAACTGGGGTCTTGACATGTCCATCTTGAGACAATATTGTGCTTGCAGTGGTTTGTTGATTCGAGCCTCACTGTGCATAGTTACTTCAGTGAGAATCGAAAAACTATAGTCCTCCTGTTTACTTACGATTTTCTTTTGTACGTGTATTTGTACATATCTGCGAGTCAATAATTTGCTGATGTGTTATCGGTCCTGGCATTAGATGCAGGTTATGAGGTCAAATTCCCTCTTCCTCCTCCTTCTATAGAAGTGTCAATGTCTTGAACATACAATAAAGTCCTCTAATTTTCTGACCCCTACTAATGCAAATAAAAGAAATGGTCGTATGAATATTAAGTAGTGATATCTATGGGTTCACTAGTAAAACTTGTAATATTCAAGTCTAGAATGCAAAACCCTAAAACCTTCCACAAGTACTAATTATAATGAGAATATTAGCTATAAATACAATTGCTATACCGTAAGTGTCAAAATATACGCAGTCGGCCTGCAAGGTAAGTGCGTGCAGACTTTTGTTGATGCACTATTATGGAGAACCATTATCAGGACATTGATAACATATCTACTGGCAAGTAAAGCATGTATTACATACAGATAGGTGAGATTGTAGGGTTGAGGGGTGCGGTCAGTAAAAACTTAGTTACACGTTAATATGACTCAAATATATTTTGATAAGACTACAGGGCACTTTAGAATTTGATCAGTGAATGGAAAGTTGTTCTAAGGCTGGGTTCACATCTCTGATCAGTGAGCACTCGGGGATTCCACTAGAAAAATGCATTTTTCGGATAGAAACCCAGTGGACCCCATTATAGTCTATGGGGTCTGCAGATTTCCATGGGTAACTGCTCTTTAAGAAGATTGGGTATACATTTTTTGGATCCCCAAGAATGGAAACCCAAATGCAGGTGTGAACCTAGCGTAAGTTGTGTACGTGTCAGAGTACCAGGGAATCCTCCCGGCTACCTTTGCCGCTAACATGAGTTTGGGGTTGACTTTGGATTCATACTTTGCACTAGGATATAATTCTTACAGGTTAAGATATCCTGTCCATGTTTCAAGAGCATTGTAAGAGTAGAAAAAGGAATACTCAAGTATATCACTGGCAGAAACAATGCAGAATTTCGCCATAGGTAGGTATAATACTGCTGACTCTAGCAATAAGGGTCAATAGACAAAGAACTTATTGTTAGCCACATTAAAGTGAAAAATCCTTGCCAACCTCATATGTGTCAAATGTATTATACAGACACCTAATAAACTTTGTGCAATGTGTTATCTTTAGAGGTTACATAATCCAGTGATTGGAAACCATTTATTTACAAAGTCCATTTTATAGCACAGCCGTGAAATTGTCTACCAAAGGCTGCTGTCCAAAAATTGATAAAGTCCGTAGAAAAAAACTTTTCATGAGTGACATTAAAGTAAACTTTTCATAAATCTGAAGTAAAAAAAAAGTCCCCTATGAAAAATATAATCTACGCTTTACCAAGGAAGGATTTCTGTTCTCGTGAAATCAATATTGAACTTTCTGAACTCAATGTTGCATGTGATGTTTGTACAGGATGGCAACACCAAGACACACATTGTGAGAGCCAGTTCCCATTAGCCTGGCCTAGAGCACAATGAAAGATCCACAACAGGGTGGATTCAATATAAACATATAGTAGTCCTTTAGTCTTCGGATGACAATAAAGGCTTCAATAATATCATGAATATGTAAAAAAAAAATTGAAATTGTTCATCAAAGGGATTGTTGCAGCAGTGCTAACCCCTCCTTATGCCCTATTACATAGACATCATAGAGAGGGTCCCCATTCAGGACTCCCTGAGTAGCAGAAAGCCTGGGGGAGGGCCCCATTCTGCTGGTTAAGTACAATAGGAATGGACAGTGATTGGCGGGGTTAAGAGAAACCACAACTATCCCATGTACTGCCAGGTGGGCATCTATTTAAAAACCAATTGTCTTTGTGAGATCAGTCATTAGCCAATACATGCTAATGGCAGAAATTCCTGCAAACTGCAGCAATAAGGACAAGTGTTTTCCTTTCTTCTATACTCTTGTATGAGTGTCTCTTCATGGTAGGTCTTCTCAAAAAAGAATTTTTAGGTTTTCTCCAGAAAAACCATGGAAGTGCCTTGGTTTCACTACTCATAGTGGTAGCAGCATCCAGATAAAAAAAAAAGAGAGGTGTAGATGGTGTGGATAGTCCGCTGTGACACATATTGTTGATCAGACAAAGCCTTTTCTGCCAGAAGAAGGATTTTACAAATCTGCTTCGATATATAGCTTCTGCTGGTGAAAAATGTCATAGGACAAGGGGATTGTCCTATCGACTACAGGATTATTGGAAGGCATGTTGGCTCTCCTAATGAAATGGAAGGGGTTAGGTTAATTGGAGGTATCTGAAGAGTACAAGTACCTGAATAAAAGCAAAAGCTAAAACTGAATGAACTAAGGGGGGTGTTCACACTTGCGCCTGTGTCCACCCGCCGTGTCTTCATTCTATTCCCTAGGGAAACTGGATAGGGGACGTTTCCGGCGCTCAGTTTTAAAACCCATTCATTTGAATGGGTTTTTAAAGCAAACCTCTGGTATCTATTTGCAGCCTCTCCATGGGGAAACCGTTTTTATTTGGACCATCACAAAGTCCTGCATGCCATGCCTCAAATGAATGGGTTTTAAAACTGACCGCCGGGAAACCGTCCCCTATCCAGTTTTGATGGGGAATAGGACGGAGACGGGCACAGGTGTGAACACCCCCTAATAGATACAACATATAATAAAACATACTGTAACATACACTCACCGGCCACTTTCTTAGGCACACCTGTCCAACTGCTCGTTAACACTTAATTTCTAATCAGCCAATCACATGGCAGCAACTCAGTGCATTTAGGTATGTAGACATGGTCAAGACAATCTCCTGCAGTTCAAACCGAGCATCAGTATGGGGAAGAAAGGTGATTTGAGTGCCTTTGAACGTGGCATGGTTGTTGGTGCCAGAAGGGCTGGTCTGAGTATTTCAGAAACTGCTGATCTACTGGGATTTTCACGCACAACCATCTCTAGGGTTTACAGAGAATGGTCCGAAAAAGAAAAAACATCCAGTGAGCGGCAGTTCTGTGGGCGGAAATGCGTTGTTGATGCCAGAGGTCAGAGGAGAATGGCCAGAATGGTTCGAGCTGATAGAAAGGCAACAGTGACTCAAATAGCCACCCGTTACAACCAAGGTAGCCAGAAGAGCATCTCTGAACGCACAGTACGTCAGACTTTGAGGCAGATGGGCTACAGCAGCAGAAGACCACACCGGGTGCCACTCCTTTCAGCTAAGAAAAGGAAACTGAGGCTACAATTTGCACAAGCTTATCGAAATTGGACAATTGAAGATTGGAAAAACGTTGCCTGGTCTGATGAGTCTCGATTTCTGCTGCGACATTCGGATGGTAGGGTCAGAATTTGGCGTCAACAACATGAAAGCATGGATCCATCCTGCCTTGTATCAACGGTTCAGGCTGGTGGTGGTGGTGTCATGGTGTGGGGAATATTTTCTTGGCACTCTTTGCGCCCCTTGGTACCAATTGAGCATCGTTGCAACACCAAAGCCTACCTGAGTATTGTTGCTGACCATGTCCATCCCTTTATGACCACAATGTACCCAACATCTGATGGCTACTTTCAGCAGGATAATGCGCCATGTCATAAAGCTGGAATCATCTCAGACTGGTTTCTTGAACATGACAATGAGTTCACTGTACTCCAATGGCCTCCACAGTCACCAGATCTCAATCCAATAGAGCATCTTTGGGATGTGGTGGAACGGGAGATTCGCATCATGGATGTGCAGCCGACAAATCTGCAGCAACTGTGTGATGCCATCATGTCAATATGGACCAAAATCTCTGAGGAATGCTTCCAGCACCTTGTTGAATCTATGCCACGAAGAATTGAGGCAGTTCTGAAGGCAAAAGGGGGTCCAACCCGTTACTAGCATGGTGTACCTAATAAAGTGGCCGGTGAGTGTACATTGTTTATATAATATTACCAAATACATGAACAACCAAAACAATAAGAAATATATTTATGACATTCCATAAAGGAGTCTTCCCTGAAACTTCGCTATATTTAAGTTTCTAGAAAACTAAAAGATAAGCATTTCTGTAAATATAAGTAACTGAATCTTTTGCAGTTGAGTTTTAGAGACTTTCTCTAACCATCTTAGCGGTTACGGTCTTTTCTCCAATGGATAAGACCATGAATGCAGAAACTTTCTATGGTTTGGCACATGTCAGAAACCAGCCATGATTTCCTTATTGTGCACAGATTATTAAGCAGAAAAAATACATGGATGAGAAGATAACCCGGCTACAATAAGAAAACCATAGCTAGGTTACTGACAAGTTCCAGACCATAGAGAGTTCCTGCATACATGGTTGTATCTATGGACAATCGATCAAGACAACAGACAGTTAACGCTGATGGTTACAGACATTTTTTAATAACTTATATTTGCAAAAATGATTACCTTTTAATTGGCTACAAATTTAAATATGGTTATGTTTGTGGGAAAACCCCAAAGAAGAATGTTCAAGGAAACAAACAACTTTATAATAAAATGTAAAGAAAGACGATCTACAGCCAGGGGCAGAAAGTGGAATGAAATACCGCAGCAAGATACCAAAGGGACACTCGATATTGTGAGGTCTCTTGTATTTGTGTAATCACATGACTATGACATGGAGCATAAAGATTTGACATATACAGTATATATATATACACTGTAACATGAAAATGTCCTCTCTACTCATGCTAACATTGAAATCTTGGCTGCACCTACGAAATAACATGAAGATGAATTACTGTCTGATTATATCTAGCAGAACTGGCTAAGCATGAGTCCAGACAATTGAAGGGCAAGGGCGTGGTGCCAACCTTTGCTCATGTTTAATATTTGCTTCTAGTTGCCAAGACGTCATGTTCTTCAGTAATGTAAGTGCTGTGCTTATTACAGTAGATAGCAGAACAAGTATACACTGTATATAACTGGAAAGAGAAGTTCTTTTACTCAGAAGTACTTTTCCCTGATTTTACATGGAAACACCACATTTTATTTTATGGTCAAGCAATTTTGAGCGAATCCTTGGTAATGATGTTACTATATTATTTTATTATTTACAATGAATTGGACATTGAACACCCTGTTTTTGGGGGTGCTTTATGGTGACCTACAAAAATTCTACATTTTCTACAAAAAAAAGTTTTCCTTTTTTTATATAAAGCTATATCCTAGTGAAGCTAGTTGTTACCTTGTTCACTAGTGTCAACCTTAAGAGGTAGATTATGAGTGACTGTGTGACAAAGAGTCCTCCATGAGCGCTAACAAGACCAACAGGACTAATAAAACCAAAAAGGAAACACAGTACCGTGTAGAACCTAGTGCATTACCACCAATAGGTAGATAGCCGTACTAGAATAAGGAATACCGCTCACCTAAGGGTTGTAATAAAGTCACCACTCCCTGAAGTGCATATCAGACGATAAAGACACCCAGATGGAATCAGGTAATCGCAGGATTCTCTGTCACCAGGACGTTACGTAAATCGTTTCAGATAGGACCAAGAATCTTTAAACCATATAAAGTTGTCAATTATTCAGTTTCCAGTTTAATGCAGAGTAGGCTAAATGAAGATAGACGTCTATTCCAATAAATTGCATGTAGCCTGGAGATGGCGTGTTGGTAGTCACAACAGAGCACCTTTAAATTGCTTAAACTAAAAATATAACCAAGAATGTACAAAGAGCAAAGAATCCTAACTCATGGGTGTTGAAACTATTTTAACTCCGTATATCCCTTCAAGCCCTGAGCACCTGAAAACACTGTATCAGACTAAGCCTATGTCCTCTGTTTCTTATTGGCATATTGTAAGTGCGTAACTATTACAATATATAATATGAAGGTATGTTAAATGTTTTTTATTAACACTTTTCAAACATGTGAAGTTAAATATCTTTGTGGTGTAGAAGAGAAAAGTATTGTAGGAGTGTTACCCTTATGTAGATGGTATGGGAGTCATGGACAGTGTAAGCTATTGTTGATGATCATCATAGAAAATACATTTAAGATAAGATTATTTAAGATAATCCTTTAATAGTCCCACCATGTGGAGATTCAGTGTGATACAGCAGCACAGATTATTGGCAATTATCGAGACACACTCAATAAAGGAGTGGTCCTGCAGGTGGGGACCGATGGCAGTGGGTCAGTAATGGTGTGGGGTGGCAATTCTTTGGAGGGCCACACAGCCCAGGTGTTGTAGGGAGTAGGGAGGTCATACAGGCACATGGATTTGTTGTTATCACATTCAACTTTGTATAGAACAAAGTATTCAATGAGAATATTTCATTCATTAAGATCTAGGATGTGTTATTTGAGTGTTCCCTTTATTTTTTTGAGCAGTATATATAATGCCCCTTCTATTCATTATGTCCCCAATGAACACTTTTAGAAATGTCTCTTGCATGTTGAATTATGCCCCACAGTGGCACAGTGGTCTTTTCGGACCCCAAATATAATAATCGGAGACTCAGGGGAAGTGAAGAAACATAAAAAAACACTGTTATTAACTCACCTCTCCTGGATCCAGTCTTAGTTGACCATCCATGTGACGTCTGGGACATTGCCATAAAGGCCCAAAGCCTGCTAGGAGTAACACCAGATCCAGGAGAGGTGAGTAACAGTGTTTATTATTTATTATTTCTTCACCTCCTTTAGGGCTCCAATTATTATACTCAGGGGTCTGAAAAAACACTGGAGTATAATAATAGTGGTAGTTGTTGGGATTCACGGGCCTGCTCCTGCTCACAGTCACTTCTGCTCCCCTTTTCTGCATCCTATAGCAGAAGGGGAAGTGGGGGGCGGCCCTGGGCAAGACTGGGGATGGGTAGGGAAATAGGCCGCTACCTGCTAGGGATACTCCAGCAGGTAGTGACCTATTAAAAAAAAAAAAAGTATCCTTACCCGCTGTCATCGCCTCCTCTTTTACCCGCGCATAAGACATCTGTGTCTCAGCACAGGATGTGTGATGGCGTCTTATCATCGCCACCTGCGCTGAGATGCAGAGGTCTCAGCCAGCACAGAACAGTTCCGCTAAGTTTTCTTTTCAGAGTGGCCTGTTTTGAGCTAGTTTAGAAAAAAAATGGTAAAATTGCCACCCCTCCAAAAGTGCCACGTGAGGCAGCCGCCTCATATCGCTTCAATAGCGGTGCACCACTGACTGCCACTAACTAAGACTATTCTGTGGACCACAACCTTCGAAATTAATTGGCAATCTTCATACCTTGATTAAGGGTTATGGATGAAGAATGGTAAAAAGTCTTGTCAGTCCAAACCAAATATGGTTCAGAAAATACATATCTCCGATGAAAAACATATGTCAGCCATATCGTCACTGGATAATTGTGTTTTGTCATTACACAATTAGTGACTTAAACTATGTTTGTATTATTAGTTTGAGATATATTGTACAATGTTCCTTTTTACGTAAAACATATTCCTGCAACTTACTTAGAAGACCTAGTGACCTAATGTTTACTGGCACTAATCCTTTTCAAGCACAATGGAAATGCTATAAAATATGTCTGAGAAACATTGTGTAAAGTTCTATACTGTTCGTCCAAGAACACTCTGCATGAAGACATGGATGTTTGCTTCTGTCATTGTTCTGTTTGAATAATATATTGACATTTCAGACCCAGGGCTCTTATGTGCCAAGTTTCTGTTAGGGATTGAGCCACCCTGAGAAGATAGCACCTTCTCGTTTCGAGTGGTAAAAAGGTTTTCAATAAGGACTATAATGCATTCTTCAGATGTATGGCAGAGCAGCATCATAAAGAAGTCACTGTGGAGTAAATTGTTCCTATGCAATAGCCAAAGTCAGAATTTGCTGTCATATACCTTGGACCAGTGCCAGAACCCAGGAAACCCAGAGAACCTGGAGGAGGGCCCACTCAGTTTCTGCAATGAGCAATTCTATCAATACAGATTGTACCATTAAAAGAGCCAAGTAGTAAGTGATGATTTCATTATCACGACTGTTAAGTGAGAATGAAAGTGCAGATTTCATTCACACTTACTGTTCTTAGTTTTTTGGACCCCCCATCACGTCCCTTGTAGGGTTAAGTGTACTGTACTATACTGGCGCCAGAGCAGGTTAGGGGTAGGGGTCCAAGTTGCTAAGAACAATTAGTGATGATGAAATCTGCACTTACCACTCACTCCCTATAAAGCGGGGGGTCAGGACAGCATAAGGGGGCATTGTACTGTATAAGGATATAAGGGGCCATTATATGAGGCATGGTAATGTATGGGACTATAATATCAGAGTCTAAGGGCCATTAAAGTGAATGGGTGCATAAAGGACCACTGTACTGTGTGAGACATAAGGGTTACATTATTCTGTGGATGTGCAATGGGGATATTAAACTGAATAGGGGCATAAGGTGGCCATAATATCATTTGGGGGCCATTTTACTGTATGGGGTCATAAAGGAGCCATTATAATGTATGGGGCATAAGGTGACCATTATCCTGCATTGGGGCATTAAGGTGACCATTATACTGTGTGGGACTTAATATGAGGGTCATTATATCATATGAGAGCATAATATGAGGGCCATTATACTGTTCTGGGGCATAAGGGGGTCATTATTTGTGCGGAGGTATGTCAATTATAGCTGTAGATCTCACCCATAGTTTTTAATCTTTGCAATGCAAAGGTTGATAGTTATGGAAGACCATTCAAGCAGGTCTGCCATGGCAAAAATCACCCAAGTTTAGAGGAAAATACTGATCCCCATGAGGGCCCAGTGAGGCTCTGTTAATACTTAAAGGGGTTGTTCCATCACAAGGATCCTATACTGCTTGTTAATGTGGATGTAAGACTTTTCCTAAATACACTGCTTCGGCAAAACTGCTTTGTTTGTCCACTATCTTAATTTGTTCAATTCATTGTTAATAGCCTGTGTTGCTAGCTATTCCTGTGTCTGCACCACATGTGACCTAGTATCAGACTAATGACAATACCTTCTACAGTTACTTCTACACTTTCCAAAAATGCCTTTCTTATTCTACATAGCAGCTCCATTTTCATGAAAGTCAGTCTTGCCCTACCAGGGCTACAATCTCTACTTATTATCCAGAATAGAGAGTGAAGCCCCAGTAGAAGAGGAAACACCCCAAAAGCACTTTTCAGCTAATTTGCATAAGAATAAAACCTTGATTTTCAAGAAAATGGAGCTGCAATGCAGAATAAGAAAGGCATTTTTGGAAAGTGTAGAAGCAACTGTAGAAGGTATTGTCATTAGTCTGATACCATTTTTCCTCCTGACAGACTCATCAATACATGTCAGTACTTCTCTATATACTGTATGTTGTGAATAATCCTGGTTGAGAAAACTTTAGAGAGCAGATTCTCCTCTACTTACTGTATAGCGTATAGGTCATACAGTATCCATAAATAGTGTTGTTAGAGTTAAGTCCTCCATCTTTGTATTTTGGCAGCCATCTTATCCTGAAAAGTCACTTGAACCAGCAGGTATGCTTTCATACTCCAGTCAGTTTTATAATCTCCAGTCCTTTAGTAGAGATCATACTGTTGTATAATGAAGGTTGAGATCACTCACATGGTACACTCTTAAGTTTATTCAACCTTCAAGTGGGTCCCCCTGGCCATATGATTGACAGACTAACCCGCTGAATCAGCAACTAACCTGAAGTGCCTGGTTTCTATGCAAGCCTATGAATGTATAACATGCATACTCGCATACACTTACATAGTAAAACTGACTTCCGACTGGTGTGTGAATTAGCAGGTCAGTCTGTTCATCATATAACCTGGGAGACCCATTTGGAAGGTAAAGAAAGTGAAGCTCACTCCAGGTGACGGATCTCACCAACCATTATACTACAGCTTGTCTTGTACTGTAGGACAGGGGATTATAAAAAAAAAATGACTGCAATGGGGCTTTAAACAGACCCATTTAATATACTATTTCAGGGTATGGCTATTTAACCTGGGGATACCCAATGAGGATTAGACCTGTGAAATGTGTCCGACATGCCAGTCACTGACTTTCTTTGAGCCCACCAGAAAAAATTATTTTGGGGCCTCCCTAGGAAATAGGCTATAGCACCCTTCATATTTGAGTGTCTTCTGCTGACTATTATTGTGTTCCCAAAAGAGGATCCTTTCCTTTGGCCAGTCCAACACTGGAACAGGCATACATATAGGGCACAGTGCTATTGATTTCAATGTATGAGGCTATACTTGTTCCTGTGCACTACACACTCGTACATAGGAAGGATAACAGATAACCATTCATCACAATAGTCGCCATGTAAGGCTTTTTATTCCGTAGAACCGCAACATTGAATATGTTTGATGTGGTCAGGTAAGTTCTTTATGGTTTCTACTGATGTCTACAGGTTATAGTTTAAAATATAGAAGGGGACATATAATAGCAAGGGAAGAAAGGTAAACTAGAAACTACAGAGAGGAATGGCTTCTGTCAGACGTAAATGGCAATAATTCCCATATAATCACTATGCCAACTCTTGAAAACATTGGCAGAGTCACATTACAGTCATCTTAAACTGCCCAGGTTCACTGAACACAAACCAAGTCATGAATGTTTAATCGGAGATTGCTGAGTAAGTAGGTTGCATTGTAACTTGCAAGCCTAACAACAGCTAAATAGGCTAAAAGATCACTTATTGTTTTCTACAAAAGTCTTCTATGTATACATAACAACGTCACTGTGTCACATGCTATTTATATGGTACTCCAGACATGCAGAGTATTAGCAGAAAAAGAGCAACATGCTATGTTCTACATAGGAAAATATACTAAAATGTATAGGGATGGACGTAAGATATGGGGAGAATAAATCACCTCCATCTCCAATGTATAAGGAGTTCTACCTGTAAATCTGGATCTAATTGTAAGAAAATATGTTACCATATGGAGTACCACATGACCAGTGGCGTAACTAGCAGTGGTAGCGGCTGCCACAGGGCCCGGGACATTAGGGGGCCCGGCGACAGCCGCTATCGCTGCGTTTTTTTCTTTTTTCTTAATAGGCCGTTACCAGCTGGAGTTACTCCAGCCGGTAACGGGCCCTATTTACTTACTGATCCTGGCTGGGCCGGGATCGGTAAGTGACATCACAGGCCCCACAAAGACAATCATTATACTCGGGGGTCTTTGCAGACCCCCGAGTTTAATGATCGGAGGCCGGAGAGAGGTAAGAAATACAAAAAACACTGGTACTTACCTCTTCACAATCCAGGCAGGCTTCAGGCCTAGTTGCCTGACGTCACATGAACCCGGCCTGCCTTCTGGGTCATGTGACGTCCGACGTCATTGAAGAAGGAAAACAGAGGAGGACTGCAGCGGAGCCGGGGGACAGGTAAGTAACAGGGTTTTTTTTATTTTTTTATTCCCCCGGGTCTCCGATTATTATACTCTGGGGTCTGAAAAGACCCCAGAGTATAATAATTGTTTATGGGTGTCCGCAATGGGACATAATACTGTGTGCAGGGGCCACTATGGGGTACAATACTGTGTGCAGGGGCCACTAAGGGACATAATACTGTGTGCAGGAGCCACTATGGGGCATAATACTGAGTGCAGGGGCCACTAAGGGACATAATACTGTGTGCAGGGGCCACTAGGAGCATAATAGAACACGCAGAAATGCGGAAGAGGAGGTCGGTCGAGGTCTTCAGCGTCGGTGTCAGTCCGGAAGGGGGGGGCCCGCCATTCCTAGATACGCCACTGCACATGACTGTAGGTTTTCATAGATCTGGTTTCTTTAAAGGGGATGTTCCAAGTTTTTGACTTATTACTGGGTGATCATTAGTGGTCTGACCATTGGGACCATCACTGATCCTGAGAACAGATTGCTATTAAAAGGGTTTTCCAAGAAAAGGAGGTTATCCCCTGTCCATAGAATAGGATAGGTCCAACCTCTCAGACTCCCACTGATAAGGAGAACAGCAGACTTTCCTTGGAGATAGCCGAGTGCTGTACTCCAGCACTCCCACTGTCATGAATGGAGCGGTGCTTACGCTGCCTGACCACCACTATCCCATGGACAGGGGATAACTTCCTTTTGTGGGAAACCCCCTTAATATTGTGAAATAGTGCTGGAATCATTGCAGTTTATGTTTAACAGCACTACAGTCCTATCCAAATAGGCACCTGGGTACTAAAGAGCATTTCCAATTATATTGTAACTTACTTTTTTGCACATTGTGACACAATCAGATTTTACATTTGTGGACAGAAATACATTGCCAATTGTAATTTAAGGCAGTGCAGTACATGGACTTGGCATTCCTTTTAGCTGATGTGTAACCTAACTATTAATATATTATTAAAACAACTAAAAGGACATACTGCGTGTATCAGCATAAATAATTTAATGGGATGATATCATCAAAGAAATAGCGCTTCCTGGCCTGGGTACATCTGGAAAGTCTAATCATTAGACAAATATTTTTATTTTATTTTATTTTTTTAACCGATGGGTTGCTCCTGTGTTATTTTGTGCAACGTTATGTTAGGTTTCCAATAATAGATAATATTTACCCGTAAAATAAACTGGATATTCGTCCAAACTAATGCAAGACAGAAGCAAAGCCGTTTTCCATAGTAACCAATCAGGCTTCTGCTTTATCTAAAATGAAAATCCTTATAAAACGTTTTCTCATATCAGAAACGGACATTCAAAGTGCAGTCTGGGATTTCCTTGGATTGTAAACTAAGGCTTCTTGGCTTACATCAGGTCCAAGTGTTACATCTATGATGGTTGCTAATAGGCCCAGGATTACGGTATATTGCCCAGGGGACTGTTCTCAGTTTGCCAGTCCATGGTGGAAATATTGCGTTTCACCTGTATTTCTTCCATAACTAAGGCATAGCTCATACTTGTATGTATCCATGATTGTTCTAATAAATACAGATTCTATTCTCCTTTATCTATACTTAGTTACTTACACTTTGGTCAACTATAGACGGACCCAAATGCTGCGACTTTACATGGCTTTAGGCGTATGTGATACTTATAAATCAGGGGATTATATCATTGTCTCCCATGTATTACAGGCTGCTTTATCACCCTATCCTTTCATCAAACGTTTCAGGTCTATTGTACCTGTGAAGTGCATTTATTCTGGCTGAATATGTAACACTGTCATGTCCAGGACCTAGGAGAACGCCTGACACAGAAAACCTTTACATGACTGATGTCCTTTGAACCGATTACCTTGAACATTATATGTTGTTTTACTAAACCTGCCTTTCTTTGTTCTTTGGCTCATTGTAGGACGCTTTGTATCACATGTTACTGTGCCGCAATTTACTGTATATGAGAGAAGTTTATCTTATTTCCTCAAAGATAACAACAATAAAAAGTCATATATACTACATATACTGATATATATGTCACCTTTCTAGATTTTCACATTCTCATTGCCATGCTCTGGCAACTATTAGTAGGTTACCTTTAAGGGAAGGGAGTAGCCACCCAAATACAGAAAAAAAGATAAAACTTATCTGAGCAATACATCAAGAGCAGAGTCTGGTAAGTGTGTAGTCTCAGGGGCCTGTGCGCCATAAAATGGATCTATTAAGGAATGTTTATGGTTTTGTTGGTGTATTTTGTATCATTAGCTATTATAAGGGTGGAAGTCCATTTTTCTCCTCCCAGGCTGTAGGCGGTGATGTATACTCGCAATGTCCATATACTAAAACAACTTATTTAGAATTTACATCATGTGAACAGGCTGGCAGTGTAAAAGTCTTTCGTCTCAGGACGTCTAAGTCATAAAATGGATCTATTAAGGAAAGTTTATAGCCGTGTTGCAGTGTGTTTGCATCATTTGGCAATATGAAGATAAAGGTATATTTCATCCTTCCAAGCTAATACTAAACTATACTCTTGAAGCCCCTATAATAAAGCTATGTATTTTACACTTGTATATTTCCATTCATTTTTTTAACTAGTAATAGGCAGGATGAGAAGGTTACATTGCACTGCAGGTTTTTGTTGCAACTGTAGATAACATTTAATAAAAACTCATCCACTATGCTGATACTATGACACTATGCAGGTACGGAAGGTTTCTTACTAGGTTTCTACTACAAGCCGTGAAAATTGGTATTTCCAGACACTGGAGGACCTACATTGAGACATTGAGATCTTTCTCTAATATAGGATGAAGGAACTTACAGCTCCATTATATATTTATTTGCACATAGTGTGCTGGGAAACGTTACAGCATTCTAATGCTTATCAATTGGTTTATGGGTGATGTGCCAACCCTACTGTCCTGGCTTCTCATCCAAAGCAACAATCTATACTCTGTAGCTAGCCATTCAATTTTACAATATTAATTTTCCTTCTTATTTTGGTGTAATCCATTCTACTTGCTGCTAAATACCTTATGTCTACCCTCTTCCCCTTGCTCCCCTTCGACTACTCCCCTCTGACTCCCCATCCTGGACAATTTTTGTTAAATATCACATATGCATAATCTATGGAAACTTCAATAAACTTGAATATGTAAGAGTTGGAATACTAAACCAAAAGTTTGGCACAGATAATTCTTGTTGCACAACATTAAAATGTATTCAAATAAATTCATATATAAATTTTTTTATTTCCCGTGTCCTATATGTATATTTTTAGTTGATGACATATCCCTATAATTATTGACGTATTAAAAGTGTACGGGTTTAGTAGCAAATTAATTCTAAGTATAATAAAAAGTCTAAACACAGCCAGCCACAGAACGTCTGGAATGTGTATATGTCAGTAATGGGATGAGATGGCAAACCTGTCTGTTACCAATGACTTGTCTTGACACATCTACTCTGGCATTGTGACTCATGTTATATTATGGTTGGATGTTGGTGATACACAATATAATCTTTGGGAAATATGTTTGCATCATGAGAAAAGCTTTAAATCTAAGGCTAAAAGGTTTTCCGGGTTCATACTTTTGGTGGCCTGTCTTTAGGACACACAATATCACATAGGTAGGGGTCGCACCTTTGGCACCCATGCCAGTCAATTGTTCGAAGGGACTTGAATAGGACAAAGCTTTAATACTCTGTACAGCTAATGGGATGCTAAAAATAAATAATAAGAGGCCATCAAAATTAGAACAGTGGATAACCCCTTTAAATGCTCCCTCTTAATATCAAAACATAGTTTAACCCCCACCCCCCCAAACGAAATTGGCCCCATTTCTGCCCCCATGTGGTATAATGGCTACCATCACTGACCTTTAAAAAATAATGGTCCCCCATCACTGCCCCCGTACAATATATTGGCCCCCAATGCTGCCCCATATAGTATAATGGCCCCATGACTGATCCTTTACTGTCTAATGGCCACCATCAATACTCCTGTAAAATAACACCATCAGGTTCCCCATACAGTGGCCTCCATCACTGCCCCATCAGTAGTTCCCATACAGTACTTATCTGTATGCTCCCTGCTACTCCTCAACATGTCATGTGTATAGAAAAGAGATGGGGGGGGGGGGTGCAGGGGAGCAGAGAGGAAAGTACTGCACTTATACTTACCTCTCACTCCCTGCAGTTTACAGTCTGGACAGTGGTAGGGCAGGAAGCCATTGGCTCCTCTGCTCCCGGCTTCTGCAATCCAGCTTTATTTTTAGCAACCAGATTGACAGAACTGGGAAGAGCCATCCGCATCCTACCCCTACCAACAATAGAGTGAATCCAGAAATCCATTGTAAATGGGGTTGTATGATGTGACATTAATGAAGTTGAAGTGTAATATGACAGAGTGCTGTATCTAGAAATAGAAGACCTTTGATCCCATCATTCATCCCCTTATTAAGGTACATGTACAGTGGTATGGTGAGATTTACCACTACTGTATTACAAAAACCATCTAAACATATTTTTATGATCGCCATTAGCTTAAAGAAGCAGCTGTACAGTTCCAGGAATTGTTTTTTAGAACCAGCATTTTTTAATGTAAAGAATTTGTTAATGCTGCGATTTTTCACCAATGAAGTCTACAGATATAAATATACACCAGTCTTAATCTACTGGAATACGATGCTGATGAAGCAAACCCTTCAATACATGTGGCAAATCTTTGGCTCTCTATGCAAATCTACAAAGCAACAGCAGATATGACAAAGTAAAAAAAGGAAAGTCATTGTAAGGGGCCTTCCTATTATAGGAAGTTACACTTAGTAATGGCAAATACAAATACAAAGGGTTTTGTTTCTGTCATTCTAACTGTTTTAATGAATGATGTTTTTGACGGATCAGAACAATGGACATTAAAACAGTAGTGTGAAAACAGCCTAAGGGTGCATTCACACTGAGTAAACGCTAGCTTATTTTGTAAAGTAAAATTACACTTGTAAATTTTGCTATCCCATTGACTTCAATGACATTTTACAGGCGTATTTTTACAGGCGTATTTTTACAGGCGTATTTTTTACAGGCGTATTTTTACACTTGTAAAAAAATATCATTGAAGTCAATGGGATAGCAAAATTTACAAGTGTAATTTTACTTTACAAAATAAGCTAGCGTTTACTCAGTGTGAATGCACCCTAACATAGTCATGCAAGTTACAAGGCTTTCAGTATGTTCCTATCTACAGGAAATTATTAACTATTATATGAATACTTATCAGGCAGTAAGCATGACATCTGCAGGTTATGAGACAGTATTACACATTGCTGACAATAATAGTCAAAACTATTTTAAAGGACATGAAGTAATATGCAAAATTAAATATGCAAAATGGAAATAAAATAATGATGAATTTTCCGTGTTCCATAACTTTGCTGTACATTTATTAGCTGATGTCACCAGGATAAAAGATAGCGCATGCCCCTTTTTAATTTTTACATCACAATTTGTCGCCCCCTAAAAGTCGGTTTTATGCTAAGACCCCATGTTGTGGAAGTGCAGTATTTGTGGATGCTGCAGAAACGTAGCAGAAAAAAACCCACTGCATTTTACAGTACTGGTAAAGTGAATTAGATTTCATCAATCTCATCCATACATGGTGGGAAAAAAAGAGCCACAGAAAAGCTGCGTGTTCAAAAATGCAGCAAGTTCATTTTAGCTGCAAAATCACAAATGTTTTCCATATAGATTTAATAAGGTAAGAAAAAACACAGAAAAACGCAACAAAGGGTCCATTCACACTGAGTTTTTTGGTGCTTCCTATTGACTTCAATGGGTTCCTGTTTCGGCTAAGGAACCCATGGAAGTCAATAAGAGGCTTTTTTTCCATGTAGATTCTGACTTGGATTCAGCATCAAAATCAGCGCCAAAAAACCCTGTGTGAATGGACCCTAAGACACGCTGCGATTTCCAAAACTGTCACGGTTTTGAAAATCGCAGCATGTCAATTATATCTACGGAAACACTGGCGGCTTTCCCGTAGATCTAATTTTAGCAGAAAGTCCGCGGAGGAAAACTCAGTGAACTTTCTGTTGTAAGTGCTGCGGGAAGAACCGCGATGTGTTCACGCCGTGGTTGTTCCTGCAGCGTTTTAGTGCTGCGTTTCCAGCCCATGGGGCCTTAGCCTAAGATTAAATGAAAATCAATATGTTTTTAGCTGCGTTTTGCTACTTGGGGACTTAGCCTTAGGCAAAGGCCAGCACAGGACGTCCCACAGCAATAAACCACTGCTGGAAGAACTGAGGCGGCAATGCATCGCGGTTCTTAACGCAGCACTTTAAACAGAAAGTTTGCAGAGTTTTCCTCCACTGACTTTGTTACAATTATACCTATGGGGAAACTGCTGTTTCTGTAGGTATAATTGACATGCTGAGATTTCCAAAACTGCATCGTTTTTGGAAATTGCAGCGTGTCCACACAGCAGTTTTTACCGCAAAGTGGGCATGGGATTCGCTAGAATCACATCCACTTTGCCTGTACTGTAAAACAACACAAATTTTAAATTGCGGCATTTCCGTCCCATGGGGCCACGGTTTTTGTATTTTTTTTTTCCTTCGCAGCATTGGGGGCATCCCCAATGCTGCAAGAGAACTCTCCAGCGCCACCTCCATCTTCTTCAGGAATGACCTCTTCACGCGTCTTCTTCCAGCCTGTGTTTCAAACTTTTAGGCTTTGGGCCTAGGGCAGAGCCGACTGCGCATGCCCACAGGCCACAAGAAAATGGCCGCTTACTTACTGTGTAAGCTGCCATTTTTCTTGTGGCCGTGGGCATGCGCAGTCGGCTCTGCCCAAGGCCTAGAAGTTTGACAACCTGCGCCGGAAGAAGACGCGTGAAGAGGCTGTTCCTGAAGAAGATGGCGGTGGCGCTGGAGAGTTCTCTTGCAGCATTGGGGACGCCCCCAGTGCCGTTTGAGTGCTGGGGCCCGCCCCCAGTGCTACGACAGAACTCATTTGCATATTGGTGAAAACCAGGATTTATACCGAACGGTGGCGCGGAGAAGACATATAAAGGTAGGTGAAGAATAGCCTTTCTTAAGGCTATTCTTACATGTCAACGAGAAAAAATTTGATTTTAATGGTAGAATCCCTTAAATAGGAGAAGAAAAATACAAATGAAGAGAAAAATGCAATGAAGAACGCTGCTAGCAGAAAAAGAAACCCGTTGACGTCAATGGGAGGCTTTTTTTTCAGTGCTGAATCTGAGGCAGATTCCACACCAATTTCAGCACCATTTTCCTCCGTGTGAATGCGGAGGAAAATGGTGCCAGCACTAGGGCCAAGAAGTTGCTGAATCATAAGAACTATATTTCACAACATTTAGCTAAGGCTGTTCCTACACTATGTGATCAAAAGTATCCAGACACCCCCAAAAACATACGTTTTTCATATTAGGTGCATTGTGCTGCCACTTACTGCCAGGTATTCCATATCAGCGACCTCAGTAGACAATAGACATCGTGAGAGAGCAGAATAGGGCACTCCGCGGAACTCACGGACTTCGAACGTGGTCAAGTGATTGGGTGCCACACATCACACAGGTCAATGCCAAACGACGCCTCGCTTGGTGTAAGGAGCATAAACATTGGACGATTGAACAGTGGAAAAACGTTGTGTGGAGTGACGAATCATGGTACACAATGTGGCGATCTGATGGCAGGGTTTGGGGGTTTGGGTATGGTGAATGCCCGGTGAACGTCATCTGCCACTGTGTGTAATGCCAACAGTAAAATTCAGAGGCGGTGGTGTTATAGTGTGATCGTGTTTTTCATGGAGGGGGTTTGCACCCCTTGTTGTTTTGCGTGGCACTATCCACCACGAACTTGTAAGTCATTTTCAGCCAGGTGTCTGGGTACTTTTGATCACATAGTGTACCTTTCCAGTTTCTTACTGTTTTCACCACATACTACACAATCCTAAATATAATGTTAGTGTGTCCAGAATCATTACTAGTCCACGCAACGCATAGCAGGTGGATCAAATGCTCTGTTTGTGTTAAATTTCCAGTATTACCACTGTGCCCGAATCAGGAACTCCTGTTGACAACGGAAGTAAAGGTTTTATTTGCATGTCTATAGGCAGAAGAGCAGGAGATCTGTTACTGACCTAGATTTCAGGACATGATAGACGTGGTCTGTATAAAATTCTACAAAACAATACAAAAAGCTGCAACCCTAGACAATGCGGACTACCTCTTACTGACTAATGTGCCTAGTGAGAGAATTGTATGGCTTGTTACACAGCAGTGTTTGTAATAGGTAAAACCTTCAAGTCCATTGTGTTGTTCAATAGTCTCCCTCCAACCATGGGGACAGAAAAGTAGTACATGTTGTATCCCATCACTGTGGCTCCGTCAGAAAGATTCTTATGCCTGGAGACCTAGCAGGCATTTATTCTTGCCCTTGTAATTTAAAGGGGCTCTATCATTTGGTGAAACGTCATTTTTAGCTAAGCACATCCTTGAATAACATTTAGAAAGGCTATTCCACACCTACCTTTAGTATGCAGATTGCCTCAGTAGATTTTGAATGAGCCCGTTTTTATTCATATGCTAATTAGCTTCTCTGTGCTCCGGAAGTCTCACCGTGCACTCCTCTCTGCTATTCTCTATGGGTAGGTACAGCAGAGGCTGCTATGCTGATGACTCATCTCTGCTATACATACACATAGAGCAGACTGTGATCACAGACACTTCTGGGTGCATGGATAGGCTAATTAGCATGTGAATAAAAACAGACTTATTCAAAATCTACTGAGGCAATTTACATACAAAAGGTAGGTGTGGAATAGTCTTTCTAAAGGCTATGCAAGGATGTGCTTAGCTAAAAATGATGTTTCCCAATGATAGAGCCCCTAGAGGTTGTCCCATGAAAAGCATCCTATCTATGCTGCTAGTTTATGTGGATTTAAGACTTTTCCTAAATACATTGCTTTATCAAAGCTGCTTTGTTTGGCCGCTATCTTAATTTATTCACTTCATTGTTGACACTCAGTTTCTATGGCCACTGGGCTTATCTACTCAATTCCCAAGTGATGTAGCTGCCTGCTCTCGGGGGGGGGGGGGGGGGGGAGGGGCTGAGTGCTAGGAGCAGCTCTGAGCTGTGTATGTCTGACAAGTAACAGAACTTCTCAGATAGGGGAGGGGGAGGTGAGAGCTCCGGGATTTCTGAACTCAGCTCTTCCACTTATCAGCCGGTTTAATTGAATTTGGCTGATAATGGCTGAGATAGGGAGTCCAGTACCTCTGTATGTAATGGAAGTTGACTCAAATCCAGCTCTGCTACATCAGCTTCTACATTAGCTTCATACTGTGGTGATGCATTTACAACCAATACCTCATTACTGACTGCAAACATAGCAGATAGCAGAGCAAGTGTAACCCCGCCCACCAATTTTCCAGAAAACCAGGAAGTGAAAAGAGCACAGAGCCTGCAGGCTGCAGAACAAGAATTATGGGAATACCCCTTTAATATATTAGCGTACAATTTTGGTAAACCAGAGGATTCTACTTAGCTCCTGCAGTTTAGTGGTCACTTAGGTCTCGCAACATCCTGACTGTACGGGTCCATTTACACGGAGGAAAATGGTGAGGAATTTGGTGTGGAATTTTCCTTTTTCAGGAACCCATTGAAGTCAATGGGAGGCTTTTTTTTCAGCGCTGAAATTCCACATCAAATTCCTCACCATTTTCCTCCGTGTGAATGGACCCTAATAAGGAGCTCAGTAAACTTATTATCACCAGTCTATACTATCAGCCAGCGACAAGGTAAGTGTATGAGCCCTAAAATTATAATAATGACAACTGCAATAACCTATACAAGCAATAATCATTTGCATGGATGCTGAAAAAACTTTTCATATTTTTAAAATTGTACAGGAATTTTAAAATGTTTGGCAACCCTGAATGTACTGTAGGTGTCACTCCCTGCCACAGCTGACTATACACTCACCGGCCACTTTATTAGGTACACCTGTCCAACTGCTCGTTAACACTTAATTTCTAATCAGCCAATCACATGGCGGCAACTCAGTGCATTTAGGCATGTAGACATGGTCAAGACAATCTCCTGCAGTTCAAACCGAGCATCAGTATGGGGAAGAAAGGTGATTTGAGTGCCTTTGAACGTGGCATGGTTGTTGGTGCCAGAAGGGCTGGTCTGAGTATTTCAGAAACTGCTGATCTACTGGGATTTTCACGCACAACCATCTCTAGGGTTTACAGAGAATGGTCCGAAAAAGAAAAAACATCCAGTGAGCGGCAGTTCTGTGGGCGGAAATGCGTTGTTGATGCCAGAGGTCAGAGGAGAATGGCCAGACTGGTTTGAGCTGATAGAAAGGCAACAGTGACTCAAATAGCCACCCGTTACAACCAAGGTAGCCAGAAGAGCATCTCTGAACGCACAGTACATCGAACTTTGAGGCAGATGGGCTACAGCAGCAGAAGACCACACCGGGTGCCACTCCTTTCAGCTAAGAACAGGAAACTGAGGCTACAATTTGCACAAGCTCATCGAAATTGGACAATTGAAGATTGGAAAAACGTTGCCTGGTCTCATGAGTCTCGATTTCTGCTGCGACATTTGGATGGTAGGGTCAGAATTTGGCGTCAACAACATGAAAGCATGGATCCATCCTGCCTTGTATCAACGGTTCAGGCTGGTGGTGGTGGTGTCATGGTGTGGGGAATATTTTCTTGGCACTCTTTGGGCCCCTTGGTACCAATTGAGCATCGTTGCAACGCCAAAGCCTACCTGAGTATTGTTGCTGACCATGTCCATCCCTTTATGACCACAATGTACCCAACATCTGATGGCTACTTTCAGCAGGATAATGCGCCATGTCATAAAGCTGGAATCATCTCAGACTGGTTTCTTGAACATGACAATGAGTTCACTGTACTCCAATGGCCTCCACAGTCACCAGATCTCAATCCAATAGAGCATCTTTGGGATGTGGTGGAACGGGAGATTCGCATCATGGATGTGCAGCCGACAAATCTGCGGCAACTGTGTGATGCCATCATGTCAATATGGACCAAAATCTCTGAGGAATGCTTCCAGCACCTTGTTGAATCTATGCCACGAAGAATTGAGGCAGTTCTGAAGGCAAAAGGGGGTCCAACCCGTTACTAGCATGGTGTACCTAATAAAGTGGCCGGTGAGTGTATACACACAGGAAACATCTCAACACCTTACTCCTGTTGTGTACCTACAGAATATACGGTAGAGCAGGGGTCTAAACCTCAATTTACACGGGGGCTGATGGAGGTCGAGTCTGGGTGAGGCTGGGCCGCATCAGGTTTTCCACAAGCTATGCTCGCTGCAGCAAATTTAGCTCCACCCAATTTTATGATGTCTCTGCCCATTCTTATTAATTTTTCATGTGCCCCCACACAGTATAATCCTCCTACAGTCACCCATACATTATATGCCCCCACATTATAATGTTCCCTTCCTACTGCCCCAAAGTATTAAGTCCTTCTCCTGGTGCCCCAGTTTAAACTGGGGGAAACTAGAGGGGACATGAAACTGGGACAGCTGGAGGGGGACATAAAACAATGGGAGTAGTTGGAGGGGACAATAAATTAATGGCAACTGAAGTGGGACATTAAACTGGGGGCAACTAGAGGGGGACATTAAACTCGGGAGGCTAGAAGCAGACATTAAACCGTAGGGGTAGCTGGACGGTGACAACAAACTGGGGACAACTAGAGGCAGACAGGTCCCCCTCCAGCTACTCCCACGGTTTACTGCCCCCAGTGGACAACTGCTCCAGTTGTCCCCAGTTTAAGTGCCCTCCTTCATCTACCCCCAGTTTCATCTCCCCCCCACCATTTCTCCCCCAGTTTGATATCCCCCCATTTTCATGCTACCCCTCATCTCTGCCCCCAGTTTCATGTTCCCCTTCCATCTGTGGCCCCAGTTTCATGTCCCCCCCTCCATCTCTGCCCCTAGGTTACTGACACACACACACTCCACTCTGCATCTCACATTCCTCTCAGTACTACATCTCTTCATCTTCTGGCCGGCACACTAAGACACGCCTCCCTAGTCACGTGATGTCTGACATCACACACAGGTCCTTGAGTTTTAAACTTCAGTAGTACTAGCTTTCCACCGACCACCCATCACTTTCTATTGCTCTTATAAGAGCGGGGGAGTGATCGGAGGAAAGTTTAAGTAAAACACTAAAGGGACATAGCGGGACATGCAGGGAGCTGCACAGGGGCCGCAAACTATCGTCCGGAGGACCACAGTTGGCCCGCAAGTTTGAGACCCCTGCGGTAGAGGCTATGCATGTACCTTCTATAGGGCGCGTGAGAAGTGGTTCCTGTATTCACCAATACACTATCACAGCAGCTACCTGTAGTCACCAGTAGAGGGAGTTCAGTGCATGTTGTTTACCAGATGTTTACACTAGTGTTGGCCTATCTAATCAGTGGCGTAACTACCACCGTAGCAGCGGAGGCGGCTGCCACAGGGCCCGGGACATTAGCTGCTACCGCTGCGTTTTTTTTTTTTTTTTTAATAGGCCGTTACAGGCTGGAGTTACTCCAGCTGGTAACGGGCCCTATATACTTACTGATCCTGGCAGGGGCTGGGATCGGTAAGTGACGGCGCGGGCCCCACAAGCACTATAATACTCACGGGTCTTTTTGTACCCCCGAGTATAACGATCGGAGGTCGGGGAGAGGTAAGATAACATAAAAACTGTGTTACTTACCTCTCCAGGCTCTGGGCAGGCTTCGGCCTACTTGTGTGACATCATATGACCTGCGACACAGGGCTCCAGTCACATGACGTCCCGGAAGATGGCCGATAGCGATGGAGAATGCAGGGGAGTCGGGAGATAGGTAAGTAACAGTAGTTTGTTATGTTTGTATCCCTCTGGGTTTCCAATTATTATACTCTGGGGTGTGAAAAGACCAGAACAATGGATAGGCAGACCACTAAAATAATGGTTACACAAGGAGCCCCATGGACCTTTTGACTAAAATGGACTTCATTGGGTGACCGTAATTTTAAATCTGAAAACAGTGGAGGAAAAAGTCTGGGACTTTTTCATCTTCTGATTTCAGCTGGACATTGTGATGAAGACTCCCACAGAGACATTGTCGTAGATGTGAACTGCAAGTGCAACTTTTTTGTCCTGCGTTTTGAGTTTAAAAAAACGGACACCTGATGTACATGACCACTATTGTAGTGGTCCACCTATCCGTTGTTCCAGTCCTTTGATGGACCTGACGCTAGTGTGAGGGCTTGGGAATGGTATGCTGTGGCAAGGACACTTTGTGCTGCAGGTTTTTTCTGCAATGTGTGGATGTGATTTGTTATCTCATCCAGTACACTGCTACTTTACATCGTAGCGACTTCCATGCACCAAGCTTTTTTTGCTGCAAATTTTGTTGCAGTTTTTTTTAACAAAAAGCCAGGAGTGGATTGAGTAGAAGGTAGAAGTATAAGAGCTTTCTAAATATTTCCCATTCCTTTTGTAGCCATTCTGACTTTGGCTCAAAAAAAAAACAAAAAACAACACAACAAAATCTGCAACAAAAACCCCCCCTGCGTTTCTGCAACATGGGGCCTTAGGGTGAATTCACACTGAGTAAACGCTAGCTTATTCTGAACGTAAAACATGTTCAGAATAAGCGGCGTCTAAAGCAGCTCCATTCATTTCTATGGGAGCGGGGATACGAGCGCTCCCCATAGAAATGAATGGGCTGCTTCTTTCACTCCGTGCAGTCCCATTGAAGTGAATGGGGAGTGCCGGCGTGTACGCTCCGGCATGAGCAGAGCTTGCCGTATACGCCGGCACTCCCCATTCACTTCAATGGGACTGCTCGGAGTGAAAGAAGCAGCCCATTCATTTCTATGGGGAGCGCTCGTATCCCCGCTCCCATAGAAATGAATGGAGCTGCTTTAGACGCCGCTTATTCTGAACGTGTTTTACGTTCAGAATAAGCTAGCGTTTACTCAGTGTGAATTCACCCTTAGCCTAAGGCCAGATCCCCACGTGGCATAAAGTTGCCCACACCAGAAAAACCATGGGAGAAATCACAGCGTTTTATGGTCAGTTCAAAGTGGATGGGACTCTAGCAAATCTCATGTCCAATTTGCAGTAAAAACTGTGCTGTGGGCATGCTGCGAGTTCCAAAACTGGTGCAGTTTTGGAAATCGCAGCATATAAATTATACCTATGGAAACGCCAGTGTTTTCCCCATAGGTATAATTGAAACAGAAAGTCAACAAAGGACACCTCTGCGAACTTTCTGTCTATAGTGCTGCAGTAAGAACCGTGATGCATTGCCGCTGAAGCGCTTTTTTGCTGCGGGATGCCACATGGGGCCATAACCTTACATTTTCTGAGATACAGCATTAATGGAATATTTTGGGCATCAATGCGTGACCTGTCATGTCTGACCACTGGCACCGCTGATTGTAATGAGAACCGTAGGCGGTTGGTGAAGCACCAGCGCCCAGTCACAAGTGGTTCTTTGGGTGCAGACATAGTTATGTTGTGTCTAGTAAAAATACAAAGCTTCCCTGCCCTCCAAGAAGCAGCGTGCGATCTCTAAGGCCTTATTCACACACACATTTTTACTTACATGTTCTGTCTGTATATTTTCAGTTGGAATATGGATGTATTGGACCAGATTTACTAATAGACAATGTTATCTTAGACAGGTAGTTTGAATTCAACAAAAAGTATGATACTTTTTTTTCTAAAACGAAATCTGTTTTTCACAGATGATCCACTGACACAACAGGCCCAGAAAATCAATACATCCATGTGCTATCAGTAGAAAACACTGACTGTACACATACATGAAAAAGGGACATGAGAATAAGGCTAAGGCCACACGTTGCGTATACGCAAGTGTCAAAAAGGATGTAATGTACAGTCCCAGCAGTCAATGTGATTTCACATATTACAAAAAGGTGCATTTTTGGTATAGTGTTTTTGTGTGTCATCCATTTTTCACGGACTCAGAGACATTCAAAATATAGAAAATTGAAAGAAAATAATCTGCTTTTCACAGATTGTGGTTATTGATTTGTTATATTGTCAATCGGCTCTCATTCAGGCAGGAAACTAGTCAGTAAATGGTTCATGATGTCATAAAATAACCAGACCCATTAGTGCATAAATTAGCATCGCTAAATACTCTCCATTCTGTAAATGAAGTATTGCAATGCACTTTGAGTTCCACAAGAGGGAGTTAAAACACAAAAAACCCAGAAACATGTAGAAACTTTGTACAATTCTCACAATTTTACACTTATTTCATCCTGTTTGCCTTCATCCTTATCCAACATTTTCCTTAAAGAAGACCTTTCATGGTTTGGGGCATAGGCAGCTCTATATACTGCTGGAAAGCCGACAATGCGCTGAATTCAGTGCACTGTCAGCTTTCCCGATCTGTGCCCCCGGTGAAGAGCAATCGGTGCCGCTACCATTGTTCTTCACAGTCAGAAGGGCGTTTCTGACACTCTGTCTGGAACGTCCTTCTTCACAGCAGCGCCTATCGCGCTGTACAGTGTGAGCAGGGAGGAACGCCCCCTCCCTCTGCTCACAGTGCTCGTCCATAGACGAGTATTATCAGGAGGGGAGGGGGCGTTCCTCCCCGCTCACACTGTGCAGCGCTGCTGTGAAGAAGGACGTTCCAGACAGACTGTCAGGAACGCCCTTCTGACTGCGAAGAGCTACATAGGTAGGTTATGTGTGCTACATCTGTATACATAATCGCATAGATTCATAATAGTAATAATACAGGGTGATTGAAAAAAATGGTGGAAAAGCAACAGCCTGTAGTTATAGTAACATAAGTGGTAAATGGCCAGTGACTGAAAACTGAAGAAAACTGATTAGTTGTCCATAGAAAGAAATCACAGTACAGCTTTCATTTATCAAGAGCCAAATGTACTTACATGGTGTGACATGGCAACATTGGAGCTTTTTTGCATATTGGAATCTTGATTATACAGTATAATTGAGCGAGGATTCAGCAGCTAGCGGCTCTTGCTATGTTAGAAGCAACCATTAGGGTAAGTTCACACGCAGTTTTTTGGTCAGGATTTTGAGGCCGTATCCGCCTCAAAATCCTGACCAAAAAGACAGCTCCCATTGAAATTAATGGGAGCCTGCTCCTGGAAAAAGAAGCAAGATGCTCATTCTTCAGGCTGTTTCACCCGTGATTCGGCCTGGAAACACTCCCTCCTCTCGACTAGGTCCATTCATTGGGCCTAATCCGCAGCGGAGTGTGCGACTGGATGCCGATGTAGTGCACCAGCATTCAGTTGCGACTACCCGTATTTTGGACCGGAACCTGAGGCAGTGTCTTCCTTCAAAAAAAAAAAAGAAAAAAAGAATCACACCCACTTGGCCTTCACACTCGGATGTGTGCATCAGGTCTAACACAGACATGCATACTATTAGACCCCATCTTTGGTGTTGTAGGCAGGTACTCATGTCCAATGCCTGCTGTGGTGAACTCGCCAGGCAGCAGAGATGAGTGCTGATCTCATCTTTACAAGGTAGAACAGACAGGATGCAACACAATGGCTCAGTGGTTACCACTGCAGTGTTGGAGTTCTGGATTCGAATCTTGTCAAAGACAAAACATCTGCAAGGAGTTTGTATGTTCTCCCCATGTTTGCGTGCATTTACTCCCATACGCCAAAGATATACTAATATGGAAAAATGTACATTGTGAGCCCTATATGGGGCTTATAATCTACAAAGAAAAAAAAAGTAGAACAGACAGCGGTTGGGGTATCAGGCACTATCATGGGCTGGATTGGGGACCCTTTACTGGATACAGGGTTATTCCAGTTATCTGCTATTGATGACCAGTCCTCAGTATAGGTTATCAATAAGAGATCAGTGGGAGTCCAACATCCTGGGGCCCCTGCTGATCAGCTGTGTGAAGGGACCGCAGCACATATGTGATTGCCACGACAACTTCACTGCATCGCACACCATCTATTTTATATGTACTTACAGCTTCATCCTATAGAAAAAAACCAGAACATAACTGCATCACATGATCACATGTGATGATCGCTTGAGAAACCACCATGGTCCCTTTAAAGAACTGATCAGCAGGGGTCCCGAAATTTGGACCCCCCCCCCCCCCACTCATCTGTTATTGATGAACCAGAAAATATGTAATTAATACCAAGGAACTGGAATAATCCTTTAAATGGGTTATCCACATTTCAAAAATTGCTTGCCAATCATTACGATAGGTAATTGATTTTAGATCTTTGTTAGAGCCCCTGCAGATCAGCTGTTTCCCAAAGCACGCAGCTCCTAGCATTTATAGGTCAGATGCTGCCCTGTATACTCAATGTATTCATGATAACAGCAGTTGTGGACACCGCTATGGGATACATTACTGCAGCATCCCAACTCGCCAACATCTAGAATATGCCGAAGGAATGGTGTAGGAGGTCCCAGCCAAAGTTGGCAAGACTTTAGTTACACCTCTGCTAAGCGGTTAATTAAAATTTGTTTTGTCTATACTTTTATCATGTTTACAGTGTTTATAGCAAAGTTTAAAGAACTGTCCCATTATTCTCTACAGAACAGGTGCCGAGCCTGACCAGCCTGCATAACAGTATTATGTTTCCACCATGTGTGAGAGAATTGTGTGAGTGGTACAAGGGTAAAGGACTGGGGCCACACACAGAGATCACACTGCTCAACTTCTGGCAGGGATATTCTGCAGCATGTGATACGCGCGTAATACTGTACATTGAAAGCAATAGGGAAAAAAGCCTCCCATTGATTTCAATGGGGAGAACACGTATGCCGGCTCCCATTCATGTCAATGGGAGGTGCTTTTTACGCGTCAATGGGAGGTGCATTCTGAACGTGTTTTTACGTTCAGAATGAGCGCAGCGTAACTCCGTGTGAAGGCTCCCTTAGATGGCTTCTTACTAAGGTTGGTATATAAAATTCCACTCTTAGAAGCCTGGATCCCAGGTGTGAATCCACCATAAACCTGAGGACATATGTAGCAGAAACACAGCAGGGGGAAGAAAAAAAAAAACCAAAAAAAAAAAACCCACATTTTAGGCTAAAGCCCCATGTTGTGGAAACACAGCTTTTTTTGTTGCAGATTTTGTTGCGGTTTTTTGAGCCAAAGCCAAGAATAGCTACAAATGGAAATATATATTTCTACCTTTTGCTGATGCCACTCCTGACTTTGGCTCAAAAAAATGCAACAAAATCTGCAACAAAAAAAGCTGCGTTTCCGCTAAGGCCCTACAGGCCGAAAACGCCACACTAGTGCGGCGGGAACAACAGCGGCGGGAACACATTGTGGTTCTTCCCACAGCGCTTTGAACAGAAAGTTCACAGACTGTTTCCTCCACGGACTTTCTGTTAGCATTATATCTATGGGAAGACTGCCATTGTTTCTGTAGATATAATTGACATGCTGCGATTTCCAAAACCGCGCCGGTATTGGAAATCGCAGTGTGTCCGTGCTGTGGTTTTAACCACAAAGTTGGTATGGGATTCGCATGAATCCCATCCACTTTGCATGAACTGTATAACGCTGCAATTTTTCCCACGGCGGAAATTGCGGCATTTCTGGCCCGTGAGGCCCCGGCCTTAGCCTTAATTTAATCTCATTCACACCTTGCAGGTAAAAATATAATGATGTGTAAAGCATGAAATATGCAGCATTTTTATTTTACCTGGGGGTACATAGATTTAAGTGAGCCAGGCAAAAATTTCAAACATTGCAGAAAAGCTGTGAAAAATGCACAAATTTCAGCTGCGTTTTTTTGGGGGTTTTTTTTTTGCAGTGTTATTTAAGTTCCTGTCACTACATGTGGCCTTGGCCTTAACAAACCGGCTTTACAAAATGCTTGCAAAACATAATACAGAATAAATGTAATCTCCATCATTAAAGCATAAAAACAAAGATTATCCTTTTCCAAAGACAGTACAAGCAGATAAGGAGCATTGTTATGTCTTCTCACTGCGCTTTCGGTACAGGCTTTGGATTTTAGTACATAAAGTACATTAAATTAATATAATGATGCCCTATGTAGCAATGAACAGCTTAAGGCTAAGGCTCCACATAAAGAAATGCAGCAAGAAAAACGCTTTTGACGTGGGCAAAATGCTGTGTTTTCGTAACGTGGCTCCGGCCTATAGTGGAGTCTACATGTCAGGTTTTTCTGTCCGCTTCAGAAGTCGGACATCTTTACATGCGGGCAGGGAAGGAAGGGCAAGGAGTGCAAAAGAACGCACCCGATGCCCATTTAAATAAATGACAGGTGTCACGGACACAGCTAGTGTCCGCTCCTAATGTCCGTGCCAGATTTTGAGCGGACACTAGGAGCGGACACTACCTGTCGGACACTGACGGTAGTGTGAACGCCCCCGAATAAAAACAGCAGGAGATTGCAACAGAAACACAAGATGCTTGAGTGCGATGACTGTTTTGCGCACATTGCGCTTCCTCTGGCCGTTATACACACTTACCCGGTATAAGAGGCTTCCTCTTGTGTGTTGCTCAGCCAAAAAGGTTGTGTGCATGTGTGTCGGTATCCAACCTCGCAGTGTGCGCACCAAAAAATGGAGAAAAAAAGGTATATTGTAAATAATTTCACACAAAAAAATGAGCTGGACAAAATTGTTGGCATATTTTCAAAACTGTGGGTAAATAACTTTGTTTCAAGCATGTGATGCTCATTCATACTCACCTGTGGCAAGTAACAGGTGTGGGCAATATAAAAATAACACCTGAAACCAGATAAAAAGGAGAGACATTGACTCAATCTTTGCATTGCGTGCCTGTGTGTGACACACTAAAAGCATGCAGAACATAAAGAGGATAAGATTGCTGTTCAGGGACTTGAGAACCTAAATTGTGGAAAAATCTCAAGGTTACAAGTCCATCTCCAGAGATCTTGATGTTCCTTTGTCCACAGTGCACAACATAATCAAGAAATTTACAACCCATGGCCGTGAACGGAAGAGATGAATTGATGAAAGGTTGCAATGCAGGATAGTCCGGATGGTGGATGAGCAGTCGCAATAAAGTCCCAAATAATTCAAGCTGTCCTGCAGGCTCAGGGGGCATTAGTTTCAGCACAAACTATCCATCGACATTTGAATGCAATGAAATGCTATAGCAGGAGACCCAGGAGACCGCCTCAGAATCCAGCTCCAAAAAAGGTCTCTCCGTGAGTGGATGCCGATGCAGTGCACCAGCATCCAGTCGCGGTATTCCTCTCCGGATTAGGCCCAAATGAATGGGCCTAGTCGGGAGGGAGGTGTCGCACCGCGGAATTCGTGGCAAGAAAGGGCAGGTCGCTTCTTTTTTCCACGATCGGGAAGAAACCGCTCGTGGAAAAAGCAAGTGAACGGCTCCCATTGAAGTCAATGGGAGGCGTTTTTTTTTTGTTTTGTTTTTTAACTGGATTTTGAGGATGATTCCGCGTCAAAATCTGGTCCAAAAAACCCTGTGTGATCCCAGCCTTATGAAAGCATTCTTGGGCTATCACTGGTTGTAGCCTGGACCAGACTCCTTGGGTATTTGTTAGGGCCAGCTATGTTGTGGGGCAGTTCTGAGCAGGAGCACTATAAGGACACTCTCTGGTTGTATATGGGTACTCTGTGGCTGTCACTGGTTATAGTGTACACCAGACTATTTGGGTACTTGTTAGGGCTAGCTATGTTGTGGGACACTTCTGAGCAGGGGCACTATTATAAGGGCACTCTCTAGCTGTCTGGTTATATATGGGTACTCTCTAGCTGTCTGGTTGTATATGGGTACTCTCTGGCTGTCTGGTTGTATATTGGGTACTTTCTGGTTGTATATTGGGTACTTTCTGGTTGTATATTGGGCACTCTCTGGCTGTCTGGTTGTATATGGGTACTCTGTGGCTGTCACTGGTATAGCTTACATCAGACTATGGGGTACTTGTTAGGGCCAGCTATGTTTTGGGGCACTTCTGAGCAGGGGCACTATTATAAGGGCACTCTCTGGCTGTCTGGTTGTATATGGGTACTCTGGCTGTCACAGCTATAGCTTACACCAGACTATTTGGGTACTTGTTAGGGCCAGCTATGTTGTGGGGCGCTCCTGACCACTATTATAAGGGCACTCTTCGGCTTCTAGGTGAGGTGTTGCACTTTATGTACATGCCGCAGGATCCTGTGTACACGTCCATTATGTAATAGTCAGCCCTGAGTTTCTGCTCTCCTGACTGCAGAGTAGACTTACAGGTTATGGAGGAGGTGCAGCTGTTGTGTCACTCTCCGCTGTCCCCATGTTATGGCTGCTGGGAGTGACTGCTCCGCCATACGGCAGGTGTCCTGCACGGTGTCCCCTCCCCTGGAAATAAGAGCGGCCTCAGTGTAACCTCCGCCCCAGTCCTGGAGCCGTATCCAGCGCCGCCCCTGGAGCACTACAGTGCGGTGTCGCCGGGCACAGTGAGGGGACAGCGGAGTGAGGAGCCGCCGGGGAGCCGGTAAGTTCTGCTGCCCCGCCACGGGCTGAGCCCACACATTACTGCAGGTGCTTAGGTTCTTGTGTATAGTCCACAGCCGGGCACTAATGTCCTGGGCAGCACCTACAGGTACAGGGCACAGGGCAGGACAACTCCTCCTGGCACTGCACATGAGGGCACGGCTGCTGTTTGTGGATTACTTTCCTTCAGGTCACTCCTGTTTATTGAGGCTGTCACTACATTGGGGACTATTACACAGATCTGTCACTAGTTGTGAATGGCCATACACAGCAGGAGATCTGCACATTCACATGTCTGGATATCAGGGATATACTCACCCTTTATATATCCTGTGCTAATAGTCTGTGGGTAGAACTGGCAGGATAGGAGACAGCAGCTACTAGGGGGCCCATCTCCACTGAGACATAGGGGGCTATTAGTAACATCTATGATGGAGCCTGACTGAGCCTTCATTACAGTACTGGGAAATCATAAGGCCTGCACGTGACATCATTACAATTACGTTCTTTATACGCTGTGATGTCATAGTGTACACAGTGATCTTTATATGTGTGCTTTATCTCTGTACTGTGACATCACTGTGTACATTATCCCTGTACAGTGACATCATTATGTATATTATCACTTTACTATAACACTCACTGTTTATTATCTCTGTACTATGACATCACCGCGTACATTTTCCTGTCTATACTGTGTTATCACTAGGACACTGTAGTTTTCAATGCCAGCCTTCATATCACCTGACTGGTGGAGGGTGCACTTCATTTATGAGGAGGTGCACCCTCATCTGAGCAATGCTCACACGCTGAAATCAGCACAAACTTGTATATTGTAAGTGATCAGTATACAATAAAATATGATCAATGACAGTAAACTGCTGTACATGATCATGAATCCTGCAGGAAAGCGGCAAGTGCGTTTTTTTTTTTAACCCGGCACAGAGTCGGACATGCAGGACTTTGTGTCCGGTTAAAAAGTAGACGGTTTCACCGTGGACAGGTACAAAACACTCACTGGCGCTCACTTTTCAAACCCATTCACTTGAATGGGTTTGAAAACTGACTGCCGGGTTTCCGTCCCCTTTCCAGTTTCTCGTGGCAGAAGACTGAAAACCCAGAAGGATTGCTTAGAGCGCACACAGGCGCAGATGTGAACTCGCCCTCTGACGTTTACTCACAATGATTGTGAATGTGGTCACATTGCAGCACACGACATAATGAGTGGCAGTCATTAAAAAAAAATCCGTCCGGGTGCTTGGTTGCAAGCACCAGTCACATGTACACCATCTTAGGTTTTATGTGTATCTGCAACTCTCTTATAACATGGCTGCAGTTTTTTACTGCCTAGTGGGTGTTGCAGATTCTAAAATGCATGCGACTGGCAGCCAGATTGCACCATAAAATAGTTGTGTGACTTGTGAAACATGTTGTGGTGTAACTGTATAGTGGAAAAGCCCAAACCTTAGGAATCATTCACACAACTATGTTTGGTCTGAGAAACACAGTGCATTCCATGTGTGGGCTGCATTTCCCAGACTGACCATGGCCTTGTGAATGGAACTGACTATGATTCAGTGAGCGCCCCACCAGCCACTGAACTGAAGTGACATATAGATGTGAGTTTGGTACAGTAACACTCTGGCCATTTGGGAGGTCACCGCATCAAAATTCACCACGATACAGAGAGTTCCATTCACAGGACTGTGGTCACTGCAGGAAATGCAATATAGTAGGAGTATGATGTCTCTTTAAAAGGGTTGTCCAAGAATTGGACAGATCACAGAGGAGATTGGGGAAGGTAAACATAAAAACAAATATCATACTCCTCTGACTGCAGAAGTCCTGTGTTCCAATGAGTGTCCTGAAAGAATCAAGTGACAGCACTCACAAGCGTCATCAGGTCCTTTCTTGTGGTCATGTGTGGTGCAGGACTTCTCATGGTGAAAGCATGGCGCATGCCTGAATTGGCAGCGGTGGCAGACACCGGAGCATCAGGGCTAGGTGAGTATGATTTTTTTTTCTTAGAATGATTCACCTTTCCAACCTCCTGTGTGATTTGTCCAATGCCTGGACAACCCCTGTACAGAGATCTTGACTCAGCGTACAGGGACTTATTAGACCATGCACACCATGCTAAGGAATATGCAAATAATCCTCCTTGGTGGAAAGGGGGAACTTGCTCTAGAGCCACATTTTAGGCTGTATTCACACAGAGTAACGCCAGGCGTTTTTTGTGTGTTTTTTGCACATAGCGCCGCGTTAACGCCACGTAGCGCCGCGTTAACGCCGGGCAACGCCACCGCAAAATAGCGCAGCGTTAACGCCGCGTATACGCGGCGCTATGTGCAAAAAACACACAAAAAACGCCTGGCGTTACTCTGTGTGAATACAGCCTAAGGGTGCATTCACACTACGTTTCCTGACGCTTATTCTGAACGTAAAACACGTTCAGAATAAGCGGCGTCTAAAGCAGCTCCATTCATTTCTATGGGAGCCGGCATACGAGCGCTCCCCATAGAAATGAATGGGCTGCTTCTTTCACTCCGAGCAGTCCCATTGAAGTGAATGGGAAGTGCCGGCGTGTACGATCCGGCATGAGCAGAGCTTACCGTACACGCCGGCACTTCCCATTCACTTCAATGGGACTGCTCGGAGTGAAAGAAGCAGCCCATTCATTTCTATGGGGAGCGCTCGTATGCCGGCTCCCATAGAAATGAATGGAGCTGCTTTAGACGCCGCTTATTCTGAACGTGTTTTACGTTCAGAATAAGCTAGCGTTTACTCAGTGTGAATGCACCCTTAGAAGGTAGCTACCTATAGATCAAAGCTTGCTTTGTAGGAAATCTAGTAACATCATCAGGAAATAAAGCCAAGCTAGAATAATTCCTCTAAAAGAAACAAGGTTCCATCCTCAGACGGATGTTCAGGGTTATTACCTCTCTTGATCCCAAAGCAGGGTGCTGGCTGACTTCCTTTTGGAGGAGATATTCTAGCTTGGCTTTATTCCTAGACTAGCTGTTACCCGCAACTTCGTCTGCGGTGATTGTAGAAGTGGGTATATACAGGCGCGGGTAAGGTTTTCGTAGTGTGTATAAGGTGTGGGATATGAAATGTAAGTTTGTATCTTGTTTTTGCTGTAATTCAGAGAATACGTGAGACTTTTGTGTTGAAGTTAATTTGTATTTGAGCTGCTATATATACGGTGTTGTGAGAAACTTTACATAGTGACTTTGGAACAGAAGTATTTGAAGTTAACCCTTTCCCGCCGATGGCATTTTTTGATTTTCGTTTTTGACTCCCCTCCTTCTAAACCCCATAACTTTTTTATTTCTCCACTCCCAGAGCCATATGAGGTCTTAATTTTTCCTGGGACAAATTTTTCTTCATGATGCCACCATTATTTATTCTATATAATGTACTGGGAAGCAGGGAAAAAAATCAGAATGGGGTGGATTTGAAGAAAAAATGCAGTTCTGCGACTTTCTTACGGGCTTTCGTTTTACGGCGTTCACTGTGCAGCCAAAATGACATGTCCCCTGTATTCTGTGTTTCGTTACGATTCCGGGGATACCAAATTTATATGGTTTTAGTTACATTTTGACCCCTTAAAAACAAATCCAAAACTGTTAAAAAATTTTTTTTTGAAAAGTCGCCATATTCCGACAGCCATAACTTTTTTATACGTGCATGTACAAGGATGTATATGGCGTCTTTTTTTGCGGGACTGGGTGTACTTTGTAGTTCTACCATCTTCAGGAAATGTTATTGCTTTGATCACTTTTTATTCAAACTTTTATCAGAATCAAAACAGTGAAAAAACGGCGGTTTGGCACTTTTGACCATTTTTCCCGCTACAGCGTTTACCGAACAGGAAAAATATTTGTATAGCTTTGCAGAGCGGGCGATTTTGGACGCGGGGATACCTAACATGTATGTGTTTCACAGTTTTTAACTACTTTTATATGTGTTCCAGGGAAAGGGGGGTGATTTGAATTTTTAATCCTTTTTTTTTTTGTTTTTAATATTTTTTTTACTTTTTTTAAACTTTTTTTTTTTGCATTTATTAGGCCGCCTAGGGGTATTGACATGGGTGGGCGGTGTGGCGGATTGTCAGAGCGGTGGGGGTTGGCAAACATGGCTGCTCCGGAGCGTTAAAGAGAGCCTCCTGGAGTATCGTTAAGGTGAGGGGCAAAGTGGTAAAGTATATGTATATGAGATTGTGTGGGGTTAGGGGTGAGGCTGCAGAGGGCAATATGAATTTTGTGGCTTGCTATGGTCCAAAGTGTGTGAGATTGCAGAGATGGTGATGTGAGTTTGGGGGTTTGTGGGGTTCCTGGGAAAAACGTATGTGCGCTATTGTGACGAAAAGTAGCCTATTGCGCAATGGGGTGTATTAACTATGTTTGTGGAAAATTTCAGCCAAATCGGTCGAGCGGGTTTTGCGTGATTGACTAACAAACATCCGAACACACAAACCCACAAACATCCAAACTCACAAACTTTCACATTTATAATATTAGGGCTAGTTCACACGTGGGCAAAGGGGAGGTTTTTGACAGCGGAATTCGCTTCAAAAACCTCTCCTTTAACATGGTGGTCTATGTAGACCACTAGCTTTTTTTTTCCTCCTAGCGTTTTCCGCCTGAAGAAGCGACATGACCTTTCTTCAGGCGGAAAACGCCTGAAGAATTGCATAGAAGTGAATGGGAGGCGAAAACCGCGCGGTAAAAAACAGTGCACACAGTTTCTATAGCACATATAGGAAAAAAAAACCCCTAGCGAAAACCGCTAGCGAAAACCGCGTCAAAAACCTCGTCAAAAACCGCGTGGAATGCAAAAAACAGCGTAAAAAAAACTCCCCGAGGTTTTTTACCTCGCACAAATAAGCTAGGCGGTTTTCACGTGTGAACTGACCCTTAATAGGATGTGAGATCTGGCACACCATCTCTTGCCAAGGATCAGGAAACATGGACCATATGCAATGTTATTGTTTTCTCTAATGGTAGGTTCTCACCAGCACTGTGGTCTTTGTTGTTCTGGTCCAATGGTTGACCCAAATGACGGAAACCTGGACCGCTAAAAGAGCATTGACTTCAACAACGGGTGTCCGCTGTTTAAAAACTGAAAGCGGCAGAGAAAAAAGTCCTCCGTTCCAGACTGCTAAAACAACGATTACACAAGGACACTGGTGGACCCCACTGACTGTAATGGTAACTGCTGTTTTAAACTCTATGCAGGACTTTTCTCGCTGTCCATTTTCAGGCGCTTCAGCTCAGAGGTGAATTTTATATACAGTATAAATATCTACATCTGACTTTTTAAAAGTCTCAACGTGTGGACAAGGTTTTGCACGTCTTAAAACGTACCAGATTTTTTTTCCTGGCATGCACCAGTTCTCTAGTGCAAAGCCGAGGTCTAAACTAGCCCAACTAAGAGTTGGCCTAAAACGAGTCGGGTACCTAACGTCTTGTATCTATTGTGCAAAGCAACAAACTGACGGTTTTGGGAGGGTGTCAGTCGCCTAGGAATTGATGTGGCAGTACCCACAAGTCTTTATAAGGGTAAGTTCAGACAGGGTTTTTTGGACCGGAACCTGAGGTGAAGGCCGCCTCAGGTTCCAGTCCAAAAGACGGGTAGTCGTGACTGAATGCCAGTGCACTGCATCGGCATCCAGTCGCGCACTCCGCTCTGGATTAGGCCCAATGGATGGGCCTAGTCGGAGGGAGTGTCTTCAGGCCGAATTGTGAGGTGAAACGGCCTGAAGAATGAGCATCTTGCTTTTTTTTCCAGGAGCTGGAACAAACCGGATCCCGGAAAAAACACCTGAACAGCTCCCATTGATTTCAATGAAAGCCGTCTTTTTGGTCAGGATTTTGAGACGAATACGGCCTCAAAGTCCTGACCAAAAAACCCTCGTGTGAACTTACCCTAAGTGTCTTGTCTCCTTGTAAACAACAGCCATCATTTACTTGAATGCTGGATAGGTCATCAGTTATAAAGCCTGTAAAAATCCCCATAAGGGCTCGTTTACATCTGCGCCCGGTCTCCGTTCTGCAGGTTTCCGTTTCCTGCACAAAACTAAGCAGGAGACGGAAACCTGCTCACCCATTCATTTGAATGGGTTTGAAAGATGTCCGGCCGTGAGCATTTTATGCTCTCCGCCGCGAAACCATTTTTTTTTTAAATCGGATACAGAGTCGGACATGCAGTACGCTGTGTCCGGTTTAAAAAAAACGGTTTCGCGGCGGAGAGCATAAAACGCTCACGGCCGGACCCGGTCTGACAGCTTTCCGTCTTCTGCAAGAAGAAGACGGAAAGCTCAGAACGGACTCTGGGCGCTAGTGGGAACCCAGCGTAAGTTGTCCATTTACCTTCATGGCTATTGGTAAAACAGGAACAGCTATTCCCCTAAATGCATGCACAGTGAATTGGTATGCATGGGTTCTCAATGATGTGAGGTAAGCCTCTGGTGCTGGTTTATCTCCCCTGAAAACAAAAGAATTGGGTATTGAAATTTGGGAATCCCTCATACATATAAGATATTCGGCCAGTCCTGCTGAAATTGCTGGGGTTTGGGTGACTTTTCTCCTATGTACGTGTCCCTCTGCTGACTTCTGCCCATAGTGTTTTTTCCTGTGACAGATTCCAAAAGATCTGTCACTCCATAATTTTTTACATAAACTCTTATTCATTTGCAAATTCTCTCCATCTCACTGCAAGAAAAAAGAAAAATTGAGATTATCAGAAGGAGAGCATACTCTAATAGCAATGGCAGCTATGAGATAATAAAGCAGGGTATATGAGCCGCTGGGATATAATACTAGCTGTAGTATTATAGGCTCGGCTGGGGCCTTCAGTCTTTGCTCTCTATAATCACAGCTTCTTCGGCATCGCTGCAGGAAATTATTTTAGTGCATTACAGAGTAGATGTTTCTGACGTCTTACCAAGTGAAAAGCTGTATTATGTTCTGATGTATTGTAATGATACGTTAGTACAGCCCCCCTGCCGGCCGCCTACCCATAGAATGTACTCACAGTCACGAAACTTCTAAGCAGTTCACCATATAAAAGATTCTACAAACAATAAGAGAGAGTTCTGTGGAGTGCAGGAAGTGCTCTGATATACAGTAAGCTTTACAAAAGGAACCTATACATGGACGAGATAACAAACATCTATTTGGCATAGATTCAATCTACTTTGGCCCTTGTGTACTGGTTTATTAACCCTGTGCTGGTGCGGTAGAGAAATTCAACATTCGCTATCAGGTTTCGGGTGGGATCCCGAGCGACGTCATTGACTATAATGGGTCCTGTGGGGTGTCTGTTATTTTTTTTCCTGACATCATCAGGATTGTAGGACTCTTTCATCCAGCATTTCAGATGGACCCTGTGCGAGCACACTGTGACGCAAATGTGAATGTAGCCTAAGTGATAATAGATAAAGTAGATAAACTCTTTGGAGGAGTTCATAAAGACTGGTGTATAGTATGCCTTTCTTTATGTCCCCTGCACCAGTGGAGGATGTGTCTTGTCATGAGCTAGTTGCATCCTCCCGGTATCCTTGTACTGTATACCAGCAAGAAAGTACCCTTACAGACTTCTTGTAAAGTTTTTAATATTTTAAAGGTATTAAAACATAACAGAAACCGTATACATTTGGTATTTCTGTGATCATACTGATTCACAGAATAAATGTAACTTGTTGTTTTTATTATACTGTAAACGCTGTAAAACAAAAATCTTAACAAAATTTACCCAGTACATTGCATGCTATCCAGTGCATTGTATGGAATACCCAGTACATTGTATTCTTCCCAGGACATCATATGGAATATCCAGTTCATTATATGCTTCCCAGTGCATTGTGTGGAATACCCAGTACATTATATGGAATACCCAGTACATTGTATGCTTCCCAGTACATCGTAAGGAATACCTAGTACATTGTATGCTTCCCAGTATATTGTATAGAATACCCAGTATGTTGTATGTTTGCCAATACATCATATGGAATACCCAGGCAAGTGTATACTTCCATATATATTGTACAGAATACCCAGTATGTTGTATGCTTCCCAGTTAATTGTATAGAACACCCAATATATTGTATGTTTACCAGTACAACGTATGTACCGTATATACTAGAGTATAAGCCGAATCTTTAAGCACAGTTTATGTGCTGAAACCCCCCCCCCCCCCCCTCAGCTTATACTCGAGTCCTGCAAAAAAAAAAAAAAAAAAATATTTATTTTATTTATTTTTTTTGGGGGGGGTCTATGACCAGCCTCAATAGTAATGTATACAATCTCCCATAAAATAGTGAAAATAAAAGAAGCTTTAAAAAAATATAATAACAAAATAAAATAAATAAAAGTTCTAAATCCCTCCTTTCCCTAGAATACATATAAAAGTAGAAAATTACTGTGAAACACAAACACATTGGGTATCCCTGTGTCTGAAAGTGCCCGGTCTACTCAATATAGGGTATCTGCAGTGCTCCTGTACCGTTGGGAAGGGGTTAATAGGAGCACTGCAGATACTCTATATTCAGCCAGGCTGAATTCCACGTGGGGGAAAAAAACTCAGTCCTCAAGCTCAGGGAAGGGGCAGACAGACAACCAAAACACCCCTCCCCTTCCCCAGCACCCAAAAACCATTTTAATTTTTGATATTTTCCAGTAGCTGCTACATTTCCCCCCCTCGGCTTATACTCGAGTCAATAAGTTTTCCCAGTTGTTTGTGGTAAAATTAGGGGAGTCGGCTTATATTCGGGTCGGCTTATACTCGAGTATATACGGTAATAAAAAAAATACAGTATATGCTTCCGAGTACGTTGTATGGAATGCCCAGTACATTATATAGAACACCCAATATGTTGTATGCTTCCTAGTACATCGGAGGGAATATCAAATGGTGCTAATAAGAAAATCAATTTGTCAAAATGTATCCCTATAGGGCTTTGTCATTGGAAAAATATAAAAGTAATGGCTTTTAGAGGGTGGAGAGGGAAAAACGAGAATGGAAAATGAATAGAAGCATTAGAGGTCTGAAGGTATTGTGTAAAATGTCTCTGTTCACATCTTCGAATTGATCCTGTATGTGGGTAAAGTCCTTCAAGATAAGTTCTAGTGGAAAGGCATCATGTGACCATGGAGTGACTAGCCAACTGATCCTTCAGCGTATCCAGAGAAACACTCTAAGCCACACACAGAGCAGTCGCTTTATCTGTAGTCGCTTTATCTGTCACTATACTAATGGCTTTACTCGTGGCTGTGGATCAGTCCATAACTCCTATTGTGTGAATAGACTTCTACACTGCCAGGCCTTATGTTGTCTGTACATAAACCCTGTGGAATATGATGGCGCTATAGAAATAAAATGTATTATTATTAATAATAACTGTAAAGACATGAAAAGGAGTTTTTTTTAAATTTAATAGGACATGGCCAATTTTTGAGGGTCCTTTAAAATGTCACACAGCCGTTATCATCCGTCATGTGAATAAGGCTTAATAATGGTTGTCAAGCCTGAAGAGCAAAAATATTGGTGACTTTTCTCCTGCGTTTGACACAGCTTTCTTTAGAGCTGAGCATGTGTATTATTATGTATTAGAAAGATTTTCCAGTTCATTGGCCTAGCAGAAAGGTATTAGATTAACATGGAAACTGCTCATTATAATAAGTAATTAAATACTAATAAAAATGGCATAATAATGGAAAAGTACTGCAAGTGCTCATAAGTGCTAGGGGGTATTGTGGGGTGTTTTAATGTTGAGCTTTATTCATATTATATTCATGGTACTTTTCCATAATATATTTACTTACTAGCAGCTACCTGCGACTTCGTCTGCAGTTTGGCGGTGGCGCCGAACCACTTATATTTCTTGTCCCCCTATCTGTGCCCCCAGTCTAGTTCATCTGCCTTCAGTTTCTTGTCTCCCCCATCTCTGCCTCCAGTATGTTGTCACCCCAATCTCTGTGTCCAGTATGTTGTCCCCCCCATCTCTGCCCCCAGTATCTTGTCCCCACATCTCTGCCCCCAGTATCTTGTCGTCGTCCCCCCATCTCCGCCTCCAGCTTCATGTCCCCCCATATCTGCCCCCCTAGATTCTTCCCACACCATCTCTGCCCCCCAGTCTCTTGTCCCCCCCATCTGTGGCCCCAGCTTCATGCCCCCCCTTCCCTACATCGGCCCCCGTGTAGTACGACTCGCCTTGGCCTGTGTCCTCCGTTGCTGTGTCTGCTCGCTGAGTGCAGACAGTCCTCGTGCTGCTTGTGTCGTGTATCTAGCAGAGCGAGCTCCGGCGTCATAGCAACCAGACGCCGGACCTCGCTGTACTTCATACAGCAACGGAGGAGTGAGGCCATGTTGAGTCGTACTACACGGGGGCCGATGTAGGGGGGGAACTGAAGCTGGGGACCTGTGAGTGACTCACATTTAAAGTAGCCTATTCGACTTTCGTGGGAAATATGTAGGTGTGTGTGAAATTTCACCAAAATCCGTTCAGCCGTTTGGCTGTGATTGAGGAACAAACATCCAAACATCCAAACACACAGACACACAAACTCACAAACATTAACCTTTATAATATTAAAATAGGATTTGTTTGGCTTACTTACAGAGCACCATCATATTCTGTAGCGCTTTACAGATATTTTCAGTACTGTCCCATTTAGAGCTCACAATCTGAATTTCCTTTCGGTATGTCTTTGGAGTATGGGAGGAAACCTACCCAAACATAGGGAGAACATAGAGATTTCTTGTAGATGCAGAATTTTCTCAAGGGCTCATTACTTCTTTTACTTTTTCAGAAGTTTAGCACCAGAACAATTTTCATTGACTGTACTGTAATATTAAAGGGGTTGTCCGGGATAACTGGAAATCCCTACACTAATCTATACCCCCTCCCACTTTCTAAATAACATAATTAATCAGAAATGTTGCGGGGAAGGTAGCTCGGAAGCTGCAGTGGTGTGGACTCAACCAGTCAAAGACAAGGGCACAAAATATTCAGGAAACAAGTTTATTTAGAAAAAAAAAACACAGGAAAATAAATAAACCTTGACTTCAGGCACAAAAATGATCAAAATAAAATACAGCCTTAACTTCAGGCACAAACCAAACAGAATCCTACTTGTCTGAGTCAGGGCTCGTTCACATCTGCACCCGGTCTCCGTACTTTAGGTTTCCGTTTCCTGCATAAAACAGAGGCAGGAGACGGAAACCTGCAGGAGACTTTCTCACCCATTCATTTGAATGGGTGAGAAAGCTGTCCGGCCGTGCGCGGCAGTGAGGGTTTTGCGCTCTCCGCCGCGAAACCGGGTTTTATAATCCGGACACAGAGTTGGACATGCAGTACTCTGTGTCCGGATAAAAAAAATCCGGTTTCGCGGCGGAGAAACTAAAACGCTCACCGCCGCGCACAGCCGGACCCGGTCTATGGTTTCCGTCTTCTGGCATGCAGAAGACGGAAACCATAGAACGGAGACTAGAACGCAGGTGTGAACCTAGCGTAACTAACTAAACAGTAATCATAAACTAACTATACATGTGGCTTACTAAGAGCCACACGAACAAACCAATAAGCACGAGATAGTCTCACCGGACTCAGGGTGACAGGACAGGCCCAGATGCCTCCTTTCACTCCCTGGATCTGCCCTGAAGTGCAAGCTCTTCAGCCTTTTATAAGCCATTAATGAACCTATGACTCACACCTGGGCTGAGGCCTACTCTAGACCCACCCTGGACCACACATAGGTCACAAACCTGGGGCTGATATAGCGGGACTCCAGCACTTTGTGTGTCACTTTCTCACATTGTATAGTTAATCATATCCATGGGGCCTAAACTTGTGACCACCCCAGGGATATTTTCTGATTCTCCGGTGACAATCTGTTTTCTCACTTCCAGAAACGGATCATTACTACTACTCCCCCCTTCCCCATCCACCCCATTATACTTACCCTCTACCCTTCTTCCTGCTAGAACTGATTCTGCAGGCGCGCTCTTCTCCAAACGCTGCTCTGCTCACTGCTCATGGTAATTCACCTCTACTGCACAGCTTCTGCATGTGCAGTAGAGGTGGCTCATTGCTGCAGAGAAGAGAGCAGCGATGGAAAAGAGTGCGCGCCTGCAGAATCAGTAAAGAAGGAGGTGCTGTCTCGTAGAAAGGTAAGTATATTGCATAATGGGGTCAGGGGTTGGGCTGAGTAGGTAAGGAAGGGCAGGATAGCTAGAGAGACCGGGAGGGAGTGTATGGGAGGGGAGAGAGGAGGGAGGGGGAGAGGAAGGAGGGAGGGAGTACAGTGAGAGGGGTTAGTGTGGAAATTACATAGCAGAAAGCAAAACCATGTAAACAAATGCCGAAGATACCAGGAGCTCCCAGAGACACCCAGAAATCACTCAAAACATGGCATATGGGTGCATTTATTAACCCATTAATAGCACTAAAGAGATTTTAAAAAAGAACATTGTTTAGCAACGACCAGCAATGACGCTGAGATGTGAGTCTAGTGATATCGGTTGCCAAAAATATATATGTGATACTAGCAAAACTGAAAGTTCTCTGAATTCAGAACACTGTTAACTTTGCTAGAAAACACTCCCAACCTTAGAGGAAAGGAAAAGTTCTCTTTAATATTAAAGGGGTTGTCCCATCACAAGGATCCTATCTATACATGAGTCCCCCTTTGACAACAATAACAAAGGATTATGTCCCGCCCTTCCTATTTCCGGTCGAAGATCTCTTTCCGGTTTTGAGAGTTTGCCATGTCTAGCAGGGGTATAGGCATACTGTTTCATGGTTACGACGAGCCTGCTGCAGAACCTCATTTGCTGAATGCTATACAGTATATATATTCATTTGCCGAATGCTATATATATGTATAGCATTCGGCAAATGAACACTGATTCTGCAGCAGGCACGTCCTTGCTACGGGCAGGCAAGAGTTTTTCTCATTGGAATGAATAGTCCGATGTTAGACTCCGCCTCCTCAGACGAGCCTCTGGCAGAACCAGCGTTGATTGGCCAAATCACTGGCCACTGGCCAATCAACGCTGGTCTATTCATTTCAATGAGAAAAAGTCAACTGGTAACAGCATACTTACCTGCTCGTAGCAAGGACTAGCCTGCTACACAATCAGCCTTCATTTGCCGAATGCTATACACTGTATAGCATTCAGAAAATGAGGTTCTGCAGCAGGCTCGTCGTAACCCGAGGACCATACCCTGAAGTACATACCCAGCCCTGGTTAATTCACTAAGGAACCGGAAGTTTTCTTGCCGCCCTTCCATTGCGCATGCGTTAACCGGAAGTTCGCAGGGGGACTCATGTATACTGCTTGTTAATGTGAATGTAAGACTTTTCCTAAATACACTGCTTCAGCAAAACTGCTTTGTTTGTCCACTATCTTACTTTATTCATTTCCTTGTTGACACAGCCCTTGACTTATCTGATCAAAAGTCAAGTGATGTATCTACTGCTCTCAGAGGGGAGGGAGGAGGGGCTAAGTGCACGGGAGTGAGCCTGGAGGGGGGGGTAGTTTACACTTTTGGGTGCTGGGAGGGGCCGCCAATACAGACCCGGCATCCGCTGTAATAGAGAGGCGGATGCCGGGGAGGGTTAGATGCCGGCACAGGTGCCTGCAACATCGCTATGCTCCTGCCCTGCATGAAGCCAGCAGCGGCAGGAGCGATGCTGCTATTCCGCTCTTGCATCATTGGTGGGCGGGGTTACATATACAAAGCCAGCGGCGAGATGCCGCTGGTCCTGCCTGCGCGCTCATAGATGGTGAGACCAGTCACAGTTAGACGCCGGCACAGGTGCCTGCAACATCGCTACGCTCCTGCCCTGCATAAAGCCAGCATGAAGCCAGCTGGCTTTGCATATTTAACCCAGCCCACCAATGACGCAACAAAGCAGGAAGACAGAAGATTTTACAACAGCGAAGACACGTGAGTATGCGACGTGGGAGTACCCCTTTAAGCCCACATGTTCAGGATTCAGTCCACATTTTGCTCAAAATTACAAACTGAATCTGCTCCAATTTACGCATCCATGAATGTGAATTCATTTTTATCCCTATTTACACTATTTATTACTCTATTTAAAAGGATTCTATCATTAGATTTTTGTAGTTTTAACTGACACCATGTAGGAATAGGCTTTATAAAGGCTAAAAAAAGAGAAAAAATTTATCAGCTCACCCTATACAGCTTGAACCTCAATCCTTGGAGAGCACGGCATGCAGGTGAACTTCAACCTGCTGATAGAATGTCCAACTTGAAGGTAAAAAACGCCAGCTGCTACCAGGAGGTGGATGAAGACGGAAATCCGCAGTATTTAAAATATAACTTTTATTGTCACATTAAAACAGTTACATTGTAACTGAAGTCTTGCCTGTGCGTATAATGGGTGACGCGTTTCGGGACAGTGCGTCCCTTCTTCTCGGCTCGGCTGTGAATTCATTTTTATCCCTATTTACACTATTTATTACTCTATTTAAAAGGATTCTATCATTAGATTTTTGTAGTTTTAACTGACACAATGTAGGAATAGGCTTTATATCCACTGTCCTCACCACCGTTTTCACATTATTCTCGATTTTCGGTTTATGCAAATGAAACTAGGAGAGCACAGGGGGCGTTCCCCCTGTGCTCAAAGCACAGATCCGTCAGCCACTGCAGCACCGCCTTTTTGTATTTTAAGCATGCTCAGCTTAAGGCTGAGGCCCCACATTGCAGAAACACAGCTTTTTTATGATGCAGATTTTACTGCGGTATTTTGAGCCAAAGACCGGACTGGATTGACTAGATGGGAGAAGTATAAGGACTTCCTATATATTTCCCATTCCTTTTGAAGCCATTCTTGGCTTTGCCTCAAAAATCCACTACAAAATCTGCAACAAAAAAAGCTGAATTTTGGGGCCTTAGCTCTAAGCTGCAAATTGGTGGTTCTCAGTGGAGTTTATTTTTGTAAATTTTGAGTGAGGGAATATAACCTTATAGTGTGTACAGATCCTAAATATACTGGAAAGGTGTAGTACGTATTTCAGCTTTTACATCAGTGTGTGACATCTTACATCCGGACTGCCTGAGCCAAATGACATTACTGTCGTAAAAGCTGAAACAAGAGAAGTGAGCACTTTGTTTAATAATGGAACCCAAGTGCAGGAAGGAAACTTGCATTTGTGACTTTACCCTGATTTGTGATGACATAATAGGTTTCCATCTTCCATATGGGATATTCGGAAGGTGTGATGTGTGTCCTCTTAACATTTCTCTGCAGGTAGTTCCCTGCCAAATGTGATGTATTGGTCTGAAGCCATAAGATCAGTGGTGTAACTACCGGTGAAGCAGTGGAGGCAGCTGCCACAGGGCCCGAGACATTAGGGGGCACGGCGACAGCCGGTACCGCTGCGTTTTTTTTTTTTTAATAGGCCGTTACTGGCTGGAGTTACTCCAGCTGGTAACGGGCCCTACTTACTTACCGATCCTGGCAGGGGCCGGAATCGGTAAGTGACACCGCGGGCCCCGCAAACATCATTATTATACTCAGGGGTCTTTTCAGACCCCCAAGTATAATGATCGGAGGCCTGGGAGAGGTAAGTGAACATAACAAACAGTGTTACTTACCTCTCCACGCTCCGCGAAGGCTTCAGGGCCTACTTGTGTGACGTCTGAGATGTCACATGACCGGGGCCTGCGTCCTTATGCGTCGTGACACAGGTCCCCGGTCACATGACGTCCCTGACATCATTGAAGATAGCTGACAGTGGGGAGCGCAGGGATAGGTAAGTAACAGTGTTTATGTTTGTATCCTCCTCTGGGTCTCTGATTATTATACTCTGGGGTCTGAAAAGACCCCAGAGTATAATAATTGTTAATGGGTGTCCACAGTGGAGCATAATACTGGGTGATGGGGCCACTATTGGAGATAATACTGGGTGAAGGGGCCACTATGGGGCATAATACTGGGTGAAGGGGCCACTATGGGGCATAATACTGGGTGAAGGGGCCACTATGGGGTATAATGGTGTGTGCAGGGGCAATTATGGGGCATAATAGTGCATGCAGGAATACTGGGGGGGGGGGATTGGTCAGGGTCTTCGGCGTCGGTCGGGGGGGCCCATGTCAAAGGTTCGCCACGGGGCCCCGCCATTCCTAGTTAGGCCACTGCATCAGATTACTATTCTGGGAGGAGAATATTGGGAGGACACAGATCTTGTTATTGAGTAAGGCCTTATGCACACAATATTTTGGCTATCATATGGTCGTGTGCAACTGGCCTTAGCACTGAATTTTCAGTCTTCTGCTTTCATGTCTACCTCCCATTGAATACAATATGAGGCAGAATTAGAGATGAATTTGGAGCTGATTTTGAGACAGAATCCACCTCAAATTCCATACCAAATTACGTTGTGTGGACATAACCTGCTGCTTAATAATTCTGGTGCGCTGCAGGAGGTCAGGATTGTAATCTGTAGCAGTTGAGGATTGGTGTAAATTTCAGATATAACTCAAACTAGCTTTCTGCCTTTATTCCGGCACTGCACCCTCTCTTTTCTACAAAAGTGGCAAGCAGGTCAGAAAATGGTACATTTTTGGCGCCTATTTTGCAGCAGATAGGGCCTTGTTCCAAAAAATATGCCTCTTCTGCACTAGAAAACGGGCATGATCAGTTTAATAAATCCCTCCACTGTGTGAGCACAGCCTAATGTTATCATTCAGCTGACATGCGGAGCAGTGATTTCTTCTTCACTGTTGTGCTTCTGCCGGCTGCCCATGACAGGTGTGCGCTGCTGCTCCTCTGTATATTCAGCTGCTCCATGTGACAGGACACGTAAACAACATGTGTCGTCCTAACACTGTAGTGAATTACACAGATTTGCATGTTGGTCAGTAGGTTAGCAACAATGTTTGTAAAAAAATAGTATCTGCACAAGTGTCTAAAGTGACCTCTAAAAAGGTCACGTCCTATGATATATCCAGCCTTTTGTTACACACCTATTTAACTTTATTTTCTTGCGGTTAAAAATTTGCAAATGCGCTTGTGACAATCCTATATACTTTATTTTTAGAATGGGAGTCCGTACTTGTATAATGTTGTACATACTTGTACACTGTTTCACCCAACACAAATCCATAGAGTAAAAGGGGCGTGATTTAAGAGGGGTGTGACCTAAATAATCGCCATAAATCGTAATTGAGGTAAGATGCCTGATCAATTACGATTTTGATTTTGGTCATAAATCCTAGCCCTACCTTTGCATAATAGCGCATTGATCTAGCAACATTGCCCTCTGAGAGAAACACACACAGTCATGGTATATGGCTACCGAGAAAAGCACTATAGCTGTAATATTGATAGTCTGTGTCATACTACCCTGATATATGTCATGTGTAACCTATGTATGTGTGTGTATATATATATAATCATAAAACAAATCATTTTGTCTTTAAGAATTATAAATGATTTTCACAATACCTAAATGACTGCAATTGCACGTAACATGTAATTTATCTTAATGACTAGAGACAGCATTGTAATTTATAGGGAACACGCCCTGACATTGCCGGCAGCTGATATGTTGGTTCAGAAGTCGTAATGGGTAATTAAAGGTCTTGTGGAATGAATTATTATAAATCCATGTTTAGTACACCCGTCCTATATTGAGAAAAGATGGCAGTCATTTGTATGGTTTCCATTGTCCACCATGAGATATTGATCTGCATTGATACATAGTAGGCCCGAAACACCAGGGGTCAGATGTAGGAAACTGTGGAATAGAAAAGCTATCTATGCTGCCCATACCAACCAGTCACAGGGCAGTTTTCATTTTTCAAGAGCAGAATATGAGATGGAATCGCGACTTAAAGCCCAATTATTAAAAAGGGCCTAATCCTTAGTGTAATATAGGCCATCCATTATAGATAAGAGGAAGACCAACTCTCAGGACCCCCGCAGATCAGGCTGTGTCCCAAAGCGTGCAGATTCCAGCATTGTTTACATGCCAGGCAGTGTGCCGCTCACTTGGCATACTTTTAGTAGTGGGTGCAGCAACAATTTCCCATTCAAGACTATGGGACATTGCTGTAGTACCAATAACCACTGCAGCACATGTAAACAATGCTGATCTGTGGGTGTGATCCACCTAAAGCTGATGGCTTATGTTATGGATAGACCATCATTGTTTAGATTGTGGATACTCCATTAAGGGGCATCACCTTAAATTGCTTTTGGTATTTGCATTCATGTACATAAGGCAGCTCTGTGGACCTTTATAGATTGCAACGTGTAAGGAATGTTCCTGGTTTATTGAGTATGACCAGTGGTATCCTAGTAAATGCTGTGGAATATTCCTACGGTACTTTATATTGCCTCTACTTCACTTTATTGTGTTACTTGCCCTTTGAAACAGCCGACGTGCTTCAAGGAGACTGAGGGTTATCTAATGCATACATTTCACAGTCCATTGGAAGCGGAAAGTAACACAGTGCATGTGGCATAAGGGTGCACACAATTCATCAGGTGGCTGGAAACACCAAGAACTTAGGTATGAAATACCAGAACACTTCCGGGAGGGATGTACATTGCATCTACCATCAGTAGTCAACATGGCCGTGTATATGATAGTCCAGATGATGTGGCGAAAACACAAGTATGTGAGTGGATGTCATATCTGATAGGTACAGGCCCAACCTGTCTAGTTTTCATTGACCATGGAGAGGTAGCCATTCATGGCTGCTTTGGAGGTTTGAGGATATACACTATATAAAAACTGCATATGCAAAACTATAGAGGGCATCATAGAAATACACTGAGGTTTATAGGATGTAATAAATAATACCGTCTGTAAAAATTAATTATACTAAATTCTCTTCTAGGAGTGACAAGCTGCAACGTGCACCATGCCAGTCCCTCCACCACCTCCAGCTCCGCCACCAGCTGGGCCACCAGCACCCCCTCCACCGCCAGCCTTCTCTCAGGTATTGTTTTCACCTTTTCTAATAAAAAGTGTATACACATAAAGTATATCAAATAATTGTAACAATCTGTGGTATTAGATCACATTTAAGATATATGGCTTAAACATTTACAGGACCCCACAAGTCAGTATTCTGTGAGATATATGGCTGTTTAGCTGTGTCGTCCTGCAACTGTTTAGATAGCTTTGATCGATCCTACAAGTGTATACAGCTTGGAGTGATGTATACGGGGTTTCACTTTTTCAGGAAGCTTTGTTTATGCTAAATATTAATCCCTGGCGGATGCTGATATACATCTACACTGCAAAGCACTAGATTACTTCATGCAGGGATGAAGGTTGAAGCTCCTGGGCCCATGTTCAGGATCTGTAAAGGGCACCCAATTACTATGTGCTATCTATTAGACTGGTGTTTTCATACGTCGTAGAGAGGGCTTTGGGCCCCCTGAGGGACCAGGGCCTGGTAGCTATTGCTACCTCTGCACCTCCTTTAGCTATGCTTGTGCCTAGTCTTTTTGAATGAGTAAGGCCATTTTTCACAATTGTTAATAGAGGAATACCCCTATATATGATGTCAGTGTATCCAGTGTCATGACAGAGTTCCTCTTACACTTGTGCATATTTGCCACATAAATGTTATTTCATGATGACACATCCCATGACTTCTTACTTGCCCGTGCTTAAGCCCTTTTCAACAGTTGCTTGTGCCGGCTCCTGGAAAAAGAAGTGAGGTGCTCATTCTTCAGGCCGTTTTGCCTCGTGATTCGGCCTGAAGACACTCACTTCTCTGGACTAGGCCCACCCGGAGCGGAGTGCAAGACCGGATGCCGGTGCAGTGCACCGGCTTTCAGTTGCGGCAACCCGCTTCAGGTTCCGATCTAAAAAACCCTGTGTGAACTTACCATTAGGCTAAGGCCCCACGGGCCATAATCGCAGCGCTAAAGCGCTGCGTAAAGAACCACGGCATGAACGCACTGCAGTTCTTTCCACAGCACTTTCAACAGAAAGTTCGCAGAGTTTTCCTCTGCGGACTTTCTGGTACAATTATATCTACAGGAAAGCAGTCGGCGTTTCCGTAGATATAATTGACGTGCTGCAATTTGCAAAGCCGCAACGGCTTTGCAAATCGCAGCATGTCCACGCTGCGATTTCTTCTGCAAAGTGGGCATGGGATTCGCCTGAATCCCATCCCCTTTGCTTGCACTGTAAAACGCCGCGATTTTTTCCCGCAGCGGAGAAATCGCGGTTTTACTTCCCGTGGGGCCCCGGCCTTAGGGTGTTTTCTCTCCTTCTATCCCACTAATATTATAAGTGTGAAAGTTTGTGTGTTTGGATGTTTGTGAGTTTGGATGTTTGTTCCTCAATCACGCTAAAACGCCTGGACGGATTTGCGTGCAATTTTCCACAAACATAGTTTTCCATTAGGATTGAGTCACAGGCTACTTTTGGTGCCACTAAACACCATGGCTTCCTAGCAGGAGACTCACAAAAGCAGGACTCCTAGCCCCAGCTATAGACTCACACACACTGCCTGGCATTTCCTGCCTCAACCTGCCTGCACACTCCTTACTGTCACCTCAGGAGTAGCCCTCACTCTACTCACTCACATTTACATATAGCTTTCCACTATATAACACATCACATTGTCTGTATCACTACATACACAATACAACACATCACATTGTCTGTATCACTACATACACAATACAACACATCACATTGTCTGTATCACTATATACACAATACAACACATCACATTGTCTGTATCACTACATACACAATACAACACATCACATTGTCTGTATCACAATATACACAATACAACACATCACATTGTCTGTATCACTACATACACAATACAACACATCACATTGTCTGTATCACTACATACACAATACAACACATCACATTGTCTGTATCACTACATACACAATACAACACATCACATTGTCTGTATCACTACATACACAATGTATCACGACATACACAATACAACACATCACATTGTCTGTATCACTACATACACAATACAACACATCACATTGTCTGTATCACGACATACACAATACAACACATCACATTGTCTGTATCACTACATACACAATACAACACATCACATTGTCTGTATCACGACATACACAATACAACACATCACATTGTCTGTACCACGACATACGCAATACAACACATCACATTATCTGTATCACTACATACACAATACAACACATCACATTGTCTGTATCACTACATACACAATACAACACATCACATTGTCTGTATCACTATATACACAATACAACACATCACATTGTCTGTATCACTACATACACAATACAACACATCACATTGTCTGTATCACAACATACACAATACAACACATCACATTGTCTGTATCACTACATACACAATACAACACATCACATTGTCTGTATCACTACATACACAATACAACACATCACATTGTCTGTATCACTACATACACAATGTATCACGACATACACAATACAACACATCACATTGTCTGTATCACTACATACACAATACAACACATCACATTGTCTGTATCACGACATACACAATACAACACATCACATTGTCTGTATCACTACATACACAATACAACACATCACATTGTCTGTATCACGACATGCACAATACAACACATCACATTGTCTGTACCACTACATACACAATACAACACATCACATTGTCTGTACCACGACATACGCAATACAACACATCACATTGTCTGTATCACTACATACACAATACAACACATCACATTGTCTGTATCACTACATACACAATACAACACATCACATTGTCTGTATCACTATATACACAATACAACACATCACATTGTCTGTATCACTACATACACAATACAACACATCACATTGTCTGTATCACAACATACACAATACAACACATCACATTGTCTGTATCACTACATACACAATACAACACATCACATTGTCTGTATCACTACATACACAATACAACACATCACATTGTCTGTATCACTACATACACAATACAACACATCACATTGTCTGTATCACTACATACACAATGTATCACGACATACACAATACAACACATCACATTGTCTGTATCACTACATACACAATACAACACATCACATTGTCTGTATCACGACATACACAATACAACACATCACATTGTCTGTATCACTACATACACAATACAACACATCACATTGTCTGTATCACTACATACACAATGTATCACGACATACACAATACAACACATCACATTGTCTGTATCACGACATACACAATACAACACATCACATTGTCTGTATCACTACATACACAATACAACACATCACATTGTCTGTATCACGACATGCACAATACAACACATCACATTGTCTGTACCACTACATACACAATACAACACATCACATTGTCTGTACCACGACATACGCAATACAACACATCACATTGTCTGTACCACGATATACACAATACAACACATCACATTGTCTGTATCACTACATACACAATACAACACATCACATTGTCTGTATCACGACATGCACAATACAACACATCACATTGTCTGTACCACTACATACACAATACAACACATCACATTGTCTGTACCACGACATACGCAATACAACACATCACATTGTCTGTATCACTACATACACAATACAACACATCACATTGTCTGTATCACTATATACACAATACAACACATCACATTGTCTGTATCACTACATACACAATACAACACATCACATTGTCTGTATCACAACATACACAATACAACACATCACATTGTCTGTATCACTACATACACAATACAACACATCACATTGTCTGTATCACTACATACACAATACAACACATCACATTGTCTGTATCACTACATACACAATACAACACATCACATTGTCTGTATCACTACATACACAATGTATCACGACATACACAATACAACACATCACATTGTCTGTATCACTACATACACAATACAACACATCACATTGTCTGTATCACGACATACACAATACAACACATCACATTGTCTGTATCACGACATACACAATACAACACATCACATTGTCTGTATCACTACATACACAATACAACACATCACATTGTCTGTATCACTACATACACAATGTATCACGACATACACAATACAACACATCACATTGTCTGTATCACGACATACACAATACAACACATCACATTGTCTGTATCACGACATGCACAATACAACACATCACATTGTCTGTACCACTACATACACAATACAACACATCACATTGTCTGTACCACGACATACGCAATACAACACATCACATTGTCTGTACCACGATATACACAATACAACACATCACATTGTCTGTATCACTACATACACAATACAACACATCACATTGTCTGTATCACTACATACACAATACAACACATCACATTGTCTGTATCACTACATACACAATACAACACATCACATTGTCTGTATCACTATATACACAATACAACACATCACATTGTCTGTATCACTACATACACAATACAACACATCACATTGTCTGTATCACAACATACACAATACAACACATCACATTGTCTGTATCACTACATACACAATACAACACATCACATTGTCTGTATCACTACATACACAATACAACACATCACATTGTCTGTATCACTACATACACAATACAACACATCACATTGTCTGTATCACTACATACACAATGTATCACGACATACACAATACAACACATCACATTGTCTGTATCACTACATACACAATACAACACATCACATTGTCTGTATCACGACATACACAATACAACACATCACATTGTCTGTATCACTACATACACAATACAACACATCACATTGTCTGTATCACTACATACACAATACAACACATCACATTGTCTGTATCACTACATACACAATGTATCACGACATACACAATACAACACATCACATTGTCTGTATCACGACATACACAATACAACACATCACATTGTCTGTATCACGACATACACAATACAACACATCACATTGTCTGTATCACTACATACACAATACAACACATCACATTGTCTGTACCACGACATACGCAATACAACACATCACATTGTCTGTACCACGATATACACAATACAACACATCACATTGTCTGTATCACTACATACACAATACAACACATCACATTGTCTGTATCACTACATACACAATATAACACATCACATTTGCTAGCCCACCAAACTTTTTAAAGCACTTTTACAGTTTCACACGTATGTGTCCGCCCAATTCTCAAATCACCGCAGACGAAGTCGCGGGTAAAAGCTAGTATGTAATAAGTAGAAGTGCTTTTCTATTTATAGGCTTGAGAAATAAGGGATGACTGATTTTGAAAAAAAAAAAAAATTCCTTTTCATTGCAGGCATTGATGCAGTTAGTAAAAACTCTGACTATAGCCTCTCCTCATGTACTGGAGGAATGTGACAGCTGGTTCCGCTTGTTGCTCCTCCAGTTGTCTCGTGTGGGTGACGACCTCAGAGCAGATTTCCTTTTTCTTGATTTAGTGTAGGTGCAGCACACAATGCACAGCTGTCCAATAGAACAGATGGAAAACTCATGTAGAGTATCCTCTTGACATTTGAATGTAATCTATAGTATAATGGAGAGACTTGCATTTGTCCCATTTGGTGTCAATTTCACATCTCTAGAAACTGTTACATCTCAAGCCTTTATTTGGGTCCATCTTAGATGAAAGCAAGTTTGCCGCTGAATATTCCACCTTATAAAGTACTGAGATTGCTCTCTTCAGCTCAACAATAATTTAGTGTGAGTCCGTATAAGGCAGTACTATCATTGGGGCAGATTTACTGAGAGAAATAGGGTCTTTTACAGTATGAGTATGTGTTGGACATACCTCGCAAGGTTCATATTGCAAGGTTCACCCAGTGGTTTGGTTCAGACCGAATATGGCTCAACCCAAACTGCTATTATACCCTGTGGACACTTCAGACCCCTGAAAACAATTAGTGGAGGCTCAGGGAGGTGAACAAACACAACAAACAGTCTTACTTCCCTTACCTGAGCTCCAGCATGGTCACTGCTGTCTTCAGGTCTTCTAAATGACATCAAGGACCGCTGAGGCCCAATCATAGACCTCAGCAGTGACATGGGTGACGCTTGTGTCTACATGTCACGACACTGTGTGACTTGCCGAGGCCCAGTCACAGGCCTCAGTGGTCCCTGACGTCTGTCAGAAGACTCGAAGACAGCAGGGAGTCGTGTCAGAGAGGTGAGTACATTGCTTTTTATGTTTGCTCACTTCGCCTGGACCTCAGCAGAGACCCCAGAGTATAATAATAGCAGTTCCAATTTGTAGAGATTCGGCCCAAAGTAAGCTGCAGGTAAAACCTTGCAAATATTGTAAAAAAATCACATCAATTATCCTGGTTGACGTTCGGTTTTGGTTATTCTTCAGTCCTAACTTGAATCTAGAATTGGTGTTCAAGGCATGACATACTATATTGCCTTCCTATGTCAGAACTCCATCTTAGTTTGTACTATAAAGCTGAGCTACCTGCTGTGCATCAGAATATACAGTATATTGTAGACACTTTTATTGTCTCGTCCAGCAAGAGGTTGTGGCTTATCAGCAAAGCACATGCACTTACAGCACCATGGAGATAGGGCCTTACGCAGCTTAATGATTGGGGCAATTATTAAGATCCAGAGATTCTAAGAAGACTTGTTCCTGATAACTGGACCGCATGAATGTGTTCCTGAGCAGCTGGCAAATGAGCAATTGCTTGTGTGTCAGCTTTTTACATCTGTTCTGCAGTATTAAGTTGAAGACACATGATGCTGCATCAGCCAGGGTGTATTTACTCAGATTGTTAATCAGTTCCCTGTTAAAGGGGTTGTCCATAAGTTGTCATAAGTACCTGATCAGTGGACACTAGACCACTCCACACCCCCACATCAAAAGATATTCACATTGCTGCAATTTTTTTTTCCTGATTAGATCACTTGGGCCTAGAAATCCTTGTATAGCAGGAGAGGCCGCTTGGTTTTTGACGTCATACATCACCTCCTTTATTGGTTTTCGCTCACAGATCAGTAATAAGCATTGATTTATTGTGGCTTTCTAGTTGAAACCGTATTTGCTTTATGAGGAAAACAAAAGTGCTATTTTGGGACATAAGAGCTCCTGGCACAGGCCTTGTCCCATGATAGCCATGCAGAGCTTATCTCTCCGGGAACAGCAGGGGAAAAGGAAGAGAGATGGTCTTCTAGTACAATACTGTCATCTACTACAGAGCAGTGCGCTCGCAAAGGAGGACGGAAAGTCCAAAGTGTGAAAAGGTCAAATTCAGTCATTTTTCCACATATTATCATTTGTACATAGTATAACAATACCAGAGCAGAGTTAACCCTTGCATAGTTTGTGTGCTGGGATTATATGTTTATCTGTGCAGGCCTGAAGATATCCAGTCCAATGGAAACTCTGGCACAGTGTCTGCCAAAAATCAGCAGGGGAAAAAGTCCTGCACAGAGGAATAAGTCCTGCACAGAGGAATAAGTCCTGCACAGAGGACTTATTCCTCTGCTGGTTTCAGTTTAAAAACAACGGACACCTAATAGACCCCATGATAGTCATTGAGGCCCGAAAGGCTCTGTGTGTAACCACTTCTCCATTGTTTGGATCCCGCGACGGACCCAAACAACAGAGAGGTGACGCTCTGTCTTAGGCTAAGTTCACACGTGAAAAAAGCTAGCTAATTTTGTCACTGATTTTTAAGCCTCGCTTTTTTTGGACGCTGTTTTTTGCATTGGACGCTGTTTTTGACGCTGTTTTTGACGCTTTTTCGGTCGCTGTTTTTTTGAAGCTTTTTTTTTCCCCAGCCCATTTTTTTAACTAGCCAGCCCACTGGGCATGGCCAAAACCAACCCCTTTTTGTCTGTAGGCGCCATTTTAGCACACATCTCCAACTGAGCAGAGCTCACTGCTACTTCATAGCAAGCTGCTATCTTTGATATCAAAAATGCTGCTGTATCCAGATGTGCTGTGCTGTGATGAGTACTGTCACAAAATGGCTGCAGGAAGCAGCCAACACCCATGGCCACTCCTCTGGGATGTCACTTCCAAAAGTGTGATAAAAAACAGCTAGCTGTTTCAGTCGCTGTTTTTGCCAAAACAGCTGCAAAAAAAAGCGACCAAAAACCGCTAGACTCCAATTCATTTTTTCAGGCGGAAAACGCCTGAAGAAAGGTCATGTCGCTTCTTTTTCTGCTAGCAAAAAAAGCTAGCAATAAAAAAAGCTAGCAGAAAAAAAAAAGCTAGCAATTCACATAGGGCTCCATTTTATGGAGGCTGATTTGGCCGCGAAATCAGCTGTCAAAATCAGCGCCCATGTCCCCGTGTGAACTAGCCCTTAGTGTCCAGCTTCTCCACATCTCCACCAATGGTTTATATAAAGAAAGTCTGTCAGCAGTAAATTTGTTACAAGTCTAGTCACAGAACCTTGTAGAGGAGATTCTAGTTTACAAATATACCTCTGTTATTCAGCTTTGGAGCCATAATTTTATATAAATTGATTATTGGTTCGTATACAGTTAAGGGGAAAAGTGCCTTAGCTTATGTGGACCTTTGGTCTCAGCTCTAGACTCCCAGGCAAAATGCTTTTTTCCTTTCCGCATATGAATAAAACTGCACTTTACATGAAGATGGGGAACCAAAACTGAATAATAGAGGCATATTTGGAAACTGTAGAATTACCTCTACAAGGTACTGGGATTAGGTTTATAACAAATTTACTGCTGATAGACTCCCTTTAAATGGGTTCTCTCCAATTTTAATACTCTTAAAAATGTGTTCATAAATGAGCACGTGCATATAAATTAGACTCTGTTCACATCTCAGTTCTTCCTTCTGTCTGAGATATGTTGTGTAAGGCTACATTCATACGGCAGTGATTATTGGTCATGTGACTTCCATTTTTTTAACAGACGTCACAGGGCAGCATTAAGTTCAATGTCATTACATGGGAGCTGTGAGGGTCCATTGCCATGGACTGTCAAAGTATAGGTCATGTCCTATTTTTGGCTGTTTTCACGAATCCCTTCATATACGGTACTCAAATGCATGTGGGATCCATGAAAACGGATCCCCCTCGGGTACAAGACGGCCACGAAAATGGACATATTTGTCTGAATATAACCTTACTCGAGTATTCTCAGGTGTGTACATCATACTATATGCCACTGTATAGGTATATATTACAATACTGCATGTCATTCATTGACTCTCATTGTAAATACAATGTTTTACATACAACATATTTTTTGACCCTGTCCCTCTGTATAGGAGGTGCAGAAAACTACTGTTGCCTCTAGAATAAAAAGGACTCTGTGGCATACACTAGGTGCATGGGACTCTACGGACATTAGCACCAGTAATAGTACTAGTTATCACACTGTACAAATACATTCGATTTTTTGGATGACGTGACCACAGAAGGGAAAAACAAAGTACTGGCTAGGCCACAGCTGCATTGCTTATATAGTCATGGCTAGGGGCAGGGGACTATAAAGGCAGCATCATGATCAAGAAATGTACAAAGGTAAATGATATACTGTATATTGACATGGTCCCTTTTATCCAGTACTAAATATAGTATGAAAAGCCGGACAACTCCTGTAAGTTGTGCTGATAGACCTGGATGATATTCCCCCACCCATGTGAATCATCAGAGCGTCTGTCTCACCTTTACTCCCTGCTGCAGGTTAGCTACTTCTAAGCACAATAGTCACCTCCTAATGTGTACAATGCTATAGTACACAAGGAGCTATAGCAGGTAACATGTATAATTTATAGGTGGCTCCCATTCCTTGCACTGAACATGAGCCGTGTAACCAGACTGTAGTTGTCTTTCCTCCCACCAGTCTCAGTTGACATTCCTTGTCATGCCCCCACTGTGTGTGTCAGCGGAAATGTGCTGGCACTGTCCTCCATAACACATACATACTGCTGTGAGATCCTCCCGGGGCAGAGTCCATCCTTAAAGGAATATACCCATATCCTCATGTCACTAGGTCTTATCCAGAGACCTAATATTACAGCTTAATGGAAAGAGAAACAAATGGGTCTGCAGGCCTAGTTTCTACACTTCCTGGTACAGCAAGCAAGTAATTATTCCTTCCCTTGTTACAACTGAAGGAAGTTTTTTATGGCAGACGAATTTATTGACGTGAGCTCACTGTATGCTTACAAAGCTGCATTAGTGTTTTAATTTAGCTGCAGAATTGCAAGCATTTTCACTACATATTTAATAAGGGAAGAAAGAACACAAAGAAAAAATTTAGCAACTAAACAGTGTTCCTTTTTTGCGGACTGTGTGTCTTGAGTGTCAGTGCCTCAATGTCAACATCTGAGTTTGCGGATCAATAGAAAAAACCCACAGGAACCATCTAATGATGTCACTAGCTTGTCCGCAAATATGGATGGCGCAATGATGACACATGGAGTATATCTGTGTGCAGTCTGTGGTTTTAGTCTCCCTTAGGCCCCATTACCACGGAGTAACACGGCGCTCATTCTGACACATAAACACGTGTCAGAGTGAGCGCTTCAAAACAGAATCCCATTGACTTCAATGGGTTCCGTCTTATGCGCGTAACACATTGAAATCAATGGGAGGCTTTTTAACCCATTGATTTCAATGTGTTACGCGCATAAGACGGAACCCATTGAAGTCAATGGGATTCCGTTTTGAGGCGCTCACTCTGACATGTGTTTACGTGTCAGAATAAGCGCCGCATTACTCAGTGGGAACGGGGCCTTAGGCTTCGATGGGTGAGTCCGTGCTGCAAACACTGATTCGTGGAAATCATGTCATGTGAATGAGCCCCTAGAAATGAGTGGGTCAGTGTGCTATCCGGGAAAAACATGGATAGCACACTAATCTCGCCCATGGTTGTCTTCGAGGGGCTTTAAGCCGTATTTTGTGTGTGTGTGGGGTGGGGGGGGTTGTGGCTGTGATTTTTTTAATGCTTTTTTTGGGTGTTTCTTCGAATATGTAATTCGAAGATTGTGCGATTCAAATATTTCTCTAAGGGTAAATTCGCACGTAGTAAACCGCGAAAGGCGGAAGCTCCATGTTGTGAAAATCCAGTGTATCACAGTACCTGTAAAGTGGATGGTATTCTGGCTAATCCCATTCACACATTGCAGAAAAAATTCTGCAACAGAAAAATTGCAGCAAGTCAATTCTACCTGCGGAAATATCGGCATTTTCTGTATGGGTATAATAAAGGCAGAAAGTCCACAGAGGAAAACTATGTGAAAATGTAATGTAGAACGCTGCTGAAAAAAGTGCAATGCCTTTCTGACTTTTTTTTTTTTTTTGCTGTGTTTCGCTACTTGGGGTTTTAGCCAAACACCACAAAAAAACCACAACACACATTTGTACACTTTGTTTTAACTAGTAACTACAAACCAATAGTTAGAAAGAAACATCACATGTACAGTATATGCAAACAGTGCTGTGTATTGTTTCAGGCTTCATAAACTCCTATTGGTATCTACTCAAACCCGAGCAGGAGGGGAAAGCAGTTCTGTCCTCCCTTCCTGATGTCGCTGTATAATGAGAGTGACAGGAGAGCAGTCTGTGAAGGAAAGCTCCCTCTAGTACAGGGGTAGGCAACCTTCGGCACTCCAGCTGTTGTCAAACTACAACTCCCAGCATGCATACTTGCTCTGGTGTTCTTGGAACTCCCATGGAACTGAATGAAGCATGTTGGGAGTTGTAGTTTCACAGCAGCTGGAGAGCCGAAGGTTCCCTACCCCTGCTCTAGTGAATACTTATGAGTCCTATGAGCATTATTATGTCTAACAATACTAGCTATCAAACAGCTACTGACCGTCCCAGTAGAATGGCCGCCTGTAATATCACATGTTCCTTATAGTGGCTGCTACAGATGTCATGAACTGCAGCTTGCCCCAGCAAAAAGAGCAGGGGTCTCAGAATTACTACAGTGTGTGTGGTGAGATATTCCCATTAAAAAGGACCTTTCATGTCCTTAGAGAGCCGACAGTGCGCTGTCAGATGATGACGCTAGGCTGTGAGGCCTGCTTTTCTGACAGTGGAGAGATACCGGTACCAATATCTACAAGGCCGGGGCGCAAACCAGGAAAGTTGACAGTACACTGAATTCAGTGCATTGTTGGCTTTTTAGTGGTATATAGTGATACACACAATGCAAGGAAAAAATAGCCGTGTAAAAGCTGCGATTTCAGATATCCGTGCCTTATTGAAAAATACAGCATGATAATAATAGCTGCGGAATTGCGAATATTTAGAAATATTTAACAGGGCAATTAAAAAACCCAGAGAAAACTGAGCTCAGTGAACAACATTGCAGGAAAACCTTGCAATGCGTTTCCGTAGTTGTTTTTCCGCAATGTTTTTTTTTTAGTCACCCAGAGGGCCTTAGCCTAAAACATCATTTTTTCTTTTACATTTAGAGGGAGTCTGTCACCGGAACGCAGCATATCAATTCAGCCCTTCAGTGGGAGCCGGTCATTTTCTTTTTCCATGAGCAGTTTGTTCCCGCTTGCAGAAAAAAGAAGTGGCATGCCCTTTCTTCAGGCGGAATCAGCTGCGGACGTCTGCCTCACGACACCTCCCTCCTGACTAGGTCCATTCATTTGGGCCTAATCCAGAGTGAAATGCCGTGACTGGACCGGAATCTGAGGCGGCCTCCGTGAACCCCGTGTGAACCCGGCCTGAATCAAATGGTGTTTTCCCCTTGTGAATCACTACCTCCATTTCTGCGATATGGCTGATTTTGGGAAATGCAAATGAGCTCTTTGGCGCAATGATGGTGTTGCTGTTCCTTCAAATAGCTCATTTGCATATTGGAAAAAAAAACCGCAATATCTTGTCAGCAGAGGCTCCGATTCACAAGGGGGAATCACCGTGTGACCCTAACCGGTCTATCTGGGTTTATTTGCTGGGTCTTGTATCAGACTCATTCTCTTTAACAGGAAGTCTACAGAATCAGGTGAGGTCGGCACATGTCATGGCCGTCACACATGGCAAAGATCACACTTTCGCTCTGTCTGTGTCATAGCTATTGAAAGTGAAAGTGGTCAGGTTGTCACCCACAAGGTGTCATGACCATGATATTGCTAGATTTTTGTCACAACTTTGAACCTCATTCCCTTTCATTGGGTTCACTGTAAATGGCATAAATCTGTGATCTCAGGCAGTGCAATAAGTGTTTTATGGCCATTGTTCACATGTAGCAGTACTGGATGTTTTTGCAAGTCAAAGTGACACAGAAGGAAAGCCAAACTAATTTCAGTCTGCTTCGAGATGTGCTGAGTGGAAAAAGGTAACCAGAAATGTAGTATCAGAATTATAAAATACTTTGCTTGGCCCAAAAAGAGAATTTCTATGTAGCCAGGGTAAAAGTGGGATTTTTTCTGTAAAGACATAAAAAAAAAAATTTTAAATTAAAAAAATATAGCGCTGCCCTCTAGTGGACGATGTAAGTCATCTAGTAAATATAATTCCAGTACTGTATATTTTGTGCACATTACATTACAGTATTTCATCTATCTGTATTGTCTTACTAAATCAGCGTTCATTACATAGATATTGGTGACATGTGTCCTGACACTTCCTAAATACTATTCTACATATTATCAGTGTAAGATTTTTCTGGGTCGATCAGAATCTGTTGGGATCTGTCTGAATATGGACCTTTCAAGCTGTTATGATCCTGTTAACGATAGAAATCTGGTTTCATTGATCTTAAAATCTATGAAATATGAAAATAACGTAATCCTAGATAACAGTGTGAACAGAGCCTTACAATTCAGCAGTTGGTACAGACGTTGGTTCTGTCAATGTTTGTAAATGACTGACTAGTGAAATATGTGTGAATATATATATATATATATATATATATATATATATATATATATTAGCAGGAGGACCCGGCTTCGCACAGGTATATTTCATTTTTTGTTTGGCTTCTGGTCCCATAAGAATTGCCCAGTTTTGCACTGGTGTATGTTATATGTTGTTTGTGTGTGTATCTCAGTTTGGATATCAGTGAAAAACCTGTGATCAGTTGTTATGGATACCTGGAGTAAAGCTGTGTGTATGTGACCTTGTGTAATAGTGTCATCCACAGCACCCTGCCCCTTTAAAGCTGACCTACAGCAGTAAAGAAAAATGGCTGGGTTGCTATGGAAACCTGGAGTAAAGCTCTAATGTGTGATACTGTGTGCATATCCACATATCTAATCCTTCAGCGTGTGGTACTGTGTGTAGAGTCGCATATCTAATCTTCCAGCGTGTGGTACTGTGTGCAGAGCCGCGTATCTAATCCTCTGGTGTGTGGTACTGTGCTGAGATGCGTATCTAATCCTCCGGCATGTGTCCCTATGTGCAGAGGCGCATATCTAATCCTCCGGCGTGTGGTCCTGTGTGCAGCGGCACATATCTAATTGTCTGGCGTATGGTCCTGTGTGCAGAGGCGCGTATCTAATGCTCTGGCATGTGGCCCTGTGTGCAGAGGTGTGTATCTAATCCTCCGGCGTGTGGTCCTGTGTGCAGGAGTGCGTATCTAATCCTCTGATGCATGTATCTCAGTTTGGATATTAGTGTTGGATTGTGCCTTGTAGAGTGACCATGTGTATGGCAGTTGGAATATGAGTGAAAGACTTGCAGGTTTGTGGTGGCTAATGCTGGTCATTGTTTTGGGAATACTGTATCTCCGGAACGGTATGTCTGAGACAGTTGAGGCCCAATCTAAAGCCTTCCTGGACACCTGATGTACCTATGTGCCAAATTTGGTGAAGATCCGTCCAGTCGTTTGGTTGTGCATAAAGAACAGACAGATAGATAGATAGACAGACAGGAACTAATTTTTATATATACTAGAGAAGGAGATATATATTTATTTATTAATCTGACATGCAATATTTTTCATTATGTATAACCAGGGCATTAAAGGACAATATTACCTCCTACCCCAAGTATATTCAGCTGCCAGCACGGGGGTTGCAGAGCCCATTAATTATAAACATCATACTTTTATTATGTATGTCAGATTTGGAGAAAAACTGCTTCGAAAACTTATGCAAACTAGGCAGTCGGTGCACTGGGGTCGGGCCTTCAGCTCTCTGGAGCACTGCACTTTTCACTCAGACCCCTATCATCTCCTGTCTGCACCACCTCATGCTGTGAGAGTTGATTCTTCCATTGCAATGACATCACCCATCCTATCTGAGAAGCGAGAGCACTGGGCCTGCCCCCAGCACACTACCATGTATACGAGGCCATTCACATGAATGGGTCAGTGTGCGAGACATAAAAATACAGCACATTAACAATACACACATGAGGGCTTAATCTTGTTAAATCTACTAAAAATAAGGTGAAAACTGTAACTGTTTCTTTTTTACTGTTTTGCTATATGATTTTTACATTTGTGATTTTAATTTCTTTTTTTTCTTTTTTTTTTACCCCAGGGCCGATCAGCTCCAAAACTGAAACAGGAGACAGGGGGAGGAGGAGGGAGATCTGCATTACTAGCAGATATTCATAAAGGGGCCCGCTTAAAAAAAGTAGCAGAGATCAATGATCGGAGCGCTCCAGTAATCGAGGGTGAGTTTTTATGTATCTCTAATGTACTCGCCTATCTATTACATCACAGCACTGTGCCAATTATCTGGCCAAAATTAGCTAATACGCTTTGCTAAAAGCTGCTTTACTCGAAAATCTGGATTTCCGCTACAACAGGCAGAGTTGATAGCTTGGCTAAGCAAATACTCCTGATCTATATCATGTTTACCTTGTTTACTAAGATGGGGAAATAGCAGTCATACACGGGGATGGATGGATTTTACATTTAGTGGAGGTACAATAGGAGATATCGCTGGCAACAACATGGTATCATGGGTCTTGTAATGGAAAATGTGGTTGTCCAGGATTATGATATAGATGGCTGTGGCTTCTTCACTATTTACCCCGCACAGTGCCTTACATTGTTCATTGGCTTTGCTTGATATTGCAGCTCATCCCCGTTCATTTGAGCTGTAGCGTAGCCATGTGACCAATGTGATGTCACTGGTTTAAGAAGAGGAACTAAATATCATAATCCTGGAAAACCAAAAAAGTTCTAGTAATGTAAAATGTAAGAGCACATTCAGTTCTGCAGCACCAGTGCACAGGAAATGAGGCTTTATAGGGAACTGCTGAAATGGATGGCCTATCCATGTAATACAGAGATAGCGACACTCTCTGAGCTGCTTTCCTCTCAGGCTGTGTGATGAAAGTAAGGCTAGGCTCACATCCGCGTTAAGGTTCCTGTTCGGGAGATCTGCATGGGGACCCCCAAACAGAAACCTTATCCACGTAAAAAAGCAGTTACCTTAGGAAATCCGCAAACCCCATAGACTATAATGGGGTCCATGTTTGTTCCGCGCGAAAAATGCAGAGAGAAACTTGCAGCGCTTTTCTCTCTGCAATTTTCATGCGTAGAGGGGAACAGAATCCCCAAATGCAGATGTCTATTCTGTTACGTCAGATTGTCTGAATAAGATGGATTTTCTAAATTACATAACTCCTTTAAAACATGTCTGCTTACTAAATAATCTATTAAATACCTTTCTAAGACATAATGTACTTCTAAAGTTACATTTTGCAATATCAAATGACTGGGGAATGATATAAATCTGCTTGAGAGGAGTGTCATTTACTTGGGAACATTACAAATCAGATCATTTGGATATGAATATTTAATTGCATTGTCTGTATTATCTTTTTTGTACAGGTGCCAAGAAAAATGGTGGCACGGGAAATGGTAGGAGTGCAATAGCTCCCCCTAGTGGTGGGCTTTTTGCTGGAGGATTTCCAGTGCTTAAGCCTTCAGGCCAAAGAGATGCAGCAGGTAACAGCACACTGATATATGAGATTATTTATAGGAGGTTATGGACAGTTTTTCCACTGAATGTTTGTATTGTTCATTTGCTTTCTAAGGCATCTTTCTGAATAATCTTCATTAAAAAATGTCCTACTATTTTGCGGCTGCATAGTCTTTCACACATTTATAGTTAATTGGCTTTAAAGAAGCTCTATCAGCAAAATCATGCTGATAGAGCCCCACATATGCGTGAATAGCCTTTAAAAAGGCTATTCAGGCACCGTAAATGTTATATTAAACTACCCCCCGTTTTAAAAAAATAACCTAAAAAAAGAATGTGCTCTACTTACGGATCGTGCACGCTGGGCGGGCATTCAGGGTGTGTCTTCATCTTCATCCCCGCCTCTTCTTCCTCCGATGTCCTCGGGTCCCGTCTTCTTCCAGCGCTCGCTCGCGGACACTGATATTAAAAAACGGCCTGGGCGCATGCGCAGTAGCATGCGGCTTCTACTACGGCTACTGCGCATGCGCCCAGGCTATCGCTGTCCGTTTGCGAGCACTGGAGGAAGACGGGACCGGAGAACATCGGAGGAAGAAGAGGCAGGGATGAAGATGAAGACACACCCTGAATGCCCGCCGAGGGTGCACGTTCGGTAAGTAGAGCACATTCTTTTTTAGGTTATTATTTTAAAGGCTATTCACGCATATGTGGGGCTCTAGCAGCATGATTTTGCTGATAGAGCCCCTTTAACAAAGTATCTAAATGTGCAAGCCAGAAACCCCAAAGTATACACAGAACAGGTTATATAGAAAATCATATACATCTTTATAAGTCATACATTTAAAATATCTCAAAATCCATTCAGAAATATGGAGACAGAGAATCCAAATATAATAAGGCGATATTAGGTCTGTTCAGCATCATTGCACAAGTGACATTAAAGGGGCTCCATCAGCAAAATGATGCTGTATGAGCCCCACATATGCGTGAATGGCCTATAAAAAGCCTATTCAGGCACCGCTAATCCTATTTTAACCCCCACCACCACCACCACTGTTTTAAAATAAAACTATAAAAACATATATGTAAATCATACCTTAGCGTGCACGCTGGGTGGTGATTCACTATCCAACGTCATCTTCTGGCACGCCTTCCTCTTCTTTCTTCTTCTTTTGGTGACGTCCTCCGGTCCTGGCTCTTCCCCGGCTTCATCGTTGTCATCTTCTGGCGGTTCAAATCCAATTGGATCAAATCCAGCGCGTGCACACTGCCATTGAGAAAAATGGTGCCGGAGCGTGCACAGTAGCTCCGGAGGGAACGCTACTGCGCACATGCCGGATTTCTACCAATCAGATTTGAACCGCCGGAAGAAGACGGCAATGAAGCCGGGTAAGAGCCAGGACCGGAGGGCTTCGCCGAAAGAAGAAGAAAGAAGAGGAAGGTGTGCTAGGAGATGATGTTGGATCATGAATCACCGCCCAGTGTGCACGCTAAGGTATGATTTACATATATGTTTTTAGAGTTTTATTTTAAAATGGTGGGGGGGTTAAAGTAAGATTAGCGGTGCCTGAATGGCCTTTTTAAATGCTATTCACACATAAGTGGGGCTCATACAGCATAATTTTGCTGATAGAGCCCCTTTAAGGCTAAGGCCCCACATTGCAGAAACGCAGCTTCTTATGTTGCAGATTTTGCAGCGTTTTTTTTTTTATCCAAAGTTATGAGTTTATGGATTTAAGAGAAGGGAAACATCTAAGAGCTTCCTTTATATGTCTCCGTAACAGCAGCTTACAATATGTGGCTTTTCTATCTCCATATTTATGAATAGTTTAGTGATATTTTAAATCTATGATTAATAAAGAAATGTGTTTGTAGATATATATGTGTATCTATATTTATAGATTTTAGATATTTTAGATAGATTGAATTATATATTGCAGATCATGTAGGAATTATCTAAGGAAACACCCATTAGTCAATATAATGAGAAGGGAAGCACCCAGTAGTCAATGTATTAATACATTTCCAGGAGGAATAATAGAGGAACTTCATGGAGCGCTAAGAAAAGTGGACCTGGAATTGTATTCTTTTGGAGAATACAGATACTTATTAAGGCAGATCATCAGGTCATTGTTAAAGTTATATAAAAATCCTTATTGCTCAGTTTTTTTTACTGTTTTATTAATTATTATTATTATTTTGTTTCTTATTTCATATAGATAGATACTTTACGATTGTGTGCTATGTTCTGCAGGTTGCCTTTTGACCAGTCTGTGGATTTTGTCCATAGACATGACCTAACTCTGGGAAACTCGCAGTTTTATTATAAAAGAAGCATTGTTGCTACATAACGAAAAGTCACATACATATTTAGCATGACGCACCACTACAGATAAGGAGAATTACAAAGACACAACACTTATTAATGTATCATTTTGTAAGCTTTTTGAAGCCAAATCCCATTGTTTGCAGACAGGACAGCAGGTTTGACAGAAGAGGGACGTGGCTACACAAACACAGTGCCCTAGTCGGATCCTGCCTAAGACCACCCACTTGATAGTAGAGAGTCTAATTTGCATATTGAGAACCAAAACTAACTGCACTAACTGTTCAGGAACAGTTGGGGGTGGTAGAGATAAAATTACATCTGGTCCGGGAATCAAGAGATCAACACATAAAGAAGGATGAAAAGGGTTGGTGGAAATGATGACAGATCCTGTTTAATAGCTATGGCACTTTTACTGTGTATCTGTCATCTAAGCTCCCAATACACTTTATTATCTGTTAATAGAAATACCATAGACTTTAGTAGCGTTCTGTTTGTGTAGAAGATCTGAAACTGGTTCAACAACTCTTACTTTTGTGAATTTATCATTACAGGAAACAAAAATCCCCCCCAGCTTCCCGCAGCAAAAGGAAGTGTTCCCAAACAAACAGATCAGGGACCCACTAAAACTGATTTCTCAAGGCCTATTCCACACACAGTGGCAGCTAGAGCTCCTCCACCACGACCAACTATCCTCGGCCAGTCACCCCCAGTGCCTCCTCCAATACCACCATCTAGCAGCAAACCTCAACTGATGCCAGCTTCTCCAGCTCCCCCTCCTTATAAAGAGAGATCTGCAAAACCAACAGCAGGATCAAATGCTCCACCGTCATCAATAAATTCTCAAGACAAGGTAAAACTGCCAAGACCTCCTTCGAATTTTTTCCCATCTACTCCACCACCACTTCCTTCGCTTCCTCCACCTACACTACCACCAGGCTATCCTGGTAGGAGAAGTCCTTCCCCTTCAAGGCCTGATGTAAGAGATCATCCAGGACTTCCACCTCCTCCTCCTATGCACTCAGTGGAAGACTACCCACCACCACCTGATATCAGGGATCTTCCTCCACCTCCACCACCTCCTCCTCTTCCACTGTCAGTGTCTACCAGACAAAGATTATCTGAGCCAATGCCACCCCCACCTACCTTTATCAGTGAACACAGTAATCCTCCACCTCGACCACTAAAGGCGCCTTTTGGAAGGCCTGCTGTTCCACCTGTACCTGGACATGGAAGGCCCCACAAACTTCCTGGTAAGATTTCATTTTTGAGTGTTTTTTTGTTTTTTTACAAAAGTTTGAGACAAAAATATGTAAGAACTGGTTCATGTACTATATCCGCTAGAATTGTCATGCCCTTTACAAATCCCTGGGTGTTTATAAATGATGCGTGTCACCTGAGGAGCTATGATCATACTGTGCTGCATCTACAGCATGGTGGCAGTATAACGACCCTATAGAGCCCTGATGGCGAACATGTGGCACAAGTGACAGAGAGAACACACAGAGCCCTCTCTGTTGGCACGCGCCGTCGCCCTGAACGCTCGCCCTGAAATCTGGTACAGAATTCCCCTTTAGTGAGTGACCACTAGTTTCAGATGTATGTGCAAATGCACAAACGGCTGAAAGCTGTCAGTGTAGGCTGCGAGTGCGTGAGACCGAGGCCTACACTGACTGCAGAGTGTGACCTCTGCACCGATGTAAGCGAGATGACGTAAGTCATCAGTGCCTGCAGTCAGAATAAGGATGATGCATACAAGGTAAGTAGCAGATAATACTGTGTGGGTGCCTACTGTGGAGTGTATAATACTTTGTGGGGGGGGGGGGCTACTGAGGCGTACATAATACTGTGGGGGCCTACTGTGGAGCATATAATACTGTTTGGGGGGGCCTACTGTGGCACATAGAATACTATGTGGGGGCCTACTGTGGCGCATACAATACTGTGTGAGGGGGCCTATGGTGGAGCATATCATACTGTGTGGGGGCCACTGTGGAGCATGTAATTCTGTCTTGGGTCCACTGTAGAGTGCATTGTACTGTCTGGGGGCCACTGTGGGGCAGATTGTATTGTCTGAGGTCCCCTGACTATTTATATCACACAGTATCTGTTTTATAGCAGACATGATATTAGTACAGGCTGTAATAACATTACAAGGTCACTATAAAACAGATCCTGTGTGATGTAAATAGTGAACATCAATTGTTCAAAAGTACCAAATGCAGAGACCTTTACCATTGCAAAGCCCCATTCACACGACTGTAGTTTGCGGGTCCGTAATTGTGGATCCACACAGTGTTAAGTTTAAATTGCCGTGTTGGCACTTTGTGATAATTTAGTGGGTTTTGTGTTGCAGTTTGGGCATTTGGTCTCTAAAATGTTCGCCATCACTGCTATAGAGAGATGGTGTATACCTCCTGCTGTATGACCTAGGCATTAGAGCATCCTAGTGATGAAAATTATTTCATTTAAATAAGTTATACGTTATATCATAAAATGAATGTAGAAGACTTTATTTAAAAAGTTTAACTTTTCCATTTTTTTTTTATCAGCAAACAGCGGTGGCCGATTGGCTCCTCCTCCACCCCCACCTGCACGATCACCAGCTACAGAGCTTTCCAGTAGACAGCAGGGATATCGTCCTTCTAGTCCTGGGAATATGCACCCCTTAGGTAATGTCGACTTCATATTTATAGGCATATTCCATTTCAAAGCAATTATCAGATGATATCAATGTATGTCCCACAGTTGGGTCACCCACCACTGCTAATGCATGGAAACCCTAGCCCCCCAAACCGCAAAATTACAGCTAGGAGGAATAGAGCATGCTTCCTGACGTGAGCTAAAAAGCCAAGTGCAAGCTCAGCCATCACTAAGAACAGGAAACTGGGGTACCTTGTCCTGGGGATCGTTACTTATCCCAGCACTCCCGTGGATAGGTGATAACTTTTATCTGGATGACCCTTGGACTCTTAGGGTAGACCTCTATGTGTGATTGTTGGAGGTCTCACCCCAGATTCTCCCACTGGTCAGCACAAAGAAAGGGCCATTTACCATAGTGCCCAATATAATGCTGCCCATGATAGTGTATCTGTGTCTGGTACGGTCATTTTAAAGTGACCAGACTCATATAAACATCAGTTCTATGTTGGGTACCTCAATGAAAGGACCTCAGTAATGTTTTATCATCCTTAATGTAGAGGTTTGGCTCACACGGTTTCTGACTCTTTGTTATCTTTCTTACAGACGACTTTGAATCTAAATTCATCTTTCATTCAGTTGAGGACTTGCCACCACCAGAAGTATTTGAACCATTTGAAAGGATCTACCCCAGTAAATGCCATGCTGGTATGTTCTTCACTGGATATATTCTTCTTGTCTCGTCACTTATTTGTAGGGCAGTTTATTACTCCTACAGCACTAGAGAACTGTGAGAAAACCATTAGGCTGCAATATAACGTACCAAATAACCAAGGTGTACTGCAACCCCCCCCCCAAAAAAAAAACAAAAAAAAACAACAGCACAATGCTTGTCCATGTAATGTATGTGGTGTTGCACTTCAGCACCATTTACTTGAAGGGGTAATGTAACGAAAATTCATAGGATTAGTGGATAAGTTGCTGATCGCTGGGGGTCTGACTGCTGAAATCCCCTCCAGTCCTGAGTATGGGAGGTGTTGTACTGCTGTTGTGATTGCAGAATCATCCCAAATCTCATTCACTTCACTGGGAGTGCCAGAGATAGCTGAAGTACAGCACTCATGTCAAGCGATCCTGTTGAAGAGAATGGAATGAGGGGTGCGTCTGTGTCCACCAGGTCTTTACCATGGCTTTATTAGAAAAGGCTTGGAGGGGTCTTCGAGATCACACCCCGAATTATCACAATTTGTCCTCTATCCTATGTCTATATTGTAGCTTAACTTCTTTAGGTAGTGCTGTTTGTGGATGAAAGAAGCCATGTTTTCTAATTTCATATGGTTTATAAAATGATCTATTTCCTTTTATACCCTATTAGCCCCCTCCGGCCCGCCACCCCAGAGGCCTCAGATGCGATGAGGAAATCTTCATTACAACCGAAGCACAAAAGGAGAACTTCTGAACTAAGCCTCTTTGGTATCATTGAATAGATTTGGTGATCTGACCAGTATGTGACTGTACAGCTATACAACCCAATATAGAAGATTTCCTGAGCAAGAATTGTCAAATAGCTCAGAGTAAAAAATATTTATCACTGTATTTTACAAGCTTGATCAAGAAATCTGTATAGACTGGACTAAAATGTATTCACCTGTATGGATGAATAGCACATCCACGACACTACTGTGATGCTGTATTTATGTCCACTATCCTGAATGTTGCCTTTTCCAAAGCTTTATCTGTTCAGCGAGGGATAGCGCTGAGTCCCGTGCCTTCATGTTTTATTCAACACTTTGCATTCTATGTATGATTATGTTATTGCACTATAGAAATGGAATATCCTGTAATATCATAGCCACCAGTTCAGCAACCTTCCTGTATTATATCTATAGGTAAATAATTTACAGATATATACAGTATAGGAAATGTATGCCTTAAAATGGCTGAAAAAAAGAGTCTGCATTTATTATCTAGAAACTGTCACATCTGTACATGGGCTGTGGCTTTTTCTGCAGATTATCCCAAATTATATTAAAGGAGCTGACATTTTTATATAGTAGCATTAACCACGGCACCATGTGCATGGAATCTGTAAGTTGTTCTTGACTTTGTGTGGATTTTCCCTCACAAATATAATGGATCTGTTTATTTATTACTGCAGATTTGTGTCTATGATCAGATTTATCTGATAGTAGTAAAGACCACTATTTGATGACCTGGATTTCCTTGTATGTGATATCCCATTGCTGTAATCTCTAAATGTTGCAGATCTAACCGTGACATCAATCTGTTGAGGAATTGGGCAGGATTACTGCAATTGCCAGTATGTAGCCAGGAGTGAATAGAAAAGAGAAGTGTAAGACCTTCCTATAGATTTCCCATTCCTGTTGAAGCTACTCTTGGGTTTTAAAAAAAAAAAATACAGTGAATTCTGCAATAAAAAAGCAGCTTTTTTGCAATGTTGGGCCTCAGCCTAAGGCTCAAAACCCACGTTGCAAAAACGCTGCATTTTACAGTACCTGGAAGTGGATGGGATTCTGGCTAATCCCTTTCATACAATGCAGAAAAAAAAATACTCAGTGGAAAAACTGAGTCTTCAAAAATGCCTGCAAATGCTGTAATAAGGGCAGAAAGTCCACAAAGGAAGACTTTGCAAAAGTGAGATGAAAAATGCAAAACACAATACTTTTAAGCGCAGAACTTTTTTTTTTTTTTTTTATAAAGATCGGGGATTTGATTTTGTTTCTAGCAAATTCCCGTCCACACCTTGCGGAAAAATACAGCAGACATACTGTGATTTTTTTATTAAACGGTTGCGGTTTTGGAAATTGCAGCATGTCAATTAGGGCCCCTGCACACAATGTAATGCGGCACTGATTCTGACACGTAAACTCGTGTCAGAGTCAGTGCTTCAAAACAGAATCCCATTGACTTCAATGGGTTCTGTTTAACGTGCGTAAGGGTCCATTCACACAAAATCCGGCCGCAAAATAACGCGGCGTATACGATCCAGGCTCCCATTGAAATCAATGGGAGCGTATACGGCGCTCAAAGTCTCACACACCGTATACGTGCCAGGTCACGCGGCACGTTACTCCGTGTGAATGGACCCATACACATTGAAATCAATGGGTTAAAAAGCCTCCCATTGATTTCAATGTGTAGGGGGCCATAAGACAGAACCGATTGAAGTCAATGGGATTGTTTTCAAGAGCTGATTCTGACACAAGTTTATGAGTCAGAATCAGCACCGCATTACATCGTGTGCACGGGCCCTTAAGGAAACGCTAGCGATTTCCCTGCAGGTGTGGAAGCAGAAAATCTACAGAGGAAACGTTGCCGCCGCAGTTTTTCCCACATCACTTTTTTGTTTGCTGCAGCCCACTATGTGGGGCCTTAACTTCAGGCTAAGGCTAGCTGTAGGGTCCCCTCTGGGATATACACCTGCAACAGACCTGCTCGCAGCAAAAAAAACAGTTAATAGTTTTTGCCATGACGTTCAGCTGCAATTTCGGTTCTGCTGGCCCTGACTTTCAACCTCTCTATTGCAAAAATTGACAATCATGGGCGAACACGCAGCAATAGTTGTGTATTTAAAACCTGCAGAGGATACTTTACACTGCGGCTTTATTTCTGCAGTGTATGGATATGTTTGCATCCTATCCACTACCTTGCTTCTGTACTCGGCAAGTGCATTAGTTGCTGATGATTTAACAACGGCTCACCCATTACAAGTATGTAACCTTTGTTCCTGGCCTTAGGGTAGCTTCACACACCCTTTTTTTTTGAGGGGAGGGGGGGAGGAAGGAAGGAGAAAAGTAAAATATTCTACTAGATTTCCCGTTCCTCTTCTGGCTTTGGCACGGAAAACTGACAAACAGTTGTTTTGATTTAGTTTTTTTTAAATAAAGTTGTGTGTGAAATTACCATTGGAGATACTAAGCAAAGATATGACAAGAAAGCAAGATGGTCCTGAAACTACTAAATCAGAGAGGTGTTAACCTCCTCTATTTGGATGAGGGGGGGGGGGGTCCTTGGTGCAATCTAAACTCCCCTCTGAAGCTTACTGGTTTAGATGTCGTAGAATTAGTTTGGGAGGGGCGGTGAGAATGGGATAGATTCTGCGGCACATACTTGAGTATTGATGAGTAGGAGGATACCACTGTAGGCACTGCAAGTTTTTGTTTCCCTTTTTACTCCCCATTTGCTTTTTGACAGGAGCTTGTATCATTGAAACATGTTCGTTAAAAAGTAAAATTTGCATTTTTACAAATTTGGTGTGATTTGTTTTGTTAGATGATGAATAAAAACGGACACGTTCATAAAGTTTACCTATAAATACTGAAATTGCCTCTACAAAATTGACACTAACATTCTGTATGTTTTTGTAAATTGTTTTCTATATACTGTAGCTCAACTTCCATTTTGATCAATCCGTTATGTAAGTATAATTGTGCTCAATAAATTATAAGAGTTTGGTGTATTGTTTATAATAGGACAGGCTCCTTTCATGTACTCTATCACTCACTTGCAGAGGATGAACTTGACAAGATTATGGCCAAAACTATTTAGGCTCTATTCATACTATCATGTCCATCTCTTGGCTGTGAAAAATGGAGAGATGGGTTGGATTGCATCCATTATGAGCCCAAACTTTGGCATTTTGGTTTTTGGCTCAACCAACTTATTCATTTTATCTGACAGGAAAAATCGCGGTGTTTTACAGTACGGGTAAAGTGGATGGGATTCTAGCAAATGCCATGTTCACTTTGCAGTAAAAACTGTCGCGGTTTTGGAAATCGCAGCATGTCAATTATATCTACGGAAACACTGGCAGTTTCCCCATAGGTATAATTGTAACAGAAAATCCGCAGAGGAAAAATCCACAAACTTTCTGTTTAAAGCGCCGCAATTTTTCTCACAGCACTTTTTTTTTTTGCTGCGGGACGTCTCATGGGACCTTAGCATCACAGAAAATTCACAGCATTTTCCTCTGCAGGCTTTCTGCTTCCATTATACCTTAGATATAATTGAAATCCTGCAATTTCCATTTCTGCTACAGATTATTTTCTGCAATGTGTGAATTAGATTAGCCAGAATCTCATCCACTTTGCAGGGACTGTAAAACGCAGCAGGAAAAATCATGGCGTTTACGCTATGGGGGTCCCTGGGCTAAACTGGCCAATGAACAACTGTTTTTTATTGTCATGTGAATAAGACCCAATGTATTCCTATACATTGCAAATCAGATTACTTACAAATTGAGATTACAGACCGGATACTATTGTAGACACTTCCAGATTATCCTCCAATTGTCTCTGTAGTCACATGATTTGTCCCATTAGACTAAAAGTGACTTTGGTATTTCCAAATCAAAATGAGTGCCCAGTACTGATCTATGAAATACCGGAGCCCCCATGTAAGGAACACATGTAGTAGCAGTGGCTATGACTTTGGAGGTGTAAATAAAGCTTCATTAAATCACCAATAGTCTAATCCACAGGAGGGGAAAAAAAAAAAGTCTAACGCACAAAAAATATTTGATTAAAATATTTCATTTTACTGTCATTTTAGAAGTTCTATGACTTGACCCATTTTATACTCTAACATGAATCATACAATAAACATCTAATAATCTTGTGTACCTTTGTGGTGCTAAGCTTGCAAATTTTCCTCTGGGAAGTTGCAGTCAATTCGCAGTATGACTTCTTGTGCTACATGTAATATTGATACAGTTTTTCCAGTTGTAAGTACATATAGCAAAATCTAAAACTATGAATTGAAGTCCAAAAAGGGTGTTTGGGCCAGTCTTGCAGCAATTTCAACCCTGAGGCTAAAGCCCCGAGCTGCGGAAATGCAGTGTTTTTTGCAGATTTTGCTGCAGTTTTTTGAGCCAAAGTCAGGAGTTACTTGAAAAGGAATAGAAAATATAAAAGGAAACACTTAGAAATTTCCCTTCTGTTAAATCCACTCCTGACTCAAAAAACCACAGCAAAATCTGCAACAAAAAATGCTGTGTTTCTGCAGCGTGGGGTCTTAGCCTGAATGTTTTAGGAAAAGTAGGTGGGACTTTAAAGTTGCGTGCGATTTATCGGAAATGATCAATTATAAACAGTCCCTATCCTCCAAATGGTTGTCCACTGCCTATAGAAATTCTCATGGCCGTCTTCAGGCTGCACTTTCCGGTGGCAGAAGAATTCTTAATAAAACGTCGTCTTCTCCTCTAGTACAGATTGACCCAGATTACTTCTAGAGCTATTCACTTGTTTGTGTATTATGTAAAAAAAAAAAAACTGCAAATGTCCAAACTAACAAAAAAAAAAAAAAAGGTACTCACCTCTGCAATCTTTCAATTATGGTCTTATTCACACCACTGTGATGCAAAGTGGCCGTAAAAAAAAAACGGCAATATTTCATGACCAATTTGCATCCATGCTGCACGAGTTTTCAAGGAGCCTTCCTAGGCTGGAGTCTATTCAGTGATCTGTTAAAGTGTCCAAAAATAGGACATATTCTGTTTTTTGAAAAAACATAAAAAAAATAATTCTGGGTCCACGATACCAATGAGTAAATACTGAGGCAGCATATTTGATGCAGCAGTCACAAGCATACTGTAACAGCAAATCACCGCTGGCAGCCTGATAACGGATCAGCAAGGGACCAAGGGTGGTTTTTTTTTTAGTTATTGCAGAACATTTGCTGCCCCTATTGTTACAAACAGTGAAGAGAACCCCGCTAAGATGGTTTTCTAAGCTCATAAAAATATGGAAAGAGTATAAAAAAGTAGATATGTATGAATATAAATGTTTATATCAGAAGTGGTTACCAGCTCTATGTTGCATCTTTGTTTCCATGCTGCCAGTAGTTGCTGTGAGTAGGGATACCAATGTACAGGACTACACTTCCCATGATTCCTCTCCTCTCTCACAGACATTATCTCTATTTAGCTATCTGCATGCCCCTTCACACTTGGTAAGGCAGTGCTGTTATAACTTCCTGCTCTGCCATGCTGTTGCTCACTGATACCGCATTGTCTGCTCCCCAGCATGTGAAACACAATCAATCCAGAGACCGTGTAAGAGGGTAGAAACTGGGAGCAGTGGAGATAAGAAACATAGACCTTTTCTACATCAGGGAGAGTAAGAGGGGAGATAACCAAGGGTCCATTTTCTCAAATATTTGGTTAGTTTTGTACAAAATACTCCACACACTCAGACGTGTATACTTAAATTAATTTCAATAAAAATTTGCAGGTGGCTGCACAATCTAATTTCATTCCAAACTCTCCGTTTAGTACTAATACTCTATCAATATCTAGCAATACTCTATTAAGTCATTCCTCTGTTTTAGAATATCCTCAATGTAAATGTTCACAATACAGTACCCTAAACAGCTATAATCTTCAGATGTGGTCCAAAGTATGTTAGAACATGGTGAGTTCTGTTAATCTACATGCAGAGTATTTGAGGCTGAATCTGTTCCCTGTACGTACACACAACATCACTGCGAGACACAGAGCTAAACAGGGCACAGCAAAATCGGCCACGCTGCCACATGGAAAAGACTTGACAGCCGCATGCTCTTATTTCCCGGGAGAAGTATTGTTTCCATGTTATCTAAGAGACATAAATTAGCAAGAAATTAAAGGTTAGAGACCTTGATCAACTAAATCTAATCTTCATCATACTTTGTGTATTTACCAGGACAGTACATTAGAAGCCCATAGAAGCTTGCACCCGGCCACCATGAAGCAGCGCTACTGTCTTATTGCTATCGTGTTTCCTAGAAAATAAGACAGTGTCTTATATTAAATTGCCGTCCTAAATATAGGACCTGTCTTATTTTCGGGGGATGTTTTATGACAACCGGCAGTCATGCCGGCACTTCCTTAGCGGAGCGTAGGTAGTGGGGCGGGAAGGTGTCAACTTACCTTTCCCATCTTCATAGTAGCACTGGTGCTGCTGTTTATCCCGGCAGTGGTGGGCGGGACTTAGCAAGCCTTTGGGGGCGGGGCTTAACGGGCCTTTTGTGGGTGGGGCTTAGCGATCCTCACTTCACTGACACAGCAGCCGGCTAGATGCTGTACTCTGTGCTCCGTGTGCACAGGAAGCCGGCTGCTGCCTCTTCTGTATGCCGGCGGCTGCTGCCTCTGCCTCCTCATCCTACAGCAGCAGGGACAGTGGACAGAACAGCAGAGGCAGCAGCTGGATTTCCTGTGCACATCAAGCACATTGCACAGTGTTCAGTCGGCTGCAACGTTTTTTGGGCATGCCTTATTTTCAGGGGCTGCCTTATATTAGGCAATTCAACAGAACCCCCCGCGCTCCCGCATGCCTTACTTTCGGGGATGTCCTACTTTCGGGGAAACACGGTATATGCTCTTCTTTATAGATATAGTAACCTGAGGCTTTAAGCTGGGGCCCCACATTGCAAAAGCACAGTGTTTTGGCTGCGGCAAAAACGCTGCATTTTACATTACCTACAAAGCGGATGGGATTCTAGCTAATCCCATTCACACATTGCAGGAAAAAATCCACAGCAGAAATGTTGCATTTTTGCAAATTGCAGCATGTCAATAATACCTATGGAAACACTGGCATTTTCCATATAGGTATAATAGAAGCAGAAAGTCCACACAGGAAAGTTCAGCCCATTTGCTTGAATAGGACTGAGCTCCGATCAGGCCATGTGACTGATGAATGTAACATCACATGGCCTGCAAAAGTAGATGTGGCACCCAGGAAACACTACTGCATAACTTCAACCAGATGATCCATTCCTTATCACTAGGGCTCCTAAGGGACTTGTAGAATATTTTGCATGTTGCAATCATAAAAAGAAAAATTGTACCTCACTTGTAGAATTTTATTTCTGTATCCACACAGTCGTAGAAAAGGTCCGCTACTTCAGAAGGGTCTAGTGCATTTGGACTACTGAGTAAATCTTCCATGGCATCCAAGCCTTGTTTCTCCAGACCTAACATTGTGTTATGAAGTTGATCTCCTTCCTCCTACAGGACGCAGTAAAAAGAATAAGATTCATTTTGTTAAAGTAAAACTTCAGTAGTCACATACTTTTTTGGAGACTTGTGTCTCAAATATTGACTGAAGGTAACTGCATTACACATTACACCTACCTAAGGAAGGGAAATGCAGATCATATCCATATGAAGCCACAGTTATCAGGAAACTCAAAACTGAGCAATATGCGGTAGAGCCACAGATACAGGTCTAAAGCTGTTCATAAATACTAGACAGTCATCAACAGATATACTGGGTAGTAGCGGTGGGCCCCTGATTTTACTATTATTTTTTTTAATAGGCCATTATCTGCTGGAGTAACCCCAGCAGGTAACGGGCCCTATTTACCAACCAATTCTCACTCCTGCTCATGGCCACCGGAGCTTCTCCTTCTGAAAAGACCCCAGAGTATAATAATTATTCATGGGTGGTCCACTATAATACTGTGTTCAGGGGCCACTATGGGGCATAATAATGTGTTCAGGGGCCACTATGGGGGATAATACTAAGTGCAGGGGCCACTATGGGGTATAATACTGTGTGCAGGGACCACTATGAGGCATTCTGCCATGAGTAAGGGGCTAATGCCCTGAAACGCGTAGGCAACTAACGCCGATTCATCTATGCTTTGAGCACGTCTATTTTTTTATCATGCTGTAAGTGTTGTTTTCATATTTTTCAAGTTTTTTGCACTGGTCTTCTGTTTTTGTCAATTTATTTTAATCATGGACATTAAAAGTATATTTTAATTCTGGATACCAATTGGAGTGCCGACTTCCATTTTTTGTTTTTTCTGACTATGAGGCATAATACGGTGTGCAGGAATGCAGTTTGTAAGTGGGGTTGGGGGTTCAGGGGGCTCCCAATTTGAACTGTTCGTCTTGGGGCCCCGTCATTCCTAGTTACGCCACTGTCCACTACTCTAAACAGATGTATGTTTGGCATGTGTCCTGAACAAGGACAGAGCTGATGTCTGACACCTCTCACAGCAAATTATCTCCACTAGATCAAAAGGATCAGGCAGGAGAAGGACAATTTCATGATCCTTATCACCCACATTTCTGCCATGGGGGGGAGAGTGGAAATTAAATGGTCAACTACACAATGTCAAAATTGGTGGATTTGGCCAACATACATCTAATGTGAGAGGCTGCAAACATTTGCGGTCAATCCATCCCAATGCACGGAGGTGCAGATATGGCTTTGCAGCACTTTAGCTAGCACTGTTATCCTGCAGGGCTGTGGTCTGAAGTGCAAATCTTAAAGGGAAACCCCTACAACAGAGTTTGGCTACTCTCTAGTACTACAGCTTCCCCTCACATTCCAAAAACATGCCAGTGATAATAGCCTTAGTGTGTGGGTCTTAGATTAGGAAATTAGACTGTGTCAGGGATTGATGTGTGTGATACCAATCTTTGCACATTGCTACGGAACATGTTGGTGCAATATAAGCTGCAGGAAGTACCGTAAATTATAAATAGGTTGGCTATAGCTTTACATCTTGTCCGGGTAACACGAAGCAGCCTGATGGAGATTCAGTGACACAGGGTTAAGACGACTCAGGCACATACTGCCTGATATTGGATTATTTATAAACCTATATGACAGAAATAGCATCAGGCATCACGAGTACAGATTTATCAAGGGCTTTGCACCAATATTCTTCCATAGAACAATTCTGTCACACATATTAGACGCTTCTACCACTACTATTTAAAAAGTTTCAAAAAAATGAAAGAGAATGTGGTTCACGTGACCTCAACGTCCAAACGGCAGGTCCCCACAGATCAGAACAGGGGAATGGAAATCTCCCATTTTTGTGAATGGAGTTGCGTGACTATCACTCCATTCACTGCAAAGAAAGTGCTGGGACTGTAATCTCTCGCAGGGCCTGGACTGCTGTCAGGGAGCCTGGGCTGCAAAAATGGACAGGTATAGGGCCTGTCCTAAGTTTTGTCCTCAGGCCCATAAGCATCATATTACAGCTACATGTCCATACTCCTAGTGCCACAAAAATGTTTTTAAAATGTTTTCCACAATTTTGGCTGCCTATGTATATATTTTATACATATGCACAACCACAGACACATACTTTAGATGGATAGATCATTTACTAATTAGGGGAAGGTCATTGCTTTCCCGAGGATCACACCAGACAATGAATGAAGTATGTCCAGTGTCAGGACTCCTAGCAGCCAAACAGCGCAGCATTACCCGTAGTACGGTAGGAACCTGAAGCAGTAATATGCTGTTTCTTATATAGGGCATTACATTAAGATGACGGATCTGCTTCAGAAAAACTTAGGCCAGAAGATTATTTTTTCTCTTTTAAAAACCTACTACAAGATGGATCTAAGTATGTGACTCACCTTATCTTTATCCATTAGTGATATCGCACATTGATGGGCCTCATAGAGCTCATGCTTCCATTGGGAATGATCATGATCACAGATATTATCTCCTACACAAGACGACTGCACCATTGGAACGTCTTTTACATTGTCCACAAAAATAAAGGGTTTAAATACAGACCTTAAAAATAAAAAAAACAAGCAAATTATAAGATGAATAAAAGTGTCCGCTGTCCTATGCCCTCCACCACCCAAGCTGTTGTATAAAGTTATGTCTTGGCATCAGCTTGGGACCTTTTTGGAAATATACCGTACTTTAGTGCTACATAGCTGTGTTATATGGGCACTGGAGTATAAGAGTGCATTCACACAGAGGAATATGGTGCTGAATTTGGTGTGGAATCCGCGTCAGATTCAACGATGAAAAAAAAGCCTCCCATTGACTTCAATGGGTTGATTTTTCCGCTAGTGTTAAAAGGAATCCATTGAAGTCCATGGGAGGCTTTTTTTTCCACATGTATTTTCAGCACCAAAATGCTCATCAAAATGCTTAGGGTGTGAATAGACCCCAAGCATTATATGGCAGACACAGAGCCTGGTTTCACAACTTCTCTGTGCATTTTTTGCCCTTTTCAAGCTAAAACCAGGCAGACCCCATTATATTCTATGCTCTCCAAGGGTTTCTGGAGGCAATTACATTTTTTAAACAGATTACCGTATATACTCGAGTATAAGCCGAAGCGAATATAAGCCGAGGCCCCTAATTTTACCACAAAAAAACTGGGAAAACGTATTGACTCGAGTATAAGCCGAGGGGGGGGGGGGGGGGGAATGCAGCAGCTGCTGGAAAATTTCAAAATTAAAATGGTCGGAGTTTTTGGGTGCAGTAGTTGCTGGGTGCTGGGGAAGGGGAGGGGGTGTTTTGGTTGTCTGTCTGCCCCTTCCCTGAGCTTGAGGACTGGGTTTTTTCTTCCCCCACTTGGAATTCAGTCTGGTTGAATATAGGGTATCTGCAGTGCTCCTATTAACCCCTTCCCAATGGAACAGGAGCACTGCAGATACCCTATATTCAGTAGTCCGGGCACTGTCAGACACAGGGATACCTAATGTGTATGTGTTTCACAGTAATTCTCTACTTTTATATGTATTCTAGGGAAAGGAGGGATTTAGAACTTTTTTTTTGCACTATTTTATGGGAGATTCTATACATTGATATTGTGGCTGGTCATAGACCCCCCCCCCCCCCCCCCTCCTAAAAAAAAAAAAAAAAATTTTTTTTTTTTTTTTTTGCTGACTCGAGTATAAGCCGAGGGGGGCTTTTTCAGCACAAAAACTGGGCTGAAAAATTCGGCTTATACTCGAGTATATACGGTAGGTTTCCATTCTGACGGATATTGGGGGAGTTTATACTAATACTAGTTTTATCAAAAATGCATTTGGTGTCAGAAAACCCCTTTGAGGCTGGGACCCCACGTAGCGTAATGCCGCGATTTGGTCACAGTGAAATCTCTGCAGTATTTTACAGTCATTGTATAGTGGCTAATCTCATTCACACATTGCAGAAAAATATACACAGCGGACAGGCTACGATTTAAAAAAATGATTTTTGTAAATGGCAAATGTCAATTATACCTACAGAAATGCTGTTGTTTTCCGTATAGGTGTAATAGAAGCAGAAAGTCTGGCGGAAACTCTCTGTGAAAATTGTGATTTTGTTTCCACCGCGATCTTTCCCGCTGTGTTTTTTTTGCTGGGACCTTAGCCTAAGTTCTGTGTAGAGTGAGTGTTATGTTTTAGATCCCTTATACAGAAATGTACATACAGTCATATATTTCAGGCTCTACTGAGTCCTATATTGACACGTGGTATCCATACAAACACCATCTGTCATTTTGCTTACTTGGAATACAAATATGACTAGTATTGCAGGGTGAAAAGTCACAGCAACTAATATTCGTTTTACAATTAGCATCTTCCAAACACAGAGGTACCAAAAAAGGGATTTTTTGAACTAACTGTAAAATCCTTTTCTCCTTGTTTCATTGGGGGAGACAGCACCTTGCGCCTCCTAGTGGTCAGGTCTATACCCAAGATGCTGTGTTCCCCAGTGAAATATGCGAGAAAACATGAAATCCACAGGAATTCTGCAGCAAAACCCAAAAATTTCTTGACGAATTTCGACTCTATACATGTTTTGCTAAATAATAAGCGTGTTGTGAATCAGAAAAAATTTAGGTTGCTTTTGATCTCCCCTCCCGCATCTACTGTACTGTCATTTGCTGCAGATTTGCAGCGTTCAATCTGCAGTGTCTGAACTAAAACATAACACACAACAGTTATGAATAAATACAAAAATATAAAGCTGGACTTAAATGTCTGCATCTCGCACCATACAGAGTCAGTCTTTATGCTTTATGTTTCTTTGTCTCCCATGCAGCTGATACCAATAATGATGTGTAATATGGATGTCATACGTGACTATAGCACTATAGTAGATAGGAAACATGACTTACCTTGATGGATCTGGAGTGCCTGTGAGAAAGTGAATGCAGGGCCATTTGTCATCCTTAGGTAAGACAGATACTGCACTCGCCGCAGTTAGGAAGGTGTCCGTGTCCACACAAATCCCGCTACTTTTATTACGAAGAATATTTATCATTGATTCCACGGTCATCAGTTCTGATGGCAGAGACGGATAAAGACATCAAGGTTTATGGCTACTAAAACATTCTCATTTTTCTGCAGATTTGGTCAATATTAAAAGCCTGCACCGAATCAGGACCCAAATATGAAAAACAGAAGGCTACCGGTGAAGGTACACTTGGAATTTGCATCCTGCACAAAAGCTTTAATCCATGTAGAGATGTATTCAATGGCACAACCATTAACCAGTTATTTTAAAAGTACTCTAAGGTTTTCAAGGGTCCCATGTTTTTTTTTTTGTAGTTTTCTTTAGAAGACTATCAATAAATAGGACATGTCCTATTTATGTCCATTTTGACATCCACAGAGTCATCAGAATCATCTGAGAGAGAACCAAATACCTGTTTTTGATGGCTGGTTTTGGCTGCTAAATGGATATGGTCGTGTGAATATAGCCTAAAGTTATCTGAAGAACCTTGAACAGTTTATTTAGTCTAAGAACGGGTTCACACCTGTGCCCGATCTCCGCTTTCAGGTTTCCGTCTTCTGCTCAAGTAACTGGACAGGAGACGGAAACCAGCAGTCAGTTTTCATTCATTTGAATGGGTTTGCAAATGTCCGCATGTGAGCGTCTTCTGCTCTCCACGGCGAAACAGGTTTTGTTTTTTTTTACCAGACACAAAGTCAGACATGCAGGACTTTGTGTCCGGTTAAAAAAAAAAAAAAAAAAACTGGTTTCACCACAGAGATCAGAAGACGCTCACAGGCAGACACTGAATGCTGGGTTTCCGTCTCCTGTCAGCAGTAGACGGAAACCCACAAAGCGGAGATCGGGCACAGGTGTTAACCCATCCTGACGCTAGGTTCACACCTGCGTTCATGTCTCCGTTCTATGGTTTCCGTCTTCTGCATGGCAGAAGACGGAAACCATAGTCCGGGTCCGGCCGTGAGCGGCGGTGAGCGTTTTAGGCTCTGCGCCGCGAAACCGGATTTTTTAATCCGGACACAGAGTACTGCATGTCCGACTCTGTGTCCGGATTATAAAACCCGGTTTTGGCGGAGAGCGCAAAACGCTCACTGCCGCTCACGGCCGGACAGCTTTCTCACCCATTCAAATGAATGAGTGAGAAAGTCTCCTGCAGGCTTCAGTCTCCTGCATCTGTTTTATGCAGGAAACAGAAACCTGCAATAAGGACAGATGAACGCTGATGTGAACGAGCCCTGAGCTGTATACAAGAAACAAGATACAAGACACATCTGATAAAAAAATAAAATAAAATTACCTACCCAAAAAACACTAAACGCAGAAAACAAACTAAAAAATCCCCACAGTTCATCACTTAGTATTTTCCTTCAATTTCAAGGAAACTTGTCAGCATGAAAATGCAGTCTAATTTGCAGGCAGCATGTTATAGAGCAGGAGCTACGCAGGCTGTTATTTAGATTTTTTGTTGTTTTTTTAGTTTTTAATAGGAAAAACAGTATAAGGCCAGGGCCCCATGTAGAATAAACAAAGCGATTTTGCCGACATGTAGGTTTTTGCTGTCCGCTTGAAAAGTCGGACATCTTTGGGAACGGACAGTTAAGGACAGGCACTGACTGTAAAAGAACGCACTGCATCTCCATTTAAATCAATACAAAATGTCACGGACACAGCTAGTGTCCACTGCTAATGTCCGCGCAAGATTTTGAATGGACACTAGGAGCGGACACTAGCTGTCGGACACCGATGGTAGTGTGAACACCCCCTTAGTTCATATCAACATAATTTATTCTGTTGCTCTGATAAGTTAAAGGATCCGAGCAACAGACTAAAAATGTATATAATTCCGGATGCAGACAGAGCCCAGTTTTTCTGCATCTGTCATCATTCAATGTAATGTAATGTAAAAACAAGACGAGCTTTCTTGTGTCTTGATTGTTATCGTTTTAGACAGAAGATAAAATGGTTCATGCAGGAGTTAGTCTTCTGTAAGACAAGTAACAAGGCAGAAGAAGCTTCCATCTTGTTTTTTTTTACATTACAGTAAATAATGATGGATACATAGAGACTGTGCTCTGTATGCAGCCCTAATTATATTGGTTTTTCAGTCTGCTGTTCTGACCTTATGGCAGAACTGGGAAAACAGATTGAATTTGAGCTGATGTGAACTCATTCATACTTTTGATGTTTTCTATGCTTAGGGTGATGCAAATGGAAAGATATAAATGAATAAATGACCATTAATACTGAATTTCTTCCTACAAAACTATATATCATTCCATTCAGTTCCTCCTGCTCTATAACATACTACATGCAGATTAGATTGTATTTTCATGATAACAGATTTGTTACCATTTTTGTTTTAGGCTAAGGCCCCATGTTGCGGAAACTCGGCTTTTTTTGTTGCAGTTTTCTGAGCCAAAGCCAAAAATGGCTATAAAAAGAATGGGAACTATATAGGAAGCTCGTATACTTTTCCCTTCTGCTCAATTCACTCTTGGCTTTAGCTCAAAAAACCTCAGCAAAACCTGCAACAAAAAAAAGCTGCGTTTCCGCAAAATGAGGCCTCAGGCTTAAAGGGAGTAGATCAACACAATAATCAGTTATAAACATATAGGGGGTGATTTATCAAGACTGGCACTTTCCAAGCTAGTGTTGGTAATCCCTACCCTACTGAAATGTGCACTTAGTTTATGATGCAGTGCACACCCTCCATAGTCCATACAACTAAAGGGTCCATTCACACGGAGGAAAATGGTGAGGAATTTGATGTGGAATTTCAGCGCTGAAAAATAAGCCTCCCATTGACTTCAATGGGTTCCTTTTTCTGCTGGCCTCAATAATGGTAAATCTGACAGGGCCAATGGCCTTGCTCCTGCTATGTTCCCCTTTGAAGAAAGTGGCAAGCAAAACTTAAAAAGTGGCAATTTTCGCACAAACCAGCCTCATAATACTGTTAGACAGAATTTTGTCCATTGCCTTTCAGTGCGAGGGTCCAGGATTCCACTTTGACCATGTATTTGTATGATCTCCTTGTGTTTTCATGGCTTTCCTCCCACACTGCAAATGCATACTTATAGGGAATATACATTTTAAAATCCTAACAGTGGATATTGTCTTTAAAGTGCTGTAGAATACATTGGCACTATATAAGCAAGAGAAATAAATACTCAGATTTGTCCAGAGATGCATACAGATTTGATTTTTACATGGCTCATAAGGTATAAACCCCATTACAAATACACAACATATGAAGACTACTTACCTTCCTGATTTTCCTCCGCCTTTTTCCCCAGACAGTCGTCTCCATCTTCATGTTCTGAAAATACTTCTGAAAAGTTAAACTCTTCGTCTCCATTCCACCAACCCTGGCCTTGTGCATGGTTCTGAAGCTCCGGGTGCTCCAGATCTATATGTGTCTTCAATGATAAATGATTGCAGATATATCTTACACCATCTAGAGGGGCAGAAATGAAGGAAGAAATTACAATGAAAGCAGTTTACCTTTAACATGCTTGAAGGTATACTGTACATAGTATGCAGTGTATACTGCAGCTCTTCATGACTTGAAGGGATTCTATCATTATAAAAAACGTTATTAAAATAAAAGTACATAGGAATAGCCTTTCTAAAGGCTATTCATCTCTTACCTTTATTTTCTGTACTCCATAGAACTACAGGAGCGCACTGTGCCTGCTCACATAAGCGGCCACAAAAAAATGGCCGCCCGCATGTGAAGTCGGCTCTGGCAGAGCAGACTTGTGCAAGTGTTGAATTTTGACCCCCCACGCACCGGAAGAAGACGAAAGAAGAGGCCATTGCTAAAGAAGATGGAGGCGGCGCTGGAGAGAGTTCTCTCGCAGCATTGGGGACGCCCCCAGTGCCGCAAAAGAACTCATTTGCATACCGACAAAAAACGGGATTTCAAGCGAACGGCGGTGTGGAGAAGACATCGAAAAGTAACAGAATAGCCTTTCTTAAGGCTATTCCGATGTGTTAGTCAGAAAAAAAATGAGTTTGAATGATAAAATCCCTTTAACGTTCTTGCCCAGGTCATATTTTTTTTTTTATAATAGAGCTGTTATTGGGAATATAACAAACCAGCACTCACCTCTCCCCAGGCCTCTGTTTCTAGCAGTGGACCCAAGCTCTGAAAGAGAGGACCACCGCAGCCAATTACAGGCCTCAGTGGTCACCTCTATACACACAGCATGTCACAGCAGCCACAACCGCAGTGTAATAAAAAGTGACAAAAATTCATCTGATAATATCCATTAATATTTGTTGTGATACAGTCTGATTTTTGGGGTTTTTTGTTCTGCTTTGTGAGCATGCCCAGAAAACAGCAGACCAAAATAATGGACAGTATGTAGGGTGACCAACTGTTATCATCCGTCATTCAAAGACCAAAAAAATAAGGGACACGCAACATCCTTCATAAGTCTGTTACTTTTAACAGAGCCAAAAGTTTTGCACCTCATCCGATTTGGGTCAGGCTAGGTTCACATCTGCGTTTTCTCCCCACAGATTTAGTTTAAAATCGGTGGGGAGAAAAGTCCTGTTCCGCCAGTTTTATACTGTATAAAACTGACAAAAACCGACAGATACCTGTGGACCCCATTATAGTCTATGGGGTCTGCGGGTACCTGCTTTTTTAGCAGATGGGCTCTTAGTCTTTCGGTCCCCATGTGCACCCGAACGACAGAGAGTAGAATGCCAGCGTCAAAAATAACCAAAATAACAGACTTATGATGGATTTGGCAAATGTGAATGCAAACGAACAACATTAAGAATCCCATTTAAATGAGATTTAAAAGAAAATTTTTATTTATGTTTTTCAATTACAATGAATGAGATACTTAGCAAGTTTTTGACGGATCCATTTGTGTCCATTGTTAACATACTCTGACGGATGCCAACAATGGTGACAAACAACAGTAGTGTAAACCCCCTTAACACAGGCTGTTAGTAAGTCAGTGTAGCATTACAACAACCTGCACAATAAGATCTATTGGCCTGGACAGAACTAACCTGAGATTTTTTCAGCTGCCCAGAATTTGCCTACTGTCTCCAGGATCCATGCCTCTGCTCTGTCTACTATCAGGAAGGCACTGTGAAAACCCTGACCGCCTGCTTGGAAAATGCTCCCTCCTTGCCCATGCTCCTCTAATAAAGAGGTGATTACATCAAGAGCTTCTTTGGCACTTGTTCCCCGTTCAAGACCAAGCCTAGAAATTGAAAAACCAATGTAAATGGCAGGCTCTAATAATGTAAAAGGTTATATAGCAATTCAATTGTCCACATTCATATTATTCACAGTCCATGAAATGTAAAGCCTTAAAGCGTGATTTACTAAGACTGAGATACTAAAGGAAAGTCCGGAGTAGTATAAGCTACATCACCTAACAATGAGCAGGCTACTGGAGAATATTATGCTGGATCAGGGCCGTAACTACCGGGGTAGCAGCGAGCACAGAGCCCGGGATATTAGGGGGCCCGGCGGCAGCCACTATGGATCAGTAAGTGACGCTGTGGGCCTGCGAACCTCACAAACATGCAGTACGATCTCATCAGAAAACTGGCATATTTACAATAACGCTTACCTCCAACACATTAAAGTAGATTTATTGGAAGTAAAGTATTGTTATTTAGAAGAGATTTCCTTTCAGAAACATTGCTATTATCTGCTTGCAATACCGCCACCTGGTGTTCAAAATGTATAAGTGTTTGTATTTCACTCTATAGGGAGAGAACCACCATTTAGGTGTGTGGAGTCTTATTAAGCCATGAGCGCTCCACTGTGCAAAGGAACATGGGAAGAATATGCAAATCTGACTTCCATGATGGAGTGACGATATCCCCCCAACCCTGTCTAAGCCTCTCACCTCTGCCAGGTTAGTCCTCTCTGCGCCAAGCTGATGAGATGCAACACATCGAAACAGCTGTCCTTGGCTGAGAGACTGTACCTGGTATAATCCCAACATCATTGCAAACAAAGGCCTCTGAGAAGGTCGGCATGATGTTAAAGGGAGCGCCCTCTATTGGTTTGCTTGCCTGAGACTCTGTCTTCCGAATTACATCATGGAAGATAGTCTTGCACATTCTCAGTGAGCGCCCTCTATTGGTGTGCATTCTTGAGGCACTGGCTTCCTAATTACATCATGGAAGTCAGATTTGCATATTCTTCCCATATTTCAATCTAGTGAGGCTCTTCTAGTTACACAATGTCATTAGAACACAGTACAGCTTCTGTTGTATCCCTAGTGTAAGAAGCATGGATTTCATTTAGATGGAACACAGGTTATCTTTATCCATCTCAGAGAGAAAGCCCACATGATCAGCAGCATTTATAATAGTAAAGGGTAGACATCTTGATACAAACTCTATACAATGAGGGGAAAATAGGGTATAAACATTTCATCACTCCGTGCTGCTCCATCCTGAACAATTGTTATCTCTGTCCATGGTAAAGAGGAGAGCAGCATGGAGTGGTACGGCAGTTACCCAAATAATTTTTCCTTACTGCTTGGAGTCAGTATCAGAACGTCTACCATGTACGGTTATAAATGCTGCTGCCCATAAAGAGCTTTCTCTCTGAGAAGCAGAAGCAAGCCCATGTCCTGCCTAATCATATGATATCCCTGCTTTTTCACTAACAAATTTCTGAGCAAACCCCTCACCTGACAAGATCTGCCCCTAGTAATAAGGAGGCATCATCAGCCGCTTGCTTTGTAATGACATCCACATTACCGATGCATACTCCATAGTCATTGGCTCCCATCTCAGCGCCCCACATCCAGGCTGGTTTACTAAGTATCACGGAATGAGTCTTGGCAGCTTGGTCAATGGCAAGGTATGTACACTGGAGGAACATATAAGTATGTCAATCATTCGTAAGCTAACAAGGTCTACTTTGATCACATTTGATGATCGGTTTATCCCATTGTAGAGAGGGTTTGTATAAATCATGTTACCTATGGATTCCCTAACAGGATATCTATAAATATGTTTCGTTATACTTTCATTCAAAATACTTTCATCTACAATATACTGTATACAGCGAGCATTTCTCATGGGGTATAGAGAATACAATATATTGCTTTTGTGCTCCTATTGTTTTGCAAACAAATGACTAATATATAGGCTAAAACAAATGCAATATTGTTACTACTATACCTTTTCTTACAAGGCAACACTGAAATTGAATATAGTACCCACCAAGGAATTAATGGAAGAAAACAAAAAAGTAATGCAAACAGATGGCGCACGTGCTCAATCTGGGGTTTATATTCTCTTTTATAGGAAACGTGATGTTTTATTTGCCTTTTTTTTGTTCATCAAAGGGATTTAAGCAATAAGTAAACCTATGTAAAAGTGAACCCCTGCTTACCATGCATCTTCTTTATGTAGACTACTGTATATACTCGAGTATAAGTCGACCCGAATATAAGCCGAGGCCCCTAATCTTACCACAAAAAAATTGGGAAAACTTATTGACTCGAGTATAAGCTGAGGGGGGGGGGTGCAGCAGCTACTGGAAAATTTCAAAAATTAAAATAGTCGGAGTTTTTGGGTTCTCTGTCTGCTCCTTCCTTGAACTTGAGGACTAGGTTTATTTTTCCCCCACGTGGAATTCAGTCTGGCTGAATATAGGGTATCTACAGTGCTCCTATTAACTAGAGATGAGCGAACACTGTTCGGATCAGCCGATCCGAACAGCACGCTCCCATAGAAATGAATGGAAGCACCTATGACGCCGGCCAGCCGCCGGCAAAGTCAGCATCACAGGTGCTTCCATTCATTTCTATGGAAGCGTGCTGTTCGGATTAACCCCTTCCCGACAGAACAGGAGCACTGTAGATACCCTATATTCAGTAGACCAGGCACTTTCAGACACAGGATACCTAATGCGTTTGTGTTTCACAGTAATTTTCTACTCTTATTTGTATTCTAGGGAAGAGTGATATAGAACTTTTATTTAATTTTTTTATTTCTTTAAAGCTTTTTTTTTTTCTTCATTATTTTATGGGAGATTCTATACATTACTATTGCGGCTGGTCATAGACCCTCTCCCCCCCCCCCCCCCAAAAAAAAAAAAAAAAAAAGTTTTTCCTTTTCTTGCTTCACTCGAGTAAAAGCCGAGGGGAGCTTTTTCAGCACGAAAACTGTAATGAAAAACTCGGCTTATACTCGAGTATATATGGTATATTTAAAAGTATACACAGGACATTCACCCAGGATTTTCCACCACTGAATAGCAGTGCACCTAGTAAAATTTACATCAATCCCAAAGCTATTGTGCAATGAAATCTAGAGCACACAAGTCAACACAATTTGGTATGGTTTTTATTACTTCAGATTTTCTGAAGAAATAATGACATTTTTCCTGTGCCAAAAATCTGCAACATATCTATCTCATCTGGACATGACATTTTTTTCGTTGTTGGTCTAACAAAAATGTAAGTCTAAAGACTCACTTGTAGAGATGAGCGAACAGTGTTCTATCGAACACATGTTCGATCGGATATCAGGGTGTTCGCCATGTTCGAATCGAACACCGCGTGGTAAAGTGCGCCAAAATTCGATTCCCCTCCCACCTTCCCTGGCGCCTTTTTTGCACCAATAACAGCGCAGGGGAGGTGGGACAGGAACTACGACACCGGGGGCATTGAAAAAAATTGGAAAAAGTCATTGGCTGCCGAAATCAGGTGACCTCCATTTTAGACGAATAGTGGATTTCAAATCCGGGTCATATGAGAATGTGAACTTTGTGACTATGAGACAGGGATAGCTGTACAGGCAGGGATAGCTAGGGATAACCTTTATTTAGGGGGGAATGTTATTAAAAATAACTTTTTGGGGCTCTATCGGGTGTGTAATTATGATTTTTGTGAGATAAACTTTTTCCCATAGGGATGCATTGGCCAGCGCTGATTGGCCGAATTCCGTACTCTGGCCAATCAGCGCTGGCCAATGCACTCTATTAGCTTGATGAAGCAGAGTGTGCACAAGGGTTCAAGCGCACCCTCGGCTCTGATGTAGGAGAGCCGAGGGTGCACTTGAACCCTTGTGCACCCTCGGCTCTGCTACATCAGAGCCGAGGGTGCGCTTGAACCCTTGTGCACACTCTGCTTCATCAAGCTAATAGAATGCATTGGCCAGCGCTGATTGGCCAATGCATTCTATTAGCCTGATGAAGTAGAGCTGAATGTGTGTGCTAAGCACACTCATTCAGCACTGCTTCATCACGCCAATACAATGCATTAGCCAGTGCTGATTGGCCAGAGTACGGAATTCGGCCAATCAGCGCTGGCTCTGCTGGAGGAGGCGGAGTCTAAGGTCGGACCTGAATGGAGACTGGTGTGGAGCGATCTTAGACTCCGCCTCCTCCAGCAGAGCCAGCGCTGATTGGTCGAGTTCCGTACTCTGGCCAATCAGCACTGGCCAATGCATTTCTATGGGGAAAAGTTAGCTTGCGAAAATCGCAAACTGACAGGGATTTCCATGAAATAAAGTGACTTTTATGCCCCCAGACATGCTTCCCCTGCTGTCCCAGTGTCATTCCAGGGTGTTGGTATCATTTCCTGGGGTGTCATAGTGGACTTGGTGACCCTCCAGACACGAATTTGGGTTTCCCCCTTAACGAGTTTATGTTCCCCATAGACTATAATGGGGTTCGAAACCCATTCGAACACTCGAACAGTGAGCGGCTGTTCGAATCGAATTTCGAACCTCGAACATTTTAGTGTTCGCTCATCTCTACTCACTTGTCACAAACCTCTCAACATTGTAAGTGAAGGTACTGTATATGTCTCTATACTTATATTTGGTATACAAATCCCTATTATCAAAGGATCCTTCCTGCAAAGATACCCTCACTATTAAAGGGGTTTCCCATGAACTTAACTATATTTACATTTTTTGACAATTAAAAGTTAAACATTCTTGCAAATAAAAATTAATAAAAATGTTGCAGATATAAATTTTCTCTAACCATCTTAGGGCTCGTTCACATCTGCGCCCGATCTCCGTTCTGCAGGTTTCCGTTTCCTGCACAAAACAGAGCAGGAGACGGAAACCTGTCTTTCTCACCCATTCATTTGATGAGAAAGCTGTCCGGCCGTGAGCGGTGGTGAGCGTTTTATGCTCTCCGCCGCGAAACCTTTTTTTTTAATCCGGACACAGAGTCGAACATGCAGTACTCTGTGTCCGGATTAAAAAAAACAGTTTCGCATCGGAGAGCATAAAACGCTCACAGGCGCTCACGGCCGGACCCGGTCTATGGTTTCCGTCTTCTTGTATGCAAAAGACGGAAACCACAGAACGGAGACCAGAATGCAGGTGTGAACCTAGCGTTAGTGGTAAAGTCTTTTTATTCTAATTGGTTGTCAATGGATACAGTGGCTAGCCCTGTGTGAACTAGCCCTTAGGCCAGCAGTATATTGTCATGTATTAATAGGAGGATGGACTCACAGTATAGAGATGTAATATAACCACTTTATAAGTCATTGGTGCGGCCCCATCTGGATTATGAAGTTCAGTTCTGAGCACCAGTTCATAGGAAAGATGTCATAGAGTTGGAAAAGGTTCAATGGAGGGTCACAAAACTGGGCCATGAGGGGCCACACGGTAGCTCAGTGGTTAGCACTGCAGCCTTGCAGTGCTGGGTCCTGGTGTTCAAATCCCACCAAGGGCAAAAACCATCTGCGAGGAGTTTGTATATTCTCCCTGTGTTTGCATGGATTTCCATCCCATATTCCAAAACGACATACTGATAGGGAAAAATGTGCATTGTGAGCTCTATATGGGGCTCACAATCTACATTTAAAATAACAAAACAAAACTGGGCCATGGAGATTATGATTAAAGGAGTTACATCTGTTTAGTTTGGAGAAGAGGCGCTTAAGGGGACATATGATAAACCTGTATAAGTATATAAATGGTCCACACAAGAAATATATAAAATCCCCTAAAAAGACAAGGGGGAACCCCCTCTGTCTAGAAAAAAAAAAAAAAAAAAAAAAGGTTTAATCTCCAGATGTGACAAGGCTTCTTCACTGTAAGGGCTGTGAATCTGTGGAATAGCCTACCCAGGAGCTGGTCATAGCACTTTGGATTAGATGCCTTTTTAGCGCAAAATAGCATTGATGGTTATGGGAATGTATACGAGGTAGACTGTCAGCCCCTTTCCCATCCCGTGGTGGAACTTGATGGACATCTCTTTTTTCAATCATACTAACTATGTAACCTTACCTGAACTTTGCTTCCAGCCTCATGACTTCTGGATGGTACATATAGCACCTCTTGAACTTCATCTCTCTGACGTGCTGAGTTCTTCCCAAACAAGATATGACCTTTTGTGGTTCGGGGTGGGAGGGCAACAAAACAGTAGCTGGGAGGTGCACCAGTCATTCTATGGTAACAGCAAACAAGAAAAAGCAGGAGTAGATATTGAATGATTACAGAACAAATACAGATGATGGAGTAAAGGTACGAGTACTGGCTAAAAGTAAGAATGTGTAAACTTCAAGGCCAATGTACTACTGTATGCGATCTTTCTAGCATAGTAGGCATGCACAATTTTTATCTCCCACCATTTTAGCACTAAAATTATGACTTTTTGGCTTTTAATAGAAAAGTTGAAACTTTTGCACATGGTATTTGTCAACCAAAATTTGCAAACTGTTTGGCATTTTCTATCACCCTTGCCTTTCTTTTGCAACAATAGGAACAGCAGGGTAAGGATTAGAGATGAGCGAACAGTGTTCTATCGAACACATGTTCGATCGGATATCAGGGTGTTCGCCATGTTCGAATCGAATCGAACACCGCGTGGTAAAGTGCGCCAAAATTCGATTCCCCTCCCACCTTCCCTGGCGCCTTTTTTGCACCAATAACAGCGCAGGGGAGGTGGGACAGGAACTACGACACCGGGGGCATTGAAAAAAATTGGAAAAAGTCATTGGCTGCCGAAATCAGGTGACCTCCATTTTAGACGAATAGTGGATTTCAAATCCGGGTCATATGAGAATGTGAACTTTGTGACTATGAGACAGGGATAGCTGTACAGGCAGGGATAGCTAGGGATAACCTTTATTTAGGGGGGAATGTTATTAAAAATAACTTTTTGGGGCTCTATCGGGTGTGTAATTATGATTTTTGTGAGATAAACTTTTTCCCATAGGGATGCATTGGCCAGCGCTGATTGGCCGAATTCCGTACTCTGGCCAATCAGCGCTGGCCAATGCACTCTATTAGCTTGATGAAGCAGAGTGTGCACAAGGGTTCAAGCGCACCCTCGGCTCTGATGTAGCAGAGCCGAGGCTGCACAAGGGTTCAAGCGCACCCTCGGCTCTGATGTAGGAGAGCCGAGGGTGCACTTGAACCCTTGTGCACCCTCGGCTCTGCTACATCAGAGCCGAGGGTGCGCTTGAACCCTTGTGCACACTCTGCTTCATCAAGCTAATAGAATGCATTGGCCAGCGCTGATTGGCCAATGCATTCTATTAGCCTGATGAAGTAGAGCTGAATGTGTGTGCTAAGCACACACATTCAGCTCTACTTCATCGGGCTAATAGAATGCATTGGCCAGCGCTAATTGGCCAGAGTACGGAATTCGGCCAATCAGCGCTGGCTCTGCTGGAGGAGGCGGAGTCTAAGATCGCTCCACACCAGTCTCCATTCAGGTCCGACCTTAGACTCCGCCTCCTCCAGCAGAGCCAGCGCTGATTGGCCGAATTCCGTACTCTGGCCAATCAGCACTGGCTAATGCATTGTATTGGCGTGATGAAGCAGTGCTGAATGTGTGTGCTTAGCACACACATTCAGCTCTACTTCATCGGGCTAATAGAATGCATTGGCCAATCAGCGCTGGCCAATGCATTCTATTAGCGTGAACTGAGATTGCACAGGGGTTCTAGTGCACCCTCGGCTCTGCTACATCAGATTGCTACATCTGATGTAGCAGTGCCGAGTGTGCATCAGATGTGTAGTTGAGCAAAACTGACTCAGCACTGCTAAGTCTCTGCATTCGCATAGGAATGCATAGGCTAGCCTTCGGCCAATCAGCGCTGGCTCTGCGGGAGGAGGCGGAGTCTAAGGTCGGACCTGAATGGAGACTGATGTGGAGCGATCTTAGACTCCGCCTCCTCCAGCAGAGCCAGCGCTGATTGGTCGAGTTCCGTACTCTGGCCAATCAGCACTGGCCAATGCATTTCTATGGGGAAAAGTTAGCTTGCGAAAATCGCAAACTGACAGGGATTTCCATGAAATAAAGTGACTTTTATGCCCCCAGACATGCTTCCCCTGCTGTCCCAGTGTCATTCCAGGGTGTTGGTATCATTTCCTGGGGTGTCATAGTGGACTTGGTGACCCTCCAGACACGAATTTGGGTTTCCCCCTTAACGAGTTTATGTTCCCCATAGACTATAATGGGGTTCGAAACCCATTCGAACACTCAAACAGTGAGCGGCTGTTCGAATCGAATTTCGAACCTCGAACATTTTAGTGTTCGCTCATCTCTAGTAAGGATCAAAGTGAACCAAAACAGGGATTCCTCAGCCCAGCAGATACATTAGGTAAATACATTTAATTTGTAATGTACGGGACCTCTGGAGATGCATCAGAATTATTAAACGGTCAGAGTCACTAAATAATTCTAGCACATCCCAGCAGAAGAATAAGCAAAGATCAGTACGGATATAGTGCAAACAGCAGCTGGGATTCTCATACTCATAAAGTAACCAAAAGCAGCAAATGTCACTGTATAAAGTATTCATAGAAAGGGCAGATGGAGGGAGCACAGGAAACACAGCGCTGTCTGTGAGTCTAACAATAAGCCTGTGTGCAGCAGAGGGAATGGAGAGATCCAAAGGAGGATGCGAATAGATGCTGAGCGCACCCACAGTCGTCTGCACTCTGTACCACTCTCTCAAATTTCACACACAGGGACACAGGTTTGGTTTTTTTTCTTGCCAGATCCTGTATAAATTCAACCCCAAAAAATATTTTCCATGCTCTATTGGATTCTGTATTTGGAGCGATGTTCCTAGAGCAGAATAGCTCTGTAATACAGTGCTATATGTAGGGACTTCCTACAACTCCACATGCACAAGGAATTTTAGACTCACATGTTTTGACTCCTCTTTTATAGTCATGGACTGAAGATACTCAGAGACCACAATATCCCCCCTCCCCCAGTCATTCTTAGGTACATGATGCACTGCTTGCTGGGGACATTTATCCACAAGATAGGTGTTAAGTGACAGATCACTGGGGGTCCAAACTCCAGGCCCCCCATGCCTCCTCTCTGTGAATGAAGTGCCATTTTGCTTGCATGACCCGCAAACTGTGGTCCCGGCAGCCCCTTAGCAGTGAAAGGACTCTGATCAAGTACTGATGCTCCATTCACAGTGAAGAGGCATGGGGGGACTTTTGGTCCCTTGTTCTCCTGATCGCAGACTCCTTAGCCTGATCTGGCACTTTTCCCCAATCCTGTGGAAAGGGGATAAGTGTTCTTAGTGGAACAACCAAGCCCACCACACAGCTGAGTTTCTTGGAGTCCTGAGACTAAAAATTGGACGAACGGGGATATTGGGGATAATTGCGCTCATGCACAAAGTTTTAGAATTTTGATGTCACTCTTATAAGGTAGCGATACATATATGATATCTATTATATCCTCATAACATATTTATATTTAGATGGTATCTATTACGTAGGTTTTATCATGTTTTCCATCAGTCTTTTACAGCTATTAAAATAAAAGAACGGGCCGATGTTCCTTATGAGAACAGGATATGATAAATTCCCAGCTACATACTGTACAGAAGACACACATTATGCTGTCCTGAGGCTCTCCTGCAGAAAGGCATAATCTTGGCAATGTTATACTGCGTTTTCTCCCATTGACCTCCAATAGGAAAAATATGATTTTCACATGAAATAATTTACTTGGTCACGAAGTTCTCAATAAAATCTGCATATCTTAATAGCATAAATATAAGAATATATCTCATAAAAATGCTTTATTCTCCACTGATCAGGCCAGGCGGACTGTGAGCTTAAGGCTGAGGCCCCACTTTGTGAAAACGCAGCGTTTGCAGTTCCTTGAGCCAAAGCCAATAATGGCTACAAAAGGAATAGGAAATATATAGGAAGTTCTTATACATCTACATTCTGCTCAATCTATTCCTGAAGCGTTTCTGCAATGTGGGGCCTCAGCCAAAAGGAGTTTTATGGGCTACAAATATCAATGACCTATTCCAAGGATTGGTCAGGAAGCAGTGATATAGCACATGCCATGCAGCTTTACTATAGCCTTTATGGGTTATTGGTATTTTCTTTTTTCTGGGGATCACAATTATTTTATACATTTTTTTTTATGCTACGTTTTTCCCTGCAATCTACTTTACCAAGGAATGAGCACCATAAAGCATGTATCCTAGTCAGAAATGGGTTATAAATCACATTTAGGCTACATACACATGATCATATGTAAGGGGGCGTGCACACTAGCGTCGGTATCCGACAGCTAGTGTCTAATGCTAATGTCCGCGCAAAATCTTGCGCTACATGTAGAATTTAGCTGTCCGCTTGAAAAATCGGACATCTTTGTGAACAGACACTTAAGGACAATACAGGACACTGCATGATATCCCATTTAAAATAATGAAAAATGTAACGGACACAGCTAGTGTCCGATGCAAGATTTTGCGCAGACATTAGCATCGGATACCGACGCTAGTGTGAACCCTGCTTTATGTTCGTAATCACAAGTAATGGATGCCATCCATGTATGTCCAAAGTCCCTAGACCACAAAACTGACAGGAATGAGACCTGCGCTGAGTTTTGCGGCCCCCGGGAAATCATGGATGTATGTATGGGGTTATAGGAATGAAAGGGTCAGTGGGCTATCACTTAAAAAAAAAAAAAAAAAATGCATAGCGACAAAAAGATCTGGCGGTGTGTATGAGGCCATGCTCCAACTGCAGGATTTTTTGGTGTTTTTTACTCACAATTTTCACAGACAATCCAAAAATAATAATTTCTCGGATCCATTTCTTAAAACAATTGCTGTAAAATCTGCATTTTATCAGAGGACATAATCCGGCGATGTGCCTATAATCTGTGCTCTGGTTTGAGGGCTATTTTTAGTGCAGATTATTGGATTTCTGGGATTATTGGGCTCCGGTGATATATACAGGATGTGTAGGTGAGCTATATACAGAGGACACACGGAGGACGTGCAGCACAGCCGGGACTCTCCAGCACAGCCACATCCTATACATGTCCATACAGTGCGCGGTATCAGCCCGGAGAGCTGAGCATCTGTCAGCCGGCACCTACTGCGGAGAGCGGACACTGCACCTGCCGCACAGCCAGACATCACTCCCGGCTACCTACAGCCCTCCCCATACGGCCCCGCACACGGTCGTGTTCCCATTACCGCCTCTATAATAGCCGGTACTCACCTCCTTCCAGGCCGAACACCGAGATAGTCTGACACGGAGGGCGAGAGACTCCGCTAGTGAGCAGCAAGCACCGCCCCGGCCCCGGAGCCAGTCATATACGGAGCACTGGCGGCCATGGCGTGTACTGCACTGCCTCTAGTACTGGCCCCGGCACAGTGAGGTGCAGACACGCATCGGGCCACACACACACACACACAATCGCCGGCGATATTTTAGGCCTCTCTTTAGCTTTTGCTTTGTTTTGTTTTTTTGTGACTAGGACCATTTTTCTTTGAGACATCTATAGAGAAGATTCCCTATAGATTCCGTATAGAGAAGTTTATAGGAAAAAACCAGTCATATTGTTTTCATGTGCAATAAAAAAAAAAAAAAAAAACCTCCTTGGAAACAAAATACAGCAAGCAAGTGGGAAATAAACTGTTCTACATATAAAGCTTTGGCAGACAAGGACACAGTGTGTTAGGCCAAGCTCACATTAGCGTTAGTCTCTACGTTGTTTGAGTCAGTGGCGTAACTAGGAATAGCAGGGCCCCGTGGCAAACTTTCGATATGGCCCCTTTTCAGACCCCAGAGTATAATAATCAGAGACCCGGGGGGATACAAACATAAAAACCACTGTCACTTCCCTGGCTCCACTGCAGTCCTCAGTGCTGTCGGCCATCTCCAATGACGTCCAGTACATCACATGTCCCACTTTCATACCCCTGTCCCACGGTCCCGTACAGACCCCTACATGTCCCGCTATGTCCCTTTAATGTTTTACTGAACAATCGTTCCTCCGATCACCACCTGCTCTTATAACAGATAAAAGGCTCTGGTGATCGGAGGAACACTTCACTATGGTTCAAGGACCTTGTGTGACATCACACGGTCACATAACTAGGTTGGCGTGTCAGTGCCCGGGCAATGAAGAGATGCGTGTAAGGTACTGAGAAGGGATGGGGGAATGTGAGATGCAGGATGGAGAGAGAGAGTGTGTGTCTTTGTGTGTGTGTGTGTGTGTTTGTCATTATACTGGGGGCAGAGATGGAGGGGGGACATGAAACTGGGGGCAGATGAAAGGGGATATGAAACTGAGGGAGAAATGGAGAGAGGGAGATTAAACCGGGGGCAGAGATGAAGGAGTGAACATGAAGGGGGCACTTAAACTGGGGACAACTGGAGGGGGCATTAAACCTTGGGAGTAGCTGGAGTGGATCCTGTCTGCCTCTAGTTGCCCCCAGTGTAATGTCCCCCTCCAGCTACACCTACGGTTTAATGTATACTTCTAGCTGCCCGAGTTTAATGCTCCCCTCTAGTTGCCCCCGTTTAATGTCCCACTTCATCTGCCATTAATTTATTGTCCCCCTCCAACTACCCCCATTGCTAATGTCCCCTCCAGCTGCTCCAGTTTCATGTTTAAACAGGGGCACCAGGAGAGGGACTTAATACAGTGGGGCAGTTGGAAGGGAACATTATAATGTGGGGGCATATAATGTACGGGTGACTGTAGGAGAATTATACTGTGTGAGGGCACCTGGAAAATGAATGAGAGTGGGCGGAGTCAACATAAAGTGGGCTGAGCTAAATTTGCAGCACATGTTGTCCCTCTTTCTGTTGTTCAAAAGTTGGGAGGTATGTACAACCCATTTAGTGGGCGCTCACACACAGCAGAATTCTATGCTTGCTTCCATGATGAATGGAAATCTTTTCAGATCTGCAACAAATCTGTTTTATGTGAATTTACCCTTAAACTGCCAAATTTTTATTGCACTGTAAAAAAATTTTGTATTAAATATTCTTATATAGGAAACCAGATCGGTCGCACAATCCCTGAACTCATACAGCAGTACAACCTGCAGAGCATCAGCACCCTTTCTGCTCTCCTGGATATGGATAGGCTTCCCGAATTCAACAGCTAAAGTTTTTGACATGTACTCCGAATATTCACTATTCATGGATCATCAAATGTCAGCACTACTGTAAAACTACAACTCCCAGCATGTCCCAGTCACTTGTGTGGGAGCTCTAATACGAGCGGAGCAACTGGGCATGCCGGGAATTTTAGTTCCACAACAGCTGTAGTGCTGAAGGTTGCCGACCCCATGAACTCTATGGTATCCCTACACTACGTAACCCCTCCATTTCCTTGCAGGGTTCACTACACCCGGTGGATTGAGGGTGCTGACACCCGCGCACAGTTGGTGGCAGAGCTACAGACACTGCTGCAGGAAAAGTACAAGGATCTGACATTTGATAAAGAGCACATTGAGAAGATACTAGTGCTGAGGAAGGTTCAGTATGAGGACAGCCAGTCCTGTTTTTATTTGGCTAAATTACAGAGAAGTTCCTTTAGTCCGTTATCTGATAGTCTGGAATGTCTGATACTGTGCACTGTAATGAAATGTGGAATTATGGAGGTAAAGTTACATTGTGCATATTTTGACTTTCTTCCTGGTGACTTTATGCCCTTCGGGTTCTTTTACAAGGGTGAATGGGAGGATCGGTAATAAAACAGATCGATCAGTGCTAAGTTTGCATCACCATTACAGTTTGAGTAATGAGTAGGGGTCCTAGCTGCGGGCAATCTCTCCATATGTCTCTCATCACTCATCTATATTGTCCTAAGCTAACATTCCTGCCTTCTTATGTTCCAGGGACACCTGAACCTGCTGACGGATCATGTGTCTCCAAATTACTCATATCTGTGGATCCGCCTCTCAGTGCAGCAGGAAGATCTTCATCGCCTATCAAGTGAAGCCACTGAGATTGGAAGCCTTGTTGTGCAGTGGGTATTACTCTACGTGTCCTTAAAGAGGACCTTTCACCAATTTGGGAACAGGCAGTTCTATATACTGCTGGAAAGCCGTAGTGCGCTGAATTCAGCACACTGTCGGCTTTCCCAATCTGTGCCCTGGGTAAAGCGCTATCGGTGTCGGTACCGTAGCTCTTTACAGTCAGAAGGGCGTTCCTAACAGTCAGTCAGGTACGTCCTTCTCATGCTAAATTACATATAATATGATACTGCTGCATGGATAAAATTGCTGCCTATACTGTGACGAGGCCTGAATTATTAGAGTACAGGTCATCTTCACGTCAGTGATGAAGAAATTGGAACTTATTGTTTTCAGGATTCTGCAGAACAGCCACAGTATCACCGGCCTGGAAGTGTTAAGTATGGAGCTGAAGAGCCATCTACAGCAGCTGAAAGCCACCAAATACAGCACATCCATGAAACTTCTCCGTCTGCTGCTCAGCAGACTCGAGGTACAGTAAAACCCATTACAGTACAAGGTAGTCGCTATTCTATGGGCCAAGCACGTGAAAACACTATCATAGGAAGTATCATAGATGACTGATTTTTACTGTCCTAGACATAGGTCATCTGTATTGGATCAGTGGTAGTCCGACACCCCCACTGTTCTCAGCATCTGATCTACAGAGAATGGAACAGAAAGCAGATAGCGTTGTTCTCTGCCTTGTGGCTGAATTGAGTCACTGCAGCTTAGCTTCCATTAAAGTGAATGAGATCTTATCTGCAGTACCTGGTCTGGCTACTACATAGAGAACGGAGCTGTCTGCTTCCTGATCCATTCTCTGTTTATCAGCTGCTGAGAACAGTTGTGGTTGCAGACCCCGACTGATCTGATATTGATGACCTATTCTCAAGATAGGTCATCAATATTTTAGCCCAAAAACCAATATGACTCCTATTATGATGAATAATAGAAGCTTCCTTCTTCCTCTCTAGAACGGACCCAGTGTGGCTGAAATGATGCTGTCACTAGGACCCAAGGAGGCAATTATCGTATTTTTCGGACTATAAGACGCACTTTTTTCCCCCCAAATTTTGGAGGAAAATGAGGGTGCGTCTTATAGTCCGAATGTGGGGGGAGGAGCGGATTTACAGCATGGCCGCGCTACTGCCACCGCTGGTTTTCTGCAGTGGCAGGAGCGTGACAATACTGCAGGCCCCGGCAGCTAAAACACTCCCCGGCATCCGCCGGTCTATTACAGCAGATGCCGGGGACTGTCTTAGCTGCCGGGGCCTGCAGATTGCCACGCTCCTGCCACTGAAGAAAACCAGCGGTGGCAGTAGCGCGGCCATGCTGCAAATCCACTCCTCCTCCGCAGGTCCCAGCAGTTTAAAGTTAGCCCCGGGGCCGATCCCCACCGGCCCCATACCTTTAGTGATGCAGGCCGGCTCCTGCATGGCGAGGCCGCAGGAGCCGACCTGTTCCGATGACAGCCGGGAGCCTAATGAAGGCTCCCAGGCATGTCATAGATATATATTACTATCACGGCTGGTCTATGACACTCCGCGATAGTAATGTAGAGAATCTCCCATCTCCCAATCATCTCAAATGATTGCAGGTTCAAGCCCCCTAGGCGGGGGATAATAAAATAGTAAAAAAAAAAACAAAAAAAACACTTAAAAAAAATATAATAAAAAATAAAATAAATAAAAGTTCACCTCCTTTCCCTAGAATACATATAAAAGTATAACATTACTGTGAAACATATACATTAGGTATCCCTGTGTCTGAAAATGCCTGGTCTACTAATATTTTTATGTACAGTGAACGTCAAGATCAAAAGTGCTAAACCGCCGGGTTTTTCTCACCGTTTTGCCTCTGATTTAAATAAAAGGTGATCTAAGCAATAAATATTTCCCAAAATGGTATAACTAAAAAGTACACCTGGCCCCACGAAAAAATGCCCTATACATCCCCGTACAGCTGCAGGGTCACCTGTCAATGTGGCCTTGCAGCTGTTCCAAAACTACAACTCCCATACATTAAATATTTTACAATTTTTTGCCTGAAAATTTTTTTTCCCTAATTTTCTCCTCTAAAACCTGGGTGCGTCTTATAGTCCAAAAAATACGGTATACGTCTACAGAAAGCTCTGCCCAGCTGAATTGTGGATCCACGCCCCCAAATGAGATGTACTGTATTGTTATAGAACCTGGAAAGCGGGGACTTCCCCATCATCACAACAGCAGTGCCCGGGGCAGGGCGTACATAGGGGACTCCTTATTACTTGGCTGTTGTAAAAATTTAAATAAAAGTTCTTATAAAATATCCTCTTTCTTTACATGGGGGGTGTGAAGGGCATTTGTTTGGAGCTGAACCCTAAGGGCATGTTCACACAGGGTGACGGCCTCAAAATCAGCACCAAATTGCTGTATATGAACACAACCTAAGGTGGCCATACACATTAGATAGCTGTCATCTTCATTCTCTGTTTGTAGAATTCCACTGTTTGTAGAATTTGGGTGACAACCCCTGTGGCAGTCAATGTGGCGGCCATATTGGTTGTCATTCTGCTTTCTCAGATTCAGATACAGTAGGAAATGATGGAATACGCGGTTCCTATTGGATTTCTTGGTTTTAATGTCTTTTCCTTCTTTATAAATGTTACCCTCTGGGGATCTGATATGAAACACATGATTGAGATAAGGGCCCTGACTACAGGGGGCAGCATTACACCACCCACCATCATCCAGTGTATCCCACTAAGTCTAGTCTGTAGTCCTGCACTGATACACTGTAACAAATCCTCACTGTTTACGATATTACCAATAAAGTTGCTGCCTGTCTTAGGCCCGGTTCGCATCTGCGTTTGGTATTCCGTTTGAGGGGTACTCAAGCGAACTCCCCGAACGCAATACCGAACACAGATGTGAACCAGGCCTTAGAAAACCCATATAAAATACTGCCAAAGGGAATTCTGAGGTAATAGAGGGGTGTCCTCCAGTCAGTACCACCAACTATTAGCCAGAATGGGATTAACAGAAGACCCAACACGTCCATGGACAACCCAGTGATGTTAGTGAGAAGTGTGTTATACTTCATTACCTGTAGAGGCGCTGTAGGGAAAGTTGAACGCCTGCAGTCAGGTCCGACCACAGGTTACAGGAAGGGATGGTAAAGAGCTGAGAACCCCTTTAGGACTCTGTTCACACCACCTATAAACATCTATAGGTAAATTGACTTAAGTGAGATTGGAGACCTTTAAAGATCCTGAGTGCTGGGGAAAGGACATCGAGGCCTGCACAACATTTACTACAAGGACATTCAATGAGAATAAAGACAAGGACAAAGATGGAGGAGGGAAAAGGGAAATTCTTATTTATAGACGGGGGCGGGATCATATTATATTAATATATTCCTATTATATTACATCTATATGTATGTGTATAATACTAATCTTATTTATAGATGGGGGTGGGTCATATTATATTAATATATTCTTATTATATTATACTATGTCTATATGTATGTGTATAATACTAATCTTATTTATAGATGGGGAGGGGTCTTATTATATTACATTACTATGGTATATTCCTATTATATTATACCATGTCTAATACTAATCTTATTTATAGATGGGGCGGGGTTACATTTTATTATTATATGAATGTTATATGTCACTACTGTATACCTGTATGTGTATATAGATATACTATACTATTTTTTCCTATGTGTGAACTATAACCTACATCTTTTTTTTTTTTTTCTATTGTACTATAGTATTAAAACTATATATTATCCTATTTGCTCTATACTAAGATAGAGTATACATGTGTATATATATATATATATATATATATATATATATATATATATATATTCTATATGTGTGTGCATGTGTGAGTTATAACCTACCGTATAACTTTTTTTTTTTTATACGACTATATTAAAACTACATATTTTCCAATTTCTTCTCTACTAAGCTAATGTATATATATATACCATATCCTTTCTTGAAATGCACCTCTGGGGCCATATAGTGGAAGGTGCCCGTCACGCCACAGATTTTGGTGGAGGCAGTGACTCCATCTTGGGCCAGCCCCAGATCGATGATACGGGTGTGGCCTTCTGCATCCAACATGAGGTTCTCTGCCCCAAAGATGCCAGGCTGCTGCCAGACAGATACTCGGTGATGAAATACGCCCGCTGCTCAGAATGTTGTGCGGCATACAGGTGGCAAATGAAGGGACAGTCTCTGGCTGCGGCAAGTATCCTCTGCTCTCTCAGGATGGTCTCCATATCGTCCCTTCCTTTGTTGATGGTCTTGATGGCCATGAAGGTTTGTCGGCCAGGGACTGATGCCAGGAAAACCTGAAGGAGACAAATAGAAAATGGTTATAACATCTAAAAGGAAAAGAGGCTCTGAATGTCCTGTGACCTAAGGAACAGGGAAGGACGGAGGGACTGGCCAGACTGCAAGCGCCCAGGACCATCCAACCAAGCTGAGCTATAGGCATCATGTAGTGTCAGTTCTGGGATTGTGTTGAAAGGCCATAAAGGGGGACTCTACTATTACCATGTGGGAATAGACAGAATAGGCGCAAGATGGTTTTTTGGGTGGATTGGTTTGGGATCAGCATTCGGCTCCATTTGGATCACGTCTTTTTTATTTCTGTTTTTCTGATCCGTTTAATGGATGCCAACAGATGATCGTCCGTTTACATAGAGATCAATAGTAAAAAAAACGGATCCATTTTCTACACAGAAGCATATTCACATTGGATCAATGTATGTATTGTATAGCATAGACCAGGACGTGGAAATAAACAGTCCGCCCCCTACAGCTCTGATCCTGAGATGCTCCATGAGTCAGAGTACCCCTTTATATTAACACTAAACCTAATTATGGTGATACACAGAACAGATGAGATATGGGGCCTACAACAGTGGTCATGGGGGCAGGAAAGTCTCTGGGTGTTCTAACAGTCACCCGATAGACCTAGACTACAATTAATATCTATCCAGTCTGCAATGTTGACAACAGGAAAAAAAGTGGTGGTCAAAATGAATAAGAAGTTATAAAACTTACTTTGCCAAAGCTGCCCCTACCCAAGATCTTGTGGAGGATGAAGCGGCTGATGGTAAGGCCGGGGTAGGGGCCTGATGTTGTAGCGTCTTGGCTGCTTCCAGGGGTCGGCTCTTGGTCCTCCAATCCTTTATCCTGGAATCTTCTCTTCTTGGTCTTCTCCTTTAATCCATTGTCGCTCTCCTCTTCCTCTTCTCTTCTCTCTTCTTCTCCTCTCCGTGGTCTCCTCTTCCAGTGGACGCCATTCTGGTCATCTCACTCAGTCCAATAATATCCAAGAGGCAAAAAAAAAAAATCTGTAGAAATCTGTAGAATCGCTTCTTCTCTCTGCCGTCAACAGTTAAGAACTGAATGTCAGTTGGCTGTGTGCAGGTGACATGATGTCATGGCCGTGAGACCCCTTCAGGTAGCTCTGCCTGACAGTGCTCCATTGCCCTGCACTGCCACATACACTGTGAGGTTGGCATCATGCGGGACAGTTCAGTGTCCTGAGGATTGGGAGAGACCTTTATGGCAACTTCTAGTGCTGTATTATTAGTAGATGGGGAAGAAGTGACCGCTATATGAGGGCCGGCCGTGCCCATAATTATATAAAGTGTTACTACTAATATGTATAGAAAGAATATATGTGTAATACATGTTCCTGGGGGTCTATAAAAAAAACATAATCAAAAAGGGCTCTGACAATGGTTATTGGGGCACTCTACTCTTCTTTATGGGGACACTCTAATGTTCTTTAGGGGCACTGTAATCTTCTTTAGGGGTACTCTAATCTTAAGGGGGCACTCTGGCACTAAGGGTGCAGAAAATGAACAGGTGAAAATTCTGTCCCCTCTTACAATGAGCTTTACTCTAGATTTAGTGTATCCGGGATAGAGAGGGATTAACCATTTCATATATATATATATATATATATATATATATACTATATATATATATATATATATATATATATATATATATATATATAGGGTTCCTCCCCCTATAGGTATAATGCTCTCCTATATCTGCAGTGTATCCTGACTGATACTTTTCATTCTGCCCCATTTCAGTTTATGTTGCAGGCGTCACCACGGATTTCACCATTTACATGGGGTGAAATCTGCGCCGCACGTACCGCCATAAACACCGCACCATTTGGTATGATTGTTGCTACTATGAAATTGGGCAAATATTCTAGTGCTTTGGCCAACTGTGGGTGTAATAAGATGGCTGCTCTTCTCTTGAGCCACAGCCAGAAGTGGATTTGACAGAAATGTCTAAGTTTCCTATTTTTTTCCTGCAATGTTTTAGGATTATGCAGTGGGTTTGGAATTTTGTATCAGAAAAAAAACATGCATGGAAAATGTATCTTGTCCTGTACATCAGTATTCAAGCTCACAAGGCATAAAAAAGTTGCACAATATTGCACAAATCTGTTAGCCACTTTCCCTGTGTGCGCCACTGTTGCCACTGTACTGTAAGAGGGTGTGGCGTGGGCCACCGCGGCTGCTACATTTAGGGTCTATTTATGTTGTAGATGATCCCTGAAATCTACACAGCTACAATGCCAACCTTAATAAATCCACCCCACGGCCCCAAACTATATAAGGATAAACTGAGAAATTAATAGGCACAAGATTTGTGCCTTAGGGTGCATTCACACTACGGAACGCCAGCGTGTATCAGAGCTGTACACGCCGGCGTTACAGCAGGGCTGCCGGACACTTCCCATTCATTTCTATGGGAGCCGGCATGCGAGCGCTCCCCATAGAAATGAATGGACTGCTTTTTTCCATTCATTTCTATGGGGAGCGCTCGCATGCCGGCTCCCATAGAAATGAATGGGAAGTGTCCGGCAGCCCTGCTGTAACGCCGGCGTGTACGGCTCTGATACACGCTGGCGTTCCGTAGTGTGAATGCACCCTAAAAGCGCTACGATGATAAAGGTGCAAATCGCTTAAAGGAGTTTCCCCATCTTGGAAGGATATTCTCTATCCTGTGGACTGGGGGGGTAACTTGCAGATCACTGTGGGTCCCCCACTTATCAGGAGAATAGGAATTTTTGACCCTTGTGAATGGCGTTGTAGCCCGGGCAGCACGTACCGCTCCATTAATTTCAATGGAAGTGACATAGATAGCCGAGTGCTGTACTTTGGCTATTTTCTCCCTGCTCTCCTGACCGATCTCCTCTGATCTGCAACTTATAACTTGCTATGATGGTAAAGCTCATTTAGGCTAAGGCCTCACGTTGCACGATACAGCTAAAAAACACTGTGGGAACTTTGCATTTTCTGCAGTGTTTTACATTGCATCTTTGCTGTTTTACTTCTGTATTAAATCTATAGGGAAAAGGCATGCATTGCCGCATATAAAATTGACTTGACTTTTCTGCAGCATCCTCATGTCTGCAGCTGACAGTTGGCAGCCACAGGTGGGCAGGTGCGTCTTGTCGGCCAAGCTGTTCCTGGGCAGTGGTATACTCATGTAGCTCTTCCTGGTATTGGTGGTATGACAATACTGCATAGTTCTGTTACTGTGCTCCGACCTGCAACAGGTAAAGACAACTATGGGCACACAGGATGATCACTTGGTGCGGGCACAAGACACCATGTACCAATCACATTGTACATTGCATTACCCGCACTCATGTGCTTATGTCACATTCCCTATGTCCCTGTACACACAGGAGCCAGTGTTGATGTCATGCTACCATGGAACCTTATGCTTTCCTCTGTGTCTATGCCGTGTAGATCAGGCAGCTGAGTACGTCTTGGGTTTGCAGCTCCTATTGCAGATATTGCACATCTTGGTACAGAATCTTGGACAATGAAGAATGTGAAAGACGACATTCGGTATCATCTATCTATCTATGTCATTATCTATCATCTATCCCATTATCTATCTATGTCATTATCTATCTATCTAAGGGTCATTCGATTTTTGGGAGCACTGCAAGTTTTTGTTTCTTTTCTTTTGTGTCTATATATATATATATATATATATATATATATATATATATATCTAGTACAAAAAGAGAGCAGCACTATGTAAATATGCACAATGGGTGTAAACTTTCAGTCAGTGGCAAAATGATCATTGTAGCAAAGTAAAAAAGAGGCAGCACTCCAAAATTGATTGACACTCAGGACCCACTCAGACCAGCTGGTTGATGAGGCCTCAGTTTTCAGGTGAATGCTGCCGCCTCTTCACTGGATGCATACCTCCCAACTGTCCCGGATTCCGCGGATTCGGTGTCCTGTCCCATGGTCCCGGTTGGCATGTCCTGATTTCAACTCATCGGCGTCCGGAGCCTAGAGAGAAGACTTCTGGGAAAGTCGGGCATGATGTTCAGGGTGCTTCCCATAGAGGGCAGCATAACAGAGGCACTGTCTCCCGGTTTACATCTTGGGAGACAGATTTGCATATTCTTCCCATGTTCCTTTGCACTAAAGATATATCATACATCCCCAAGGCCAACCAATAGTGCCAGAAGGTAAAAGCGGATGTGCATACACCTGCCTTACATTTCTCATCCTTGGTGGCCATTGCTCTGGTGAAACGGCTTGATGGTCAGAGTGAAGGGGAATAGCCTGCCTCCAACTTTACGAGCTAGTACAGTGGTAGGTAACGTACAGCACTCCAGCTGTTACAAAACTACAACTCCCAGCATGCATACTTGCTCTGCTGTTCTTGGAACTCCAATGGAGGATGTTGGGAGTTGTAGTTTCACAGCAACTTGAGAGTCAAGGTTCCCTACCCCTGGGCTAGTATAATGGCTTGACGAACCCACCTTCCTAATGTGTCCCTAATCGGCCTGCTATCCTTATCTACCCTGCAACTTAAACAAGCTGCAGGATTTCCTTCATTCTTTGGTGCGTTCCAGGTAATGAAATGATACGTCTTCTCACATCAAGGCAATAGTATTCTTTATTATTATCGTTTTTCAGAAGGAATGGAGCAGGGATGTAACTTTACAGGCTACAGTTATAGCAATTGCTCCTGGGATCCAGACCTTGAGGGGGACCCATAACACAAAATTTAACAATTTTATAAATGGCACAGGGGAAAGGTGCCCCATTACAGATTTTGCATTGGGCTCATGAGCTTCCAGCTAGACTTCTGAAGGGGAAAGCAATTTCTGGAGATCTGTGAAACAGAGGTTACCTGGGGTAAAGAGGCAGGAATGGCTTTACCCTAATACTTCTCCCTTGTGCTAAATTCACTCCTTTAGTTAAGTCTCTAGTTTGTAGGTTAAGGGTTTAAGTTAAAACCAGTACAGATATGATGGCTTTATACCTTTATTTAATGCAAACATAAAAACATTTACTACAAAGTGACAGCCGGGACATACATTATGCTTCTTTAAAGAAAATCTGGCACCACCTCTGGGGCAGCATAAAGACGCAGACACTGAATTCAGCTCCATGCCATTGAAGAACTTTATATAAAAAAATACTATTCGTTGCATCACACTGGAGGAGACATTTGTGATATTCATGGGACAGGATATTCAGACTAAAGAAGAGGGAAGGAAGAGGAATCTGGCAAATCATGAATATAATGGATGCTATCCTCAGTGCCATGCAGCCAAGAACTAAAGTACACACCACACAACTTTATAGACAGCACCGAGACCAGCAGTCTGGTCACTTCCTTATGCTCAGACACATGGCAGAAAAAGTGGTGGTGAGATTCCTTTTTAACATTACATTTAGTGAAAGAATAAGCACATTGCTATTGCATAAGATTCCCCGAATTCATACAGTATAAAAATTGAGTTTTCCTTTCTCCCAGAAACGTATTCTGAAGTGCCCAATGTGGGCTATGCAGTATAGGGAAGAGATGCTAATAACATGGTCCTTATTCAAAGAACTGAATACTTTTGTTGGAGCCATTTCTCTTACAAGAAACCAATATGGTTACCAGACTAGCATGGAAGAGGGAATTTAGTCTTCTTATAGGACGATCCAGATGTCCATTGGTGCTTATGGAATGCTAATACAGTTTTCTGAAAGTATGCCAAATCAGATTTATCCAGCACATTTAGAAATGTCGCAGTCATCGCTGTTCTGCCAAGTACTTGCCAAACAGTTATAGAACAGAATGCAGACAGTTCTAGCTTACTCTCTCTACAATAATGCAGGACATACACATAAGATTAATGAAGTCCAAATTTGCAGACTGGCAGATGACCATCTAATGTATGACTGTTGGGCTTGCATTTGTAGCAAAACCTACTAGGTGCATGTCAAAGCTCATCATGCAGATAGGTAAATTCTCTGGCAGAAATATAGCCATCTTTATCTTCATCTTCTTTGTCGAATATTCCCTCAACCAGGACATCATGATGACTATCATCCACAGAGTTACCGTGTTTCCCAAACTCTGCCTTAAGGTAAGCCCTTACCTGAATATTCGGAGGGGGGAAAAAAAAAATAAAAAAAAAAAATTATTTTTTGTAGAATAAAATGTAGTATAAGTGTATTCTTGCACATTTTTCACACAATTAGGCCATAATATCATTGCTATAAGACAAAATGACTCCAGTCTATAACACTTGTTCAATTCAGGAAATGAATATGGTTAGTTGGAGCATTGCCATAATTCTTGATCCACTGGTGCGCCTTATAAATTGTCAACTATTTGGCAGCATCTCTTGCCATGTTGGTGAAGCTTGCCCTCCAAATGGAGAAGTCTTACCGCTGAAAAACAGCCATTGTAGGTTGGAACCAGGAAAGCAAATTGAGGTTGTGCATAAGGAGGCATAGGGTACCTCTCTCCTCAATATGAAGAGAGTAGACCAATACATACATTATAAAGGGGGCTTGGTACTGATTAGCCATTGGGGCCCAGGAGCTTTATGTTACACCTCTAGCTCAAACCATAACTATGGAAAACTAGTAATTGGTTCCAAAGACTTCAAAAAGAATACTAATTTAATAATCGATATAGCAAATTCTTAAACACAAGTCAGTAAGAGCTGCTGGAAGTTACTTCGTTACTTTATGTGATGCTGACAGACGCTTTTTCAAAAATATATCTTGAAGCTTCTCTCACCTGGTGTCCAAAGAAGCAGATCATCCAGGCACATGTAAGAGTACAGAACATGTAGTACTGCCCTATACTGTAGATGGGCACTACTAATTAGTCAATTAGTGCAATAACCCAGGAAAGACCACTGTATCCTGAGTCCATTGTAACTTGGGGATCACTGTTAAGACAATCAACTTACGCTAAGTTGACACTAGCATTAGGGCCCCTTCACACGGAGGATACGCTGGCTGATTCTGAACGTTTAAACGTTCCGAATCAGCGGCGTTTAAAACAGATTCCATTGCTTTCTATGGGATCCGGCATACGTGCGCTCCACATAGAAATGAATGGGCTGCTTTTTTCCATTCATTTCTATGGGGAGTGCACATATGCTGGCTCCCATAGAAAGCAATGGGATCTGTTTTAAACGCCGCTGATCAGAATCAGCCTGCGTATCCTCCGTGTTAAGGGGCCTTAGGGTGGACCTAAAACAGCTGCTTAAAAAAAAAAACAGTTGTGCAGAATGTGGGACAGTCTTGTACAGAGACAAAACGCTAGTGTGGGCCTACAGTGACCTCTATTATAGAATTGTCTAACCACTGTTCAAGCAATGCCGCCCCCGAGTACCTCTTGTGTCACCCCTCTTAAGGATATGTTTCCTTCTACTCTTAGCTGTTCTCCTGCTCTTGATGACTGCTTGATTCCATTATATTCCTTACCTTACTTATGCTCACACAGAACACTATGGAGAAGGGAGGGAGAATTTCCTTACAGCTAGATTTTTTTTTTCCTCATTCTGTGCACTAGAATCCTCTTATCTATAACCTAGCAGTCTTAAAGTAGCTTAAGAATAGGAGAGCAAAGAAACAGCAAAATAGAGTCTCACTCCTCTCTTCATAGACCAATATGAAGAAAGTAATGGCCTGGAAGGGGAGAATTTTTTCTTTTTTAAGCTCTATTGCAAAACTTATGAAAAGTTGTATATAATTGGAGGTACACTTTAAAGTTTCATAGCAGTTCCTTGAATTTAGTTATTAAAAGTTCAAACTCATCTGTATCCTTCATAGTTCACTTTTCCATAACACACAAAAAGGCACAGGAGCCAGTATTTGGACCCTTTAACTTTACCTCTTCTTTAGACAGTTTCCAGTCATCATTCAGATCCATTTCTTGGAAAGACTCATGGGACCTTGGACCATTTCGGATCTCCATAAGGCTAATATTAAAGATTAGAGTACTCTCTGGTGGAATTTTTCCTAAAACAAAAACCATTAAGAGTAGACACAGTTTAGAGGCTGCACAATCATGAGGGTGCTCAGAAATATTAGAGTGATGTACCTGCCCTCACTGGAAGTGTTCCTTCCAAGGATTTACTTATCCCTTTTTCACCAATCTGGATACTTTGGGAAGGGGGGGGTAGCAGTTATTATAAGTGCAAACACTTCGTATATAGGTTCCTGCGACCCTGGATTTTCAACTTACCAGTCAAAGGTAAAAGCAATACAAAACATTTCTAGTTTTAGAGATTTAAAGAAATACTTTTCTTTGGTTTATTAGAAATCTTCTAGCAGCTGCAATTGAGAGAGTTGTCCACTTCCTTCTGGTCCTCAGCTGTGTCATGTGACCAACATTAAGACTCTCCAGCTATCAGCACCTTGTGTATGGACATGATTCAGTTTCGCTGTTCTTTTCTAGGGTGTTCACATCAAGACTTATGGGAATGGACTTCCTGTCCACATGCAAGACGTTGTGAAAGTCAGAGTGCTGGGCACATGACATCTGAGGACCACAAGGAAGAGTTGATAACTTGAAAACAGACACTTAAGAAAACTAGCAGACATTTCAATTTGCATATTTCTAACAGGTCAGGGAATAAACACTTTTACTAGAGTTCCACTCGATATATAAGTGAAAGTTGTTGAAATACTATTGAGGCCTTAATATATAAAAATATGACTGTAGCTTTATCCTGAGGCCTGCTCTAGCCAAGCAACAAGTACATGGCTAAATCTGCCAGGACCCAGATATATGAAGAAGCAGGCAGATGTTAGAAAAAGCTTGTATGGTTATAGCATACTTCCAATCCATGCCATATATCGATGTGAGATATACTGTAGCTTAGGTCATGTTATTGTACAGGTGGGTTCACACTACCATTATTTAATGTCCGTTGATCGTGTCATACAACGAACATTAAAGAGGACCCTTTCACCACTTCCAACTCTTTATATTACATTTAATAGGTGCTAGTAGAGACTGTAAATAGAATATGAAGCGCTAAAACTGTCAGAAGGGTTATATCAAACAGAAGGCAAGGGGTGCGAATCCAAGCTCTGACACTGCCTGCCTCCAATTGGAGCTGGAATCATTGAAGCGGCGCCTATTAATAGATGCTAAAAACTTGAAGTGATGGAGGTGGTGAAAGATCCTGATTAAGTGACCAGTGCAGAATGAGCCAACCCTCAAGGAGGAACTGACAGAGAGAGGAGGCTCTGACTGTGTCCATCACTCTAATACTGTTAATGTCCATTGCTCTCATCCTATGATAGATAAGAGCAACAGACGATCATAATGGTACCGTGAACATCCCCTAGAAGTGTTACCATGCAGAGTGAGAGACAGCTCAAACTTTACATATAGAGTACTCAAGGTTGGGGGGGGACCCCACAACATACAATTTAACGAGACTTTTTAAAAGCTATGCAAGGTAGCCATGGAAGTACATTCAAGATCTGCCACCATAGCGTACCTTTAAGTAGAACCTTTGAGGCAATTCGTGCAGTGAAACAAGCTTACCGGTTATAGCAAGTGCATTGATAAGAGGGTGGGGATCCACATGCATGAGATCTGTGAGGACGTAGAGGTGCTTTCCAAAGGAGCACATTCATGAAAGACCAGAACACACTTTGGACCAAGTACAACACAAACAGAAGAGGTTAGTGAAGAAGTAGTGTACATATGGTAGGTATGGTGAACAGTTGTACTGATTATTTTTTACTCTACAAATACTATAGCTAAATTTGTGTGAATATAATCTACATTGTGGTAGAAAGCAGTGAACATACAAAGTAAGTGGCAAGTGAGTATAGAATGATAACAAGGGGCTACCTTCTACCGTTGTAACCCCAAGAGTCCTGTGAGGTCTGGCCAAATCACCACCACCATGTTGCAAAGAGAATACCCACCCACAAATACCATTTCATAGTACACATTAGTTGAGTTAGGTAGGGCTAGTAGTCCACAGGCTAGCTAGGGAAACAGGGAGGGGAATCATGGTAGTTGTAGGCTAAGACAGCAGGAAGCTACCTATGTAAACAAATGAAGAGGATGCCAGGAGAACCCCTTTAAGTCACACCCCTTTAACAAAACACAAAAAGTGTCACAAGCGTGGTGCACAGCACATACTAATGCACATTTGCCCCAAAAAATAAAAATTGTAAGTCTGCCCCACTGTACTCTACCCAAGTTACAGAATACAAGGTTACTGTTAAAAGCTGAATTCACAGTTCACTCATCTCAGATTTATAGACTTCTCTTCCTTTGGGGATACACATCCTTGAAAGTCTACCCTTAAAGGATAAATATTTTTATGGCATTATCCTTTATCTATAGCTATTGCTGAGGTTTTGGGTTCTCACAGGTGTGACATAAATCTTATCCCTGCCAAGCTGAATGTAGACATGCCCATGCAGATTGCAACGAATCCATACTACCATTCACTTCAACGGCATTGCTGGAGATGGAGCCAGAGCTGTCAGTTACAAGTCAGTAAGCGTTACTCGCTTCACCAATCCTCTGCTGATGTAGTCTCAACGCTTACCCAGTCCACAACACGTGGTGGAGTCTATAAGCAGAAATACTTGAAAATGCCCACTCAACCCCACAATTGGCTAATAAGGCATTTCCTGCATAATGGAACAGAAAACAAAGTAAAGACTAGTCTGGACCCACTAATCATAAGAAAAGTGAATTGGCGAGAGGAGTAATGGTTATTAACCGAACCTGACGCTTTTCTAAACAAATTTCTCTTGACAATCCACTGTAACACTATAGTAAAAAGCAAATGTAAGCAGTCACACGACCTCCTAATTCCCCTTCAAAATAAGTGTATGGGCCCATCCACTTTACCGATTTACAGCGAGCCATCTAGATGGTGGAAGGCCCATTTCAGGCATTGTGAATTACTCAAGTTGAAAGGCAAGTATACTTCATTTGTTTCTAATATTTTTGATGAAAATAATAATAATAAAATATATATATTTAATTAATTTTAGCACTAGAACAGCGTTACCTTTTCCTTCTTTACCATATGCCAGAGCAGGGGGGATGGTTAGCTTCCGTTTCTCGCCGACACACATATCTTTCAAGCCTCTGTCCCAACCTTTAATAACTTCTTTGATACCCAGCGTAAACCACACAGGCTGACCATTGTTCTCCACATATCTGTAAGTGACAGAAGCAAGAATAACTTCACCTTATACAGTGGAGAGCTAAATTGTTATAAATCAGTGATCACAAGTTATTTTGGAGTTAGAGGCCCATTTCCATGTAGCAGTTTGCAGCTATTTTGGAGACAGAATCCTATTTGATCAGAATCTACCACCCACTGTTTTTAATGGGAGGCTGTACCAGGCCCTTTTTTAGGGTACTGAAACCGAGTCCTGCTTGATCTTCCACAGAACCCACGGTGTTAGGGTGCATTCACATGGAGTATACGCTCACTGATTCTGAACGTGTAACTCGTTCCGAATCAGTGGCGTTGAAACAGATCCCATTGCTTTCTATGGGAGCCGGCAAAAAGAGGCGCATTATACGAACATGCCATTGAACTCAATGGCTAACTACATTGTACATGTGTATTTTTGCATGTGTAAAATGGACAGAATACACGGAGCGTAAACTCCATGTGAATGGGGCCCTTACACGTTCAGAATCAGTGAGTATATACTCCATGTGAATGCACCCTAAGGCTACTGCCCCATTATTTGAAGCCAACTGGCAGGAAAACAAGTCTTTCTACCATGGCTTATACAGTCAGAATTTGGAAGGGCGGTTGAAAAGAGCCATAAGTTACTCTCAAAATTCTGTTTTCTGAGTGATGGGATTTACACACACACACACACACACACACACACACACACACTTGAAGTGCTAGTTAGTGGCGTAGTGAATTTAACCATGTCAAAGTGAAAAATATAAAGCTTTTAGGCTACAACCCCACATGGCATACCACAGTTAAAAATGCTGCAGAAAAAAAAAATTGAGTTTTTTTCTACAGCATTTTTCTCTACCGTTTTTCAGCACTGCTCAGTCAGGCATGTAGGTTTTTAGAATGTGGAGGAAATTTGTCCAGAGACAGGCAGCTCCACATTTTTTTTTTTTTTGCACACAGAACTCCTATGTTCTGCAAGTCAGAATGATAAATAAGCCACTTACAGATCAATGACATGTAGGAGACTTTATGGCTAGAAGTGAAAAATGACAGTGGCTTGTTACAGCTTGATGTGTTGTTAACACGGATACATTTGTGATTGATGCTACAGATCATACTAGAAACTTGTTACAGTTGTTGCCCAGTCTTAAATAGATTTATCAAACTTATGAGCCATCCACCCACAGGATAGGTCAGTAGAATGACTTGTGGTGGTCTGACACAGGACCCCACATAGGTGAGCTGTTCTAGCAGCGTCTCTCCTATTCACGTAATAGGTGTGGCATTGAATGGAGTCCCCACAAAACAGAAGACAGGGCTGCTGCCACTGTGTGGGACCCCACAAATATACTAATAGCAAATAATGTGAATGTCATCATGTAAAGAGGGAGGAGAAAGAAAAAAAAAAAAACAACATATACACACACACCACATCTTGGGGCCAGACAACCCCTTTAAAAAAAAACTCTAAGGTACACTGGCAGCAGAATGAGGCTTCTACATTTGGTGACTGCAGTGGGCATAGTGGTCTTAGGGATGGTTCACACGGGGGGCAATGAGGCAGATTTTGATGGTGGATTTCACCTTAAAATCTGCCTCCATACAATGATGGTCTATGGAGACCGCTAGCTTTTGTTTTCTGCTTGCAGTTTTTTGCGCCGCCGTTTGGTAGAAATCAGGGTTTTCGTCGGTATGCAAATTAGTTCTCTCACAGCACTGGGGGCGGTCCTCAGAGCTCAAACAGCACTGGGTGCATCCCCAATGCTGCGAGAGAACTCTCCTGCGCCGCCTCTGTCTTCTTCTGGAACAGCCTCTTTACTGGTCTTCTTCTGGCGCTGGGGTGAAACTTTTACGCATGAGCAGTCGGCTCTGCCATCATGCACATGACCATTTTCTTGTGGCTGATTACCACAGCTTACTGTGTAAGCAGCCACAAGAAAATGGCCACTTACACCAAGTGGGCATGTGGAGTCAGCTCTGACCGAGGCCTGACGGCTGAGCCAACTGCGCATGCCTAGAAGTTTGAAGCCAGCACCGGAAGAAGACGCGAGAGGCCGTTCCAGAAGAAGATGGAGACGCCACTGGAGATTTCTCTCGCAGCATTGGGGACGCGACCAGTACTGCAAGAGAACTCATTTGCATACCAAGGAAAACCTGGATTTCTACCAAATGGCGGCGTGGAGAAGAAATCTAAAGGCAGGAGAAGAATAGCCTTTCTTAAAGTTATTCCTACGTGCGATCGAAAGAAAAGTGTCATTTTAATGATAGGATTCCTTTAATAAGATGTTGTCCAGGATCTTAGCCCATTGCAACAGTTCAGATAAACTCCGCCACATATTGGTTTACTTTGGTTGACGTGTAAACGAGCAGTGAAGTCTAGCGCTGATGCCCCTGCAGCAATCCCAGCCAGTGCAGGGGACAATAAAGCAGCTGCTGAGAGTACTCACGTGGAATAGAACTTGGTCCCGTTACTTTCTAGGAAGCCCTCGGAGTGCACGAGCAGCATGTCACCATTCTTGGTCTTCCTCTTGCACAGGAAAGGTTTCTCCAGGACTTGGATCTGCACCTCGGGGTCTCTGATGAGCGCGGCGCCGGCACAGGCCAGCAGCGCAGCCAGTAGTAGCAGCAGCCTCATGGTGCTCCTGTGTCAGCGGCTCCTCCAGCACATAGCACCGCGCTCCCCTCGGCGCCAGCAGACGTGGCACGGCCCTTCTATAACTTTCTATTGCTTTAGGGACATTTAACTATACAGCGTTCTCCGTATTGGCTGAGAAGGTGGGCGTGTTTATAGAGGGCGTACCTTACTGGTCAATAGTGTTAGTCAGCTGATCAGGCTGTGATCTGTGATTGGCTAAGAGCACTTCCAGGAAGCGACTGCTGGGTGGTGACAATGGGACAAGGGGATTGTTTGTGCTCTGCTGATGGAGACGTAGAGGGGCGGGCTGTGACGCCTGTACCGCGTAGTGTGCGCTGCAACTGGCGCTGCTTGTTGCTATTCACAACGGAAATGCGCTGAGCCGCCTGTCACTGTCTGCCCTATGACCAGCGCTGGAGTGGAGCCAAGTAGTGCTAGGAAGCTGGCACGTTACCTCAGGGGAGACATGCCGGAGTCCGGGCCATGTGAAGCGGATTTGTCCCCCAGCAACATGGAAGGGATCTTATACAAGTGGACGAATTACTTGAGCGGTAAGTGCCGGACAGGACAGGGCATGGAGGCTGCTGCTGTGTGCTGGACTACAGATGTGTCTGCCAGATCATAGTGACTGTTCTTCTATTCAACCCAAGCAATCAGGAATGTATTTCTGGGGCGGGGGGTCCTAAATCCTGGTGGGGCCCCTGGACCACATAACATGACACTGGTGCTATAGATGGCACACACTGTACTATCTGGGGAATCCTTATATCAGGGCCCATGAGCATGTAATAAGTTTGGACATCGCTCTAGTTTGCCTTAAATCTATTGTACCACTCAGTGTTACCACTGTACAGCCGACAGGCACAATACCGTCACCTGCCTGTGACATAAATATGTATAGATCAATATAAATATGGAACAATTCACATTGATGTTTGTAGGGAAGAGACTTCAAGAGTCATACATATCCAGCAGGTGTAATGGTACAACTAGGTGTGTCTTCTGTAAAAGTTCTGGAGCAAGTCATTGAAATTCTGGTTCTCCATCGTGGCTATCTGAAGTATACTACGTTGTAAAGGCTTGTGCACACATCACTGCTATCAGTAGGTATTTTGTGAGGCCATGCTTCTAGGGAAGAATAGCGCTATGACTCTGTGGCCCATATGACTAGTCACTAGCAGACAAGTACCCTGGCATTCAGCAACAATGTCACATCACTCTCCCTTGGCATAAGCCCTTAAGATGGCTCATTCTTATTTTAGAGACTCTTTATATCTTCCTTGCAAGTTTTCATGTGTTAAAGGGATTGTCCTTTTTTCTTTTTCTTTTTTTAGAAAAGAATGGGTTTGAAGAAAATAAAAAGCCATTCTTTCCTTACCGATTCCCACTACTGGCATTCTGACACTTTCCAGGACCCTTCCTGCTTGAGACTTTTGTGGGCCGTCTTGACACGCAGAATGTACCACTCATCCAAGCACTCGCATAAGTGTTACACTGCGGTGGCCATTTATTGGTTGATCAGTCATTCCCTGGGTCTCAAGACGGGCCAGGAAGTAGGTAGCAGTGTGGGATCGGGATCCATTGGGAAGGCAGTGTCAGGATCAGTATGAGTGCCAAAACAAAAAATCGTTCTATTTGTCCTGAATTCACAGTTTGAGACCAATGTGGCTGCACGGAAACCCCCGACCGTAAAGGAGTATGAAAATTGAAAAAATCCAAGAAAAAAATTCCAGCATGCCACCAATTAATATCCATCTTTATAATACATTGAAGTAAAAGTTATATTTTAGATAATTGGTGGCATGCTGGAATTTTTTTCTTGGATTTTTTCGATCAGTATGAGTACTGATTCTTGTATTTTTAAAATATTTTTATAAATTCAGTGACCTGTAGAAAGGGAATGTCCTACAATAATCATTCATTAATCAAAATCAAGGTAAAACATTCAATTAATCATAATATTAAGTTAGGTCATAATTGCTCAGGCTTAGAATTTAGGTAAGTAATATATAGGACACAAGGTATTGTGTATGCTGACGGAGTGCACTGGAGATTTGTATTGTCATTAGGTTTCAATAACAATGAAATATTATCTGTTACAAGTATTAGCGTTTCCAGCATAGTTGTTCCATGTTTTTGAATAACTTCTAATAACTTAGGTATATAACGCAGTGCAGCAGAAAAGTATAAGACGTGAAGTATAAAATTTTTCACGGTTGTTGCTTTTGACATGTGAATCGCCTTACTTGTTATAATAACCTGCCGACACTTTTGGCTGCTTGTTACCTCAATAACAGGTGGTGCTGCTGTCACTGGTGTCCCTGTTTCCATGACTTCTTTGTTTCTTCAGGTAATTATTACTAAGATCTTAAGGCAAGGCCTTTATTTCTCTTCTATTCTTTGACACAAACTCATGAGTCAGCTGTCAGCCAAGTGCTTCCAAGAATGTAGGAAAGATATCACTTTTCAGAGGAACGAGCCTACAGAAGTAATAATTGCTGAGAGATGCAGAAGGTTGTTGACCATAGTCCATCCTTTGGTAGTCAACTGTGCTAAAAGACAACTATTGAAGACGATGTTCCATACCATATAAGCTATGGCGGCATGTCCTTCATAAAACTGTACCATCATGTCTAGCAAACAATGACCTCAAGAAGGAAACTAACTAATGGCCTATAAGGATGTATGTATCTCCACTTGTATAATTCAAAGAAAATTCAGGCAGCATTCCCAAGTTTAGCAAAAAAAAAAATGCAAAAATAAGTCTCTTTAATTCATGAGCGATGTTTCGGTTCAATCAAGATCATTTCTCAAGCCTCTTGTATAGCTATGAGACCTTTCTATCATCTGGAAGGATCGCCACACTAATTTTGGCATAGACAACCAGTATTACAACCATAAATTAATTATTACGGTGCAGAGACCACTGAATCGGGATGACCAACTCTTCCCAGTAAAGTGCAATACTCTCAGCTGAGCCAAGGCCAACAAACATGCGATGACTAGAGGAATCCGCATCAAGAACACTGTCAAGACCTACCTTAAAAAAGACAAGGCCAGCATCACCAGCTGGGAATGGCTGCAAAAACCCATCCCATGACCCATCAGTGAGGCAGACGAAACATGAAAAGGGAGAGGACAATTGCAGAAAAAGCAACTCTTAAGAGAACCTACTGTCCCAAGATCTGTTTGACTCTTCAGCCTTCTCACAGTACAGACTACAGTAGATGGGCATCATTCTCATTTCAGGCGATTGTGGATGATACTGGTAATGTGTGCTGGTTTATCATTAGACTTTCTACCAGCCCATGGTAAATATGTTGTACTTGTGGGCAGTGGCGTAACTACCGTGGTAGCAGCTGCCACAGGGCCCGGGCCATTAGGGGGCCCGGTGACAGCCGCTACCGCTGCGGTTTTTTTTAAATAGGCAGTTACGGGCCCTATTCACTTGCCGATCCCGGCTGGGGTTAATACTGTGTGCAGGGGACACTATTGGGGTTAATACTGTGTGCAGGGGCCACTATTGGGGATAATACTGTGTGCAGGGGCCACTATTGGGGATAATACTGTGTGCAGGGGCCACTATTGGGGTTAATACTGTGTGCAGGGGACACTATTGGGGTTAATACTGTGTGCAGGGGACACTATTGGGGTTAATACTGTGTGCAGGGGACACTGTTGGGGTTAATACTGTGTGCAGGGGCCAGTAAGGGACATAATAGAGTGCGGAGGAGGGGGTCGGTCGAGGTCTTCGGCGTCAGTTGGGATGGGGGGGGGGGCCCATGTCAAAAGTTCGCCACGGGGCCCCGCCATTCCTAGTTACGCCACTGCTTGTGGGGGTATTTTCTGTTTTGCTGTAAAAAGATGGGTTAATAGTATGGTTATATGATTTGTTGTATTGGATACCTCACCTGCCTTTTGTTATTATATACAAATATTATCATTGCCAAGCGAGGTGGAAATAGTTGTGTCCCCGATCATTGCCAAATAATTGTGTCCCCCGATTCTATAACATCTAGAAAAGCACTTCTGGTGTCATTTGAATACTGAGAGTATATGTGGCATCTGAAATTCGCTTCCCGGCTGTGTTTATAACTATGATTTCTCGGTTTCTATTACAGCTAGAGCTGTAAGATTGGTAGCATATGAAAGCGGAGACTCTGAGCCGTCAGTCTTATCTGGATTATTGGTTTATGTGTTATTGATATAGTTTCACTGTGGTTTAGTATGTTCAGCTGCAGGCATCATATATAGATTTATCACATGTGACTGACTTGCTATGGATGGAATATAATATAAGGACAACATTCACGGCTGGTTATCTCACACTGGTAACATGTTTCTAAGATGAAGCCGTCCACATTTGGCTCCCTCTCTATTCAGCCCTGTAGTAATATTTATTTATGGTGGGTCTGTCATGTCCTACACCCTGGGCAGCCTTAGCAGTGTGATCATTGTGACGCTTGTACTTGACCGTTCCTTATGTTAAGCTGGATAACCTTGTGGTATTAAAGGGCAGTTATATGACTACAGCTTTATCATTGTATAATATAAGCATTCTGCAATTTTTTACTATACTTCAATTTTTAGTTTGTTTTTAATACCTCTGCTTGCTGCTAATGAATTTCTGACATTATATCCGTAGCTTCCAAACCAACACATACCCAAAACCTCTTTACTGTCCTAATAATTGACTGCAATGAATCAGCGTTGGTAAAATGTATTCTTCTTGAGTCCAAGTTAGACTGAATACAATTGTAGCAAACCTTCAGCAGTGTGAAAAGACTTTTTGTTAAAGGAGCTGTTCAGGATTTAATTTTTTTTGTAATGACCTTCCTTAGGAGAGGCCATAATATCTGCTTGGTGGGAGCTTTCAGGCAGCCACTGCACAGATAAGCTGTACATACCAGCTGCCATATCACCCCCAGATCAGCTTACACTTCCAAAGACAATACTATGCACTGCCTGGAGCCAGCAACAGTCTATACTGTAAATCGACTTCCATTGAAGTCTTGCTGTGTATAGTATGGGCGTTGGAAGCGACGCCATAGAGCTGATCCAGCACAGCTGTGTGGGGCGTGGGGGGAGTTCATCTGAATGCTGTCAAAACATGTATGAACTGAATCTTTAAGTGTAGCAGAATTATTGCAGAAATTCTGACGTGTCCTACAGTGACGTGCACTTTAGGTGAAGTGTCTTCTTATTATTAATTATAATAATAATAATAATAATAATAAGACACTTCACCTAAAGTCCACGTATATATTACTAATATCATTGTTATAATAATAATAATAATAATAATAATAATAATAATAATAATTAATAATAATAAATAGTAATAACAATGATATTAGTAATATATACGTGCACTTTAGGTGAAGTGTCTTATAATAATAATAATAACAATGATATTAGTAATATATATATATATATATATATATATATATATATATATATATATATATTCTTGTCCTCTGAGAAGTGGATCTCAATTGTGTGGGGGGCAGAGAATCTTTATGCAGGACCCAACAACTATAGATCTAGACAAATTTGGTATAGCGATAGGTATAGCCGAGCCTTGTTGCTCTTGGCAATAGCACTTCCTTGTGCAGAATAGCTTTAAGCAGGGTATTGTAATAGGAAGCTTGGGTTTAATTATTTTACCTTTTATGCAATTTATGATGGGTTGTTTTTTGTTTTGTTTTTCAAGTTTTTACAAAATACACTACAAATGTCATCTCTACATAGAGCAGTAGGGAAGGAGAGTATTGTACCCCTATATTTGGCCATTGCACTTACAGACTCCCCTTCTACTAAAATAATGTGCATTATCATGTAACAGTAATAGTTTGGTTAAAAAATTGTAATGCAATGTTTCTTATGATTTCCTCTAGGGTGGCAGCCAAGATGGTTTCTTCTTTGTGGAGGAATTCTCTCCTATTACGACTCGAGGGAAGATGCCTGGAAAGGTTGTAAGGGAAGCATCCAGATGGCTGTCTGTGAAATTCAAGGTATGTATCTGGAAATGAACAGTGCTGTAAAATTGCTGATCTTGCTAACTTGAAAATGTAGTATTATATGCCAACATGGAAATGAGTGGCCATCCATGTACCAAGAGTCCACCAGGGCAGGAACCACTGTTACAAAGCCGTTCTCATTGTGGTATATAAAGGGTGATTCTAAGCAGAGGACTCTCCTACCTACCCTAATAGAAAGTATATGCAGTTTTTGTCTACTGGATACAATTTTTGTCTTCATGAAGAAAACCCCTAAAAATCCAGTGTTAAGTATTGTGAATTCAGTCTTGTTGGATTTCCTCATAGTAGCGTTTTATGAGGACAACTTCTTTCCGTATGTCCTTTTAGGGTACACGGACATCTTGGAAAGGGGTCCTCCACTTGGGACCCCACTCTATGATCCAGAACAGAGAGCTGCTCTGTACATTCATCTGAATAGCCGCTATGTAATACAATGGCTGCTGCCCAAAAAATTCCTGGCTGGCTGCGGCTCACCTCTGCAAAAGCTGTTTGTAGATCAGCCGCTTTATTGCTGATGGATGATAACCATACGACTATTGCCATGACTTTCTTCTAGAGCTTTGAGCTTGAACTTGTTTTCATCCAAACATTTTTGTTAGATAAAAACATGTCTGTCTCTAGAGACCTGGTTTAATTGGAGTCTATGGCTAATGTTCCCCAGGAGCTGGTATAAGGATTTATTGTAACCGTTCAAAAACATAACATGAAGACAAGTGGGGTTTCACTTATTAGACAAGAATGAAGTCATTTCCTTTTATTTCATTTATCCATGAGGCTTCTTGTAATTTTGGTTTTCCTAATGCAAAGAGATAATGCACAATAAACCATGATGTTACAGTACAGGAATAATGCACACAGTGATAAGACAGTACAAAGTTAGCAAACAGTGATGTCACAGTACAGCGACAATGAACAGCATAATATCACAGTACAGGGAAACCAATATCAAGGTGCAAGAATAGTAAATGGTAATGTCACTGTAAAGTAACGATGGACACCGATGAAACATAGGAGGGATAATAAACACTGTGATGTCATAGTACATGGACATTAAACATGGAAATATAATGCACACATGATTTCAAAGAACAGGATAAATCAGTAATGTCACAGCGAAGGAATGATGCAAAAATTAATGCAACAAAGGACATTGCACACATCAGGGGTAGCTATGGGAGTCTATAGAAAAGTATATGGCCGAAAATGGCCCAGTTCAATCTTACATGCCTCTTTCCATTGTCCATAACCCTTACTAACTGCACCTTATGCTCAAGTGTAAAGAGGATCCTTAGAATCTACCAAGTCTGAAATTAATGTCATATAGCTAGGATATGTCTATTGGTGGAGGTCTGACATCTTGAGTCCCCTCTAATCCTGAGTATACAAGGGCCACAGCTATACAGCCACCTGCTGTGCAGCAAACAGCACCATGACCTCATTGAAACAAAGGGGATGCTATACCACCTGTTTGGCCCTTGCGGGGAAGGTGGATCGGTAGCAGCAATGGTGCAGACTCAACCAGTCAGAGACAAGGACACAAAATCTGGTGCAAACTGTTTTATTTAGTAAAAACAGCAAAATAAATAAACCTTCACATCAGGTACCAAAAATAAGCAAAATAAAATACAGCCTTAACTTAAGGCAAAACAAAACTCCTGCTTGTCCGAGCTCTAACTAATACAAAGTATTGCTAACACGATCAAACAAAGCACAAGTCCCAGTCTGGTCTCACAAAAACTCAGCTCTACAGGACAGATCCAGGCACTTCTTCTCACTCCCTGGATCTGCCCTGAAGTGCAGGCTCTGCAGCCTTTTATGGCCCTGTACCGAGCCTATGACCCACACCTAGAGCTGAGGCCTATTCCAGACCTGCACTGGACCACACATAGTCACAGAGAAATCTGGGCTGATATAGCGGGACTCCAGCACTTTGCCTTTCACCTTCTCACACCCTGTAAAATGTTACATGCAATATGTTTTTTGTATTTTTTGTCTTTGTTACATGTGCAAATGCACGCATTTTTCTTGTTCTAAATGTTCGGCGGTATGTTGTTTTGGTTTTCACGTTTAGGAGGATTTGGGAAAATAGATGGCGGTTTTCAGTAACATGATCTGAATTTAGTAAAGATGAGCACAATGCCCTTTACATTGTTTTAGTATGCAAGTATCATATATTTACTAATAATATTCATATATACATTTCTGCATTGACAGTACATGCCACCGATAACACTCGGATGGATTTAGCCATTCCAGGGGAGCAGTACTTCTACCTAAAGGCCAGGACAGCAGCAGAGCGCCAACAGTGGCTCGTGGCATTGGGCTCAGCAAAAGCCTGTATAACAGACATCAGAACAAAGAAAGAGAAAGGTAAGGCTTCCTGTAATATATTAAGGTAGTACTGAAAGTGTCTGAGACTACCAACACACAGGGGGTGGAATCTATTAAGACTGGCAATTCTTATGCCAGTTTTAATTGATTCCCCAACAGGCGCTCGACTTACCAGAATTACTAAGAGGATCTGGTGTATTAGTAATTCCTGGCCATATAGGTGCATCTGATCGCAGATCTATGACAGTCAGGAACTGTCGTAGATTTGTGATGTAACTCACATGAGGGCTGTGCAATTCAGGTTAAATAATAACTGAAACATCAGGACAGTGACCTTACTGACATTAGTTGTTTTACTTCCACGTCATCCTGTCTCACACTACCATTGGCTAAAGGACATGTCATTAACTGTACGCTATACCATGAGGATTGCTGATATGTGAATAACCAAAACGCAGTGGCATATAAATACAGGGCGTGGCACGTAGAAAGGAGCGTATCCTAAAATCATTAATCGTGATCAAGGTAAAATTTTGAATAATGGTGATTTTAATTTGGGTCATAATCGCCTAGCCCTATCTCACGCCAGTTTTCTAGGACGACCTGTAGTAAATCTGATGTACTCGGGAGCCCCTGCCCCGGGCCCACCTGGAGTCCTACCCTCTAGGATAGCAGGGGCTGATATGTACTAGAATTCACCAACAATGGGCTAAATTGAAGCACGTTTTTGGCCACTTTCCAGGTGCATTAGTCAAGGTGTAGTGAGTAGAAGGTGAATAGACTTTTATTGCTGCCTGGGTTTTTTTTTTTTTTTTTCTATCTAGTTATAAAATCTTTATTGTAATGTTACTGACAGAGGAATGGAGGTTATGTGACTGCCGTGTACATTTCCTTTGTCATCTTGAAAGCTCTTTTATGTAGAATAAGGGCTAGTTCACATGGGGACATGGAGGAGGATTTTGATAGCGGAATCCACATCATAATCCTCCTCCATACAATGTTAGTCTATGTAGACTGCTAGAAAAATCAGCGAGCATAGAAAAAGAAGCAGCATGACCTTTCTTCAGGCGTTTTCCGAAAGCAATAGAAGTGAATGGGAAGCGTTTTTTACCGCGCGTTTTTTTGCAAAAAACCATGTCGCTTTTTTTTTTTTTTTTTTACAAAAACACGTGATGCGTTTTTTGCGGCCCATTCTCTTAAAGGATGGGAAAACTGCCTGAAAGCACTTTTTACAAAAAAACGCTCCACAAAAAGCGTGCCAAGATCAAAAAAACGCTTCCTAAGTAAGAAGCATTTTTTTCCGGTGCCAAAATAAGCCACCCGTTATTTACGTGTGAACTAAGCCTAAGAGTCTTTGGTAAATACGTTTTAGATAGTGGATGACTAGGCGTTGGCAAGCACTACAGAAAATATTAATCTTGTATTACATAACTAGAGAGATCATTGTGTGTGTTTTGTTTTTTCTAACCAAACATGAAAGCGTCTTAGTAATCTGGCATTATCAAGTATTCAGCATCATTGGATATCACTCAGTGTATGACAACTAGTTCTGGGAAAGCTGACAATCTTTGCATGAGAACATTTTCTGAACGCCCAGCGTTAGCTTGAAGGGTCCAAATAAAATGCAGTCCAATCTATAGGCACCATGGTATAGAATAGAATAAGCCGAGCAGATTGATATCTAGGTGGGTTTTTTTTTTTGTCAAAACATTTGGTACAATCTCATTTATTCACTGAAATATCTGCTGTTTCTATGTTGAGTTGTCCAGGAGGCGGTAGCATCAGTGATTGACAGCCCTCTCTCTCTCTATATATCTATAGTTATGGAGGAGGGGTTGTCTATCACTGATAGGACCGCCTCCCGGACTAGAAAGATGAAAACATAGAGCACAGATGTCAATATATAACTGATAGGTTATATAAAACTAGCAGGAGGACTCGGCTTCGCACAGGTATATTTAATTTTTTGTTTGTATAGTGGCCCTATAAGAATTGCCCAGTTTTGCACTCGTTTATTTTGTATGTTGTTTGTGTGTGGGTCTCTGCCCGCGACTTTGTCTGGGTGTTGTTGGCATTGATGATCCGCCTATATTCAGCAAATTGCTGCCTTCGATGGTTTGCCTGCTCCGACGTTTCAGCGGTTCTTAAGCTGTCCTGCTGCTGAACTTGTCCCTCATGCCGTGCCTGTGATTGTTCCGGCATCTCAGTAGCTTGCTGGTACGCCATATAATGAGCGTATTGTTGGCGTGATGATCTGCCTGCTCTGGCGTTTTGGCAGCTCTTAAGCTGTCCTGCTGCTGAAATTGTTCCTCACGCCGTGCCTGTGATTATTCTGGAATCTCAGCAGCTCGCTGGGAAGCCATATAATGAGCGTGTTGTTGGCATTGATAATCCGCCTGCTTCGGCGTTTCGGCAGCTGTTAAGCTGGCCTGCCGCTGAACTTGTTCCTTGCGCTGTGCCGTGATTGTTCTGGCATCTCAGCAGCTCGCTGGGACACCATATAATGAGTGTGTTTTTGGTGCCGATGATCCCCGTCAGCTCTGCTTGAGGAGAACTCTGTGACTTTTGGCTACATTCATAGCTGTTGTTGTTTTAGAATTTTGCAACAAATTAGAGTTTCTTTTTCCAAGCATGTTTAAAAGTAGCAAACTACCAATTTGGATTAAAGGTGTTTTCCCAATCAGTGTGTCAGCACTGCCTGGAGCCGATCAGATAATATGCAAATGAATGTACAGAATCCACTGAGGGTTAGCGTGTGTTTACATAGCTTCTGATAAAACCAGGTCTGTTATCTCTCTGAGATAAGCTGCAGCCAAGAGCAGTGTAATATAGTATGTAAACATAAATTCATAACAGTCATGAAGCCATGTCATTTACCAGGATAAAAAGTAGCCTATGTTTTAATTGAGGTTACAATCTATCTATGCGCCAAATTTCATTCAAATCCATTAAGCCGTTTTTGTGTGATTGAGGAACGAACATCCAAACACACAAATACTCAAACTTTCACATTTATAATATTAGTAGGACCTTTGTGGCCAAATCTACCGTGTATATCAGTCCGCTCAGCTCCTTCTACTCTATACCCTGCTGACTACAGAGTGGACTACAATCTTCATGTGACAGGTTCCCTTTATAGAGGACCTGTAACTATTTCACAATGACCTATCTTAAAGGGGTATTCCCACGTCGCATACTCGCCAGTCTTCGTTGCTGTAAATTCTTCTTTCTTCCGGCTTTGTTGCGTCATTGGTGGGCGGGGTTACATATGCAAAGCCAGTGGCGAGATGCCGCTGGCCCTGTGTGCACGCTCATAGACCAGTCTAGCCTTCACAATGCGAATACAGACCCGGCATCCGCCTCTCTCTATTACAGCGGATGCCGGGTCTGTATTCGCATTGTGAAGGCTAGACTGGTCTATGAGCGTGCACGCAGGGCCAGCGGCATTTCGCCCCTTGGCTTTGCACATGTGAATACAGACCCGGCATCCGCTGTAATAGAGAGGCGGATGCCGGGGAGTGTAGACGCCGGCACAGATGCCGGCACAGATGCATAGATGCCTGCAACATCGCTTCATGCAGGGCAGGAGCATAGCGATGTTGCAGGCATCTGTGCTGGTGTCTAACCCTCCCCGGTATCCGCCTCTCTATTACAGCGGATGCCGGGTCTGTATTGGCGGCCCCTTCCCCCCAAAGGGTAAACGACCCCCCCCTCCGGGCTCGCTCCCGTGCACTTTGCCCCTCCTCCCTCCCCCCTCAGAGCAGCAGATACATCACTTGACTTATGACCAGATAAGTCAAGGGATGTGTAAAAAAATAAAAAAAAATAAAAAAATAAAGTAATATAGCGGGCAAACAAAGCAGTTTTGCTGAAGCAATGTATTTAGGAAAAGTCTTACATTCACATTAACAAGCAGTATAGATAGGATACTTGTGATGGGACAACCCCTTTAATGAATGGCACTGAGCCTCTAGTGCAGTGTCCAGCAGAAATCCCAGATGGAAAAATCCTACAAGACTGGCTTTAGTGTCTGGGGACCCTGTTCTAGGCAATAGGATCTCTTCAGGTCAGTTGCTGGCTATCATTTGATGGATGGTTTTTCCAGACCAAAAGAACAGAGATACCAACACAGGTGTGAACATGGCATAATAGATATTTATGAATAAAGCTAGGACTGCACAGGGGCTTTGGAAGAGCAAAATAAAATCTTTGACAAGTTGCACAACCTAAAATTTGTCCCGTATTATGACTGTTTTAGAGTTGCTTTTGTATATTTTCATGACTTCTATTTCACAAGTCACAGTTGCACATGATGGAAAAGTTGCATGCAACCTGTGACCTAAAATCCAAAAAGTTTGGATTTTGTGGGAATAGTCAGTCCGCTGTCACATTATCTAATTTATTTCCACTCAACCACAATTATTGAACCCAATGCTACACTGCAATGTTGTGATGTTCATGTCACAAGATCACAGTCGTCATATGGCCCTAGGCTAAGTCACACGGCGACTACATAATAAGGGGGATGGTTGTGCCATGGCACAGGTTTAGACTGTGTATGGACACCCCACGCTGGTAACACCCAGAAAACACAATGTAAAACTAATTCAGAAGTATGAGGATTACCAGTATATGGTAACACAGAAAACAAGACCATTTAAAAGGTTTTCCATCTCCTAAATAGGGTCTAACCATTGCAATACAAATAAAAATGAATTCTGTAACAATTGCAATGAGTAGGGTAATGAAGTAGCATCTATGTATCCTTTTGGTCCCAAATGTTGACCTTCCTCAGACACAGATTGCCATACTTGTCTCCTAATACGCTGCCATGGAAAGATGTCATTTTACAAAGATCTAGCACTTTCAACACAGCATATGTGACAAGTATAGCAATTTGTGTGTGAGGAAGGTCCACATTTGGGACCAAAACCATACTTGGCCTGCTTTATTGACACACAAATTTAATGATCTCCTTCTCTTAGTGACGTTGTCCTGCATTGTGTCTTCTGTATATCACAAAATACAAAGACGTGACAGCGATGGTGAACGTCAGAATGGATGGCGGACTCCACTGCTGGCACTGACTGGCTACTGTCCTACAATACGAACGTCATTGTGCCTCTTGACATTATGGGGGTGCCAGGACAGTGGTGGCACATGAATAAGAGTACATGTACGCTGAGGGTACTGTATGTTGAGTTTTACATGCTGGACCTGTTGGTGCCCTCCATGTAATATGCTGCTCGCAGATGCTGTGCTTGACATGAAGAAGGCTTTCCGAATTATAACTACTTGTCATTATCAGATAGGCCTTGTCATTTTTCAATTAACCCCTCCGTAGCACTTCAGCAAGTAGCGTACATATTGGGCATCTGTATTTTACTGTGAATGTTATAACATGCTCAGATACTTCCATAGAAGTGCATATGAAATCTTTGTTCTACCTGGCTGCTTCTTCACATCTGATATAAGTTCTCAGGAGTTTCATGTAGCATACTGGGTGTGTAAAACCAGTTTTGCCTTTAGCAAGGACTCAACCGAAGCAATAGATATCCCTTAATTGATAGAAAGCCGATGTGCACCTGCCAAGGTTTAGGCCTCATGCCATCTTTTGCACAGGTTGTTTGGCTTATGAACATAGCATAAAATAATAAAACCAATGGTGTCTGAATATTGCACATATAAATTCAGTTAATCGGTGACTAGTTAGGAGGCTTTTACTGTGCTGGTCCGGAAGTGGAGACTGGCAGGGAACTCCTATAACATTAAAATGGGAGTGCTGGCTGATCTGTGAAGTGAGTAGCACTTGCTTTATTATTTTACATTATTCTCTCTGACTGTTTTCAACAATTAAAATTGGCCAGATATCCCATTCAAAGGGGTTCTCCAGCCCCCAGGAGTCCCCCCTTTCTATATTGATAATCTACTCATTCTCAGTATACAGTAGGTCATCTGGAGGTCTGACACCCAGTGAGATGATCTGGCCCCTGCGGACAGGTCATCACCATTTAAAAAAAAAAATTAAAAAAAATGGAGACACATTGCGGTTTTTCTTGCATTGCTTTTCACAGTCTGCAGAGTTTTCCTTGGCAGGCTTTTTGCTTCAGTTATACCTATATGGAAACTGACGACACTTTGAAAACGCAGCATCACCGATGCAGGTATTTTTAAGCAATTTATGGATGGGATTTGCCGCACAGGGTCCCGGCGTAATAGGCAAGATTTTGTAGAAGTCAATAACATGGCAAAAAAAATGCAATTTTTCTTTTTTTTTTCACTTTCACAATGTTTTCAACTTGTGCAGTTTTCACATCTGAACTGCAACTTTTGCAGTATATGATGCTCTTTTGAGGCCATCACATTGATAGAATTTAAGGTGTTCTGACATGAATAGTATTTGTCCTCTAGTCATAGTAATTGATATTACTGATATATCATTAGCAGGGCCGTGGAGTCAGTAGGCCAAACCAGCAACTCTTATAGTATTTTTCCAGACCCCTACTCTGACTCCTTTGTGAATGGCTGACAGCCATGATCAGTTTGAGGCAGTAAAGATCCTAGAATTCATTAAAAATCTAGATTGAATTCCTATGAACTAAATATTAAACCTAATATAAACAAACAATGTATCTAATTAATCATGTAAATCCAATTATTGTAGAATATAATGAAAAACACAATTTATTATTTTGTAATGGCTAAATATAAAGGGTATTAGCGTTTACTTCTTCCCCTTGTTTTATATGCCAGTTTTAATCTATTCCCTGGTGGCAGCGCCTGACCAAAATGATTAAGAGGTGCACAGGTGGTTTGTGCACCAGAGGCTGAGGCCCCACGTTGTGGAAACGCAGCTTTTTTGTTGTTGTTGTTGCAGATTTTGTTGCCTTTTTTTGAGCCAAAGCCAGAAGTGGATTGAGCAGAAGGAAGAAGTAGAACACCTTCCTATGTCAGAAACAGGGCCATTTTGTGGTCCCCTGTTCAGCAGCTAACCTGTGAGTGACTATTGCTGGCCAAATTCAGAGACTAAGTGCTCTCAATGAAATCCCACACCACACAAGGAAAGTTGGTATAAGAATCTCTTTCTTAGTCTGACCAGTCTACAGAGAGAGAGAGCTTTATTATGCATCAAGGTTTTTATAGCCACATACAGGAAGTAAACAAACAGCAAGCTCTGATTGGTTGGTCGAGGTATCCGCCTCCTGTGACATCAGCTCCAGGGCACTACCTCCAGGAAGTGATGTAGCTCCTTGCCGTGTGGCTTATCCGATGTCATTTCCTGTGGGAGTGACTTCTTGTCATGTGATTCTGTGATGTAGTTCCTGTGGGTGTGCCAGGTCCTCCCATGCTCTCATGGGAAACCCTGTATAATCTCCTTGTGTCCACATGTTTAGGCCTACACCTGAACACAGTATAGAGGCCATCTTGTCATGATGTCTGGTACACTGTCAAAAGCCCATAACACACAGGAGTGTCTTTGCAGCCTCAATCTTCACAATCTCATGCTTTCATTACAGTATATACATATAGCCTAGTATACAGCTTTGATTTAGCTCCGACCTCCATCCACTCCTAGCCACTAGATGTGTGAGGGCTTTGGGTTAATTGAATGTTATCTGTTCATGCTCCACAACAGCCTAACTGGTTTTTCCACCTAGAGATGCCCATTGTCTCCAACCAAATGGAGATTGCTCAAGTCAGTTGGGGGAGGAATACTGCCTCCAAAGACCATAGATTACAAGATGCCAGGAGGGCACAAAAATGCATAATATAGCTATATCCAGATATTGCTGGCATCATCTTGTCACGTAATATATTCAGTTTGAAACATACATAGTTATACTGCATTTAGTTTTAAGGATAACAATGTTTTTGTGATTTATATATTTACAACCTTCATACCTATATATTTCCCGTTACTATTATAGCCATTTTTGGCTTTGGCTTTAAAATCTGCAACAAAAAAAACTGCATTTCCACAACATGAGGCCTCAGCCTAAAAGTTGGACGTTTTGGCACACAGCCATTGCTTGCACCAAAGTTGACAACTTTTATCATATACATACTGAAATCTAATCTAGCTACAAGCCTGGAGCCCTGATTTGTTAGACCAGATGGGACACTATTGCTGGTCAGTGTTCACACATTGACAGTCTTTCCATGTAGTTGGGCGCTGGTAGATTTTACCACTAGATTTCATTACCTATACAATAGTGACTATTGTGACATATACATTTGCTCTTGTGTTGGACACAACACTGGAGAGGCTTAGGATTCCTGCCTGGCTGACGCTTGTACACGTCTGATGTCACATCTGGTAAACTGCAGATTACACATTTTAATCAGAAGATTAAATCTCTAAATTGGTGACCTGCCACCTCCTCAGATCCCGAGATTCAGGCCGGATATTATTCTGCAGTAACTGAACGTCTACTAGGTTATGTTCTCTTGTGGTGTCTCTGGTTTTCTTGGAATAATCTGTTTTCACTACATTAGTTCAATGGTGAAAAAATTATCAAATAGATCTGAAATGTGGTGCGTGTGGTATATCCCAAACTTATTTCTTACGGCAGTGAAATGGTATATAAGTTCCCAAAAACCTCTTGCAACAGGGCTTGTCCATAAAAGAAGTATAATGTCCCACAAGACTTCCGCACATTGAGGGCAGATGTCTCTCAAGCCTGGCCGAAATGTGTTCCTTCTTATTTTTTAAGATACAATGAAACCTCTCCAAAATCCCTCTTTAAGAAGCTCATCCCTTTATCTTGACCAGATTTTCTGTGGCAGATTGTTTGTACTGTGTATACTTAACTTTAAGACCCATCTAGAAGATCAGTCTAATTTGGGTTCTCAGGTACCAAGACTATTAACTAGGGAACCATTAAAATGCAGAGTAATCTGCCAGCACCATGTTATAGAGCAGGCGGAGCAAAGCAGACTGATATGGTTTTAAGGGAAAAGATTTAGCAAAGCTGCACGCTTGGTCGAAGAGGATGGCTGTCCCCGGTAGATGAAGCACCGTTCTTCGGTCAAGGGTATACGAGTAGCTGCGCTCCCCTGCTAGAACCTCCAAACAAGCTCAAGGTCCCAAAAGAGGACCCCAATAACTTTGCGACTGCTTCTAAGCAAAGAAAGAGCAATAATATACAGTATAACATTTATATTGCACCTTTTCCTACAAAACTATATCAGTCTGCTCTATAATGTTCACACATGCGCTCTGGTTTTCATTCTTTGGGTCTGCTTGGGGACCTGAAAAATGGAAACCCAACCTGCTTAAAAAGTGGAAACCCACAAACCCCATAGACTATAAAGAGGTCTGCCGGGTTTCTGCCCAAAAAATGCAGATAGAGAAGTCCTGCTTGTGGGACTTTCCGCATTTTTCAAGCAGAATGAGGGGCAGAATCCCCGAACGGCATTAAATCCCCAACATACTGTATATATACATCTCTATTAGTATGTTGTGACCCATCTGCACACTAAAAAATTTTCTGGTCAGAGGGGGCAACACGGTGGCTCAGTGGTTAGCACTGCAGCCTTGCAGCGCTGGAGTCCTGGGTTCGAATCCTGCCAAGGACAACATCTGCAAGGGGTTTGTATGTTCTCCTTGTGTTTGTGTGGATTTCCTCCCATTCTACAAAGACATACTGATAGGAAAAAATGTACATTGTGGGCCTTATATGGGGGCTCACAATCTACATTAAAATAAAAAAATAATAATAATTGTCTGGTCAGTATTTTAAAGGGATAAAAATATATGGAAGTCCCTGCCATCTTATATTCCACAAAAGAAATCCAAGTTGGAGTTTGAAAAAAGTTTCCATCTCTGACTGTGGCTTCAAAATAAAATGACTATTCATTATATATTATATTACATTATATTATTTATTACACAGTTATTGATAATTTGAGGCATAGTCTGTTACACATTTGCTTTCATAGGAAGTCGGTCACTAGTTTTTTTCACGGCTTCTGCCTCATTATAGCTGCCAGCCATTTATAAAATAGTCTGAGTCAGATGGATATTTCAGGAACAATATACGGTACTACAAATCTATATTTAGATGCTTTATATGCTTACCGCCTCCGTCACTGTGTCATACGATAATTGTTTTACACTTAGAGTATTTTTATGAGGTATAAGGGCTTGTCCTGCGGTTAGATATTAATTTACTCTATAACTTTGCTGCCGATGTACTAGAGCAGGGGTGCCCAAAAAGTTGATCTAGATCAATATATTTTCAGCGTTCTGTTATGACGTTTTGTTTTATTAGTTGTATATTCAGAATATTGTTCTATTCCTTTATGTATTCATCAAGTTGTGTTCTCTTTGTTCTACAGAATTTAGTGACGGGACAGAAGCTCTTAAAACAAAGATGTCCGAATTAAGGCTGTATTGTGATATCTTGGTCCAGCAAGTGAATAAAACGAAAGACACCTCTATTATCGGTTCATCTGAATCTCCGGTATGGACAGCTCAACCAGACTTGTATTATTTGCCCAACCATGAGTAGTTGGAGTGGCGCTGCCTGTCCTTGTAGTTACATTCAGGAAATCTCAGTGGTGAATGTGCTGTTAATAAGTAACTGCAGCTATGAACAAAATCTCATAAACCTCATACTGTCAATAGAGTGTGCATAAAGAGATTACCTGGTTCCATTCTAGTATGTAACTAAGGGTGTGTTCACATTTTAGATTTTGATCAGGTTTTTTTTAGGTTTTAAAACCTAGAAGGGATTTAAAAAAGTAGTATTTGTCCTTTCTAAAATTTCACATCAGATTTCTGGCATCCAAATCTGCTTAAAAAATAACAAAAGCTGCTGAAGACCTGTATGTATGAAGATGATCTAACATTAAACCTTCCCTAATTTCTCCATTGGACTGTAAGGGAGCGTTCACACTACCGTCAGTGTCCGACAGGTAGTGTCCGCTCCTAGTGTCCGCTCAAAATCTCGCACGGACATTAGGAGCGGACACTAGCTGTGTCCGTGACACTTTTCATTCATTTAAATGGCGATCGGGTGCGTTCTTTTGCACTTCGTGCCTGTCCTTCACTGTCCGCATGTAAAGATGTCCGACTTTTCAAGCAGACAGAAAAAACCTACATGTCATTTAAATGAATGACAGCTAGTGTCCGCTCCTACTGTCCGTGCGAGATTTTGAACGGACACTACGAGCGGACACTACCTGTTGGACACTGACGGTAGTGTGAACGCCCCCTAAGCTGAACATTGTTGAAGAGGTTCTGCAGCAGCTTGAATGATATATCAATTATCAATGTCCCTGTGTCTTCTAACATGGTTATTGCTTACACTTAGTAGTTTATACGTTGCTTGAATCCCTGTTTTACATGATATATATATAGCCATGTTTTGCATGTTTTTTTTTCCTGTGGTAATAGGATGAACTTGATATGGGAGCTCTTCTTAAGTCGACTTGTAATACTTTCTTGAAAACCCTGGAAGAATGTATGCAGATTGCAAATAACACCTTCACATCTCGCCTCGTGTACGCCACCCCCCCAGGATCTCCGCATCTCCCTGCCCTTAGGACGAACAAGGTACTGGTAACACGCCTGCCTTAGTCATACCCTGTATAGATAACCTCGTATGAGTGTGTTCTAAAAAACTCCTGCACAGTCAAGGTCACAAACTTGGAATTGAGTACATTGCTATAGTTGGTCATTGTATGGCATGTCTCGGTACTTGATAAGGGACAAATGGAACAGAAATTAGAAACCCTTTCTTGTCACATCCCCAACAGAAAACCCTATAATCTCTAGAGTAGGGAAGCCTCTTACCAGGTGACATCCATAAGCCCTAATAAAGTCACCTAGTAGGAAGAACCTTTAATAGCTTAAAGGGGTTTTACTGGACTTTTTAATGTATCCTCAGCAATTATCAGTTGAAGATCCGTGGGTGTCTATCGCCCACAGTCCCCGTGGGTCAAATGGTTTAAGCTGCTTCTGCTTTTCAGGCCATGTGATGTCATGTTCATTAGTCACATGATCTGATCGCACCTCAGTCCCAAGTGAATGGGCTGAGCTGCAATACCAAGCACAGCCTCAGATGTGGAGATGGATGGCGCTGTGCTTGGTAAGTAATGAAGGGGCTACATTGCTCACTCATGCTCTGCAGACACTTCCAAAAGCTGGTCTGTGAGGGCCTCAGGAGTCAGCCGATCTTTAATTGGTGACCTATCCTAAAGAACATGGCCTAGAAAATCCCTTTAAGAAACCTGGAGTGGATACAGTTCTCTGATCAGGCGGATGAATGTTTTAAGGTTCATGTAAGTTAATGGAACCCTATTTGGTGCTCCTCCTGCCCTCTTCAATAGTTTTGGTTATCTAGTCACAAGATCAAGGGAGCGGAGGATATGTAGGCAGGAGCAGGCAGTGAATAGCAGCCCTTATCTGCTGACAAATATATATATAATATATATAAGCAGTGGGGTTTATGCCCACTAAAGTCACTGGACCGATAGCAGCCACTAAGGCTTCTATGGCGGTAATTCTGCCTTTGGTGTGGTCTCGGTCTAAAAAGTTGAGTAACTTAGTAAATATGTTCCTTTACTCCTCATGTACTGATTTGGAGCCTTTTGAAATTGTGTTCTCCATTTACACCCAGAGTCCCACTTTTGAATTTTTTTGTTTAGCTCTGTTTTTACGAAGCAAAAACATGGCAGGAATTTTTTCTCTGTGCGCCTTTTTCTGAGGTCTATTTCCTTGTGTTTAATTTCCTAAAAAAGGCTGCCCTTTCTTCAGGCGCATTCCACAACTAGGTGCGCCGCAGCGTCCGCCTGGCGGCTGCAACCTCTGGCGTCGGCCCATTCATTTGAGCCGACTTCGGGGGGGGGGGGCGAGCCACAATAGTCGTAGCAGGCGGGTTTTCACCCGAGAGTGCCAAAACCTGCTATACCGCCCCCCGTGTGAACCTGTCCTAATAAATCTTGACTTCAAGGAAATTGTGATTCTACTGGTGCCCAATATCTAAATTTTTGTTTTTATACTGCATATGTACTGTAGTGCAGTTGGCCCTTTTTTGTATGTAGTTTTTTTGGGGGGAGGGGTTAAAAAGAGGGACACGCACACATCATAATGCTTTGTAAAATATTACTATTAATAAACAATGCCCGCTTTCCCCAACAAAATAGTAAACTGATAATCCTTGTGTAAAAGCCTTCAATATAGGCGGAAACACTTGAAAAATATTGTACATACAGCATAAGTTTTATAAAAGGGGCAGAGTTGGAAGAAAATGGACACAAGAGGCTTGATAAGTGGACTCAAGTTTACTTAAAAATTTTGACAAATTAATTAGAATTATTTAGTTCTATTTTAATTTTTTTTTTTGTACATTTAACTCCCCTTTATAGTAAAAAAAAAAAATACAAAAAAACAAAAGAACCCAACCCCCCTCCTGACTATTGCCATGTAAATTGGATCTAGATAGTTCTACTGCTGACATATCAACCAGATGTGATTGTCCAGATATCAGTTCTCCTCTTATCTTTATTATATATGTTATTTTAGGGACGCCGATCTACCTTGTCCAGTCAGATAACCGCACAAAGGTAAGGATGTATAAAAAAAATTGATTTATTAGTTTGCATATTTTTGGCATTCTGTTTCTCACTATTTGGATTCATCAAATAATCTTGATGTGAGATGAAGTATAACTATTGATATTACTTTTGGATAGCTGTGGTTGTCTCTATGCCTTTCTCTCATTCATCCATTCACTGTCATATAGACCTTTAAGTGGAGGGGAAGGGTACGTGTGTGAACATGCTCCAATGATGCATAGATGGTTGCATAAGTAACACCTCCAGCAGTGAGGAGTTATAATTCCGGGACAACCCCTTTAGGAAATATTGCAGATTCTCACTAATTAAACTGATAACTTGGGTTATGAGATTAATGGCCATCAATATTAGATTACCAGTACGGAGGCATAGACCTCAATGAGGCAGCACTGTAGGAACTACACTCACCGCTACAGTTTGGATGGCTCTTCCACTGCCTCAGTACCGATGATCAGAGACTAATAAACTAGATTGGGACTAATAAAATGGTCCTGGTACTGGACACTAGTCACTACATCCCACATATAACCTTTCTTACTCCCCTGGTGAAGTGTACATTTTCTAGTCCAAGATAACCCCATCGTTTTTGGTTCTCAGAATGGCTTTCCTCTCATTCCTCGCTGCTAGCATGGCTTCCCCCATCATTACTGGTCCCCAGCACGGTGTCCCTTTTAAATAGTGGTTAGTATTATCATGGTTCTACTCTCAAGATATCTGTTTAAATATTGGTCTTCAGCGTGATTTCCCCACCTGGACCGCAGCATGGCTACCCCTCTCGTTCCTGGTTTCTAGCATGGCTCTCTTCTCTCATTCCTGTACCCCAACATGGGGGATGCAAATATGTTTATTTTTATTTATCTATTTTTGAGATCTAGGGAAATAGGGGTTATTTTGAAAAAAAAAAAAAATATATATATATATATATATATATATATATATATATATATATATATATATATATATAGGCACTCTTCAGCTCTCTCTATCTATATATATATATATATATATATATATATATATATATACTTCACAGGGGAGTAACTTGTCACAACGCCCCCTAACTGAGTGTGAATAATCTGTTTTAAGTAAAGGGCTGTCATTTGTGCCAACTAGCACATTCAAACATTTTGAGTGGGTCAAAGACCTCGCTCTTTTTACACGTAAATTGCACTGGTCTAAGTTCATGTCCACGGTAGAAAGTAGGAGAGCTCGTGAACTTGGAGTGGAGGTGGAAGATTTGGAGGGGATTAGGACATTAGAGAGTTTATATCTCGAAGGACAGGGGTATAATGAAACCCTACAGGTGACCAGTGTACGCCCCAAAAACCATAAGAATCCACCGCCGTGTGATTCTAAGTGTATTGACGTCTTCGAAAAGGTTGTCCTAGAGAGTCTATCTAAACTGGCCCTCAATGCGGTTCCTAAATGGAAAAATCTGATTAATAGCCAACGTGCCGCCCTTAAGTCGTTAGAGCCCGATGAATCCATCATAATTAAGGCAGCGGACAAGGGCGGCTATATTGTAATTATGGACCGCGATAGGTACAGACTAATGTGCGAAAAAATACTTGAGGATCGATCAAACTATGACATCCTCCCTACAGACCCCACCCCTCAATATGCCGAGGCTCTCCTGCAAATCCTGGACCAGGGCAAATCACAGGGTCTTATTTCGAACCAGGAGTATCAGTATATGCATCCAAGCTTTCCCCGGGTCCCCACATTTTATGCCCTACCCAAGCTCCATAAGGGCTACCATCCCCTCAAGGGCCTCCCTATTGTCTCTGGCATGGGGGAGTCACTGAAGGTGTCAGCAACTATTTAGATCTAGTGTTGCGACCCTTCGTGTTGGCTCTCCCCTCATATGTCAGGGACACGATGGATGTTCTCCGGCATCTGGAGGGCATCCAGGTTCCATCTGGGGTGGCCCTTGTGACCTTGGATGTAGAGGCGCTCTACAGCTCCATACCCCACGGTTTGGGGTTTCTTGGGGATCCGGAGAGACAGTTTGGCAATCACAGTGAGCTGGTGATCAGCGGTGGGGCATCGCAATGGGGTACCCGCCGCACCCACTTTTACCAATCTTTATTTGGGACACTGGGAGGAGGTTGTTGTATTTGGCCAGCATGCTGAATCCTTGGCCTGGCACATAGTGCTATGACTCGTGTTCATTGACGATATTATCATAGTATGGTCTGGCACAGCTGACGACTTCAACCAGTTCGTGATTGCCCTCAATATTAATGGGTTGAATTTACATTTTACATCTCATTTCCACCTGAATACTGTATCATTCCTGGACATCCAGATTACCCTCAACTCTGATGGCACATTTTCATCTACCTTGTTTAGAAAACCCACGGCCACCGACGCTTTAATGGAATGGGGTAGTCACCACCCGTTTTCTCTAAAGCGAGGAATCCCAAAAGGGCAGTTCTTCCGTTTACGGAGGAATTGCTCTAATATGGACGACTTTGACCCTCAAAGTAGGGCACTACTTGAATGGTTTGTGGCCCGTGGGTATCCTCAAGCACTGTTGGATTCAGCCAGGGAATCAGCAAGATGGACACCAAGGGACACCTTGTTGGTTCCAAGAACTAGAAATAATAGTCAACAATTGATCCGTATGATCAGACCTTTTGACAACTACTCTAGTAAAGTTACCAACGTAATAAGAACACACTGGAGTATCCTTAAACAGGACTCCGACATACGGGATGTTATTCTGGAGCACCCTTCTATCGCCTTTCATAGGGGTAGAAATCTAGCTGACAAAATCACACATAGTCACCTCTTACCTATGTGTAGAGATGATACCTGGCTGGGAAAAATCCACACAGCTGGCATGTTTAGATGTGGCTCATGTCGGGCTTATGCCTATATACAACGAGGAACCCAGATACGGGCATGTGTAACGGGCCATGTCTTTCACATCAAGGACTTCTCCAATTGTAAAACGGAGGGAGTTGTATATGTGATTACCTGCCCGTGCCTGCAAAACTATGTAGGGAAAACCCAAAGGCAGTTGAGAAGAAGGGTACTCGACCATGTGGGTGATGTTGTCAAACGAGTCAACACCCCAGTCTCAAAGCACATCTGGGACTGTCATGGGGAGATCCCTTCGCTCTTAAATTCCAGGTCATTGAAAGGGTTTCCAAACATGTTTGAGGAGGTTATTGGGATGAACAGATTCTATGCCGTGAGGCACATTGGATATTCCAATTCTCTTCGGTTAAGCCCACAGGTCTCAATGATGGCATCTCTTTTTTACCTTTTATCTAAGTCCCACTGTGGTGTTCTAGCCATCACAAACGGAGTGGACACAGAACATAGTCTGTCTAGTAGTACAGGTATTATTGCCCCACCATCCTGGATGTAGGATTCTTTTGCCATATTCCAAATGTTTCCATGCACGTGTGGTAGGCGCACTGTACCTGTCATGTTGCGTCATAAAATTGTATCCGTGTGGGTTTAAATTTACATAACCCAATTGCAGGGTGAATTAAATGAACAAGTTAGTTGCAGTCATCAATGCATTCTTTACTATTAATACCAGCCATTTGTGGTACGTGCTTATGTAAGATCATCTTATCCCTACACGCACGGGTTAATCTTCCTTGCCCGTAATTCACACTGCGGCTGTTTGGAGGAAACATAAGATGTAATGTGGTGACGTGCAGCGATCCCCAAAATATGTATCCTGCTGATCGATGCCCAGTGACTTTCCGCATTTGTGACTGGGAATACTTTGTGGCAAACTACTCTGTACAGTATACTTATCTCATGATAATTTTCTTTCACCGCCCTTGATACGCCCTCCTGATGACATGGTGATACGTCAGAATTGTTGACCTCACCCGATTGGGCAATCCTCTGTAGGGGGGCGGGCTTATCCTCCGCTCTGAGACTATTTAGGAGCGAGGCTTACTAAACGCAGTGTTGGCCTCTATGAAGTAGCGGGACCTACCATCTGGGTCCTGCCAACTGCGGTTTTGACCGCACACCTGTTATATCTATCTATTAGGGTGTAGTTAACCTTAGCTTATTCACCATAGGCAGGATTATTCTCAAGTCTCCTGATAAATTACTTTCAGTAAAGAAACGCGTAGAGACACTAATTGCATTGAATGCAGCAGTTATTGAGGCATTCGAGACACTAGATGTAGATTGAATGCAATAGCATTTGGGCACTTTCTATCTATTCCTTGTCACAGCTCCAGCTGCCTCTGTCGAGCCAAATGGGGCATTAGACGTGTGGACACTTGCATATAACACACTGTACAGACTCAGAGTCTGTTGTATATTGTTTGTTGTTTTAGAACGCTGGTTCCACTTGGTATAACCTCAATACCATTAGAGGTATACCTCCTGTACCAATGGTCTAGGGATCAGTTTATATATTTGGTATATACATACCTTATTTGATGTAGCAATATATGTGGGACATCGATTGCTAATACCAATTTTAGATCCTGGAGTATTTGTAACCATTTCACAACTGAGGTTTACTATTATCAACAAAGTGAAGCAGTGTGGTTGCAGGTGACAGCAACACCCGTTCATCATTTAAATCATAATACACTGCCCTGTCGCACCTATTAGCATTTTAAAATTATATTTATTAAAAGTTATGCTTTATATCTTTCCTAATAGGGGGCATCCCTCTTTGCAAATATTTTGCATTACTGGTAGCCCTAGATCCTTGTCTTTCTTTCTACTGCTTACATGGACTGTTATGTGGCCATTTTTGACGCACATTTCAGCATAGAAGACAAACTATAATCTGTGGCAAAATGCCATAGGGGGCAGATTCATCAAGACCAGTGTATTATATGTTAGTGTTAATGGACCCTGCAACGGCAGAGGATTTGCCAGATTTGTGATGAGACAATGGTGCATCTTCCACAAGGTGTGCACCTCTGCAGAAATCTACAAAAGCTCATAGCTGACATAGTTTTCAGCTAGGGCTAGGCAATTATTTTAGTCGCAAGTGGCGTTTAAAAAGTCAGAAAACCACTGATACCTGGATGAAAGACTGGTATACATCCCGGATTGGAGCCCGGGGCGTAGTGACATTTTTAAAGAGTTTATTCAGATCTACAACCTGATACAATGCCAGCTGTAAGTGATGGGGTATGATATGGTGACTCCTCCAAGCCCGGGCTTCATACCCTGCCAAGAACAAGATCTCCTTAGTCAAATACTCCATCACTGCATCCAGGAATACTGGAGCATTAGCACTGAAATGTTGGCCGTATTCATCACTTTCTGAGGAAAGGGAATTATGGCTAACTGGAAACTTCAAGCCATCTCTGAATGTCCTGTTTGTCTTGCTCATTCTCCTGCGTTCTCTATGAGATATGTTCACAAGGAACAGAATGGCTACCGTACAAGACAATAACCAAGAATAAGGGGAATAGGTGGAGGTGGCTACTATTTATACCCAGAGCTGCTCTTTGATTGGTGGAAATCTGGGCGGAGCCCTTTTCTGATTGGTGGAGAACCAAACCAACCGAGAGCTCATAATGGCGATTACCTCATGGGTGGTTCTAGTTCTCTGTGCAGTGCCCTTTTCTGATTGGTGGAGAGCCAGGCCAGCTGACAGCTCATAATGGCTATTACCTCATGGGTGGTTCTGTTTGCTTCTGGGTGGTGGTCATTTCTAATTGGTGAAAATCCAAGCCAGCTCAGCCAGTAATGCTGCCCTCTGGTGAAAGTTCATGAAAAATAAGTCATCAATATCAACATCCCAGAAAACCCCTTTAAAACCTATTGCAAAATTGCTTCATTTTTTTTTAAATTTGATATGCAAATAAAGTATGAAAAAGAAGTCTGAGAAGATGCACATAATCTTTAAGTAAAATCAGGCCATTATATTAGACATTGCTTGTAACGCTCACGGTTTTTTACAGTGTATCAGTGTAGACAATTCCTTAAGCTATACATACTGAAGCAAAACTTATTTGTGCAAACGGTCATGTTAATGAGGCCTAGTTAGGGTGCATTCACACTACGGATACGCTGCCTGATTCTGAACGTTAAAACACGTTCAGAATCAGCGTGTATAAAAGCAGATCCCATTCATTTCAATGGGAGCTGGCATACAAGCGCTCCCCATTGAAATGAATGGACTGCTTTTTTCTCTCTGAGCGCTCCCATTGAAGTGAATGGGAAGCACTCGTGTACGGCTAGCTTGGCACCCTTAGTGTGATAGCTGTGTTTTTCATGGATGGTACACTGACCCATTCATTTCTATGGCCCCATACATAGGACCATGTATTTTCACGGCCTCGTGATCAAAACTCTGGACAGTTCCTATTTCTATCCGTTTTGCAATCCAAATTCACTGACCTCAAATAATGGGGCCGCGTGCCGTTCAATCACAGACCAGCAACATGCACACAATCATGTGCATGTCACCATAGGCAGATAGCTCTTGCCTACACTAATACATTGTAGCAAACATACAGTATTGTGAGGAAGACAAGAGGTTAGGTGTGGTTGAGAAATATATACCGTATGAATGAGAGGCTCTAGTTCACACTCTACAGGGGATATTCATTATTATTCTGTGCCAGATTTCCCAAGGTTTGTATCTTTTTAAGTATTGTTGCTGCTGATGGTTTTTGAGCCACCCACGTACCTTTCCACAACTAAAAGGGGCATACTGAGAGTGGAGCCAAAAATCCTGCCAGATTTCTTATCATTTACACCTGAAAATTGGTGTGAATAATGTTGGAAATCTGCATTTGCTTTGAGCTGGCTTATATTGCACTGAAGGCAGAGGATGTACCCTGTCATAAAAAACGCACACTCTCGGCCATCACATGAGACAGGAAGGTTGGCATTGGATACGCCAGTCTTCATTAATCTCCCATGTCATGGTATATGATAAATCTGTGGTATAGTGTGAACCGGCTGCCCTCCGATGCAGTTTCCAGTAATGCAGGGAAACCAAAATAAGAACCCAAAATCACTGATCGACAACCAGGTTGTCGGTCAGCCTTTCATTGAAGGTACTAGTGTGACGGTGCATATATAGCTTAATAGAAATCAGCAAGACTCCAGGCAGTCAGCTCTCAAGAGTGTAGTGTCAGGGTCCAGCCGCAATCTATGCAGAATACGGACTATCAATAAATCCCCAACCTCATGTAAAGCTGAAGTCTCCATCGGGTGACTCTAGCTGTCAGGGCATGCAAAGAGTAATAGTTTTTCTACTCTAGGTTAAAGGTGGCTGATATAGGAGTATGTGACACGTCCATCCTTCCAGTACAGTTGATACAGGGTGTGCATAGAGGGCTGTCTCAATTCTCACAAACTTTATACATTAACTGTTCTAATTTCCAGTACAGTATCCCTTTAAATAGTGGTCCTCAGCCTGCTCCGTCTCTCATTACTAGACCTCAACATGACTTCCATCCCCCCCCCCCCCTCCAAATTTTTAACCTTGACCATACTTGCTGACTCTTCTTGGGCTAAAACTCTGAACTGTAAAGCCCACCTGGGAACGCCCCAAGAATGCCCATTTTGGTCTGGGGTATATGTAAAACCCATCCCTTTTTTGTGACCCACTTTCCAAGGTTGTCCTGGCAACATTGGGATTTATATACTGGGCACCTAACTGGCAGACTTACTTGATCATGACATGGACTCGCTGCTGCGGTGTGATGCTGGTCATTTTTCTCCCTTAATATTCCTTAGAAGTCTCTTCTTCCTTACTTGCAGTCCAGTGATGCGGCACAGAGCTGTGTCCATATTAGTATCACACTGTATGGAAGTCCAATGTGTGTGTGGGGGGGGGGGGTTCAAAGGTATCTCCACCTAGTGTTTAAGAGGATGGGAACTACTCAAAGGAGTGATCTTCTGGAAAGATTTCACTGTGTGTGTACACATCTATCTATCTATCTATCTATCTATCTATCTATCTATCTATCTATCTATCTGTTATTTTATGTCTGTTAATAATCTAACAATACATTTTCTAATATAATCCTTTAGGAAAATGGAGATGAATAATAATGTAGAGAACAGCTCTGTAAAAGAGGAGACCAATCCTCACGATCATTCCATAATTGAAAATATTCGTGTTCTTGGTATGGAAATTTCTGAGACTCTCCCTGTATCTTCCCAGGAAAATGACAAATCCGAACACCTAGAAGGTAAAGAAACAGACCTCATGAACTGTATCGATTAACTTATTAAATGGGTTATCCAGCTTTTAAAATGATCTGAAAATGTATCCACAGCAGTGCTAAATACCCCCTGTCCCCATGTGCAGCCTGTGCTTGTCTGGATTGTACTTTCTGCTCCTTGTATCACTGTTATCTACATGCAGTGAATCTGTGGACAAACTACATTTCCCATGATTCCTCTTCCTGCTCTCACTCTCTGTGTCCCCCTCCCTTCTCCACTCTAACCTATGTACTTAGTATCAATCATATTCCACTGTGAATGACAACCTATTACACCAGGAACTATACATATATTGCAAGATCAATAAATGGGTAACCTCAAATCAGAGACATTTGTCTGCCAATACTGGCTAGATATCACTGAGGATGCCATTGATAGAAAAATGATAATGTTCCTGGATGTATGCTACCCGCTGTGGTCTAGACAGCAGCAACTAATGTATGTCATTCAGCTAGTACAATATACAGTATATATAAAATATATATATATATATATATATATATATATATATATATGATAAGATAATCCTTTAATAGTCCCACATTGGGGAAATTTCAGTATGTTACAGCAGCATAGTAATACAGGTACAGGATAATACACAGTAATATAATACAGACGTAGGCACACATATGCTGTGAAGAGAAGATATAGATATAAGATATAGAGAGTCCATAGCAGCTAAGGAAAAACGGAAGAGAAAGAAGGAAGACTTCATGGTCATCGTCATAATCATTAGTTCTCTGTGCGGAGTGATCTTCGCTTGGTCTAATGTAGATTATACAGCCTGGTCGCGGTTGGAAGGAAGGACCTGCAATAGCGCTCCTTCTCACACTTGGGGTGAAGCAGACGGTCACTTACAGTGCTGCCAAGTCCCATCAAGGTCTCATACATGGGGTGGGATTTATTCTCCCGCATGGAGGCCACCACAGACAGTAGCCTATATATATATATATATATATATATATATATATATATATATATATATATATATGGCTGAACTTGTGTATATATGAACTTGTCACTGCCAAAAAAAAAAAAAAAAAAAGTTTTTTTTGCTGTTGCACTTATACTCATCAAGGTGCAGTTACCTTCAGTCCGCAGGCTCACTTTCCCCTTTAATCCTTTAGCTGAGCTCTATTTTTCAGTTAAGGTCCATTCACATGGAGGAAAATGGTGAAGAAATTGGTGTGTAACCCATTGAAGTCAATGGGAGGCTTTTTTCAGGGCTGAAATTCCACAGCAAATTCCTTGCCATATTCCTCCGTGTGAATGCACCTTTAGAGTCCCAGGTCCCCTGCTTCCCATCGCAGAGTCATATAGTAAGTTGCTGTGCTCCCCCTATTGGTGGCTCCAGGCAACTAAATGGCTTTCAAAGGTACACTTTTACTTTAAGGACATTTACTGTATCTAGGAGTCATAATACTTTGATGTGATTGATTGCATTTTTTTTCCTGTAGGAACTGAAAGTGATCCAGCCATAAATCCACCAACTACAGAGGACCTAGGTGACTGTCACTTAGAAAACAATGTGAATGACACGTATGTAGATTTACACGCAGGGGATGGCACCTTGCAGCAAGATGAAGGAGGAGGTAATGTGGATGAAGGAGGAGGCAATAGTAGAATTCTGCCCCAGACGTTTTTCAGCACAATGAGTCACAGGTAAGAAGACGCCATAAGGTAGCATTTCTAGCCACGATTTGTAGGGGTTTTTTTGTACAGTATTTTATGGAAGGTTTTCCTGATCTATAACCCTGACATAAGTTTCCATGGTGTGCCGCTGTATAAAGACATCTAGCCCATAAGCCTCCATGTAAATAAATGTGCCTTCTTAGAGGTCTCTGTATAGGAAAGTGTATTTAACTACACTATTCAATACAGTATAAACTATATATACCCCAGCCCCTAGATTTACATACAGTGAGTTCTGCTGCTCACTCGCCATACAAACTTGGAGTTTGTTCACATTGCATAATTTCAGTGGGTTCTTCTCTTTCAAATCCTTCCATATACTGCCTTGAATCTGTCAACCATTATTTTCAGTGGGAGACAGTGACGAACATGTTTTTTTTTCAACGCACTAAGACACAGAGTTCCTCAAATTCCACTGTGGTAACATAGTATTGCTTCCAGGCTGGACTAGGACTTAAAGGGTTCCTACCATTCAAACGCCTTGTTTTCTCAGTAACACTTCGGAATAGCCTTAAGAAAGGCTATTCATCTCCTACCTTTCGTTGTCTTCTCCACGCCACCGTTCGCTTGAAATCCCGCTTTTTGTCGGTATGCAAATGAGTTCTCTTGCAGCACTGGGGGCGGGCCCCAGTACTCAAACAGCACTGGGGGCGTCCCCAATGCTGCAAGAGAACTGTCTCCAGCACCGCCTCCATCTTCGTCAGCAACGGCCTCTTTACACGTTTTCTTCAGGCGGGGGGGGGGGGGGCAAAATTCAGTGCATGCGCAAGTCGGCTCTACCAGCGGGCCTCGGGCAGAGCCGACTTCTCATGCGGACAGCCATTTTTTTGTGGCTGCTTACGCGAGCATGCGCAGTACGCTCCTGTAGTTCTATGGCCATAGAACTATGGCTGTTTGAGCGCTGGGGCCCGCCACCAGTGCTGCAGGAGAACTCATTTGCATACCGACAAAAAAACGGGATTTCAAGCGAACGGCGGCGCGGAGAAGACAACGAAAGGTAGGCGAAGAATAGACTTTCTTAAAGCTATTCCGATGTGTTACTGAGAAAAAAAGGCGTTTGAATGATAGTATCCCTTTAACTGTGAGTTACTGAGTATCTGATCCACATGTGATGGCGGTACATTTGTCTGTTTCCTTTCAGATTCAGTGATCTTGTTTATGAAGATGAGAATGGTATACCCACAGAATATTTCCTGGACTCCTGCTATGCAATAGTCCCAGTTTTAGGTATGTGCCCATAATGTAGATTCATGCATACTATATTGATACGTGCGTATCTTTTAGGACTGCTGTATATAGCTGTACTTGAGGTTCTTTCGCCATTGCATATTTCTGTATTGTCTAGCATGGAAAGAAATATGTAGAAAAAAAATACTTTTGTCAAATTGGTGAAAGTGGAAAAGTGTGAACCCCCTCTCTAATTTCATCTTCCTAAATGTCTCAGTGACTTGTCAGATAATGTTTCAAAATAACATCAACCAAGGGAATATTAAAATACTGCGGGGTGCAGCCAAATTACAATTTTATTAAGTGAGCTCCCAGGTATAAGATTTTGTACCTGGGCGGTGGCTCTCTATAAGATCTTATAGGAAGCCACCGCCCAGGAGGGAGATGGCTCCTTAATATTGGCATGAACACAACTAAGAAGCCTGGTTCTGGTCGCACTGTGATGTGTAGTGCCCCATGTTGGTTGGTATATGAAGTACTGACCTCTCACTAACTGACAGACTCTTAAAGGGAGTCTACCACATCCCCCAGGCATATTCAACTGCAACCACCGCGTTATATTACAGTGATAAAAAAAATTAGCATTTTATGCAAATCAGTTAGTGCACTGGGGGCGGGCCTTCTGCAACAGGAGCACTGTTCTTTCTGCTCAAGTAGCATGGCTGATATCATAGCAGTGGAAAGATCAACTCCCACAGCCTTCTGTACATGTAGAAGATGACAGGAATCTGAGGGGACCAGCTACCTCATTTGTAATACACGTCAAAGTTCTTTTTCTATGAATATACAGAATTGACTTATACAGCAGAAGCCATTTTGTCTATTACTATAATGTGCTGTGACACGGTGGTGACAGTAGAATATTCAGTGGGGTCATAGTAGACTGCCTTTACATTTTTTTACATAATATATTGAATTGAATGTTGCTCAGAGTTGGGAGTAATACTGCTAAAAGTATTAGGATAAAGACTTGGTAACATTGTTTGTCTCTCTCTATAGACAAGCTCGGATCAACTGTATTTGCACCTGTAAAAATGGATTTTGTTGGAAACATAAAGGTGAGTTAAGAATAAATTTTCTGAATTCAGTTTTGTATTTCTGCTACTCCTTTCATATTGGCTGCCTTTGGTCGGACCCCATGGATCATTCTTTGATGGTTTATTATTCTAGTCCTGGTTGTTTTGTGAATTTTATGATTTTTATTTATACTGGTGTTCTACCTTAGGGTTGATTCACACTAGCGCTTGTATTTCTTCCGGAAGGAGTCCGCATGGACACCCCCCCGGACAGAATGCAATTGCAAGCGAAGTGCTGACAAAGTGCATGGACCCCATAGACTATAATGGGCTCCGTGTGCTTACCACGCACTGCCCACAGACTACTCTCCTTATCCCCTTTGAAACCAGCACTGTTGTCTCCAGTGCATGTAGGTACGTCAAAGTGAATACACGTCCACAACAAATCAAATGATTGCCGTTGGGTTCATGTATTAGATCAGGGGTAGGGAACATACAGCTCTCCAGCTGTTACAAAACTACAACTCCCAGCATGTATACTTGCTCTGCTGTACTTGAAACTCCCATGGAAGTGAATGGAGCATGTTGGGAGTTGTAGATCCACAGCAGCTGGAGAGCCGAAGGTTCGCTACCCCTGTATTAGAGCATTTGCCTTTCTTACATCATCCAGGACACATTTTGGCATTTGTAGCCTTTGTTATCATTTCTGTTTTACACCTCTGAATGGACATTAGATATGCCAGTGTTCACCTACATTTAGGTCCCCAGGACTAAACAATTGTTATTTTACTTTTCAGAAAATAAATCAGAAATACATTACCAATAAGGAAGAACTGACAACCCTTCAGAAGATCGTACTGCATGAAGTTAGCAATAACCTGGCTCAAGTGCGGAATTCTGCGACTGAAGCCCTCCTGTGGCTGAAAAGGTGATCAGATATACCAGAGGTTGTGGGACTGTATGAATATGCACATAATTATAGCAGTATTGTCTTATCACTTTATTATTGTATCAGTCACTTATGTAAAGTAAGTATCTCTTAGAACACTCACACACAATGAATGCCAACTGAGTTTGCTGACCTTGTCAGGTTGGCCATTTTCTTGTGTGTCTGGCAGCGGCTTATTCTGCTCGCCCCATTGAGGACTCAGGGGTGCTGGTCTTGTATGTGTATAAAGGGTTTGGGAGGGTTATCTTGCGACTGAATGCGTTTATGACTGACCAGTATGTGGTCAATCCAAGACTGATCCAAGATCATAGTGGAAACATTCATCTTATTCTCATAAAAATGGGGAAAAAAAGTGCCTTGAAAAAGACCCTAGTGTAACAATGGTAGTATAGAATGACCATATATTCCAGTAGTAAAGCTATCACCATATTAATGAACATCTCAGTACTGGTGTTCAGAGCCGTGGATGAACCACAAGTCCAGCAGACAATCCTAATTTTCTTCTTTCTTACTGCAGGGGCCTGAAGTTCCTGTTTCAATTTCTCGCAGAAGTGAAAAGTGGTGAAAATAACATTCAGGCAGCATTAAGTAAGTGTGTGACGTGGCATATTCAGTGCTAATTCTTATTTATGTCAGAAGTGTCTAATTATTGAGATCCTCACTGATCATGGGAACATGGGTCCCCCAGGGTTTGGGGCCATTGGCGACTGCTACTTGTGCATCCCCTATAGATACGCTCCTACAAATGAGAAAATAGATAAAAGAATGAGCGTGGTGGGGAGTGTAACCTGTGGGTTCCCTTGACTTATGGGACAGGTCATAGCTTCCATCACTGAGATCTAAATAGTGATGCCAGTGCTTATGGGCCCCCCTAAGGCTCCTGGACCCGGTTGCGACTGCACCCTGTGCACCCCCTCAAGTTACACCCCTGCCCTTAGAGATGAATGAAGTGGTGGTTACATATGTGCACTACTATATGTGTGTGTGTATGTATATATATATATATATATATATATATATATATATATATATATATATATATATATATATATTGTATTTTTTTTTCTTTACAATGGACTATTCACCGCTGAACAGTAAGTGATGATCAAGTCCTACCATAAAACCTTTTTAGTTAAGACTTAAAATCTGTCTTCGTTGCTGAGGGAACAGTTTTGGAGTTGCCTGAGGCCTTGTTACTATTAGATCTTCTTGACATGTCCAGCCCGAGCTCTGGCTCCTGTTTCTTACAGAAACTTCATGTATCCACGCTGTATCCGAGGCAAAGTCTTCAGTATTCAGCTGGATTTCACCCTCCTAATTCTTGTGCTCAGAAATATAAACCAACCTGTCTGCCAGGTTTTCTTCCCTCTCTAATGCAGTACTGAGCTGAGCATGCAGGTGTATCAGGAAAGTGATGACATGGCTACTTTAGTTTATATGACCAGCATAGAAAAATGCAATGGCAATGAAAAATATCATAGGGTAGTGAAGTTCCTTTATCTTTATGGATGGGACTAGAAGGCCGCTGGTTATCTAGTTCTGGATATATCCCTACATACATGCTTGTGTAGTCTTTATCAAGCCGACAGCAGCACTAACAACTTAGGCAATGTTCACATTTACAGAACCCATTGCTGGGCTGTCGCACAATGGATCTTGTTGTGGTGTCTTGTTAGAAAAACGGCGCTTTTAATAAAAAATGGTGGAATCTGCAACACAGGCTGTAATATATAATATGTAACTTATGGCCACTCTCTTTTCAGGTAATGCTTATGGTAAAACCTTACGTCAGTATCATGGCTGGGTGGTCAGAGGTGTGTTTGCGGTAAGTGTAATATCTGGATGTTAATACTGGTCCGTCTAGGTTCACTTCTGCGTCGAGGCTCTGTAACCCCAAAAATGTAAAACCGAATGGAATAACCTAGTATTCTGGTTTGTCAGGTAGAATGATGTCCACCATGATAGAAACCTGAAGCTACCCCATTATACTCTGCACGGTCTGAAGTGCGCCATTCGTATTTGTTAGTATTTTATGTTTTTTCTTTTTGCTGGATGGAAACCAAACACTGAAATAAAAGCGTAGTGTGAAAATCGGCCTTCTACTTCATCACACTGGAATATGTTGGTGCTATATAAATAAAATTTATTATTATTATTATTACCAGTTAATTATTTCCGAGAGAATATGGTGTACTGCATACAGCCTATAGGTGGCAGTCTAGAACTGTTTTTTGTTTTATATAGTTTTTTTTCTGTAAGGATTTTCTTCTGAAACACAATCATTTTTGGGCATCTTTTCTCAAACAGATGTACATTGTTATTTTTTATAATTTTCTACTTTCATAACATATTTTTAGCTCTTGAAATGCATCCATTTTCGCCTCAAAAGTGTGGCCCTTTTCTATAGTGTGTATTCCTGTCCACATTTTTTTTCCTCTTGTGATACAATATCAGAAATCTGTGCTATTGCAAAAGGATCCATTTTTCTTAGGCTGGGGCCAGATGTGGTGCAGGCCGCTGGCTAACCGGCAGGCATGTGATATACAGGACCAGTGTAGTGGATGAGATTTAAGAAAATCCAATACATTGATAAAAATAACATGAAGCACAAAGTGTCTGGCAATGCAAAGGTTAAAAAGTAATCCAGCCACAGAAGTAAAATGTGGGATAAACCACAGCCAATTTCAGCTGCTTTTTGCACTATGGGCACCAATCCCCACATTGCTGAAACACAGCATTTCTGGCCGCGTAGACGCAGCAGAAAATAAATCTATATCTTACTGGACTAACAAAGTGAATGAGATTTTTGTTAATTTTGTCCACTCAATATTTGACAATGCAGTTTTTCACATGTTAACTTTAGCTGCAGAATCGTAAGCATTATCCCAATATATTAAATAGTGGTAGAAACAAATGCTGTGGTAAAAAAGCTATGTTTTTTCTCTACTTTTTTTTTTTTTTTTTTTTTTTTTTTTTTAACTCTTTTGCTTCATGCGGCATCACATTGTGGAAAAGCAGGGTTTTTTTGTTGCATGTTTTGCTGCTTTTTTGGGCCAATGTCAAGAAGCTCTTATATTTTTTCCTTCTGTTCAATCCATTCCTGGCTTTGGCCCATAAAACCGTGGCAAAATCTGCAACAGAAAAAAAAACTTTTTTGCAACATAGGGACTGAGGTTGGGGCCACACATTGTGAAAATGGCTGCAGCAAAAACGCTGCATTTTACAGTACCTGCAAAGTGGATAGGATTTTTTTTTATTGTAGATTGTGAACCCCATATAGGGATCACAATGTACATTTCTTTTAATCTACTATTATGTCTTTGTAGAATGGGAGGAAATCCACGCAAACACGAGGAGAACATACAAACTCCTTGCATATGTTGTTCCTGGTGGGATTCAAACCTAGGGCTTCAGCCCTAGGTGGGTAGGATTTTGGCTAATCCCATCCACACATTGCAGAAAAAAAAAACTGCGATTTCAAATACACTACTGCAAAATCTTTCTGAGCAAGGTGTAATCTTATGTACTAATATTCTGCACATTTCTTACAGCTGGCCTTAAGAGCTGCCCCATCTTATGAGGGATTTGTGGCTGCTCTGACTGTAAAGGAAGGAGATGAGTCCGATGAATTTTTCTACGACGCTATGATGAGGGATCTTGGCATTTACCTGCCAGCTATGGAGAAGCAGCTAAATATTTTGGACACTTTGTATGAAGAGCATGGCCTAGAATCGGATGAAGTTGTATGACCGGTCACGCCTGCTCCAGTTCAGGGATTTCACATGTAACGTCTCCTTCCTGGGCGTACTATATCAATGTGTGAATAGACGTCACCTCCAGGAGTCACAATCAAGTTTTGTATCCAGGATCGTCTGATCTCGGAGGTGCCCAAAATGCATCCAAAAAGGATTATTGTGCTTCAGGATCTCTTCATTGTAATCTTTAACTATTTTTATTTATGGATCTAATTGTAATCAACAAGATGCAGCTTTTTTTGTAATGACTTTTTTTAAGTACATAAAGATGATTGTGTAACAGATCACAGACTGTCGCCATAGACCCTTTACCAACCGCAGCTCATCCGGAGAGCCTGCGCCCATGATCCTCTACCACCTGCCAGTTCACCTACCTCTGGTGGAAGCTTGCCTCAACATCATGGGACAGAACGCCTATGTTCTTCTATGTAATCTCTCAGGACACTTTGTCTCCAGCTTTGTTGGCTATAGCTTGGACTATAGGTCTTTGCTTTATGAAGGGTATTTAATAAATGGGAAAATAGAATTTTAAATTCCTATCACATCTGCTGTATTTTCTGTATTCTTTTCTCTGATTAGGGCGATTTTTAAGGTTCGCACCTAGTAGTCATTTAAGTAGGTTGTCTTAACATTACAACTATGTTTTATACTGAAGTCCAACCTGCAGGTCTGGCAACATGGACCTCGACTCTCCTACTGTGCGCCACAGGGAAAGTATGGTGCATGGCAGGCACTGAAAGAGACCAAGTCTGCCATATCTGGAGCTGCTATCTGCTGCGGCTCTTCACATAGGCTCAGAGCTAGAGTTTGAGCACAGTGGGGCAAACCTGTCCAAGTGAGACGATCTGCAGACACCGATATAGATAAAAGTAAAGCATTAATGGCGGCCCCAGGGTGGGCCCCACAGAGTTAGTGGACCCGGGGCAGCTGCTCCCTCTGCCCCCCCAACTACCTACACTGCTGCTTAGATTAATAGCAAGTGGTCCCAGCAGTCCTGAATCTGCCCCCAACACCACTGTCCTCATTATTTTATTGTCCATATAGGCAATGTCTGTCCTGATAGGTATGAATATTATCTTAAGGTTAGGAGTCATGCCATATCATGCAAGCAGTGTGTTCACACATGGCAGATTTGTTGCCGAATTTTCTGTGGCTGAACATCTGTTCCATACTTGTGAATGGGGTTGTTTCTGCAGCTACGTGTAGATTTCTGAAAACTGCATTGACATTGATGGGTTTGTGAATTCGGCCTAAATGCAGAATATCCAGGTCAATTTCCTGGAGAAAAAAATAAATCTTCAGGTTGGGCTCAGCATCTGTGACATAGGGCATTGTGTTCTCTGAATACATATGAATAAACTACCTTATTTTTACCTCTGCTTAAACAACATGCTCTTTCAGGAAATTCAGCTGCCATATGATACCTGGGAGAGACGGTATCTTAAGTTTAGCAGGGTGTTGTATACTTATACTGGTAGGGCCACTATCGGGTTACCGTAGAGGGATTGTAAGTGTGCTGCTGAGAAGACGGCGCAGGCCGCAGCCAGACGATGAACCACTTCTCAGTTGCAGGAAGGAGTCCGGGTACCAGCTGTTGAGCAAAACCAAGTGGAAAACTATGACCTATAGGAAACTATGTACGGTATGTCTACTCTAGGAAGACTACAGACGAGCTGATAATATTAACACCAGGGGAACAGATGCTAAATTAGTTGGAATAATTTAAGGTGAAATTCATACCCGTCGCTGCTTTCTCATAGAGACCAAAGATCAATTACTTCTTTTGTTGTTTTATAGTTCTCATTATGTGTTTCCATTAACGTAATCTCTATTCTTTTCTGAATAAATTACTCTTATATTGTTTCCATCTGCTGTACTCCATGTGTAATCTTACACACGTGGACAAAATTGTTGGTAACCCTCGTTTAATAATAGAAAAGCCTACAATGGTCACAGAAATAACTTAAACCTGACAAAAGTAATAATAGCCAAACGACATGTTGACAAGCCAAGAAGCTTCTGGGAGAATGTCCGATGGACAGATCAGACAAAAATCTAATTTTTTTGGTAAGGCACATCAGGTCTATGTTCACAAATGGAGAAATGAAGCATATCTTGAAAAGAACACTGTCCCTACTGTGAAACATGGTGGAGGCTCTGTTATGTTCCGGGGCTGCATCTGTCACAGGGTGTCTTGAATCTGTGCAGGGTACAATGAAACCTGAAGGGCCCCTTCACACGGCGTAAGTGCGCCGTTCATTTAGACACGTATTCACTTGTCCGAGCGCGGCGCCATGTTTCAGTGGGAAGCGCGCGTATATGCCGATATACACTCGCTTCCCATTGAAATCAATGTTTTGAAGCGCCGCGCTCGGACACGTGTATACATGTCTAAATGAGCAGTGCGCTTACGCCGTGTGAAAGGGCCCTAAGACTATCATGGGATTCTAGAGAGAAATGTGCTGCCCGGTGTCAGAAAGCTTGGTCTCAGTCGCAGGCCATGGGTCTTGCAACAGGATAATGACCCAAAACACACAGCTAAAAACACCCGAGAATGGCTAAGAGGAAAACATTGGGCTATTCTGAAGTGGCCTTCTATGGTCCCTGACCTAAATCCTATTGAGCATCTTTGGAAGGAGCTGAAACATGTCGTCTGGAAAAGGCCCCCTTCAAACCCGAGACAACTGGAGCAGTTTGCTCATGAGGAGTGGGCCAAAATACCTGCTGAGAGGTGCAGAAGTCTCATTCACAGTTACAGGAATCGTGTGATTGCAGCGATTGCTTCAAAGGTTGTGCAACAAATATTAAGTTAAGGGAACCATCATTTCTGTCCAGGCCTAATTCATCAGTTTTTGTTTTTTTTGTTTTTTTTTTAATTCTGTTGAAGCGAAAACCAATGTCTGACTTTCATTTATTCATTTTCATCGAATTTTTATTTATTATTACTTTTGTCAGATTCAAGTTATTTCTGGAACCATTGTGGGTTTTTCTTTCATTAAATGAGGGGAACAACAATTTTGTCCACATGTGTACTTACTTGGCTACCCTGAACCCGAAATGAAACACACAACGCGTTCTCTATCACATTTCTTATAACAATTCAGTTCCTTGTAGAACCAGTACAAATGGATCTATCTATGGTATAATTGTATAACCAGTGGCGTAACTACCGCCATAGCAGCAGAGGCAGCTGCCACAGGGCCCGGTACGTTAGGAGCCCGGTGACAGCCGCTACCGCTGCTATCATTATACTCGGGGGGGGGGGTCTTTTCGGACCCCCGAGTATAATGATTGGCGGACCCGGAGAGGTAAGAAACATAAAAAACACTGTTACTTACCTCTCCACGATCCGTGCAGACTTCGGCCTAGTCGTCTGACGTCTCATGTCCCCGGCCTGCGTCCCGGGTCATGTGACGTCTGACGTCATTGAAGATCAGTTACTTCGGAGGCCGACAGCGTAGGAGACAGGAGATAGGTGAGTAACTGAGTTTTTTTAATGTTTTTATCCCCCTGGGTCTCCAATTATTATACTCTGGGGTCTGAAAAGAGCACAGAGTATAATAATTGTTTATGGGTGTCCACAGTGGGACATAATGCTGTGTACTGGGGCTACTATGGGGCATAATACTGTGTGCAGGGGCCACTAAGGGACATAATACTGTGTGCAGGGGCCACTAAGGGACATAATACTGTGTGCAGGGGCCACTATGGGGCATAATACTGTGTGCAGGGGCCACTAAGGGACATAATGCTGTGTGCAGGGGCCACTAAGGGGCATAATGCTGTGTGCAGGGGCCACTATGGGGGATAATGCTGTGTGCAGGGGCCACTAAGGGACATAATGCTGTGTGCAGGGGCCACTAAGGGACATAATGCTGTGTGCAGGGGCCATTAAGGGGCATAATGCTGTGTGCAGGGGCCACTATGGGGGATAATACTGTGTGCAGGGGCCACTAAGGGTCCATTCACACGGAGTAACGCCAGGCGTTTTTTGTGTGTATTTTTACAGCTGTAAAAAGCAGTCTCCATTGAGTTCTATAGTAAAATGCTGGCGTTTTTTTACGTCCGTAATTTTACATCCGTAAAATTACGGACGTAAAAATACAGGCGTATTTTACTATAGAACTCAATGGAGACTGCTTTTTACAGCTGTAAAAATACACACAAAATACACACAAAAAACGCCTGGCGTTACTCTGTGTGAATGGACCCTAAGGGACATAATGCTGTGTGCAGGGGCCACTAAGGGGCATAATGCTGTGTGCAGGGGCCACTATGGGGGATAATACTGTGTGCAGGGGCCTCTATGGGGCATAATAGAGCACGCAGGAATGCGTAGGAGGAGGTTGGTCGAGGTCTTCGGTGTCGGTCGGGGGGGGAGGGAGAGAGCACAAATCACTCACCGGTGCTCACGGCCGGTCATGGTCTGCCAGGTTTCCGTCTTCTGTCGGCAGAAGACAGAAACCTGGAAATGGAGATCGGACGCTGGTGTGAACCCAGTGTTAGTTGTTGGGCCCATAGCAGCTGCTACCCTGGTAGTTATACCCATGATCACAATAGTAAAATACTCCATTCCAACACAAACCCTATAGAATTTTCGGAACAATTAAACCTAAAATAATAAAGTTACCATCAACATTTTCTTCTGCCAAGATGTTAAAAAGTCAGTTTCACTATTTCTTATTTTATTCCTCTTTCTTAATAAGGATGGGTCAGGCAAAGTGATATATGACTGCACAACTGCTGGTCTACCTTTTAATCTGTAGGGTTCTGCTGTTACCAGCCCTGGGTGTTGTAGTGGTTGTCATATACTTTGTTATCTGTTGTACTCACCTTACCTGTGTTTAACAGTTTACATTCTCACAGTTCACTGGGCCCACAGAGTGGTAATAAACTGAATTTATAGCATAAATCTAATAGTTACATCCAACATATGGACCGTCTGAATGACAGCCTACAAATCAGATACTACATTGGTCTTTGCCCTACTCCTTGTGTCCAGCAGAGGGAGCTTCCTTCTAGGTGATGAACCAGATGGCAGGTTAGAAAAACATTAGTGAATGCAATCCCTGAACTTCCCCAGTGGAAAGGGATTTGTAAGTAAGTACTTAAAATAGCACATAGGAAATGTAATAAAGTAAAGCAGTTGTGTTATGTTTCCAGATTATAAAGCAAGATTTATGTGCGGCTTCTGCTACAACCCAACTCTGATTTCACAGGTATGGTTAGTGCTGTCAGTGATTGTCACATCTGTCAAAGTATCATTGTACAATAGATGTGTATGGGACCCATATGATCACATGGTAACGCTCCACCATGTGGGTATCTAGTGCTAAAGTATAGCCCAAGTGCCGCCATGGAGATGCTATACTGCCATCTACTTGTACAGCTCCTACAACCTAAGGCACCATGCACACAGCTGTAATTGTTGCCAATATATTGTCTGCAATTGAGGATAGTGTAAGGACTCATTCATTTCATCCTTAGTTTTTACTGATCAATGTTCGTGCCATACAAATTATCCGCAAATTATGGAGCTGGTCCTATTTTTGTCCATGTTTGCGGATGGCATAGCGTTGCATTGCGGACATGTTTTATGTGGATCAGTATTTGTAGAGAGTAAAAATCATTATATTTCCATCCTCACTTTACAGAAAGATATCTGCAGCAGACACGCTGTGAAATCGCAGCATGTCAATTATACCTATGGAAACGGCAGCAGTTTCCCTATAAGTGTAATGAAAGCAGAACGTCCTCAAAGGAAACCTCTGCAAAATGTATGCACACTGCCACCATGGTTTATCCTGCAGCACTGTTTTGCTGTGACAGGCTATGTGGGGCCTTAGCCTATAGTATGAATAGTGGGCAAGGAATATGCAAATAAAACCTCCTTGGGGGAAAATAGGAACTTGCTCTAGCACCACCTTTTGGACAGTAGTTCCCTATAGATCAATGCCTGGTTTTCAAAAAACCTAATAGTGTGAACTGGGAATAATAGCTAAGACAGAGTATCTCCTACAAAAAGGAAGTGGTCCCATCCGCAGACGGTTGTTACAAGGTTATTGCCTCACACCACTACAGGGCAGGGAAAAGTAAAAGGTGAAAACATCTGTATGGCAGTGCAAGACTCTGTTCACACCTGCTTCTTGGTTTCTAAACGAATCAGTACTTGATATGTCACACTATGGACACCACTGGCGCCAACACCAGCTATTGCTAAGGTAAAATAGTGCTGCATATGTCAAACAGACGGCCTCCAATGCAGATGTGAGCATATCCTTGCAAGCATTGTATACTATGTGATCAAAAGTATCCAGACACCCCCAAAAACATACGTTTTTCCTATTAGGTGCATTGTGCTGCCACCTACTGCCAGGTACTCCATATCAGCGACCTCAGTAGACATTAGACATCGTGAGAGAACAGAATGGGGCGCTCCGCAGAACTCACGGACTTCGAATGTGGTCAGGTGATTGGGTGCCACACATCACGCAGGTCAATGCCAAACGACGCCTCGCTTGGTGTAAGGAGCATAAACATTGGACGATTGAACAGTGGAAAAACGTTGTGTGGAGGGACGAATCACGGTACACAATGTGGCGATCCGATGGCAGGGTGTGGGTATGGCGAATGCCCGGTGAACATCATCTGCCAGCGTGTGTAGGGCAAACAGTAAAATTCGGAGGCGGTGGTGTTATGGTGTGGTTGTGTTTTTCATGGAGAGGGCTTGTACTCCTTTTTGTTTTGCGTGGCACTATCACAACACAGGCCTACATTGATGTTTTAAACACCTTCTTGCTTCCCACTGTTGAAGAGCAATTCGGGGATGGCGATTGCATCTTTCAACATGATCGAGCGCCTGTTCATACTGCACGGCCTGTGGCGGAGTGGTTACACAACAATAACATCTCTGTAATGGACTGGCCTGTACAGAGTCCTGACTTGAATCCTATAGAACACCTTTGGGATGTTTTGGAACGCCGACTTCATGCCAGGCCTCACCGACCTACATCGATACCTTCAATGGGTGCTGCTAGCTTTTTTTTCTGCTAGCAGGAAAAAAAGCTAGCAGAACCCATTGAAATCAATAGGAGGCTTTTTTTTTCAGCGTGGAAAAATTCCTCACCATTTTCCTCTGTGTGAATGGACCCTTACAGCAGCCGCCCTATTTATTCATATATATGGACCCATATAATTTGCAGTGCTGTACAGGAATCATTACTCACGTCAGTCCCGGTCCTCAATGGTGCTTAAAAAAACAAACTTTTGTGTTTCAGACACTCACTATAGCCAATTTCATAGAAAGCCAGTTAAAAAGTAGCTATCATTTTAATAAGCAGATGTTTTGGTCGGTGGTTGTTTGGATGGACTCCCTCACAGATCACTAAAAGAAAAGGTAAAAGCACTCTACTTATCACTATGCCCTGAGAACACTTCGATTCTCAACTACACTCCTCTGAAGTTTAAAGGGAATGTGAGGTCCATTTGGGCAACTAAAACCCCCACACATCCTTGTGGACCAGTGGTTTGGTGAATACATAGCTAGTGATGAGTCCAATGAGTTTCATTGAACTCCTCTATGGTGCTCCCAGCACTGGGGGGGGCTATTAAATGTAAAGGGGCTATTATAAGGGTGGGGGGGGGGCATTATATATAAGGGGGCTACTATAGGAGAGGAACTATTATATGTAAGTTGGATTTTTATAAGGGGGAGACTGTTAAATATAAGGGGGGCTATTATTTATAAAGGAAGAACTATTTATAATAGACCTATAATAATGGGGGGACATTATATACATATATATATATATATATATATATATATATATATATATATATATATATGCTATAATAACTGATGAGGGGGTGCACAAATCTATTAGGTGGTTATTTGAATTGTGTGTGGGCATAAGGGGGTGGTTGTTACTGTTTTGGAGGCAGAAAGGGGGTGTTATTAATGGGCTGCCACTGGAAATATGTTGCCATCGTTCGTATATCAGCATTTGGGGCCCTGCTTTTAATTTTTTCCCAGGGCCCCAGTTTGTATAAAACCAGGCCTGCCAGCAATAAAGGAGTTAATGTAGTCTTGTTGCTGGGCACATTGAGGAGTTCGGATGCCTAATTAGTTTAATGTAAGAGCGCTTTCCTCTAACATCATTTGGACAGGTTGTTTTTCTCTGCATATTGGCTGCTGATCACTCTCTGGATCCCAGGAACTGCAGATGTAATGACAATGCAGCAAACTTGCTCTCGCTTTGTCCTACTAGTCTCTGGCCTTCTGCCAGCCATCAATACACAAATGAAAAGACAAGAATTATTCCTTGGAGGATATATCCACTGACTGCAATGTCCATATATCACCTGCATAATGTCAGTAGAGCTCAAGCACTGCCTATGGTTTTTACTGCTCGCTGCTATATTACCAGGTTGGTATTTTGGGACCGATTTTGTTGGTTTTTCTACTATCTCTGAGGCTTGCGCTTCCTTTAATTATCTTGCACCACCAGTAGTGCCATAAAACCGCCAAATAGCAGATAAGTCAATATACCATAACTCAGAGTCATAAGCCTAATTGAATGGATCTCTGGGAACGGCACAATCACTTTATATAATGACTCCAGGGAAGTGCTGTCACTGCTTTCATTTCTCATAGACGTATTGAGCAGCCTGAGAAACCTCATCAACGGCCAGCGAGGGTTAATGTGCTGGACAGTAGCTAGTGGGATCATAATGTAGCGTTCACATTGGATTTTGCAATACTGCTATAATTTTATGAGAGTCCTTGATGTTGGCCCCAAAGTGTTACAAAAAGCGCAGGAGCTTTAACGTTATCCAAGTAACCCGTACGTTATATTATCTCCTTGAGCAAAAACTTGGTTTGCACCAACTTTAGCAGCTGTAAGTGCAACCAACATGGATCTAAGATATAAAGCTGAGGCATAATTGATGATTGTTAAATAAATGAACCTGCTGATTTCTATGGAATTGGCCATGTGTATTGGTCCTCCCAATTCTTCCTCAAGCGTTTATGCTGGATAATGCTAGGGTCACGCCTGCGCCTGGTTTTACATTCTACAGGTCCACTTGGGGACCTAAAGAACGGAAACCTAATCTACCTAAAAAGTGGTTATGCGTGAAAACCCGTGGATCCCATAGACTATAATGGGGTCCATCAGATTTCTGCCCGGTCTCCGCCTGAAAAATGCAGAGAAAAAGGTCCTGCTTGCTCTCTCAGCATTTTTTAAGTGGATTTGGAGACAGAAACCCCGAACATAGAACAGACACAGGTATGAATCTAGCCTTTGATAAGGATCATGAAGTTGAATTTCAATAGGTAGAAGTGTGATCCATACTGGGATTGTTCCTCCCTCATTCTGCTGCATGATTTATGGCGGCACATCCCGCATTACACAGGGTAAGTGTTTGCCCGCTGGCCAGCTGATCTGCAGCACTATTAGGCTGAGTTCACATGGAGTTTTTTGGTCAGGATTTTGACCAGAGAAAACAACTCCCATTGAAATCAATGGGAGCCGGTAATTTCTTTTTTCCGCGAGTGGTCTGTTCCGGCTCCCGGAAAAAAAGAAGCGACATGCTTATTCTTCAGGCGGATGCTGCTGCCGGTCCAGCCTCGGATGTCCGCCTGAAGACACTCCCCCCCGAATAGGCCCATTCATTTGGGCCTAATCCAGAGCGGAGTGCCGCGGAGTGCGGTGACTGAAGGGCTCCCAGTATAATGCTCAACAGTGGCATCACATAGTATATGCTCCCCTGAGCCTGGCCCCATCACAGTATAATGCTCCAGAGTGGCCCCAACAAAGTATGATGTGTTTCTCACAGTGGCCTCACATAGTATAATATGCTCCCCATAGCAAAATTCTCCACAGTGACCCACACACAGTATAATATACTCCTGAGAAGCTCCACACCCTATATAATATGCTCCACAGTGGCCCCACACAGTATAATTTGCTCCCCACAGTGCAGAAGAATAAATCTCTCAGTATAATAGGTTCTCCACACTGTCCCCCCAGTAAAAAGCTGCACAATGGCTCCACACAGTACAATGCCCCATTGTGGCCCCGCACAATTTAATATACTCCCCAGAGGCCCCCAGAATAATGCTCCACAGTAGCCTCACATAATATATTATGCTCCCCTGAGCCCCCCAGTATAATATGCCCTCCACACTGCCCCCCCCAGTATAATATGCTTTCACCAGTGTGCCCCCAAGTATTATGCTCCACAGTGGCCCCACACATTATAATATGCTCCTGAGAGGCCTCTCCCAGTATAATGCTCCACACTGGCCGCCTACAATATAATATGTTCCCCACAGTGGCCCACACACAGTATAATATGCTCCCCACAGGGCCCCTCAAATATAGTGCTCGACAGTGCCCCCCATTATAATGCTCCAAGACCCCATAGTATAATAATCAGAGGCCCCGGGGAAGTGAGGGAAAATAGCAAACAGTTATACTCACCCTGCCTTACCTTTTCTGGGGATCTTCGCATTGCTCCGCTGTCTCTGCCTGCTTCTTCTTCAGGTCTCCAACTGACAACATATGTTCTGTGATTGGGCCTCAGCGGTCACGTCCGGAATGCGTGATGTCAGCTAAAGACCAGAAGATGATGCCGGACTGCCAGAGCCCTGGCAAAGGTGAGTAAATATGTTTATTTTTACAGATTGTCTCCCCTGGTCAGACTTTTATTGGAAAGGGGCTTTGCAGCACATGACATCGGGCCCCTTTCCATTATCGATGTGTCTAGTGCTGACCAGGAGTCCCTTTGGGGACAGGGGGTCCTAAGGAGTTGCTCAGCATGCTCCCCTCCTAACACTGGCCCTCCCTAAAGGCACAGGACCCACTGAGGGATAACTGTCTGAGCCTGATGCCACTTTAATACCACCAAAACTATAATGCAACATAGTACCCTCCCCACAGTATAATGCCATGTTAGTTCTTCCACAAAATATAATATACTTTAGTGACCACCATGTAGCATAACACTCCTTACTACACACATACACACATACACATACACATACACACACACACACACACACACACACACACACACACACACACACACACACACACACACACACACACACACACATAGTATACAGCTCCTTACTGCCCCTCACCAGTTAGTGACATTGACCTCCAGCTTTCACAGCTCTGCCTGGCACATGAGTTATATATCTGTATATGAAATTCATGCTGACTCTGCATCTTTATAGGTTTGCTTTAGTGAGTTGCATTTTTGGAAACATCACATTGGCACCAGATATTGTGCAATAAACTGATTAAATATCCTAAATTAATCACAGCACTGAGGGGTTATTGGCATAGAACACTGCAAATATTAGCATTAAACGAAGACTGAAATGAAGGGACGCTATATACTACATGATTTTTCACTATTTCTCTTCTCTGCCTTGTGGAGTGGCATCCAAAAGTGGGGGATCCCTTGTATAACATCTATAGGGCATATCTATAGACTGGATTCCCCATTCCCAGTACTGGATTCCCCATTAGTGAGCGATCATTGCTTTCAGCTGTATGTGCAAATGCTGTGGAGTATATAATACTGTATGAGGGCCACTGTGGAGTATATAATACTGTGTGGATGCCTACCTTAGAGAATATAATACTGTGTGGGGGCCTACTGTGGATCATATAATATTGTGTGGGTCTACTGTGAATCATATAATACTGCATTGTGGGCCACAGTGAAGTTATAATATATAATATAATATATAATACTGTGTTGGGGGCCTACAGTGGAGCATATAATAGAGGGCCTACTCTGGAACATATAATACTGTGTGTGGGGCCTACTGTGGAGCATATAATACTGTGTGGAGGCCACCATGGAGTGTTTAATATTGCACGGAGGACCATTGTGGAGCATATAATACTGTGTGGGGTAGCTGGGCATATAATGCTGTGTGGAGGCCACTGTGAAACATATACTATCTGGGGGACACTGTGGAACGCATTGTACTGTCTGTGGGTCACTGTGGGGCAGATTGTACTGTATGGGGTCCCTTCAATATTCACATCACACAGCATCTGTTTTATAGCATACATGTGATATTAGTACAGGCTGTAATAACATTGTATGGTCACTATAAAACAGATCCTGTGCAATATAAATTGTGAACATTAATTGTTAAAAAGTACCAAATGCAGAGACCTTTACCTCTCAGTACAAAGTTTTTTGTATCATTGAAAGCTCGGTAAAGCCTCATTTAGATTTAATCTACTTTTATTAAGGATTTTCAAGTCTAAAGCATCAAACAGAAACAAGGAATATAACAAAATACTAATCAGAAAGCTGTATAACACCATTTGACAAAACAAACCAGGGCCACAGGCCCAAACAAACAAAAAAACAAAGTCAGAAAGGTGCAGTTCAGGCTCCCACAATAGCACAACAACTAAAAGATAGAAGGGGCAGGAGCCTGAAATGTGGACTTCTTGGGGATCGTTGGTCCCATTGGAGCAAACACAGGTAGAACCAGAGTAGAAAGACATAAAGACAGGTCAGACAACAAAGAGAAGAGACAGAGGGAGAGGAGGGAGTGGCATCAGACTGGGGTGAAAGAACAGAGACACATTTCAGATTATCAGGGGCTCAGGAGAAGGAGCTAACAAAATCAGTCGACTCCTGAAACATCACTCACGGCCTCCAGAGTGCATCAAACTTGGAAGAGTCGGCAAACTCTGCCGCTATTAGCATCCATCTCCATACGTCGTATGTGGAGGAATTTCTGGAGCCACTCCTGCGATGAGCGTGTGATAGCATTGCACTAGTGCCTAGGGTTAACAACCCTGGCAGCCACAAGAAAGTGTCGCAGGAGGTCACCCTTAACTGCTTTGTATTTACCCGGTATAAGAGAAAGGAGTGCCAACTGGGGGGAGGGCACAAGGGCACGATCACTGACTTTAAGGTAAAGATTGAAAACAGAAGTCCAGAACGGTTGGATCCCCATGTACTCCCACCAAATATGAAGAAGGAAGCTCCTTTCTGCACCACAGAGCCAACACTGATTGGACACATTAGAGTATATTTTATGTAGGAGGCCTGGACAGTGGTACCACCAGGTCAGGATTTTAGTTTTTCTCCTGTACATTGCACGGTAAGGGTAAGTTGTGAACAAACGAGAAAATTCTAGATCAGTCAGCGGGGCAGATTGAGGTCTGCAGGTCCCTAGTCCAGGTCGCAGTATATGGGAGCACTCCTGACGTAGCGTCACTCAGGAGGACAATATACAGGAAGGAAACGACACACGTAGGGGTGCCAGATTGAATAAGGGCCCTTTCCAATGCGGTGGGATCAGAGGAGGAGACTGGCAGCAGAGACTACTTACAGATAAAACAAAGCAACTCTAAGGATCGCCATCCAAATGTCTGGCCACAGAGAGCACTTTCAGTTCACCGCCCTTCCCTTTGGCATTTCTTCAGCTCCCTACATCTTCACCAAGGTGGTCGCCCCCGTCACCGCTGCACTGAGACTAAGAGGCCTATTCGTGGTTCCTTATTTGGACGACTGGCTCATAAAAGCTCAGTCTATTTCATTTCTTCAACATCATCTTCAGATCGCCATAGCCTTCCTTCAAGAGTTAGGATGGCTGATCAACTGGGAGAAATCCGAAATAGTGCCAGCTTCCCAGAGGAAGTTCCCTCGGTTTCATTCTGGATTCCCAGAACATGCAGATCTCTCTCACCAGCCCAAGGAGATTGAAAATAGAGTCTGCCTCCCATTTCCTCCTCAAAACTCGGCGCGTTACCATCTGGACCGCCATGAGAGTTCTTGGCCTGATGTCATCCTTGGCCAGGGCGGTCCCTTGGGCTTTATGGCATTTGAGTCCCCTCCAGATGGAAGTGTTGAGCGCCTGGAACAGGTCTCCATGGGGATTGCAAAAGAAGATCTGCCTTTCTCCCAGTACCCATCTTTCCCTCAGATGGTGGATACACCTGAAAGACGGAAGGTCCACGGTTCCAACAGAATGGATCCTGCTGACTACAGATGCATCCCAGTGGGGAGGGGGAGCCCATTTGTACAACAAGACCATACAGGGACGTTAGAAACGACCAGAAGAAGGAACCTCCAATCTGAAGGATCTTCAAGCAGTGTACCTTGCCTTATATCACTTCGCCCCTCTCCTCAAGGAGAGGGCGGTAAAAGTCCAGTTGGACAATATGACCACGGTGATATGCATCAACAAGCAAGGGGTCACCAGGTCTCCACCCCTCTTGAGAACCACGAGCTTAATCTTCACTTGGACAGAGAAAAACCTGTCCCATCTATCCGCTGTTCACATCAAGGGCTCCCTGAACATAGTAGCGGATCAGTTGAGTCGGGGTATTACCGTATGCTGAGAATGGTCCCTACATCCAGACATGTTTCAACAGATTGTCCAAAGATGGGGTCTCCCAGAGGTTGATCTTATGGCAACCCGACTCAGCGCAAAGGTGGAAACCTTCTGCTCTCTGTACCAGGAAGATAATCCCTTGGCAGTGGATGCCCTATCCATCCCATGGAGGTTCAGGCTGGTATACATTTTCCCTCTAGTTCCCATCATACCCAGGGTATTGATGAAGATAAGACAGGACCAAGTCTCAGGAATCGCCATAATCCCATTCTGGCCGAAAAGGACTTGGTTTGCCCAGCTCATGAGGATGAGTCAAGACGTTTACTGGAGGCTTCCCCCTCTCCCAGACCAGGTAACTCAAGGAGAGCTGGCCTACCAGGATCTGAGGAGATTCATCCTGACAGCCTGGAGGTTGACCAGTCCCTATTAAGGAATAGTGGATTCTCAAGAGCCGTCCTGAAGATGCTTACATGTGCCCAGGCGGAATCAACTAACAAAAATTACCACAGGATCAGTAATATATTTAATTCCTGGTGCCGGGAATGTGAGGTGGACTCCTTGGATCCCCCAGTCGAGGCGATCCTGGACTTCCTTCAGGATGGGCTAGACAAAGGGCTCTTTGTTGCCACCCTGAAGGTACACATAGCCGCTTTGTCCGCCTATCTGGAGAGGCGTCTATCTCAATACTCTCTAATAAGCACCTTTTTAAAGGGTGCTGGGAGGTCGAGACCAGCAGTCACTGCTCCCGTCCACAAATGGGACCTCAGTACAGTCCTGACAGACACAGAGCTGAAGTTCCTCACCTTTAAAACAGCTTTCCTCCTGTCCATAACATCGGCCAAGAGGGTAGGTGAGTTGCAGGCATTCTCTCCTGAAGAACCTTACACCATCTTCTTCGAGGATAGAGTCCAGCTCAGGTACCTCCCTGGATTTAGGGCTAAGGTACCTTCTATTACCAACATGGAGCAGTTGGTTACGTTACCGGTATTCCACCCATCTCCGTCTTCAGCAGATGAAATCAGATACAGCACACTCACCCCTTCAGGAAAGCAGAAAACCTCCTCATCAACTTTGTAGGAAGATTGAGGGGCCTCAAGGCGTTTAAACCCACCATATCCAGGTGGGTGAAGGAGGCTATTAAAACTGCCCTTTCAGCTCAGGGTCTGCCTCCACCTGCCTTCCTGAGAGCACATTCTACGAGATCGGTGGCGACTTCATGGGACGAGAAGCGGGCTTTGCCTCTAGAGCAAATCTGCGCCACTGCTGCATGGTCCTCAGACTCCACTTTCACCAAACACTACAGATTATGTAGCCGTTCTGCAGAAGCCTCCGCCTTCAGGCTTGGTTGAACGACAAAACCCACCCTAGGGGATTACTTGAAATCTCCCCGTATTGTGCCGCTGGTGGGACGACAGGGAATGGATGAATATGTAGATAATCTTTTTTCCCTTAGTCCCAACAGCGGCACAAGGCTTCCTGCCCTATTTTTACAGTGACTATTGTGAAAAAAACCAAAAAAACAAACAACTTTTTTAACAAATATGTATATTTGTATATAAAATTGTCTGTATATTATACTCTTGTACTAACATACGGGGGAGGGTCTCGGTGCCCTTTTATAGGCGCCAGCCATGTGTAATTTATTTGGCTAATTAAAAATTCCGCCTGTCCTACCAGCACACAGGGGCAGAAAATACCCCGTATTTTGCCGTTGTTGGGACTAAGGGAAAACAGATTATCTACATAATCATCCATTTATAGTACTAGCCTCCCCATATTGGGAAGAAACGCCTTATGAAACTCATAAGGGGTTGTTCATATGATGGAAATTTTCCTAGCTGAAAAGTCAGCTTCAGGAATTTGAAGCTGATTTTTCTGCTTGACTAATTTCCTTCTCAAAATCCACAGCTCTCAGGCAGTTGTTTTTGCCTCCTATTCACTTCAATGGGAGTTATCAGGCGGAATCTGCCTGAACATCGAGCATAAAGCCGGGTTCAGACGGGAGATTTTGGACTGGATTTTGAGGCGGTGGCTGCCTCAGAAATCCAGTCCAAGAAATGTCTAGCTTCAACTGGATGCCGGTGCAGTGCAAAATCCGGCCCAAAAAACCCTGTCTGAACCTGGCTTAACGCTTATTTTAACACTAGCTGATAAAATCCGCTATAAGAAAAATTAGTTTGCGGAAAAATCAGCATCTGATTTCATTTGAAATGAGTGGAGTCTGCTTTCAGGCAGAATTTGGAGCTTATTGTTAGGCAGATTCCGCCTCAAATTTAGTGCCAAATTCTTCCGTTTGAACATACCCATAGTCTCCTGTCAAGTGCTATTTTTTTTAGCACTGCTCTCTGTATTTCACTGGCTGAGAGATTCATGGCTTATTATGCCTCTAAATGTTCATGTATCAACAACTATGGTGGCCTTCTGTGTGTCACTGCAAGGCTCCCATACTATGAATGTGAGCTGTGGAAGTATTGGACTGACCCACCAGAATAAAAGAACATCTTTGGTGGTCTCAGGGAATTACACAGTAAAAAACTCCAACAAACCTTGAAATGTTCAGCAAATTGTCAATAAGGATCCAAATTGCCCTCCAACTTGGAGGAGATTTTGAAGGCAGTCGCTTGCAGTGAGGATCTGGATCTCATGAGATTATTCACAATTCTCCTATTATACCTGATTGTTGATATGTAGGCAAATACAGTGATAATAACTGAGATTGTGATCAAACATTTTTCTGTATAGATGGGAGTATAGGCCCTCAGAATCATTTACCCTGGTGGAAATCTGTGTGACAGTAGATGTGACCTGACTTTTTTTATAGCTGATTCTTACTTCCATTATATCTCATATAAGCTGACTATCTTTAATAAGACAACCGTTTTTCCTGTATGCTGGTTCGTCCCCCTATTCCCCTTTTGATGTTTTTTCTACAAATCTATACTTTCGGACCCCCATTTCCCTAACCACTATGCTATGTTAGGGTGCATGCACACTACGTAACGCCGGGCGTGTATGAGAGCCGTACACGCCGGCGTTACAGCAGGGCTGCCGAACACTTCCCATTCACTTCAATGGGAGCGCTCGTAAACGCCGCTGTTACGAGCGCTCCCATTGAAGTGAATGGGAAGTGTTCGGCAGTCTGCCGTAATGCCGGCGTGTACGGCTCTCATACACGCCCGGCGTTACGTAGTGTGCATGCACCCTTATATTGTGTTAGACAAGGTTGTACCTTTGTCCTCTTGTTGACAGGTGCGGCTTGCGTGCCATTGCGCCATCTGTTTTTGTGCTTTATTCTTGTTCTCCCTCCCTTCTTTGTTTTTTCCTTTGTTCTATTTGAAAAACTTTAATAAAATCCAATTATACATAATAAGACAACCAAAGAAGGACAAGCAATTGTCTAGCAATTCATGACTTTGATCTAAACAGTAATTTCCCCCTAGGTATATAGTGTTCTGCATGTTTTCTGGTGCTGTGAGATGCATTGGGTGTTGGTTGGAGGTGACATACAGTATATGTCACATCATACCAGGTTACCCAGAAAACCTGAACACTGTAATGCATTGTATAAAATTATACGTTTCCTTTTTTTTTGGCAATTCAATGTGGAGTTTGCTTATCCAACAAATATATTATATAACATGTTATTATATAACAATTACTACTAAAGAAGGATAGTACATGTATACCTCAGATGAAAACTTGGTACATTATCAGAACAGAGCTACTATATACTTCAATGTCTTTAGTAGTAAATATCTAGTAAATGTGTAAAATGGAAATACCCCTTTTAAGACCAATCCATTATAAGACTCAGTCTAGGGTGGTGACAACAAACTGTAAATTTTAACATTTAACTACAAGAGATTTGGAACTCTGTATCAGAAAATGGAGCTTCAACTCCTATATGTATATAGAAAGAAAACTGACTTCTGGATATACATAGATAAAAATGTCATTATGTTTAAGGCTCAGTATTCTTGGCATTCTCTCAATCAACTTCATGAGGTAGTCATCTGGAATGGTTTTCAATTAATAGGTATGCTTTATCAAGAGTTAATTTGTTGTTAAAATACCATAGCTTGGGTTGGCAGTGACATAGTAATGTTCTGTATGCTGCATCACCTTTTTTCAAGAATGACAAGAAGATAATGCTTGTGTTAGGCTTACAGACAAATAAGACAAATAAGGGACCCAAACACTTCTGAGGACTGCCACTGACCTGCAACCCACTAACTGCTGTATGGAGTTAAGGAATTTTCACTTATATGAAAGGGTCCTATTATGAATATTCTTGGTCTCCAATAAAGCGCCCTTCATTTTAGTTAAGCATTCAGAATATGTTTTACATTTTAGGTTTTTCAAAGTAGCCCCCTTTTTGCTTTGATGAAAGCTTTGCAAATTCTTGGCATTATCTCAATCAACTTCATGAGGTAGTCATCTGGAATGGTTTTCAATTAATAGGTATGCTTTATCAAGAGTTAATTTGTTGTTAAAATGGCCACAGAGTAGGGGCAACACAGTGGCTCAGTGCTTAAGCACTGCAGCCTTGCATCACTGGAGTCCGGTTCGAAGCTCGCCAGGAACAACATCTGCAAGGAGTTTACATGTTTTCCCCGTGTTTGCGTGGATTTCCTCCCATATTCCAAAGACATACTGATAGGAAAAAAATGTACATTGTGATCCATATATGGGGCTCACAATCTACATTTGAAGAAAAAAAATGACCACAGAGTGAAGAAAAAATAGCCAAGTGGTATTCAGCTCTGGGAACTCCTTCAAGACTGTTGGAAAACCATTCCAGGTGACTACCTTATGAAGCTGACTGAGAGAATGTCAAGTGTGTGCAAAGCTGCTATACCTTTAAGCTTACCATGAGAAGCTTCTGCAGTGTGAGATCACTGGGCTTGTCCACTTAGCAGCTGAGGAGGCATATATAAGACCCTCCCACCCTGACCCAGGTACCTGATTATTTAGTTCTCTAGTTTGGCTCTAAACCTGATCCTGTGTATTGGATTGCTTATCTGACCCTTAACTTGTTATCTGTTTATTAGTTTCCCTTTTGATGTAGCCATTGACATAATGTTCGGACATGACCCTTGGCTTTCTATTGGATTTTGTCACCTGATTCTACCTCTGACATCTTCTCCTGTTTTTGACCCCTTGTCTGGATATTTATTCTCCTTTTTCTGATCAGCCCTGTAAGTTAATTGTGGGTTCTGGTTTGGTTATAGTCAGTGGTTTATTTCTCTTGCAGCTGGTCCTGCTGAAGGCATTGGGGGCCTGTATGTATCTTGCAGTGCTGTACTGGTTTTATATTGTTTGTTATCCTACTCGGTGTTATCAGCCAGCTTCTGCTATAAATTTCCCTTGCATCTCAACCATAACAAAGGCTATGAAAAGTCTTAAATATAAAACTTATTTCATTTGATTTAACCTTGGGTCACATCTGCATTTGGTAATCCGTTCGGGGAGTCCATGTGCTTGCCGCGAGATCTCCGCACGAGTCATGCAGACAGTAAAGTAGATTGTGAAGTACTTTCCTGTTTGCATGTTCCCTGCAGAGATCTCACGGCAAGCACACGGACCCCATTATAGTCTACGGGGATCGGTGTTGCTTTCGCTGCACACCGCTTGCAAATGCGTTCGGTAGTCTGTTCAGGGGGTCTCCATGTGGACTCCCCCGAACGGATTACCAACGCAGATGTGAACGAGGCCTTACACTTTTTTGTTTACTACTTACTTCCGTATGTGATCCTTCATATTTTTAATATGTTCAATATGAATGTACAATGTAGAAAATTACAATGTAGATAGCGGCCATACATGTAATATAGCATGGTACATATATTAGACATAAATCAGACTGATTCAGCAGACAGCAGCTTGTTTTATTTTATCGAGGAGTTCCAAGGCCCAGGACATGCAGGTAAAGAAGATTCCAGTTGATACAATGACATAACTGCGTACAAACACTTACACCTATTAATGCATCTTCTTTGCATTTTATTACGTTTTGATTTTGCTGTTTCGATGCGGTCATCAAGTCAGTAAAGACATGCATGTCGATTCTTCACCTGCTATTACACATTTTACAACCCCAGATTCTGCAAACTGATCCATATGTGGTAAGACCAGGCAGGGATGAGAACATTGTCTGAAAGGCTTTTGTATAACAGTCTTCGAGCTCTTCAGTCAAGTCAAACCTTGTAATACTGAATAAATAAACAGGCAGCATGTACACCAATAGCAATTACACAGCATATGCACAATACAGGGATATTTGGAACCTGCCAAACAGACACGGAACCAAGACTGTCTGACATTATACAAAACTATGACGACACTAGGACACTGCAGAACATGTGACTGATACACTGGTAAAAGTTGTATGTAAAAAAAAATAAATCTGAATGTCCGGAGCAACAACATACATATGAAATGGAAGAAACAAACAAACAAAAAAAATCAAAGCCCAAAATTTTAAAAAAGGGTCTGCTTTTTTTTTTTTTTACAGAAACAGTGCCCCTCTTGTCTGTAGGCTGTCACTAGAATTGCTGCTTGCCTCCACTGAAGTGAATTGGGCTGCAATACCAGATGCAACCCATGGACAAGAGTGGCGCTATTTTCGTAATGAATGCAGACCTTGTTTTCTAAATGTAATGAAAGCAATTGTCTGGTTTATAGTGTCACATCTATGCAATCGTTGTTAAGCAGCAGGGAGGGATGGTTAGAATAATTTGCTAGGTACTAATACTTATATACATATAATTAGTTATAAAATATTTCATTCACCTAAATATTTTAGATTCATCGCTAGCGTTTAACATGTCTTATTTCCCGCCATGTTATCCATTACTGCTGCTTCCTCTTTTGCTTCTAATCCTATTATATGGGTTAAGAAGCCGCTAACATCAGCACAGGTTCTGCATCACAAAACTCTGAGTCTTTGGTCTACAACTTTTTGTCCAACTTGACTACATGAAACGGCAAGGCCCTGATTCTCGGCCCCATGCAGCCTTCCATCCCAGTAATCCCATTCCTCATCTTCTCATCTCCTGTCTATGTGCACCATAGACATGGAGCCCCATTGTGTTTCCTTTCCTACAATTCTAATTGACAAAGTTTATACAGTACGTTCCATTTTCACATTATTATAATGGTTATTATTAAGAGGTTAGTGTTCTTTAAAAACAACACAAGTGGGAGTATGTTTGTTTTTCACAATTACAGTTGGCAGAAAAAAAACTAAATAAAAAAGTCTGATTTCCACATATAACAGTGCTAAGTCGAGGTAACGTTGTCATAGAATATTCCCGATGAGTGAATTTTGCTGTCCCAGCAGTCTGTCCTGTACGTTATGCTGGCAGGTATTGTTTGGCGTGGTCTATTAAGACAGGATGCAGTGGTCCAGTTTCTTCCAGTCAGACATAATTGTAACAATTCGTGACAAGCCATCAGCAGCGGATCATTCTTTCACTCAGACTTTTAGTTTAGCATTTTGCTCATTCCTGTTGAATTTCTTGTACGATAGCACCTGATGTTTGTGGGACATCGTGAATCATTCTATCCTTTCTACTTTTATCTCATCTGAAATATCGACACTGTGTAGAGTCAATATAGCAATAAGTTGTGCATCGCAGTTGTCCATAAGATCTATAGGAAAGGAGAAAGAAAAGAAAGACCATCAGCGGACCAGCATGTGTTGTTGCGTTGTCTGGTGTCTATGCTGCCTTCTGGGTTGTGGATGACTGGTATTGCCACATCTGTGCATGGTTTTCCATTCGAGGAGTCCACTTGGAGACCCCCCAAATGAAAACCTAGTCTGCATAAAAAAAAAACGATTAGCTTAGGAAACCCATGGACCCCACAGACTATAATGGGGTCCATGTGGTTTCCGCATGAAAAATGCAGAGAGAAAAGTGCTGCTTGCAGCGCGTTTCTCTTCGCACTTTTCATGCGGAGAGGGGAACAAAATGGCCTTGAACCCAGATGTGAACCGGGCCTCAGGGAGTATACCAGCAATGGAAGAGTCTAACATTTGCCACTGTATAACCATATAATTACATTATGTTGACTACTGACTCCCACTGAATTGTATATTGCGGGGTAAATATTTCTTCTTCTGTACAGGAAAGCACAGCAAACCACAACTTGCTACACAGTAAAAGACAATAAGGTATGCCGATGTATACGGTGTACTTTATGTCAAATGTATGCTGCTCTTTCAACATGGCTTTGACATTGCCAAACCATCGACTCCGACTTCCCTATTTTTCCATAAGTAGACTCTGATTCCTTCTCTGATTCAGACTCCTTCATAAATGGCTGCCAGCCATGGTCAGTGGGAAGCAGAAAAGATCCTCTAACTTGTTAAAAAGGTCAGTGTTTGAATTCCTATGTAAGTACATAAGTAACAAACTATGCATCATGTTAGTCATTACCAGTATGGTAGCCTCGGTTTTTACAGCTAGGATACTGACCGAATATATTCTATGGCCTTATACACACGCCCATGAATTATCTTGGATCCATGAGCCCAGGGCAATATCACATCAGTTTCTATTCCTGTCCATTTTGCAGCCAAGGCTCACTGTAGTAAATGAATGGTTCTCTGAAGGCATGTGGATATCATGCATGTGCTGCTCATGACGTTTAACCACAGACCTGGCACATGCACTTGGTCATATGCGCGAAGCATAAGGCTGATGGAACAAAGAGATATCAGTCAACTACAGACCTAAGGCCGGGGCCCCATGGGCTGGAAACGCCATTATTTGCCCGCGGCGGAAACACCGCGGGAAAAATTGCAGCATTATACAGTATCTACAAAGTTGATGGGATTCATGCAAATCCCATGCCCACTTTGCAAAAAAGAATTGCAGCGCGTCAACAGTCACAATTTTGAAAATCACAGCATGTCAATTATATCTACGGAAACACTGGCAGCTTTCCCGTACATATAATGGTAACAGAAAGTCCGCGGAGGAAAACTCTGTGAACTTTCTGTTCAAAGCGCTGCAGGAAAAATCGCGATGTGTTCACGCCTTGGTTTTTCCCGTAGCACTTTAGCGCTGTGGATCGTCCTATGGGGCCTAATGGTAGAGTTACTGCAGGTGAAGTTGGTTGAGCAGCAAGAACACAATGATGAGTTGGATTACACTTATCATATTGATTCATACTAATAATGCTATTTTTGCACATTGCAGGGCCTGTCTGATGTGCTTATACTGTACAATGTCTGTGCTTGTCTGATTTGCCTGAATGCTACACTTCTCCTTCTGCAACAGGAGTGACCTGTATACCGCGCTTTTATAAAAATTGCTGTACTTTTGTAATGTGTGAACTGTCTGCAGCAGTTTTGTGACATATTTTGCTATTCTTGTGTCTTGCTCTGCTATAATCTCAATGGCTGCCTCTGACAGGGTGTACGCACAGAGGGTGTAGGCCACAGAGGATGCTAATGGCTGTGTCCACTGCGCAACAGCATCAGAATAGAAAATGGTAGACACAGCAACAGAATAGAAAAGGAATTAGCAATCATCTTATGAAGAATCATTATCAGCTTATCCAACTGTTTAGGAAGTGAGCATCAGTTTAGCCATACAAGAGAAAGATGTATTCTTCGTATGTTTGATACCACGTACCCTGGAAGATATGTCCTGCATGACTGATAGCCAAAGTCTTTGCCATCACATTCCTCCACCCCTTCTTGCCGATAGCCATCTCCACAGTAGGCACGCTTGCATTCTAGGGGAAAAAAATCACACGATCACTACTTGTGAACTGAACTAGACAAGCTTTGACATAGACATAATTTACTAGGTGTCATCATAGCAGCTAGTTTTGTAAAGCTGACTAATAGCAAGTGTCGTGATACGATCGTATTATTGGTTTCTAAGAAGCTATTCACATCAGTATGGCGGCACTTCCTGGTAGCACCACTTATCAGCAAACACAATTATCGTCCTTTGGCCAGTGGTCTTTTACACTATGAGATGAAAGCCCAAACAAACATTCATAGGAATGTTCAGTCCCAGTTATTGCTTCATGTAAAGTGGGCAAATAGGCAAATCCTTGTCTGACATTTGATCCAATTCATTGTTTAATGGCAACGCAGGTCCCCATGTAAACAGGAAACGTGATGCCGCCATTGATGTCAACTAAATGAGAGAATGTAGAATAAGTGACTGCTTATAGATTGCTACAAAGAAAACGACAGCCCTTATTCAGTTCATGACTACCAGGTAAATTCATAAGAGAAGGAAGGAGATCCCAAATAGAAGATACATGGTACAAACACCACGCTGTTTTCAGGGGGGGAGAAGAAGAAAGGATCCAGAATTTAAAAAATATACATATATAAATAGGTTGTCCGGAAGGAGATTTTTTATTTATTTTTTTTGCTAAGCGGCTCAGAGTGGGTTAGAAAAAAAACCGAAGTAAAACTTACCTAACCAATGCCTAAGCAATACCTATCTAGCTACTCCCATCCCTGCTGGTCTCTACTCTCCCATCTCAACACATAGGAAATGCCTCCTCAAGTTACCACTTATTGACTGGCTGTGGAGGTCAATGGCGCAGCCGGGAGGGCTGAATGTACTTTTCCACCAGGTAAGGATCAGAACTTGATCAGAAGAAAATCTGTGAAATGAATATAGCTTTGTTTCTTTATTTAACCCCTTCTGAGCCATTCAGCAACCCCCCACCCCTTCTGGACAAAATAAACTATAAGAGATAATCTGAGAAAATCCACAATGGAGATACTCCTGTGCTTTTATAGTGTGGATCTAAATAAAGAAGGTTTATTTTGGAGGATTGCTGCCCCCTTCCTTTCTGATGTTATCCCATAGACTGTTGGTGAATCTAATTTTAGCCATCTTTCCAGACAAACTTGAAGCCATTGAGTAATTTGTTCTGTATGAAGAAGAATCAAGGGCGGCTGAATATAGTTCAGAAAGCGAGAACATTGTGAACGAGACTCTCTGCAGTGTCTACATCCTTCTGCTGAGAAATACTGGCAGTGACAGTGTTACATGTTACTGTAGTAATATATCATGTGGAGGGATAGTGCCTTTCGCAAATGTCATATGTATATAATATCCTTGGTGACACTGATATCATACAGCTGGTTATTCATGGGTCGGGCGAGGTTGATATTATAACAAAGTTGTTTTAAGAGCTTTATTTTGGCAATAATCACTTTGCTCAACAGGCTTTATCAGTCTATTAACATTAACGTGGGTGTCTTGGATTTTAAGAAAATAGCTTATGAACAAAAAATAGCATTAAACCCCCCTCTCCCCCCAAAAAACCCAAACAATTACTTTGCTGTTAAATCCCCAGCTGCTCCAGTGCTGGCAGCCCCTCACCCCCCCCCCCCTCTCCATAGACTTATGAGCAGGGACGGATCCAGGGCTGGGCGAGCTGGGCACCCAGTGGCACGGACCTAACAAAATGCAGGTCAGGTCGGTCGGTTAGAAGCGCGAAGCCCTTAAAGGGGTATTCCTATGTCCCTTACTCACCAGTCTTCGCTGTTGTAAACTCGTATTTCTTCCTGGTTTTCTTGCGTCAATTGGTGGGCGGGGTTTCATATGCAAAGCCAGCGGCGAGATAACGTCGCTTCTATGCCGCTGGCTCTATAAATAGATGGTGAGACCAGTCCCCCAGCCTTCACCTACCTCACTCATTTCCCCCTCCTCTATCTGAGAGCAGGAAGCTAAGTCACATGTGGTGCAGACACAGGAACTAGTTAAAAAAACGCCTCAAAAACGCATTTTTAGGGCTAATTTTTCAAAAAATCCTGGGTAGGACCCCAGACCCCCTGTTCCCCTGGTAAGTAGGGCCCCGCCAAAGTCAATTGCCCAGAGCCCCGCAAAGCCTGGATCCGCAACTGCTTATGAGTTTGAGTATGACTGAGTATGGAGGTGGATTCTATAATGTAGGGAAGGGAAGAAGGAAGAGAGCAGCCTAATAAGTGGAGAAAGAAAAAAGAATTCTCTATTAAGATATATTACAAGGTTTCTTACATTCATCTGTGTGATTCATTTATGAAAAGTTGTTTCATAACTGGGAATCTCCTTACTATAACCCCATTATCCTCAGTAAAGTGTATTTGGTTCGTTAAAAATATTAGTGTTTGAACTTAGATCTGAACTAGTACAGACACTTATCATTCAGATACAAACTGCAAAAGTAAAGAGAATAGAAAAGATTCATTCAAAAGAAAAGCTATGGAAGGTGTGATTCATGGTGAAGGCGGTGAATTGAAGGTAATTAACCCTTCACAACAACAAAGGGGAGGGTCTAGCATATTCCACCTCCAGGGCTCAGATCACACTGAGCATGTGTAAGGGGGCGGAGCTACAGAGCTAAGTCAGTTCTCCACTAGCTGCTTGACTTTGCATATGCTAATTAGGATAAGAAAACAGTTGAATAACTGAGTAACAACTTTTTTCAACTCTTGTCCAAGTATTAAAGCTTGTATTTCCAGTGCTTGCACAGCTGTAGGCAGTCACAATGTATCCATACTCACAGGATTCTCTATGTATCATACTGTGGGAATGTCTCCCTAATGTTACACACAGGCGCCTATGACCGGGGCAGTCAGTGCAGCATGTAGAGGGTTAAGACTATACTTTCAGGGATCATTACTATAGTTCTTAACTGTGGAAATGTGCTCGAAAGTGACCAAACTCTCCAACCACGAGGAGGAGCTGTAGTGATCTCTCCTGAGCGGGAAGTGAGCTCTCAGTTCTGCTTCATTGCAGGTGCTGATTGCTATTGATGATCGTTCTCCTTCTCTATTGTAGAGAGGGTGGAGGGAGAGATCACAGACTGAGTGGTTGGATCTAGTTCTCTGGTGAAAAAACAGATAAAAACTTTTGTTAATCACTTTTTATCAGCGCAGTGTCAGTCTGGAGTGTCTAGGGCCCACCATCAGAACCCCTGCAGACCAGCGTTACCAAGACATGCCGACGAAAGTTAAAAACATGTCGGGAGCCATGCTGCTCACCCACCACACGATGTGCACCACTACAGTACCTGAACCCACTGCTACACACTGTATGGAATGTGAGCAGCGTGGCTCCTAGAAATGTTAGGGCCCGTTCTCAGGGGAACAGAGGGGGCGGATTATAGCGCGTAATCCACGTCATAATCCGCTCCCTCACAATGGTTGTCTATGTAGACCGCCAGGCTTCTTTTTTCCGTGAGTGGCATGGTGCCGTTCACTGAAAAAAGAAGCAGGCTGCCCTTTCTTCAGGTGGATTCCACGGCTCAGTGAGCCACGGCGTCCGCCGGGTGGCAGCAACCTCCAGAGTTGGCCCATTCATTTGAGCCGATTCCGGGGGGGGGGGGAGCCGCGACAGTTGTGGCAGGCGGGTTTTGACCCAAGAGTGACACGGCTCACCGCGTCACTCTCAGTGCCAAAACCCGCTATACCACCCCCCGTGTGAACTAGCCCTTACCATTACCTGTAGCCACGCTGTCCTGGAAGAGCTGATCTGCAGACGTCCTGGCTGTTGTAGCATCACAGATGTAATATTGATGGCCTATCCTAAGGACAGGCCATCAATATTAGAAAGATGGATAAATCCTTGAGGGTAAGTTCACACTGGGTTTTTTGGATCAGAACCTGAGGCGGAGGCCACCTCAGGTTCCAATCCAAAAACCGGGGAGTCACGACTGAAAGCCGGTGCACTGAACTGGTATCCAGCCACACTATCTGCTCCGGATTAGGCCCAAATGAATGCAGGGCTCCCAGCAAATGAATGGGCCTAGTCCGGAGGAGGGTGTGTCTTCAGGCAGAATCGCGAGGCACAAGCCAACTCCCAGTAAAAGCTCCTGAGCGGCTCCCATTGATTTCAATGGGAGCCGTCTTTTTGGTCAGGATTTTGAGGCAAATATGGCCTCAAAATCCTGACCAAAAAACCCCGTGTGAACTTACCCTTAAAGATTTGTCCAGGAGCAACCCATGTGCTGGGCGGGAGGTGGAAAATAAAAAAAATAAATAAACAAAAAGCACATTCACCTGTCCCCGTTGCTCCTTTGCCTGCCGCCAGTATCCATTCAGTCTCGTGCTGGTGCCTCCTTGCTGAGAGTCCTGCACCTCATGTGATTGCTGAGACCAATTAGGTACAGGATTTCCAGAAATAAGGCCATGAGACTGAACAGACACAGGTGGGGACAATGGGGTGCTGGGACAAAAGCTCAATGAAAAACACTGGAAAAAATACATTGTGACCCAACGCAATTTTTTACCACTGTTTTTTAGCTGCGTCCCGCAGCAAACATGCGCTGCAGGAAAATCTTCTTGGTAATGCTGGTCTCCAGGGGTTCTGATGGTGGGCCCTAGACACCCCAGTCCCAACACTATGCTGCTAAAAACTGATAAACTAAAGTTCTTATCTGTTTTTTCACCAGAGAACTAGATCCAACCACTCAGTCTGTGATCTCTCCCTCCACCCTCTCTACAATAGAGAAGGGGAACGATCATCAATAGCAACCAGCACCTGCAATGAAGCAGAACTGAGAGCTCACTTCCCGCTCAGGAGAGATCACTACAGCTCCTCCTCGTGGGTGGAGAGTTTGGTCACTTTCGAGCACATTTTTTTTTTTTTTTTTATCGAAGGTCTCCGTCTGTGCCAAATCAAAAAACACCAAGTGCACGAAAAAAGTGTGGGTGCCACACTAAAAAAAACGTGCCCAGGATGCTTGCCAAAAACATACCCTTCCCCTAAAGGGGAGAGAGGTTCCTGACTCAAACTCTTCCCCACAAGGACCAAAAGGTGACCGAGTGGGGTTGAGTATCCGAAAGGGCCATCTGCCGGAGCAGGATGGCCCCTACCAACACATCCGTTTTCCCCTCGGGCTGCCACCACCAAGGGTACTCAGGATTACCAGTCGCCAAGTTTCTCTCCGGGCTGCCACCACCAGAGATACTCCTTGGCTCAGGCAAGAAGTCTGCGCCTGCCCTGGTTCCCCAGGACAGGTCAGCTGAAAGAGGGGAGAGACCCATTACAGGCCTCATCCCCGGACAACCGTCAGGAAGCGTCCCAAAAGGGTACAGCATCCCTTCGTCGACACACAAAAAAGGTGACAGAGTGAAAATAAAAAATGTGAGAAAAACACTTAATAAGTGGTAAAGTGCCCGTTCAGAGCCCGGTTTACCGCCGGATCTATAAAAATTACTCCAATGCTGGTAAACCAGGCATTAAGGAGTGGGGTGCTCAAATGGTGTAATCCAGTGCCATAGCAATAGTGCCTAAATCAGTGGGTTTCCCACGCCCAGTGACTTAAGGCACCCTGGGGGCCACTCAACCCCCAGGGCACGACACCAGAGACCTCCAGCCAAGATCCATGACACCGGTGATAAGTGGTCATGTTGCCAGCGTCAGCAGTCTTTGTCGGTTCCCTACGGTGGCCTTACCACCTGCGGATCCGACTACTAGCTGCATCCCCCAGCAACATGCCTAAAGTGGTTCTCACGTTCTCATCTTCCACAGATTTCGGTCTACTCCCAACCGGTGGGCCCTAGTCCAGCACCTCCGGCGGTTTCACATACTTTCTGCTTCTGATAAGAACAGATACTACACTTGATCTTAGCCAAAAGGCCGAGAAGAGTTCTTATCTGTTTTTTCACCAGAGAACTAGATCCAACCACTCAGTCTGTGATCTCTCCCTCCACCCTCTCTACAATAGAGAAGGAGAACGATCATCAATAGCAATCAGCACCTGCAGTGAAGCAGAACTGAGAGCTCACTTCCCGCTCAGAAGAGATCACTACAGCTCCTCCTCGTGGTTGGAGAGTTTGGTCACTTTCGAGCACATTTCCACAGTTAAGAACTATAGAAATGATCCCTGAAAGTATAGTCTTAACCCTCTACATGCTGCACTGCCTGCCCCGGTCATAAGAGCCTGTGTGTAACATTAGGGAGACATTCTCACAGTATGATACATAGAGAATCCTGTGAGTATGGATACATTGTGACTGCTTACAGCTGTACAAGCACTGGAAATACAAGCTTTAATACAGTACTTAGACAAGAATTGAAAAAAGTTGTTACCCAGAATTCAATTGTTTTCTTATCCTAATTAGCATATGCAAAGTCAAGCAGCTAGTGGAGAACTGACTTAGCTCTGCAGCTCCGCCCCCTTACACATGCTCAGTGAGATCTGAGCCCTGGAGGTGGAATATGCTAAACCCTCCCCTTTGTTGTTGTGAAGGGTTAATTACCTTCAATTCACCGCCTTCACCATGAATCACACCTTCCATAGCTTTTCTTTTGAATGAATCTTTTCTTGTATTGTACACTTTTCTATTCTCTTTACTTTTGCAGTTTGTATCTGAATGATAAGTGTCTGTACTAGTTCAGATCTAAGTTCAAACACTAATATTTTTAATGAACCAAATACACGTTACTGAGGATAATGGGGTTATAGTAAGGAGATTCCCAGTTATGAAACAACTTTTCATAAATGAATAACACAGATGAATGTAAGAAACCTTGTAATATATCTTAATAAAGAATTATTTTTTCTTTCTCCACTTATTAGGCTGCTCTCTTCCTCCTTCCCTTCCCTACATTATAGAATCCACCTCCATACTCAGTCATACTCATACTCAGAAGTCTATGGAGAGGGGAGGGTGAGGAGGAGGCTGCTGCCAGCTTGTTCATTGATTTATTCCCTCATTCTCTGCAGTTGCGGAGCCATAAAATAATGTAACAGAGCTTAGCAGATGCAGTTGTTTGTGTTTTTCTTCAAGCAGCCTCTTCACCCCCTCCATAGATTTCACATGAAAAGTAGTTCACGATTCATCAATAGGATGGCTACTTATTAAGCAGAGTTCACTGACAGAATTTAAGAAGCCAAAAATATATCTAAAACCTAACGTTTAATTAAACCAAATTATAATAAAGCGACAACAACTCTATACAATGTCTTGCCCTATATCAGGGGTGCCCAATACGTCGTTCGCGATCTACCGGTCGATCGCAAAGGACGTATGGGTCGATTGCAGGATGCAGCCAGGGATCCCCGATGTCTGCTTGTTCACAGTACAGGCTGAGAGTCGATTCTCAGCATGCTCTGTGAACAAGCACTCCGGACACTTGAAGGCCGGGCAGCAGCAGCTCCGGGGGATGACGCGCTTCCCGCTCTTAGGGATGGAGGGAGCCGGGGTGCTGCTTGTTCACAGTGCAGGCTGAGAGTCATCTCCGGACACTGGCAGGCGGGGCTGCCGCAGCCCCAGCCTGCCAGTGTCCAGAGATAACTCTCAGCCTGCGCTGTGAACAAGCAGACACCGCGGATCCCTGGGCGGCCACAGAACGCCACTGTCTCCTGCTCTCACGCTCCGCCAGACCCTACCCACATGCCCAGCCCCGCCACAGACATGACGCCGCACGGCCACAATAAGTGGGTAGTAGATCATTTGCCTTGGTCAGTTTATAAAGTAGCTCACATGCTGAAAAAGTGTGAGCACCCCTGCCCTATATAAATGGTTAAAAATGGAGTAGCTAATAGAAGGCTTACTCCCCCACTAGTTAGGGGTCAGAAAACAAAGCCTCGCTATCCAGATTTACAATAGGCAGCAGTGCAGCCCCTCCATCCCAGATAAAGCATTAAAGGGGTTTTCCGGGATAAACTGATCTTTTTAATCTAAGCTTCTAAATTACTTGTAATTAGTGTTAAAATCTATATTTACTTAGGTCGTTGGGGCACTCATGTGAGTGATAAAGGGGGGGGGGAGGGAGGGAGGGAGAAGGTGTGAGTTAGCTTTGAGTGGTCTAAGGCATCATAGTAGTTGTAGGAAAACAATGAAGGAAAATACCAATGTAAACAAATGTAGGGATAGTGCCTTTCGCAAAAGTCATATGTATATAATATCCTTGGTGACACTGATATCATACAGATGGTTATTCATGGGTCGGGCGAGGTTGATATAATAACAAAGTTGTTTTAAGAGCTTTATTTTGGCAATAATCACTTTGCTCAACAGACTTTATCAGTCTATTAACATTAACGTGGGTGTCTTGGATTTTAAGAAATTAGCTTATGAATAAAAAATACTATTAACCCCCTCTCCCCCAAAAAAATCCAAACAATTACTTTGCTGTTAAATCCCCAGCTGCCCCAGTGCTGCTGCCCTGTTGCCCCTGGGGGTGTCCGGAAAGTAATGCTTAGCCAAACAATTATACCAAAATAAGAAATGTGTGTGTGTGAAAAATATAAAATGGTGAAAAAGTGCATGAATAAATGTAGATGTTATTAAATAAATACACACTATAAAGTAGTAAACATATATGTGACCAAAAAATGACGTGTATATAAACGTGTATACAAATAAACAAAAATACACAGAAAGGTGAAATAGGCTGAACCACGCTGATACAGGGTTGGACTGGCCCGCTGGGAACCGGTGAATCCCCCGGTGTGCCCCGAGCCTTGACTATCAGTCCTCGTTTTCTCAATGCAGATGCATTGACCAGGGGCCCGATCGGGATGTCAGGCACTGGTTCGGGCCCCTGGCCAATGCATTTGCATTGACAAACTGAGGACTGATAGTGGTCCGGAGCCGGATCTGTAACCTTGGGGCCCCAGGCTGCTGGCAGCACTTGAATGATTAAAGATGGCTGGCTGCCAGCAGTTTCCCAGGGCCCTGACACTTACACAGAGGCCTCCTGCCAGTGTTATACTTTCCCTATTAATACAGGGAAAGTATACATCGGGAGGACTGAGGACACCCTGTGCAGCAGCTGCAGCTTCCCCTATCGCTATAATCCAACTCTCTGTGCAGCCCGGACTTCCCCTCCGCCCCCTCCCCCCCCAGCAGTGAGTCATCGCTTATCCCTTACATGGTACAGTGTGGGGACAGGAGCAGTCTACAGCCATGCTCCACTTCCTTCTTCACAAATGTGAGTACCGTATATACTCGAGTATAAGCCGACCCGAGTATAAGCCGACCCCCCTAATTTTACCACAAAAAACTGGGAAAACTTATTGACTAGTATAAGCCTAGAGGGGAAATGCAGCAGTTACTGGAAAATTTCAAAAATTAAAATGGCCGGAGATCTTGGGTGCAGTAAGTGCTGCGGAAGGGGAGGGGGTGTTTTGGTTGTCTGTCTGCCCCTTCCCTGAGCTTGAGGACTGGGGTTTTTTCTTCCCCCACTTGGAATTCAGCCTGGCTGAATATAGGGGATCTGCAGTGCTCCTATTAACCCCCTCCCGACGGAATAGAAGCACTACAGATACCCTATATTCAGTAGACACAGGGATACCTAATGTGTATGTGTTTCACAGTTATTTTCTACTTTGAGGGCAGGTTCACATCAGTGCCCGATCTCCCTGGGCAGGAGACTGAAACCGGCAGGCAGTTTTCAAACCCATCCATGGGTTTGAAAAGTGTCCGCTGGTGAGCATCCTTAGCTCTCTGCAGCGAAACCTTTTTTTTTTTTTAGTCAGACATGCAGGACTTTGTGTCCAGTAAAAAAAAAAAAAAAAAGTTTCGCCATGGATAGCAGAAGACGCTCACCGACAGACACTGAATGTTGGTTTCCGTCTTCTGCGGACAGAAAATGGAAACCTGCATAACTGAGATCGGGTGTTGTGAACCTGCCCTTATATGTATTCTAGGGAAAGGAGTGGTTTAGAACTTTTATTCATTTTATTTTTTATTATATTTTAAAAAAACATTTATTTTTTTTTACTATTCTTTTAGCTCCCCGGGGGACTTGAACCTGCAATCATTTGATTGCAAGTCTCATAGACGGCAATACAAGTGTACTGCCGTCTATGGGAGATTCTCTACATTACTATTACGGCTGGTCATAGACCAGCCGCAATAGTAATATAGTGATGACAGGCCTGGGAGCCTTCATTATACTCGAGTATATACGGTATATTCTTTTTTTTTTTTTTTTTTTTTGTAAATGTAATAATTAATATGTATATGTTTATATTTGTTTAACCCTTAAGTACTATCATGGTGTCTATCATACACCACTACCATACACATATAATTATGATAGACACCATAATAGTACTTAAGGGTTAAAGTATGTGACTTGTATACTGTGTGAGTACTGTATGATTGTATACAGGTATGTATACAATACCTGTATGTGTGAGTGTATGTATGTATATGTGAGTATATATAGTATTCATACATTCATATAAGTATATATTTAACTTATATAAGGTATATGAATTTATATAAATGTATATATGTTATTATATATATGTGTGAGTATATCTCTCAGTGTGTAGGTATATAGTGTGTGCAGTCCCATCCACACATTGCAGAAAAATACACACAGTGGACACACTGCAATTTCCAAAACTGTTGCGATTTTGGAAATCGCATCATGTCACTTATACCTACAGAATCACCTATAGTATCCCTGTAGATATAAAGGAAACAGAAAGTCCTCAGAGGAAAGCTCTGCGGAATTTCTGCAAAAAGCGCTGGGGGAAAAACTGATGCGTTGCCGCCGGGGATTTTCCTGCAGCGTTTTTTTGCTGCGGGCCGCTGTGTTAGGCCTTATCCAACAGCGAGACGCAGCTAAAAAACACCGTGGAAAAAAATTGCGTTGAATCACAATGTATTTTTTCCACAGTGTTTTTCATTGAGCTTTTGTTCCAGCACCCCATTGTCCCCACCTGTGTCTGTTCAGTCTCATGGCCTTATTTCTGGAAATCCTGTACCTAATTGGTCTCAGCAATCACATGAGGTGCAGGACTCTCAGGAAGAAGGCACCAGCACGAGACTGAATGGATACTGGCGGCAGGCAAAGGAGCAACGGGGACAGGTGAATGTGCATTTTATTTTATTTTTTTATTTTCCACCTCCCGCCCAGCACATGGTTTGCTCCTGGACAAATCTTTAAGGGTAAGTTCACACGGGTTTTTTTGGTCAGGATTTTGAGGCCGCATCCTCCTCAAAATCCTGACCAAATAGACGGCTCCCATTAAAATCAATGGGAGCCGGTGAGTTCTTTTTTTCCGGGAGCTGAAAAAAGAAGCCAAATGCTCATTCTTTCAGGCAGATTCACCTCGCGACATCCGCCTGAAGACACTGCCTCCCGACTAGGCCCATTCATTTGGGCCTAATCTGGAGCACCAGCATCCAGTTGCAGCTACCCATATTTTGGTTCCGGTCCAAAAAACCCTGTGTGAACTTACCCTAAGAGTAAGTTCACACAGAGTTTTTTGATCAGGATTTTGAGGTCATATTTGCCTCAAAATCCTGACCAAAAAGACGGCTCCCATTGAAATCAATGGGAGCCACTCAGGAGCTTTTTCTGGGAGCTGGCTTGTGCCTCGCGATTCGGCCTGAAGACACTCCTTCCTCCGGACTAGGACCATTCATTTGGCCCTAATCCGGAGCAGAGAGCGTGGCTGGATACCGATGCAGTGCACCGGCTTTCAGTTGTGACTCCCCGGTTTTTGGATTGGAACCTGAGGTGGCCTCCGATGATATAACAGCCAGGACGTCTGCAGATCAGCTCTTCCAGGACAGCGTGGCTACAGGTAATGGTAAGGGATAGCGGGGGGCGGTATAGCGGGTTTTGGCACACACACACACACCCGCTCACGGAAAAAAGAAGCCTGGCGGTCCACATAGACCACCATTGTGAGGGAGTGGATTATGACGTGGATTACGCGCCATAATCTGCCCCTTCTGTGCCCCTGAGAACGGGCCCTAACATTTCTAGGAGCCATACTGCTCACATTCCATACAGTGTGTGGCAGTGGGTTCAGGTACTATAGTGGTGCACATCGTGTGGTGGGTGAGCAGCATGACTCCCGACATATTTTTAACTTTAGTCGGCCTGTCTCGGTAACGCTGGTCTGCAGGGGTCCTAATGGTGGGCCCTAGACACCCTAGTCCAACACTGCGTTTATAAAAAGTGATCAACAAAAGTTCTTATCTGTTTTTTCACTGGAGAACTAGATCCAACCACTCAGTCTGTGATCTCTCCCTCCACCCTCTCTACAATAGAGAAGGAGAACGATCATCAATAGCAATGAAGCAGAACTGAGAGCTCACTTCCCGCTCAGGGGAGATCACTACAGCTCCTCCTCGTGGTTGGAGAGTTTGGTCACTTTCGAGCACATTTCCACAGTTAAGAACTATAGTAATGATCCCTGAAAGTATAGTCTTAACCCTCTACATGCTGCACTGACTGCCCCGGTCATAGGCGCCTGTGTGTAACATTAGGGAGGCATTCCCACAGTATGATACATAGAGAATCCTGTGAGTATGGATACATTGTGACTGCCTACAGCTGTGCAAGCACTGGAAATACAAGCTTTAATACTTGGACAAGAATTGAAAAAAGTTGTTACCCAGAATTCAGCTGTTTTCTTATCCTAATTAGCATATGCAAAGTCAAGCAGCTAGTGGAGAACTGACTTAGCTCTGTAGCTCCGCCCCCTTACACATGCTCAGTGTGATCTGAGCCCTGGAGGTGGAATATGCTACACCCTCCCCTTTGTTGTTGTGAAGGATTAATTACCTTCAATTTACCACCCTGACCATGAATCACACTTTCCATAGCTTTTCTTTTAAATGAATCTTTTCTATTCTCTTTACTTTTGCAGTTTGTATCTGAATGATAAGTGTCTGTACTAGTTCAGATCTAAGTTCAAACACTAATATTTTTAATTAACCAAATACACTTTACTGAGGATAATGGGGTTATAGTAAGGAGATTCCCAGTTATGAAACAACTTTTCATAAATGAATAACACAGATGAATGTAAGAAACCTTGTAATATATCTTAATAGAGAATTCTTTTTTCTTTCTCCACTTATTAGGCTGCTCTCTTCCTCCTTCCCTTCCCTACATTATAGAATCCACCTCCATACTTAGTCATACTCATACCTCAGAAGTCTATGGAGAGGGGAGGGTGAGGAGGAGGCTGCTGCCAGCTTGTTCACTGATTTATTCCCTCATTCTCTGCAGTGGCAGAGCCTTAAAATAGTGTAACAGAGCTTAGCAGATGCAGTTGTTTTTTTTTTTCTTCAAGCAGCCTCTTCACCCCCAACATTGATTTCTACGTGAAAAGTAGTTCACTATTCAAGAATAGGATGGCTACTTATTAAGCAGAGTTCACTGAGAGAATTAAAGAAGCCAAAAAATATATCTAAAACCTAACGTTTAATTAAACCAAATTATAAAAAAGAGACAACAACTCTGTACAATGTCCTGCCCTATATAAATGGTTAAAAATGGAGTAGCTAATAGAAAGCTTACTCCCCCACTAGTTAGGGGTCAGAAAACAAAGCCTCCCTATCCAGATTTACAATAGGGAGCAGTGCAGCCCCTCCATCCCAGATAAAGCATTAAAGGGGTTGTCCGGGATAAACTGATCTTTTTAATCTAAGCTTCTAAATTACTTGTAATTAGTGTTAAAATCTATATTTACTTAGGTCGTTGGGGCACTAATGTGAGTGATAAAGGGGGGGGAGGGAGGGAGAAGGTGTGAGTTAGCTTTGAGTGGTCTAAGGCATCATAGTAGTTGAAGGAAAACAATGAAGGAAAATACCAATGTAAACAAATGTAGGGATAGTGCCTTTCGCAAAAGTCATATGTATATAATATCCTTGGTGACACTGATATCATACAGATGGTTATTCATGGGTCGGGCGAGGTTGATATAATAACAAAGTTGTTTTAAGAGCTTTATTTTGGCAATAATCACTTTGCTCAACAGACTTTATCAGTCTATTAACATTAACGTGGGTGTCTTGGATTTTAAGAAATTAGCTTATGAATAAAAATACTATTAACCCCCTCTCCCTCAAAAAACAAACAAACAATTACTTTGCTGTTAAATCCCCAGCTGCTCCAGTGCTGCTGCCCTGTTGCCCCAGGGGGTGACCGGAAAATAATGCTTAGCCAAACAATTATACCAAAATAAGAAATGTGTGTGTGTGAAAAATATAAAATGGTGAAAAAGTGCATGAATAAATGTAGATGTAGTGAACATATACACCAAAAAATATGACGTGTATGTAAACGTGTGTATACAAATAAGCAAAAACACACAGAAAGGTGAAATAGGCTGAACCACACTGATAAAAAGTGATCAAAACCAGTTCTTATTTGTTTTTTCACCAGAGAACTAGATCCAACCACTCAGTCTGTGATCTCTCCCTCCACCCTCTCTACAATAGAGAAGGGGAACGATCATCAATAGCAACCAGCACCTGCAATGAAGCAGAACTGAGAGCTCACTTCCCGCTCAGGAGAGATCACTACAGCTCCTCCTCGTGGTTGGAGAGTTTGGTCACTTTCGAGCACATTTCCGCAGTTAAGAACTATAGAAATGATCCCTGAAAGTATAGTCTTAACCCTCTACATGCTGCACTGACTGCCCCGGTCATAGGCGCCTGTGTGTAACATTAGGGAGACATTCCCACAGTATGATACATAGAGAATCCTGTGAGTATGGATACATTGTGACTGCTTACAGCTCTGCAAGCACTGGAAATACAAGCTTTAATACTTGGACAAGAATTGAAAAAAGTTGTTACCCAGAATTCAGCTGTTTTCTTATCCTAATTAGCATATGCAAAGTCAAGCAGCTAGTGGAGAACTGACTTAGCTCTGTAGCTCCGCCCCCTTACACATGCTCAGTGTGATCTGAGCCCTGGAGGTGGAATATGCTACACCCTCCCCTTTGTTGTTGTGAAGGATTAATTACCTTCAATTTACCACCCTGACCATGAATCACACTTTCCATAGCTTTTCTTTTGAATGAATCTTTTCTATTCTCTTTACTTTTGCAGTTTGTATCTGAATGATAAGTGTCTGTACTAGTTTAGATCTAAGTTCAAACACTAATATTTTTAATGAACCAAATACACTTTACTGAGGATAATGGGGTTATAGTAAGGAGATTCCCAGTTATGAAACAACTTTTCATAAATGAATAACGCAGATGAATGTAAGAAACCTTGTAATATATCTTAATAGAGAATTCTTTTTTCTTTCTCCACTTATTAGGCTGCTCTCTTCCTTCTTCCCTTCCCTTTATAGCAGGGGTAGGGAACCTTCGGCTCTCCAGCTGCTGTGAAATTACAACTCTCAACAAGCTCCATTCACTTCCATGGGAGTTCCAAGAACAGCAGCGCAAGTTTGTTTTTTTTTAGGCCTCTAAACTGTGCCAACTTCACACCCAGTGCACGAAAAAATTGGGAGTGCCACTAAAAAAAAAACATGCCCAGGATGCTTGCCAAAAACGTACCCTATCCCAAAAGGGAAGGGGGTTCCCGACTAACTCGCCACCACAAGGACCAAAAGGTACCGAGTGGAGTTGAGCACCAACGGACAAACTGCCGAAGCAAAAAGTCCAACACATCCTTTTCCCCTTGGGCTGCCACCACCTAGGGTACTAGGGACTGATCAGTCGTCCAGTTTCTCCCTGGGCTGCCACCACCTGGGATACTCCTGGACTCAGATCACAGACCAGCACCCGCCCCAGTCGACCCAGGGCAGGTCACCAAAAAGACAGGAGGGAAGCCCATTACAGGCCTCACCTTCAAACAACCGTCGGGAGCGTCCCAAAAGGGTAAAACATTCCTTCGTCGACACACAAAAAGGTGACAGAGTGAAACAAAAAGTGAGAAAACATCTATTTAAGTGGTAAAGTGTCATTCAAGGCCCGATTTACCGCCAGATCTATAAAAATTCTCCTGCGCTGGTAAACCATAAGGAGTGGGGTGCTACAAAGGTGTAAATCTAGTGCTACGCAATGTGTCAGAAATCAGCTATTATTCTTACAGACCCAGCATCCTGGCAATCGAACGGCAGATGCCGGGAAGGGGGATTTAGACGCCGGCACAGGTTTCGGGGCCTGCAGCATTGCCACGCTCCTGTCGCTGAAGGAAGCCAGCAGCGGCAGGAACATGGCGATCTCCACCACATTTGGACTATAAGACGCACCCTCATTTTCCCCCCAGATTTAGGGAAAAAAAGTGCGTCTTATAGTCCGAAAAATACGGTATATAATATCCTTGGTGACACTGATATACAACTGGTTATTCATGGGTCGTTTGAGGTTGATATAATCACAAAGTTGTTTTAAGAGCTTTATTTTGGCAATAATCACTTTGCTCAACAGGCTTTATCAGTCTATTAACATTAACGTGGGTGTCTTGGATTTTAAGAAAATAGCTTATGAACAAAAAATAGCATTAACCCCCTCTCCCCCCCAAAAAAACCCAAACAATTACTTTGCTGTTAAATCCCCAGCTGCCCCAGTGCTGCTGCCCTGTTGCCCCTGGGGGTGACCAGAAAGTAATGCTTAGCCAAACAATTATACCAAAATGAGAAATGTGTGTGAAAAATATAAAACAGTGAAAAAGTGCATGAATAAATGTTATTAAATTAAATAAATACACACTATAAAGTAGTAAATATATATGTGACCAAAAAATGACGTGTATATAAACATGTGTATACAAAAATACACAGAAAGGTGAAATAGACTAAACCACACTGATAAAAAGTGATTAAAACCAGTTCTTATCTGTTTTTTCACCAGAGAACTAGATCCAACCACTCAGTCTGTGATCTCTCCCTCCACCCTCTCTACAATAGAGAAGGAGAACAATCATCAATAGCAATCAGCACCTGCAATGAAGCAGAACTGAGAGCTCACTTCCCGCTCAGGAGAGATCACTACAGCTCCTCCTCGTGGTTGGAGAGTTTGGTCACTTTCGAGCACATTTCCGCAGTTAAGAACTATAGAAATGATCCCTGAAAGTATAGTCTTAACCCTCTACATGCTGCACTGACTGCCCCGGTCATAGGCGCCTGTGTGTAACATTAGGGAGACATTCCCACAGTATGATACATAGAGAATCCTGTGAGTATGGATACATTGTGACTGCTTACAGCTCTGCAAGCACTGGAAATACAAGCTTTAATACTTGGACAAGAATTGAAAAAAGTTGTTACCCAGAATTCAGCTGTTTTCTTATCCTAATTAGCATATGCAAAGTCAAGCAGCTAGTGGAGAACTGACTTAGCTCTGTAGCTCCGCCCCCTTACACATGCTCAGTGTGATCTGAGCCCTGGAGGTGGAATATGCTACACCCTCCCCTTTGTTGTTGTGAAGGATTAATTACCTTCAATTTACCACCCTGACCATGAATCACACTTTCCATAGCTTTTCTTTTAAATGAATCTTTTCTATTCTCTTTACTTTTGCAGTTTGTATCTGAATGATAAGTGTCTGTACTAGTTCAGATCTAAGTTCAAACACTAATATTTTTAATGAACCAAATACACTTTACTGAGGATAATGGGGTTATAGTAAGGAGATTCCCAGTTATGAAACAACTTTTCATAAATGAATAACACAGATGAATGTAAGAAACCTTGTAATATATCTTAATAGAGAATTCTTTTTTCTTTCTCCACTTATTAGGCTGCTCTCTTCCTCCTTCCCTTCCCTACATTATAGAATCCACCTCCATACTTAGTCATACTCATACCTCAGAAGTCTATGGAGAGGGGAGGGTGAGGAGGAGGCTGCTGCCAGCTTGTTCACTGATTTATTCCCTCATTCTCTGCAGTGGCAGAGCCTTAAAATAGTGTAACAGAGCTTAGCAGATGCAGTTGTTTTTTTTTTCTTCAAGCAGCCTCTTCACCCCCAACATTGATTTCTACGTGAAAAGTAGTTCACTATTCAAGAATAGGATGGCTACTTATTAAGCAGAGTTCACTGAGAGAATTAAAGAAGCCAAAAAATATATCTAAAACCTAACGTTTAATTAAACCAAATTATAAAAAAGAGACAACAACTCTGTACAATGTCCTGCCCTATATAAATGGTTAAAAATGGAGTAGCTAATAGAAAGCTTACTCCCCCACTAGTTAGGGTCAGAAAACAAAGCCTCCCTATCCAGATTTACAATAGGGAGCAGTGCAGCCCCTCCATCCCAGATAAAGCATTAAAGGGGTTGTCTGGGATAAACTGATCTTTTTAATCTAAGCTTCTAAATTACTTGTAATTAGTGTTAAAATCTATATTTACTTAGGTCGTTGGGGCACTCATGTGAGTGATAAAGGGGGGGGAGGGAGGGAGGGAGAAGGTGTGAGTTAGCTTTGAGTGGTCTAAGGCATCATAGTAGTTGTAGGAAAACAATGAAGGAAAATACCAATGTAAACAAATGTAGGGATAGTGCCTTTCGCAAAAGTCATATGTATATAATATCCTTGGTGACACTGATATCATACAGATGGTTATTCATGGGTCGGGCGAGGTTGATATAATAACAAAGTTGTTTTAAGAGCTTTATTTTGGCAATAATCACTTTGCTCAACAGACTTTATCAGTCTATTAACATTAACGTGGGTGTCTTGGATTTTAAGAAATTAGCTTATGAATAAAAAATACTATTAACCCCCTCTCCCCCCAAAAAATCCAAACAATTACTTTGCTGTTAAATCCCCAGCTGCTCCAGTGCTGCTGCCCTGTTGCCCCAGGGGGTGACCAGAAAGTAATGCTTAGCCAAACAATTATACCAAAATAAGAAATGTGTGTGTGTGAAAAATATAAAATGGTGAAAAAGTGCATGAATAAATGTAGATGTAGTGAACATATACACCAACAAATATGACGTGTATGTAAACGTGTGTATACAAATAAGCAAAAACACACAGAAAGGTGAAATAGGCTGAACCACACTGATAAAAAGTGATCAAAACCAGTTCTTATTTGTTTTTTCACCAGAGAACTAGATCCAACCACTCAGTCTGTGATCTCTCCCTCCACCCTCTCTACAATAGAGAAGGAGAACGATCATCAATAGCAATCAGCACCTGCAGTGAAGCAGAACTGAGAGCTCACTTCCCGCTCAGAAGAGATCACTACAGCTCCTCCTCGTGGTTGGAGAGTTTGGTCACTTTCGAGCACATTTCCGCAGTTAAGAACTATAGAAATGATCCCTGAAAGTATAGTCTTAACCCTCTACATGCTGCACTGCCTGCCCCGGTCATAGGAGCCTGTGTGTAACATTAGGGAGACATTCCCACAGTATGATACATAGAGAATCCTGTGAGTATGGATACATTGTGACTGCTTACAGCTCTGCAAGCACTGGAAATACAAGCTTTAATACTTGGACAAGAATTGAAAAAAGTTGTTACCCAGAATTCGGCTGTTTTCTTATCCTAATTAGCATATGCAGAGTCAAGCAGCTAGTGGAGAACTGGCTTAGCTCTGTAGCTCCGCCTTCTTGCACATGCTCAGTGAGATCTGAGCCCTGGAGGTGGAATATGCTACACCCTCTCCTTTGTTGTTGTGAAGGGTTAATTACCTTCAATTCACCGCCTTCACCATGAATCACACCTTCCATAGCTTTTCTTTTGAATAATTTTTTCTTGTATTGTACACTTTTCTATTCTCTTTATTTTGCAGTTTGTATCTGAATGATAAGTGTCTGTACTAGTTCAGATCTAAGTTCAAACACTAATATTTTTAATGAACCAAATACACTTTACTGAGGATAATGGGGTTATAGTAAGGAGATTCCCAGTTATGAAACAACTTTTCATAAATGAATAACACAGATGAATGTAAGAAACCTTGTAATATATCTAAATAATTATTTTTTCTAAATTACTTGTAATTAGTGTAATTAGTGTAAAAATCTATATTTACTTAGATCGTTGGGGCGCTCATGTGAGTGAGAAAGAGGGGGAGGGAGTGAGAGAGGGAGAAGGTGTGAGTTAGCTCCGATTGGCCTAAGGCATCATGGGAGTTGTAGGAAAACAGTGAAGGAAAATAACAATGTAAACAAACGTAGAAGATGCCAGGAGCTTGCAGAGAAATCCAGAAATCACTCAAAACACCGTTAAGGTATTTAAGTGCTCTTATTAGCTTATTAATAGCAGTAACAGAGATTTTTTGAAAATTCTTTTGCCTCAAAAAATTCCTTTCAGCTGGCTGGCTCAAAAACTGCAGAGGGAAACAGCCCAAAGCTTATTGGCCTAATGCCAATACGATGGGCTGAGCATCCAGGAGAGCAAACCAGACAGATGGATCAACAGCACTGCTACACCTAGATAAAAAAAGAACCCGACGCATTTCTATAGGAGAGTCCAAATATATCCAACCCCAATATACTGAATGCACTTACCTATACAGGTGTCAGTGACAATTCTATTGCCATCATCACATTCCTCTCCTGGTTGGACTATACCATCACCACAAGTGCCACTGGCATCAGATAGGGTGGATGTTGACTGAAATACATTGCAGGTACATCACAAAGACTGCATAATTTCACTTTGCCATCTACTATGATTTTTATACTGTGTACTTCTGTGTAACACAACATAACAAACATTAAATCATCATCTAAAAAAATCCTTAATTTAGGAATAAAGTGCATTTTTTGTATGTGCATTGTATTGTGCATTTTTTGCAAAGCAATACTAAAATTTTTTTTTATATGATTCCCACTCCCACTAGTATTTCAGGGGTGTGAGAAACAAACATAGGACTATATAACATAACTCAGAATGGGACAAAAATTCCGCTACCCCACCCAATAACCCCCCTTTAGCAGTGTGGTGAAAAGGTTATGGTTATCACAATCATTGCTCTGCCTCCATGTCTTTGCCCGGGTCCCCTGGCCTCTTGCCATTCTGCATTCCTGCTCCGCCTCTCATTTTTCTATGCGTTTAGCTTTTCTTTCCTTCTCCATCTTTTACAGTTACCCCTCACTACTTCTCACCTCTGAGGGTCTTATAACAGTGGTGATAACTTCAGCAGTGAAAATATCATAGGTATAGGATTACAATAGCCCGAAATATTAGTCTCTTACCTGTATAGGGAACCAACCATTTGTATCTCTAAAATAAAGGGATCTTCGGTCCTTACGAAATGCTAATGCATTCTCAATATCCAACCTGTCTAGCTCCTCCTGACTGTTAACCAGAAAAATCTGGGGAACACAGAGAAACAATTAAAAAACACCAAAATAATTTTGCTGTTGATATTATCTAATTTGGGGAAAGAGGCAGAAGTAAGGGAAGCAATGGACAAGCCATAGTGATATCTATATACAGCACTGTAGTTATCTGAATGGACTGAATATGGACATAGTGTTATTCTGCAATGCAGGGTGCTTTTCTCTGTTGTACGAACACAATTCCTGCACATTGTCATTGGCATGTACAGTATGACATGTCTTTGTACATTTACAGCATGCATGATCCTTACTGCACAACTCAATGTCGTATTACCTTGGCATAGTTATAGCCATTGAAGGATTCTTCAATAACAGACTGAGGATGTTTACAATGGCATCTCCCTGGGGGTCCAGGAACTCCTCGCTCTCCTTTTGGTCCAAGAACAAGTTGCCCTAGTAAAGAGAAAAATATTTAGAATGATTTGCAAAATATTAAGTTATCATTAATTTATCATCTAAAAAACGTGAACATTATATAAATCACAGACAACACATCCGATCTGTGTGTATTTCACTGCACTATATTTGTTATGAGTAGAAATAATTATGATATGGTATGTTTGTAAGGCTGCCATTTTTCTTTTTTTTCTTATCTACTATGTGGGAAGAATTATGAATTACATGGTTTTCCTTTACATTATATTGTAAAAATATTCTATATTTTATTTTGGTTTTGTTTGTCATTACTGATTGTCTTGTGATTCATCTCTGATGTATAGAATGAAAATAGCAGGGGGCCACACGGTGGCTCAGTGATTAGCACTGCAGCCTTGCAACGCTGGAGTCCTGGTGTTCAAATCCCGCCAAGGGCAGAAAACCATCTGCAAGGAGCTTGTATGTTCTCCCCGTGTTTGCATGGATCTCCATCCCATATTCCAAAGACATACTGATAGGGAAAAATGTACATTGTGAGCCCTATGTGGGGCTCACAATCTACATTTAAAATAAAAAATAAAAAAATAGCAATGATGATATTAATTGTAATATATTATTTAATGTGGTAGCGCAATTTATGTGGTATTATATAAATCAGTTTAACCTGGTCCTGGTGGCCCGGGTGGACCAGTAGATCCTGGTCTTCCAGGTGGGCCCATAACTCCCATGGCACCCGTCATTCCCTTATCTCCCTTAAAACAAAAAAAAAAGACAATTATTATTATATATATAATTATCAAAGCTATTCATTAAACACTATATTTGAAACATAAAAAAAATATCATAATACAGAGTGTATATATAGTATAAGGTTTTAAGGCCTGGGCCGCAGAGTTTTTCAGTCACTGCAAAGTGAATGGGATTCTAGCGAATCCAATCCACACATTGCAGAAAAATACACGCAGTGGAAACGCTGTGATTTACAAAACCGTCGCAGAATGTCAATTATATCTATGGAAACACTGTCAGTTTCTCCTTAGGGACAATGGAAGCAAGAAGTCCGTAGAGGAAACTTTTGTGGAATTTTTGTGAAAAGTGTTGCGGGAAAAAACATGTTGCATTGCTGCAACATTTTTTCTTGCAGCTCTTTTTTGCTGCAGCTCACTACGTAGGGTCTTAGCCTTAAAGATAAACCACTTCTGAAACTTGTATTAAATTATCCTAATCCTATATCCCTGTTTCTATTTCTTGTATCACTGAACAGTAATAAAGAATATAATATTAAAGGGGTTGTCCAGCAGTATACTATAGGAGATCTACCCTCAGGATAGCTCATCAATAGCAGATTAGCAGGGGTCTGATTCCTGGCAGCACTGTCAGTCAATTGTTTGCTGGGGCTGCAGTATACCGCAACTAGAAAAGCTGCATTGACTGTGTAAGGCTGGGGCTCCACGGGCCAGAAACGCTGCAATTTGCCCGTGCCGGAAACGCCGCAGGAAAAATCGTGGCGTTTTACAGTACTTGCACTTTTACAGTACTTGCACTTTGCGAAAAAAAATCGCAGCGCATCAACAGTCACAATTTTGAAATTTGCAGCATGTCAATTATATCTACGGAAACACCGGCGGCTTTCCCGTAGATATAATTGAAACAGAAAGTCCACGGAGGAAAACTCTGGGGCCTTAGCCTTTTACCCATTTCCTTTGACACTACTGATCTGTGTAGCAGCAGGTTGTCATTTGCATTCTGTTCTCATATAAAGGAGAAAGGAGAGAAAATAAGCATTGCCTGTAAGTACATTGGAGCACATTTATGATGAATGGTGAACCACTGAGCTGTAGGTCAGGCTGAAAAGTCTACATGGCACATCCTTGTATTGAACATCACCATGTTATTAGTGTTAAATACTCAGTATGGATTGTTACGGACACTATTAGCTAAAAGGTTCAGATACTCCTAAAAATAGCCATAATGTCTTTAATCGTACACAACACATGGGTGTAAATAAAGGCAAGAATACAGGATAACATTACAGTCTGTGCTAATATGCATTTTCCTATCTAAGGGTGCATGCACACTACGTAACGCCGGGCGTGTATGAGAGCCGTACACGCCGGCATTACGGCAGACTGCCGAACACTTCCCATTCACTTCAATGGGAGCGCTCGTAACAGCGGTGTTTACGAGCGCTCCCATTGAAGTGAATGGGAAGTGTTCGGCAGCCCTGCTGTAATGCCGGTGTGTACGGCTCTCATACACGCCCGGCGTTACGTAGTGTGCATGCACCCTAAGATATTCGTTACAGTCACAGCACAATAATCAGATGTCTGTCTTCTAAGGAGATATACACCCAGGATGTGGAGTCAGAAAAAGTTACCAATTCTGAATTCAGCTTAAAAATAGAAGAATTATTTTTAATTATATTATACAAATAACTAGATGTATAGTTTGTTAAATGCACAGTATACATTCATAGGAATTCAACTACTGGCTTTTAGCTGAATAAGAGGATCTTTACTGCTTCTGACTGACCATGACTGTTAGGGTCAATGCACACAGATTTTAGGCGCGGATTTTGACGTCGAATCCGTGCGGAAAAAAAGCCTCCCATTGACTTCAATGGGTTCCTTTTTCCACTCGCAGAGCAGGAGTCAGAGTCAGCCATGGAACAATAGAGGCGCTGGAGTTGGAGGCTTGGGCTACTGACTCCACAGCTCTGCGTGCTCCTGGGTGTCCATCATATAACCAAGGACTGATTTTTATTTACTAAAAACAAACAATGAATGACAACAAGCAGAGATCTAGAAAGTCCTTTGGAAAATTCTATTACTTTCATCAATTAAACAATAGCAATTATTTGCAGGAACTGGACAACAACTGCAATGATTTCTGGTCTTTTAGCTGAATGTAATATAAGAAAAAAAGTTTCTGGCGTAGCAGAGCTCAGCGCATACTCAGCACTGCTACATCTCGGGTGTAGCAGAGTTCAGTGCACACTCAGTCAGCTCCTGCATATCGCAAGCTGACAGGGAACCCGACGAGATAGTGGCGTAATACAGGTACTTGGGCATGTTAGATGCCATACAACTGATGAAAAAGTAGGAAAAAACATACAAAAAGTGCTAGTTAAAAAGATAGCTGACGCGTTTCTGGGCCATCCTGACCTTTATTCAGAGCTATGACTAAGGGGCAGGATGGCCCAGAAACGCGTCAGCTATCTTTTTAAATAGCACTTTTTGTATGTTTTTTCCTACTTTTTCATCACTTGTATATCTACTATTATTTTAATTAAGATTCAATAAAGTTAAATACGTAGAAGATTCGTGGAGTAGCGACCTTTCGCCTTCATTTTTGATGATGTATTTGTGCTTTTCAAGTCCAAAAGTTTGGTCCCGCACCCCAAACTACTTCTGAGCAAAACGTGGTAAGCCAAAATTAACCACTACATTTTTCTACTTTTGTCATGTTAGATGCCCCCAGACATGCTTCCTCTGCTGTCCCAGTTGCATTCCAGGGTGTTGGCATCATTTCCTGGGGTGTCATAGTGGACTTGGTGACTCTCCTGAGTCGAATAGTGCCTTCCCCTGAAACTAAGCATTTTTCCCCATAGACTATAATGGGGTTCGATATTTGTTCAAATAGTCAAATATTGAGGGGCTATTCAAAAAGAATATCGAATCTCGAATATTTCACTGTTCGCTCATCTCTATTATTTATCATTATTATTATTACTATTATTAATATTATTTTATTTCTATATATTCCATACCACTTTACAAATCATTCCGCAGTAAGATCCCTATGGTCAAACATGGTGATGTCTATACCCAAATATGAGTAGCTGTGGGGTTGTAGCACAGTTCTTTCTCCAAGATGCAGCACAGCAGCCATTTCACATGAGGTTTCATCTACGTAATGATGAAACAATACATATAATGTGAAATGGCCATTGTGATCTAGGAATGTAGGAGGAGTTACCTTCCTATAACTCAAGTTTGGATACAGACACATTGAGAATAAAAGATATGGACTATATATGGTAGGTGCAATGCTCATTATTTCTCTTGCTGTGTAAGTTCTGACTTTATACTTCTGTATGACTAAGCACAACCACCACAAGCAAAACTTCCCTGCTTGCCTGTCTGTTCTGGATGGGTGCAGGCCGAGTACAATTTGCCATAATTTAAAGGAACAATGGCTCATATATTAGAAAATGATTAGCAATTACATCTAGTTATCACTCCATGATATAAAACACAAAAGACATCCTTATGCCTGAGAAGATACAGAACTAAACTGAGTAAACTAAAATTAACAAAAAGTCAGAGACCAGAGATAAAGTGTATGTAGAACACAAAAGTGTCAAAATGTGCCGAGATGTCAATAGTTCAACAAACAAACTACAGAAATAATCTGTACTTTTTAGACAGTGGTAACCAATTGATTGTTGATGCAATAAGATATACAATCAGGTTTTATCACCTACAGCAATACTGTAACTTAATTCCTTGAATAAAGCAGTGGTACATCAATAACTATGTCATATGCTAGATTAGATTCCATTATAATATACAGTATATCAAATATTCAATAAAACAGAGCATCGGACAGTGAAATCTCCAAATTATTACTGAATGGTTAAATATAGTGTCCACATTTTAACTAGAAATTGTAATGTTAGTAACGGTGCCACTGAAGGAGGTCTTTACGTCTCATAATAGTGAAATAAAGAGGGGATATTAAGTGGTCATTAGAAAATTGTACGTCACTAATCTCTGCTGATAGGATAACATTTTGCTCCACTCCGTCCTTCACTTATGGGGTAATTAAAGTTTGTCATCAACAAGATTCTGAACTCTAAGGAATGAGCCGGGTAGAGTTTCAGCCACGGCTTAGATAATGCAGGTTTTCCATTACAGACAGTGAATGCTTTGAAAATACATATGTAAAGTTACCGCATCTTTCAAAAATGGTGGGAAAAGTAATGCAACTCTGTTACTCATGTAAAAAAGTATCTGCCCCCTTAATAACTGGTTTTACCGATTCTAGCTGTAGCAATTGCAATGGAAATCTTCGTATAGCTTGAGATCAGTTCAGTATTCCTTGTCTCTGTCAAATCTACAACAACCCTAACCAGAGAGAGAAGTTGCTACAGCATTTCTACAAGAAATGCCAAGAGTAGAGAAAACTTCAGAAAAGTTATCAAACTATATGGTGAAATATATCATCTTGGAAAATAATGCAAAGATAGTTCTATAGCTGTCCATGGAATGAATGTAATGGGAATGAACCAAGGAGTGTCCTTCTCTCTGTCCACTGATTGTCTTGCAAGAGGGTTCATGTCTTGTTAGTATTCCATCCACGTCCAGCCATGTGTCATCTAGGTTATGCTGATATTACTCTTAAGTAAAAACTATCTCTACATTACTGACTGCAAGAAAACACAGCGGAGTAAATAAGGATCTTGATGCATAAGAATCTTTAATAGTTTAATGCAAAAAAGACTGAATTATCCATCAAGTAGGATGTCACTCATCATTTAGCAGAAGAAAGTATGGGGGTGGGGGTTTCTGAAGAGGCTCTGTAAAAGGATGGGGAAGTAACACCTTCTTAATTTAGATGTTGTTTCAGGAGGGATATTTATATAGAGATGTATGCAGGACATGCACACTGAAAACTAATGTGTACACTAGAAGAGGACAAGCATAACAGATGTCCCATCAACATGTTCATTAATCTTCAGCAGTAATGTACACTGCACGCACTATTACATTTAGGACATTTAAACATACATTTCTACTTAAAAAAAAAAAAAAGCCTAACAATACATTTATACAAAAGTGTAAGACAGTGGAAGTATTAAAATCTGTAACATCCAAACAAGAAAAGGTGAGCTGCATGTGACATGCATTATACCATTTCCGTCCCATTGTGCAGGGACACCCATATAAATGATTCCCTTCAACTTCAGCAGTCAGAAGAGAGTTCGAAAATTTGATCTGGCCAGAAAGACCAAGTGTTATACACTGTCTACCAATAAGTATTTGGACAGCCATGCAAATGAAGATATCTGCGGTCATGATGTATGTCACGCCTTCCACTGCTAAATGTTAGGATGGGTTCCCGCAGGTTTGCCTTCAGGCGCACAGCGCCACCTGCGGGCCAACCCAACTCTCGCCCTCGACGTCGAACGGTGAGACGACTGGAGTATAAGTCCAGATCTTGCCCTACTGAGCATGCTCAGGCATTTCAAAGTCGCTCAGAAACTAAGTCCCATCGTGGCCCTACTGAGCATGACCGAAGAGGTCATGGCCACCGCCCTGATGGGCGGGGACTTTCCTTTATAAGGTGTGAGGCGACGCCCGCCCGGTGCTCACACTTTATCTAAAAAACCACGTAAAACAGGAGGGTATGACAGGAGCTCCAGGCTGCTTCCAGTAGCTAGGCTAGGCCGCTGTGTGGGGTTATCTTAGCTGTCAGCTAGTACTGTTAGCAAGACCTATAAGTCCTGAAGGTACTGGCAGCTCCACACTACGGCTCGGTGCAGTGGACTCTGTACCAGCCGGTGGACTGGCGGCAGGCTTGGTCTCTTTAGCTAGGCTTTCTGTCACTGTCGGTGTGTGGTATAGCTCCAAGCTGTGCGGAGCTTTTTGTGTTGCTGACAGGGGTGACGTTAACCCCTGGCAGTCTTGTTGCAGCCGGTCCACCTGAAGCTGCACAAAACTATTTCCCCAGTGCAGTGAACTGGTGTGAAACTTGACTGCAGTCTGTTAAATACTGAAGCTGTAAAAAGCTTTTTACCCAGTGAGGATAACTGGAGTAAATCTCCATGGTGTAACATGGTTGCCCAGTGAAATTAACTGGTACAACCTTGCCGCAGCCCGTTCACACTGCTGCAGCCCTGACGCATTCATCCAGTGAAGTGAACTGGTGAATTTCCATTACTCCCTGTTCAGACACACTGCTGCCTGGTACTGGCACACGGCCGCCCATCTGGGTCTGTGGACCTCCCTGCAGTGCCCTGCAGTCCAGCGGTTCTGTAGTAGTGAATAAAAACATTATTTTTTATACAAACACACAGAACCGTAACAGTAAATAGGAAACAGCATTGGCATTAGTCACATGTAAGATGCCACAAAGTGCAGAATTGTCCAGTTTTGAGAAAGGAGTAATTGTGGGGTACCACAGAAATCGACAGTGGCCTATGTGATTACGAAGTGGAAGGTGAATGGTGATTGTCGGAATGTGCCCTGAGTCGGCAGACCCCCGAAACTGGGAGATAGAGACCGACGAGTGCTGGCCAAAGAAACCGCACCCAACCGATGGCGCACATACACCAGGAGTTTCACCAGGTATCCGGGAGTATTGTGTCGATCAATACCATCAATAAGGAAGCATCTGCTGGGGTCTATCAACTATTGAATAGAAATAAATGTTGTTTTTCTATTCTACCACAGGTGTCCAAATACTTATTGGGAGACAGTGCAATGGGTAGAGGAGAAGCAAGTGGCCATAACATTCTACAGCAAATCTTTCAGGTTTCCTGGGCTACCAGTGTAGATTGGTTTGTTTATAGTGGCTTATAGTTGTCAACCATGGTGGTGGATGACCAAGGTAGTGAAGGAGTTATCCTAAATTGCCATGGTAGTGTAAGGTAGTGATGAAGATAAATTTTAGTCACAATTAATGCTTCCATATGTGGTGGCCTGTGGTATTTTTTTCTTTTCGTACCTTTCTTGGGCATGACAACAAGTATAGCCACAGAACCAGACTTGTAGGTGGCTTAAACAAACACACAAACATAGGCGGTTAGTCTGGGTTGACCTTTATGCCTTAGTTCTGATATGCAAGCCTATGATTATTATTAAAGGTGTTTTCCAGAAGTTGAACATTAATGACCTCAATGTCTGATCAGTCTGACACCCAGGAACTCCACAGACCAGCTGCCCTATGTGGCCTTTTGCAGCTCAGTTGCATCATCTTTATTATTTATTGGATAATTTTTCTTTAATCTTTATTTTTTTTTTTATTTTGAGCTGACATTTTGAGACTTTGGAACCAATCACTAAATCTCCAGAGTTAGGTTCTCATGTTACAATGTTTTTAAAGCATACCTTTTGTTTCATTTCACTTTTCAGAATAAGCTGCAGAGTGTATCTACATGAGGAGTAACATTATTCCACATTATTTATCGGTTTTCTCCTCTGCGTGCTGTATCTACAGTTTGTATTCCTCTTGGAGCCAGGGGTGGCGACGGACTGACATGCACTGCACACAGTAAGTAGAAGAGAATCTGTTTCTCTCACTCATACGTACAGTCCTTTGGTTGTGATAGAAAGCACCTATCTGGTGTCTTTCTTCTGTTAGCATTCGGAGACCTTCGATTCTTGCTCACTCCTCCTCCTCTGTCTCCTCTCCATATACTTCTATAGACAGGAGTTATCACAGTCATGTGGATTACTGCCATCTCAAGGCAGATACAGCATAAATTTGCACAGTGGAAGTCAGAGGGATGGGAAGCAAGGAAACAGCCTGATAGGAGAAGGAAGTGGCATTTCATTGTGATAAGATGTATTGTATATTCTTAAAATCATCTGTGCTATTCATTTATGCAAAGTTTGTTGAAAATGACAATAGTCTTCCCAGAACAATTAATATTGGAGGATCAATGTAGTGGTCAAAGTCCTTCACTTGACATCCTGCCATAAAGCAAAATAGAAAGCACAAGCAATCTGCAGTTCTCTGCCGGGATAATTTATAGAATAATTTTTCTTCCAACAAGTAGATTAATGTAACATCACTTCTCCTATTAATTCCTGTTTATTTAACGTCTCTTTAGTAAAATTAAAATAGAAAAGGTAACCTTTACTCCATATAACTAAGAACTGCATGATGTCATCGTGTTCCTTGTGCTGAACCAGCACAAGCCATAAATGTGCGTGTAAATCACTTGACATCAGAACCGTTATAATATCTTCTTACTAGGGAGGATCATCGGAACAGAAGGTTTCAGAGTTCATGCTTATTTTTTTAATGGATCCAATAAATCATATTACACTCCAGGGAGTTAACCACCGGTAAACATTGACTTAGTAACATAATACAGTAGGTCAGCCCTTCCAGTATGTTGTTCCAAAGCAGTATTAAAAAACATGTACCAAGTCATTCATGTAAAGTGAGTGTGCCACCCATTATATATCGTTTCGAAATTTTTTGATTTTTACTCATGCTTCCTTAAAATGGTTGTCCAGTCAACCAAAGTCAGGGAATTTTGTAAAATTCATACTCAATCCCCCACCAGTCCTATGCCACTATTTCAGTGGTCCTTGCTGGTCTTGTTGACTTGCACTGCGGTGATGAAAGAGACTGCCGAGGGCAACAATTGGCTGCAACAGTCACATGTGTATGTATGGCAAGTCCGTAAGATCAACAGAGACCACTGGAGTGGAGTTCGCCAAGGGATTTATCAGGTGAGTATATGTTTTGAAAAAATAATTTTACAATAATCTCTAAATTTATCATTATTTTTCCAGGCATACTGATTATCTAGTACTATTATTTACTACTAGACTAGGACTAGAAGCTTTGATACTCCAGCCACTAAGTAATGGAAATACACAAGCATTTCAAAGGACGATAAATGTAGAAAATGCAGAAAAATAGCATTTCTAATTGCCCATTCAATATGTTCCTCTTCTTTGATCCTAACATGTCTCATGATGGATTTAGAACACTGAGTATTCTATAACTTGGTCTCCGCACTTCAGTCCTCCACCCCTCCTTGCTTGACATTCAGAATAGACCCTAAGTTGATTGTAAACATTAATTTAATGTTAAACAAATGTAACCAAATAGCAGACCATATAATGGCCGCCCAACTTTCACCCAATGGCAGATGATAGGCAGGAGACGGATTGGGCAGTTAAAATTCAACATGCCCAATCCTTTTGTTCTCTGGAAAAACAAGCTATGGCTACAGATGTCTGACAGAAGCTTATACTCTTCTCTGCAATGAGAAGCGTGCACACAAAAGCAAACTAAAGCGTGCATATATACTGAGGCTGGGGTCAAAAGGAATTGCTGCTATACAACACATGTTCAGCTTATACCAATATGCTAATTGCTAATGCTGTTACCCATGTCTTGCCCCTGTCACCATGTCTAGTACCTGTTTCTTCAAGACACTGCAATGCTAATGTTGAAATCGACTATCCTGCACCAACTGCTTCTGATAACACTGGGGAAGGTAATGTGGTCATGGTGACAGTGACAGAGGGAGACTATAGGGAGCAGATTATGTGAGAGGCACAGGGGGTATTTTAACAGAAGAGGTAGGGCAATAGGTCACATGGTAGTTCTCAATAGTGTCTACAGGCAGGAGAGACAAAGGGGACTATAAACCAATTCTAGACACAAAACAGGACACACTGCGATCATGTGACTTATTGAAGAAGGTGAAAAGCACAATAAAGAAAGACACTGTGAAGAGACCACTATTACCATTGAGGGGATGGTCTTTCTATCAATGTAATGACTAGAAAAAAAATCACTGGTGTGGCTCATAGATGAAAAAAGATATTTGTAGTTGTCGCCTCAGTCTTGAGTTCTTGGAGTTAAAAAGTACATAAGAGAACATTTTACAATGTATTACAATAATCCCAATAATTATAGTTAGTCAATACCTGTTTGCCCCGCTTTCCAGGTCTACCAGTAGGTCCTCTATTTCCTGGGACTCCTGGTTCTCCTTTTGGGCCCATTTCTCCCTTTATTGTTATAGAAAAAGAATCAGTGATTAGCCATAGGCACCAAGAAAAGAAAAATGTGTATTACAGAGTATACATTATTTTTACTGGGTAATGCTGCACAGAATGTCACATTCTTTGTATACAAACCTATAGTCTGAAACATGGCAGAACACTATATAAACTATGCAAAATGAATGTTACCAATGGATTTTGGAGTTTTATTTTACAGTAGCTTGAGCCAGAATGAAACAGAAGATAACTACAGTATGTTTTATCTTAGAATGTAAGAAATGACGTTCAGTGAATATGTCAGATTTCAGCACATGCATCTATTTCTGTTCATTTGCTGCCCGGGCAAGTTGAAGTGAATACACCTTAAAAATAAATTATCTTTCCAATTCTGTTTTCCAAAGCCAACGTGAATGCAATTTAATTTCTACTTCTAGACTCAATTATGGTCATTACTTCATTTTCCCTTGGTGGGTTCATTCTCAAGTTAGAGAAACAAAACATATTTCGTTAGTGGGATCCTTATTTAGAAATTATATGATTATCACAGATAACATAGCCGCTGCCAGTAAGTAAAGCTATATTTAGCTGGTTATTAAGAACTGTAATGCGGATAATGCAAATGCATTGCAGCTTCCTCACTGTCAAAAGTGCATGGAGCACAGGCTGTGAGGTGACATAAGTTCATAAAGCAAAGGGTAAGTGAAGGTAACATGAGACAGTAAATGAGGTATGGAATCCCTGAAGAGCTACCAAGCATATTATTATTTACATCTCTTCCTGTGGTTATAATGTATTCAGGATAAACCACAACAGGAGATCATTGTTGACTTAAAGAGGACCTTTCACCACCTCCACCAATTCAAGTTTTTGGCATTTGTTAATAGGGGCTGATCCACTGATTCCCCCAATGTTTGCACTTTTTCTCTAGCCCCACCATTCCCAAGCAACAAGCACAGTTAGTTTTGGTGCCTAATGTGCTATATAAGCTCTGTACTGTCAGAAGGGCGGTGTCAAGCAGGGGGTGTGATTCATTGGCAGCCAGTGTCAGAGCTCAGAATCACATCCCTTGTCTGATCCTGTTTGACACTGCCCTAAATAGTATATCAGGCACCAAAGATAACAGCAACTTTAGAGCAACTTATGTTGTGGAACAGTAATTCTGTTGTCATATAAACAATTCTAAGATTTCATATGAACCAAGACTGTAGTTCTATCTGTATTCCAGAGACATCACCAGTTAAAAACACAGTGAGGACTGGCATGTTTATATGCAGCTGCTCTCAGTCTCAACTGCTGATATCTCTGGAAATAGTAAAAGTTGAGATGCAAACCCATATGAAAGATGAAAATCTCATTGTCACTATTCTATGTTATAAAATATCCAAGATATAACTGTTTGCACTGCTCCTCAGCCTCAATTTTCCTTCACTATATGTGACCTGGGCCGCCCCTTACAAGATGTGTACAATTTGTAGCTGCAATAAACAGGGAAACCAAGTCAATTTCAGTGCAGAATTTCACAAAAAGGAGTCAAAATATCAACATATATTAAAGTCACAAATGCTGCCAGAAGATCAAAGGTTGTTTGAAAGTTAAGTTACTCTTTAAGTCCGAGGCCCCATGTTGCAGAAACGCAGCTTTTTTTGTTACAGAATTTGCTGCGGTTTTTGAGTCAAAGCCAAGAATGGCCACAATAGGACTGGAAAATACAAAGGAAGCTCTTATACTTCTACAAAGAAAAAATAGAAAAAAGTTGGGGTGGGCACTCACCATTCGAAAGTCGGTAGATGACACTTCTCGTTGGTAAAAACAAAGTCCTTTATTAAGTGCGGATAAAAATAATTATACAGGGATACTTATTTTTATCCGCACTTAATAAAGGACTTTGTTTTTACCAACGAGAAGTGTCATCTACCGACTTTCGAATGGTGAGTGCCCACCCCAACTTTTTTCTATTTTTTCTTTGATAAACCGTATGCTAAATAATAGGGGTTGTATGCAACTGGCGGACTTAGCCAGTGAAGGGAATTAACAGAGGAAAAGAGGAATGACCCGAATTATAAGGTTGTTACATTATATATAGCTGTGCCGTCCAGTTTCTTGCTTCACAATAACAATCTTATACTTCTACCTTCTGTTCAATCCACTCCTGACTTTGGAAAAAAAAAAATGCAGCAAAATCTGCAACACAAAAAAGCTGTGTTTCTGCAACGTGGGGCCTTAGCCTTATAGCAGTGTATTGCTCTGACTGCAGAACTGATCACATCAGATAACAAAATAACTATTGCTGAGGCAGATTCAGGACTGGGCTACAACACACATGACATAGCCAAATACCATAGCATTGCAACTGCAAAAAATCCGTTTGGCTTGGATTTCTTGATACCATTATGTTGCAGTCATGCCAACTTGTGACTTGCAAAGTGCACACTTTCAAAACATTGAATGAAGCCAAAGCAACATTGCATTTCTGGGTCCCACAATGTTTTTTTGTGGCCAAAGTTGCCATGTAGTACAAAATGGCACACTGAAAATATACCGATTATTTTTCATGACTTGTAAAGTACTTATTAATAGTTAAGAATGGAAGCACTTACTTTTTGGCCAAGCATTCCTGGAAGACCCATAAAGCCCTGGAAAGGATAAACACAAACTATAAGGACAACCTCTTTGGTGAAGCATGCTCCAAATGCCTCTTCTATTTCCGTTCTCCCTGGCTTAGTTTAGTGTTGCCCCACTGCTGAACTCTGACACAGGATGTAATTTCCCACTATATTATTTTCCACATCGCTAGATAATATGGCTCAGGTTTCAGCGCGGATAATCACATGGTATGGGAACAGCCCGGTATCAACCCCAATGGACATATATTTTTACAGTCATCACCTGATATGTGCCAGGAGAAGGTGAACAAAGATAGTGATGGCATTTTACATCCAGTTCATTGAGTACTTCTTATCGTACTGATACAATAAAGTGTCCTACCTGATCACCTTTGGGACCTATTTCTCCAGTGTCTCCTTTTACACCCTGGATGGAAAGATATTAGAAAAGATATTACATATTATAGAAGACATACACTATAATTTAATCTGCCTACAAACATAGGGCAAATGATAGTCATGCCAAATCAATTATTACATTAACAGTGTTGTATGTAACATGTGCTATATATCAAACCTATAGCAGCAGAATATTCTATGACTGTAATGTAATGTAAACATGTAAAAATATATGGACATGGAAAATTTATGTTTATAGACATGAAAAATGTGTAATGATGTCATGGTATGTTCATAAAAAAGTGGGTTAATTCTTTATACTGAACATTGGAATTATAATATAGATATAACTAATTTTGCCAATTAGACTGCTGAGGAAGATAGACAGAGTGCATTTTACTTACAAAACAACCTGACAATATTGGAATGAGACTTTCGCTTGCATAAAACCATGAGTTTATTTAGTTGTATGTAAGTAAATAGAATATTATACACAATGATGATATTAGAGGAATAAATAGCCTTTCCTATAATTATTCTGTTTGCTGCCCAATGTCTGTATCTGTATACTCTGGACAATACACAATTACTTTTTGGTACCCCTTCTGCCTCCTCTCCCTAAAAATGTTCATCGTTGATAACATGATCCACTGGAGAGAAAATATTTTATTGCATGTGGACAAGTGTGGTTCACATCTGCGTTTGGTAATCCGTTCGGGGAGTCCGCATGGAGATCCCCCCAATAGACTACCAAACGCATTTGCAAGCGGTGTGCAGTGAAAGCACACGGACCCCATAGACTAAAATGGGGTCCGTGTACTTGCTGTGAGATCTCTGCACGAGTCATACGGACAGGAAAGTAGATTGTGAAGTACTTTCCTATCTGTATGTTCCCTGCGGAGATCTTGCGGCAAGTAAATGGACCCCATTATAGTCTTTAAAGGCGTATTAAGGGGACAATATACTTAACAGATTGTAGCAGGGGGACTCAAACATAACTTGCTTATGTCTGATCCCCCTCCATTCCAGTTCCCACACTGTCTGTGGCTCCACTGCTCTCCACTGCTGTTCAACACCTAGGAAATGCTTGATGTTGCCGATTCAGGCAATCACTGGGCGAGGTGGGTCACTTTGCCAGCCATTGGGCATTTCAGGAAGTGAAGGGTAGTAGAGACATGCAGTGGTGGAACTGGGGTAGGGCTCTTGGAAGGTGACTAACAATTTATGTCATGGCACTTATGTTTAAAGAATATATTTTGTTTCCCATGTAAAAACCACTTTAATGTCTTTGTTTAATACTTGGCTAATTTAAAGTACAGCAAACATAATTCCATGTCATAATTCACAATATTTTACGTATTTATTCACCACTGTAAAACCAGGTAAAATTATGTCACAAGATTGTCAAGAAAGAATTCATCTCATGCCTACAATGTAGAAGTAGAGGACAAAATAGTGATATTGTGATTCTGGAAAACACCTGTAAGAATTGGAGATTTCATATTTCTAAATCTTACGCGCCCAGTCATTTTTATGCCTTAGGCCATATACAGCAGATTACAGTCTTCTATTATTTCTATATTTGATACTCATTTCATCAGTTGCTATGCAAAGGGAAAAATCTGCAGCCAAAGCCGTGTATACTGCATGCACATGGATTTCAGGCTACTCTGCAACAACTGTGAGGGATGGCACACTGCTTAACTATAGCCACTGATCGGCCATTGCACACTACTGCTAAACTACATAGTTTGACTGCAATGAAAAAAAAATACTTGATCCAATAATACATAAATTCTAGGTTTTGTGATTCCTAACAGGATATGTGAATTCCTAAATAATAGGGTACTAAGCAGCAAATTCCATTTATATCTAATTAGCAGTACCCACGAGTTATTGCGCGACCTATTTGCATGGTGGGCCCGGGCCCCTTTCTTGCTTGCCGTGTGGCCGCTGTGGGCCTTTTCCCACACCAGTGCGCCCATGTAGCCTCGGGGCCCACACCTTGTGGCCCCCTACCTCGAGGCCCCCTTCCAAACCCCCCCCACCCTACCCTTGGCCCCCTTTCCCACCCCCCCTCTAGCCCAACATGCGAGCCCGGCGTAGCGTATCCCAGCCCGGCCTCACTGTTTCCCGCCATGTGCCGAGGTGACAGGGGCGTCCAGGGTCGAAAAGCCTTTGATTCCACAAAACAGAAAGGGACCATTTCCAAGGCCAGTAGTTTTGAAATACTGGAGGTAAGCAGCTTAGCACGCTCATGTGTGGCTGGATAGGTTTTTTCCCTTCCCATACTTGTTGGAGGGTGGGCTGAATATTAGAGCCAGAAAGAAAGGAACATGTTGGAGCAATTGGCATGTGAACTTCAGACGTGGCTCTTTGGCCAATGGTTCCTGTAATTCTTTTATACAAATTGCTTGACTGTTGTCCAGCCTGGCGCACATGAAGTTGGTGTGTACGTGGCATTGGCATTGGACAAGTAGGTTGAAGAAGTAGCCAAAGCTCGTGGTGGGCCAACGTTCACAGGCACATCCCTCTCTTCACTTTCTTGTTGATTAAATATTTTAAAAAGTGATGGGTGTACAGATTTCAAATGCCTAGGCATAGCATTTATATTGAGGTGCCTAGTGTCCTTTCCTCGGCTAAGTGACTGCTTGCAAGTCTTGCATATCACCCTCGTTGGGTCATTTTCATCTTTGGTGAAATATAACCACACAGTTTGTTTGGAGCCTTTCTTTTTCAGGATAGCACGTTTAGGCGCTTTAGGTCGCACAATATCGGCGAGAGTAGCGTTTACTGGTGTGCGTGTTATAACTGGGATTTGTGCATTAATTGGAGGACATTTTGGTGGCACTGGCAAACGAACTTGAACCTCATCATCAGAAGTAGTTCCCTGATCCTCTTCACGGGGAGACCAAGTTTTGTCAACATAGTCATCATCCACTGGCTCTTCTGAACAATCTTCCACACTATGGCATGGACTGGCCTGGATGATGGTGAAGGCAGCCGCATCTGGAATTTGTGTTTCATCATCGTCAGATGACAGCAGTATGTCTGTGAACTTGGACATTGAATGATCAAATAATGCAGCAGATTCCTCAGCTTCTTCCAAATTTGTTGGACAGGTTAATTTAGAAGGAGGTGAACTGGATCCCCATTGAACATTTGGCACAGCAGATGACCCAAAGCTTCATTCAGTGGAATATGAGAAGGAAGTCCTTTCAGAAGGAGATGCTTCAATATATGAAGTAATTAGTTGTCTGTGGACTGGCTTATCAGCATTCAGAATACCGGATTCGCCACACACACGCAATGCTGACATCTGTTTTTTTCCTTTCATGGCAGGTGGTTGAGAACTGGCCAGAGCACGACTGTTGGGTCCTTTTACTTTTTTAGTTTTTGGTGGCATGTTTTTTTTTTTAAAAAATGGTGTACTTTTTTGGCACAGGTATGTATATCTCAGAGGACAGGACTGCCGATTGGATTATAACAGGCACTGGTTGTCAGGAATGGATGTATACCTTGTTGGCTAAGGTATGTACAGTATATGTCTCTCTGAGGACAGGACTACCGATTGGATTATAGACAGCCACTGGTTGTCAGGAGTGAACATATACCTAGTTGGATAAGGTGTATATATATATATATACAGTCCTATGAAAAAGTTTGGGCACCCCTATTAATCTTAATCATTTTTAGTTCTAAATATTTTGGTGTTTGCAACAGCCATTTCAGTTTGATATATCTAATAACTGATGGACACAGTAATATTTCAGGATTGAAATGAGGTTTATTGTACTAACAGAAAATGTGCAATATGCATTAAACCAAAATTTGACCGGTGCAAAAGTATGGGCACCTCAACAGAAAAGTGACATTAATATTTAGTAGATCCTCCTTTTGCAAAGATAACAGCCTCTAGTCGCCTCCTGTAGCTTTTAATCAGTTCCTGGATCCTGGATGAAGGGATTTTGGACCATTCCTCTTTACAAAACAATTCAAGTTCAGTTAAGTTAGATGGTCGCCGAGCATGGACAGCCCGCTTCAAATCATCCCACAGATGTTCAATGATATTCAGGTCTGGGGACTGGGATGGCCATTCCAGAACATTGTAATTGTTCCTCTGCATGAATTCCTGAGTCGATTTGGAGCGGTGTTTTGGATCATTGTCTTGCTGAAATATCCATCCCCGGGGTAACTTCAACTTCGTCACTGATTCTTGAACATTATTCTGAAGAATCTGCTGATACTGAGTGGAATCCATGCGACCCTCAACTTTAACAAGATTCCCGGTGCCGGCATTGGCCACACAGCCCCAAAGCATGATGGAACCTCCACCAAATTTTACAGTGGGTAGCATGTGTTTTTCTTGTAATGCTGTTTTTTTTGGACGCCATGCATAATGCCTTTTTGTATGACCAAACAACTCAATCTTTGTTTCATCAGTCCACAGGAACTTCTTCCAAAATGAAGCTGGCTTGTCCAAATGTGCTTCTGCATACCTCAGGCGACTCTGTTTGTGGTGTGCTTGCAGAAACGGCTTCTTTCTCATCACTCTCCCATACAGCTTCTCCTTGTGCAAAGTGCGCTGTATTTTTGACCGATGCACAGTGACACCATCTGCAGCAAGATGATGCTGCAGCTCTTTGGAGGTGGTCTGTGGATTGTCCTTGACTGTTCTCACCATTCTTCTTCTCTGCCTTTCTGATATTTTTCTTGGCCTGCCACTTCTGGACTTAACAAGAACTGTCCCTGTGGTCTTCCATTTCCTTACTATGTTCCTCACAGTGGAAACTGACAGGTTACATCTCTGAGACAACTTTTTGTATCCTTCCCCTGAACAACTATGTTGGACAATCTTTGTTTTCAGATCATTTGAGAGTTGTTTTGAGTAGCCCATGATGCCACTCTTCAGAGGAGATTCAAATAGGAGAACAACTTGCAATTGGCCACCTTAAATACCTTTTCTCATGATTGGATACACCTGGCTATGAAATTCAAAGCTCAGTGAGGTTACAAAACCAATTTTGTGCTTCAGTAAGTCAGTAAAAAGTAGTTAGGAGTATTCAAATCAATAAAATGATAAGGGTGCCCATACTTTTGCACCAGTCAAATTTTGGTTTAATGCATATTGCACATTTTCTGTTAGTACAATAAACCTCATTTCAATCCTGAAATATTACTGTGTCCATCAGTTATTAGATATATCAAACGGAAATGGCTGCTGCAAACACCAAAATATTTAGAACGAAAAATGATTAAGATTAATAGGGGTGCCCAAACTTTTTCATAGGACTGTATATATATATATATATATATATATATATATATATATATATATATATATATATATCTGAGGACAGGACTGCCTATTGGATTATAGACAGCCACTGGTTGTCAGGAATAAACGGATGCCTTTTGTGAAAGGTATATACAGTCTGAGCACTATAACACCCTCACTAGCACAGCTAAACACCTGCCTACACTGACCCTAGCTACCACTGAGCTCCTCTCCCTAGCTAGTATGTGCAGCAAAATGGTGGCGTCTGCATCATCACCACCCTTATATAGAGGGGTGTGATGATGCTGCCGACAACCAATGAGCTTTCTGCCCACAGCTAACATGGTGCCTGAGTTTCAGGCGTCATGTTAGCTGTTCCCACAATGATTGGCCAGTAGCCAAGCATTGTGGGAACTTAACCTCCGACCTCGATCCCCCCGATCCCCACAATCGCTCAACCCTATTCATAACAGATGTTACCCCATTATCAATTTGTCCTCTACCTCTACATTGTATTTGCTTTAGAAAAGCAGTGTAGTTACTCTCTTAGTCACAGTTTGTCAGGATACACAACCAATAGAAGATCAAATAGCAATGGAAGGTGGAATAACAGGAGATATTTGAGAAAGAATCCTGGACAACTGCAACGTAGAGAATTCCTTTCTCTGATCATAAGCACAGTCTCTGGTTAGTATTTGGGCACAACCACTGACCTTTTCTCCTTTCATGCCAGGAAAACCCTTAAAGAAATGGCAGACATATTATCTAAATGTGCAACAGAAACAAAATATCAAACATGCTGTAGCTAAACAATGGGTAAAGTAGTATTACCGACTCAGTTATAGACTACAGCTGGCACTCTATCACACAATAGTTTAGCACATAGAAAACAAAGCTTGCATTTTTGTTGATTTTATGGTGATTTTTTTTAAATATTTCCCATAGTAACTGGAAAGGTGTTTAGAATTTACGGAAGACAAACTTTGTTAGAAGTAATTTTGCAACTATAAGTTACCCGGTACAGTAAAGTTACAGCTAAAGTAAATACATTTCTTATTACATTAATATTTAAGGGCACTGTATAATAGGGGAGGGGGGAGAAGCTGATCTCTGTGTTATATAGGTAGGGAACTGAAATTTTTGAGTAACAAGCAGTAAATACTGACAAGAGTCCTAGAACAGACAGTGAGTCTTGCTTAGGCCTGGTTCACATCTGCTCATGGGTTTCCATCCGGGAGTCCGCTTGGGGTTTGGAAACCTAATCCGCATAAAAAAGTGGTTACCTTAGGAAACCCGCAGACTCTATAGACTGTAATGGGGTTCATATAGTTTCCGTTCGGATTTGCACACAAAAAATGTGGAGAGAAAAGTGCTGCTTGCAGGACTTTTCTCTCTTCATTTTTCATATGGAGAGAGGAATGGAAAGACCTGAACACATATGTGAGCCGGGCCTTAGGACCAGAATTTGACCAGAGGCTGCCTCCAGATTACGGTACAAAAAACGAGTAGCCGCGACTGCATGCATCAAGTCGCGGCACTCCGCTCCGGATTACACCCATATGAATAGGCCTAGTCGGGAGGAGGCAGTGTCTTCGGGCGGATGTTGCAAGGTGAATCCGCCTGAAGAATGAGTTTGTCGATTCTTTTTTCCGGGAGCCTCAAAATCCTGACCAAAATACCCTGTGTGAACTCAGCCTTAACCTGCCAAGCTTTCCCTGTGTCATTGTGTTTGTGCAGATAAAGCTGTCATTCACTGTGTGTGGGTGGAGTCATTAGGACTCTCATTGTCTATTCTAGGAGTCCCATCAATATACAGTACATGATTTTTTACTCAAAATTCATGCCTCAAAACATATAAACTAATACATCACCATGTTCAGCTTCTAGTCATCACTCATGCTTTTAGAACACCATAAATTACAGGTCCACTTCAAGCTGGCTACACATGATCAAATATAACTTCTTTGATGCAAGGTAAAGGTTTGGCATGTTTTTGTTGTTTTTTTTTTGCCATGCAGAAATACTAGAAAAAGTGATTAGTATTGGCTTTATTGTGGTGGTGACAAAAAAAAACTAAAAAAAACTAAACTAAACTAAATTATAAATATATCTGACTACTCCAATTGTTTAAATCCTATTACCTTCTGTTCCAAAGAATATAAAGAGAATTCAATCGCAAGGATATTATAAACATGGAAAAAAAGCCTATATTGTAATTGGTGACTGCATGTATTACCTTACATTTATGCCATGTTTTGCATTAATGATACAAATGATTTATGGCTGGAATGCAAAGACTTAATGGCAAATGCTTTGTAGTTGGGGTATGAATGAAGAGTTGAATATTCTGCAGACAGGTTTATGTGATCATATCTGTCCTAATAAATCAGCAACACAAGTTACATAACTTAATGTTTCTAAATACAGGGAAAAATGTTATTAATAAAGCAGAAAATAAGATGTCACCTTAGTTAGTCCAAACACAGAGGGAGACATTTTATTGTTACTGTATTACACATTATACGGCAACGTTTGGAAATGATCTTAGAGTAAAACTAAACCCATGAATAATTAAATACATAGACCAGCAGCCTGTAATTTATAACTAGAGAATCAGTGTCTGTACGTGTACTCCATCCTAAAATTTACCAAAGGTTTTCAGATCCTAGAACATCTTTTTGTTGTCAACTAATACTATTACATTAATTCTACTTCAGGCGGAAATGCTGCTTTTTTTGTTGCAGATTTTGCTGTGTTTTTTGTACTAAACCTTGTAGTGGCTACAGAAGGAATGGGAAATATATAGGAAGCCCTTCTCCCTTCTGCTCAAACCACTCCTGGCTTTGGCTCAAAAAACACACAGCAAAATCTTCAACAAAAAATGAACTTGGGGCCTCAGGCATGAGTCTAAGGCCCCAAATAAAAGGCATAAAGCGCTGCGGAAAAGACCATCGTGGAAATGCATCGTGTTTTTTTACAGAAAGTCCACAGAGGAAACCTTGCTATTTCTATTATACCTACACGACGGTATAATTTGTAATAGACATGCTACGATTTACAATAACACAACGGTTTTTGAAATTGAAGCATGTCCGCTGCAGATATTTTTCTGCAATGTGTGGATGGGATTAGCCAGAATAATCCACATTGCAGGTACTGTGAAACGTTGCGGTTTTTGCCAAATCGTAGTGTATACACTATGTGGGGCCCAGGCCTAAAGGGGTTTCCCACAAACTTAACCATGTTTAAAATTGTAGGTAATTAAAAGTTAAACATTTTTTAATAATATTTTAATAACATTTTTAAATAATTACAAGTTTGGCAGACTTTTGAAGATTTTTTAGGTCCCAATTGGTTGCCAATGAATACAACCATGAATGCACTGAAAGCCAGGATGATATCCTTGTTGTATCAGGGTTATCTTCTCTTGCATACACTGTCCATGCCTAATAACCTTGCGACTATAAGAAAATCATGGCTGGATTTCTGACAAGTGCCAGACCATAGAAAGTTCCTACATTCATAATCATATCCATTGGCAACTGCTCAAGACAACAGATGCCACCACTAAGATGATTGAAGAAAATCTTTAAAACTCAGCAAATTTTTCAATGATTTATATCTGCAAAAATAATTAAAATTAAAATTATCTCCAAATCTGAATATGTTTGTGAGACTACCCCTTTAAGCAATGCCCCACGGGACAATCTGCAGGAAAAAATGCGGCAGGAACGCATCGTGGTTCTTCACGCAGCACTTTAAACAGAAAGTTCACAGAGTTTTCCTCCACGGACTTTCTGTTACAATTATAACTACAGGGAAGCCGCCAGCGTTTCCATAGATATAATTGACGTGGTGCGATTTCCAAAACCGCACCGTTTGTGCTGCAGTTTTTACTGCACAGTGGGCATGGTATTTGCATGAATCCCATCCACTCTGCAATTACTGTAAAACGCCGCAATTTTTCCTACGGCGTTTACGTCGCAGGCAAATCGTAGCGTTTCCGACCCATGGGGCCCAGGCCTCAGGGGAAAAAATTTAGAATCAGTGAGGCTCATTTATAAAGCTACTTGCGCCTTTTTGGCATACAATGCACCTTTTGAGGTCTATTTCTGTGCTATGCTTCATTTATGAAGCATTTCTGCCTTTTTTTCACGCTGTAATGCTGCTCTTGGCACTTTTGTGTTTTAGAGGGGAAAGGGGGCGTGGTCTAAATGAAGATCCTTTTCACACTGTATTTATGACTTTTAAAAAGGTAAAAAAATGCACAAATGCACTCCAGTAAATGGTCAACGTAAAATAGCCCATCAGGTTAGAATGCATTAGAAAGGGGCAATTGTGCTTTTTTTTAACCTTTTTGCCTAAAAAGGGGCAAAGTTCACATGCCTAAAAAAGGCGCCTCTAAACTAACATGTACACAACATTTAACAAGGAGGTGTGTTCCATATGTGGTGAGAATGCCCCCCAGTCCAGGCCTTCTGGGTGGCTGTTTTTCAATTCATGTCCTCTGTGGTTGGCCTCAATATTTCGCCATCACCAAGCCTTGCGCTTTGTTTCCTGGATTCTGGTACATTCCCAACTGGTTCACATACTGTCCTGGGTCAGATTATCTTGGCAGCTAGATCCATGATTGCCCGTCAATGGCGGGCTGCTCCTTGTTTGACAATGAATGAGCTGGTCCACCATGTTAGTTTAGCATATACCCTGGAAAGGATGCTAGCCACCAAAAATCACCCCTTTTCCAAATTTCGCTCTAAATGGGCTCTCTGGCTCCCCCTAATGGAGAAGGGGAGAAGTTCCCACAGCTTCTGCTCCCCCTACTCTGCTCTTCCTGATAGACACTAGCTCCTGGTAGGTGAAGGGCTTGACATATTCCCCTAGCCTTATATCTATCTCAGTTTCGGGCACGATGTAACATTGAAGTGAGCTATGTATTGTTGTACTTTGCATTACCAAGGTAGTTTGTTTTTTGTTCTATGTTATCTACCCCCTATTATTGTCGCTGTTTCCCCCATCCCTTGTATCCTACTGCTGATTTCTTTGTTTTTTCTCTCAAGCGTCTATCCCCTAGGGTTAAACCTTGCGGATTGGACTCTTCTGCTGATGGCTATAGCTCTTGTTTATCTGGAGCATTTTTGCCGACTTTTATGACCGGACTGTGCGTTCCCGACCCAGATTATCTGTAATTTTTCTGTATTTTACATATGCCTTCTTGTTTTATTTTATGTTTTATTTTTGTATGTTGTACAGTTCTGCTTCCTTTTTATGCTCTCAAAAAATTCAATAAAAACCAAATTTAAAATAAAATAACAAGGAGGTATGCCGACATCAAAAATAATCTCCACAGTAAAAATAGTCTAAAAAGCGCACCTGTGAAAAGTATGGCCAAAGCAGGGGCAGATGATAAAAAAAACACCCAATGCCTTCAATAAAATCACAGCAATTTTTCATTTTCCGTAATCTACTATTACAGAGACAGACCAACCTAGTTAACATTTACAGAGGTTCTCTACTTTAGGATATATGAATGTAGTAAGGGAGGGTCCGTTCATGTAAGGTTTCATTTCTGAACAGCTGGCTGTTTCTCCTCAGTAACAGCTGATAGTGGGTGGTGTGGATTGGGTCCAAGCAGGACAACCTTCCATTATTAGCTCATTAAGTAACCCTTATGGACATAAAGTGCAGCTTACAAAAACTGTTAATATTCTCATTCACACATATGTATACCAAGATAAAGCTGTTAAAGCGGTTTACCCATTAGCAACACTTATACTCTATCCACAAGGCAAGACCAAGTCCCCAGTGTAAATGGAGCAGTGGTGTGCACTTGTGGTCACTGCTCCATTTACTTGTATAGGACTGACAGAGTCTTATGCTCTGCTTTCTCTGTCAGTCCTACAGAAGTGAATGGAGTCAGTGGCCAGGCATAAGAACTACAGCTCCATTCACACAGGGAACTTGGGGACATTCTGTTCTTTTGATCACTGTGGTGCCAATGGCTGGACCCCAAGTAATCAGAAACTTATCCTGTGGATAAGAGATATGTATTGCTAGTTATACAGTCACTGAGTAGTGGATGGGATTCTAGTAAATTCCAACCCCACAGTGCGCTAAAATACGTGCAGCATGTCAATTATACCCACGGAAAGGCCGGCGGTTTCCCTATAGGTATAACTGAAGCAGAAAGTCCATAAAGGAAACCTCCACGAACTTTCTGTTCAAAGTGCTGTGGGGAAAACCCTTATGCCTTGTTAGGGTGCATTCACGCTGAGTATACGCTGACTGATTCTGAACGTTAAAACACGTTCAGAATCAGCGCGTACAAAGCAGATCCCATTCATTTCAATGGGAGCCAGCATACATGCTCTCCCCATTGAAATGAATGGGCTGCTTTTTTGCCTATTGGTTTCAATGTGATACGCGTGTATCACACCACCTTTGCTGTGGTTTTTCCCGCTGCCCTTTTCACAGACAGCCCGCAGAGGTTTCCTCTATGGACTTTCTGCTTCAGTTATACCTATAGGGAAACCGCTGGCCTTTCCGTAGATACAATTGACATGCTACAATTTCCAAAACTGTAATAATTTTGTAATTTGCAGCATTTCTGCAACGCTTATTTTTCTGCAACGTGTGGCATTTATGCCGCATGGGGCTCTGGCCTTACAGTGTTTGCTATCTTTGGTATCTTGTGATAATATATAAGATTGCTTCTTTATTCCAGAAACAGGTTGAAAACAGTTAAAAATGAAAGAACACATCATTTTAGACATTGCTAATTTTACAAACCTTGGGGCCCATTGGTCCTCTTGATCCTGGTACTGCCAGTGATGCAGAGTCCCCCTTTTCACCCTGGAGACCAAATGATTATAAATTATTGAAGTACTATGTTTGATCCAATGATTTTATTAATGGCACCTAATCTTATGTCCTTGATCTACATATGATCTCTATTCAATTTGGAAGCTTTAAGAGTATTGGTCCCGGTCCATTCACTTTTATTGGATTGACAGAACTAGCTGAGTACAGCTCTTATAGAAGTGAATGGAGTGGTGGTCACCGATCACATTGTCATGATCAGAGGGGGGCCCAGCAGATGGACATACAGCAATCATACATTTATTACCTATTCATAAGATATCCCGTATCAACAAATGCTGAAGTTTTATAAAACAGACATAATAGGACAACAAAACAAAATAAAACCTCCAATTCACAGTCTATAATTTTGTCTTCTATAACTTTATTCACTTTAAATAACAACTATAATGTGATGACATAATAAAGTCTGCTAACACAACAATGCATGGCGCCTTGGAGGGCATAAAAAAATCATAAAATTGCATTTTAGCAACACATAACTTCGCTTATTGTATTCAATGCATTTTGTATCTGTAGAACACAAACCTTTTGTCCCATTGGTCCTGATGGTCCTATAGGGCCTGGCATACCAGGTACACCAGGAGAACCAGTCTTACCCTGAAAATTAAAAAAAACCCCATACACATATAAATGTACAGTGTTCAACCAAGTAAAGTATATTATCTATTTATTTTATAACATCTACATAAGTGTATAGGTATTTCTACTTTAAGTTATCTCAAAACTTTTTGATGCCACCTCTCCTTAGGAAAATAAGGCTAGGACTATAGGGCAGGTTTTATGAAAAATCGTGGCTTTACGGTCAAAAAAGCCCTACTCAGATTTTTTGCAATGTTTGTCATAAGGAAACATTGAGGTTTCTTTGAAGTTGGAGTAATGCAGAAAGTTTCTGTTTGTGACTTTATGTCGCTCTTGAGTGGTCAGATAATAGGTTCCCCACACTGCCAGCAAGTGATTATTGATGTGAAGGTAGATGCAAAAGTACACTGTATTTATTGTATTCATTTTACACTGTATTGATTGCATTAATTGTACACAGTATTGATTGCATTAACTGTATTAATTGTACAATGTGCTGATGCTGTGCTGTGCTCATTGTACATAGTATTGATTGTATAAATATACTGTAAAAGAAAGCAAATGCAAGGAGCTGCAACCCCCCCCCCCCCCCAATGGTTACACTTCGACTGTTTCATATACAAAGAATAAATGAAAGAAAACTCTGTAGGCTTCATGTCGTGTATGCTGTTTTTTTTTAATTAACATTGTACACTATCACTATAATAAACTAAAGATTATCATGTCTGTTTTAATAAACACATTAAAGCCAAGCAACACATGACACGGAAAGTTTTCACTGTATACCAATGATATCTGAGTTAACGCTGTCATGTCTTTAGATTTTTCCTAGAGGAGGGTCAGGAGAGATCACATAGCGTTATCCTATTCTGTTAAAGTAGTTACAGTCCGGTTTATAAATAACACTTTCTTCTTCTGCTTCTAAATCGGAGCACTTCCGACAGAGAGAGGATGTATATGATGTTGCAGACCATGTGAGGACCTAAGATATTTGTAGCTTGCCAGTATGGTATCTACTATGTGAGCATCCAAACTCCAGACTTGCCGAGCCTGTACAAAGTATTTTTATGATACTCTCATCTGACTGCCAGCACATCCCAGACTACTAAGTGTACTAAGTAGAAATGGAGTTATTGATAAAGACATAACAGCACAAACAAGATGGCTTATTGATAAACAAATAGCACATTTTAATGTTCTTTAAAAACAATGGATGAGTCCCAGGAGACAATATATCACCTGCATTGGTAAGATCTGTTATCTACAATATCATTTTTACACATTCCTATCTTCACCTGTCATTCCTGTTACTTGCTGCCCTTCCCAACCTCCATAAGAGTCTACAGCCTCAATGCACAATAAATAGGCTACCTGTACCTGCAGCATAGCCGGGGGATGGGGGAATCTCATGACACAATGGGGGAATTTTACCGATCCATGCACTCTAGAATTCTTGCATTGTAAAAGATGCAAAACAGCGTTTTGTAATGTTAAGGGCTTCTTTGTATTTTTACACCACTCTTTCTACTTTTGCAGTAAATGTATCAAACATTGTGCAAAGTCTACTAAATGTAAAGCAACATCATACAATTCAGATTCCAGAAAAACTGACTTTAGAAATTCTCTGTCATGATAAATCTCCCCTGTTATGATAGTGAAAAAAAGGCATGATATAAGTAAGGATCCATTCACACGGAGGAAAATGGTGAGGAATTTGGTGTGGAATTTCAGCGCTGAAAAAAAAGCCTCCCATTGACTTCAGTGAGTTCATTTTTCCACTAGTAGAAAAAGGAACCCATTGAAGTCAATAGGAGGCTTTTTTTTTCTTAGCGCTGAAATTCCACACCAAATTTCTCACCAATTTCCTCCGTGTGAATGGCCCTTAACCTTCTCTATAACTTAGGCCTCTGATCTCTGGTGTAGATTCAGGGAGTACAGTAGTAGCAGTCGCTACCTGGCCCTGGACCCCGATTACAGATTTTGGACTGCGGCCCAGGAGTTCCAAGCTGCATCTCTGCTTCTAATCTAAACTCCATAAACAATTGCACTTTATGTAAATGAGAACCAAAACAGAACAGAAAGTTAAAGTTTACCTTTCTTCCCGGTCTTCCAATTTCACCCTGTAAAACAGAGAAACATTAATATGAATGAAAATAGATAAAATGTATTTAAAAATACCATCAGTGGGAAATAAATACTTAAATGTATTTCTGTACTCACTAACGGAAAGTTGTTAGTCTTAGAGCGGGTTCACACCTGCTCCCCGGCCTCCGTTATGCAGGTTTCCGTTTCCTGCCCGAAACTGGGCAGGAGACGGAAACCTGCAGTCATTTTTCAAACCCATTCATCTGAATGGGTTTGGAAAGTGTCTGGCCGTGAGCCGTTTTAACCAGACACAAAGTCAGACATGCAGGACTTAGTGTCCGGGTAAAAAAAAACGGTTTTGCCGCGGAGAGCACAAAACGCTCCCCAGTGCTCACGGCCGGACACGGTCTGTCAGGTTTCCGTTTTCTGTCAGCTGTGATACACGCTGGCGTTACGTAGTGTGAACGCACCCTTAGATAAGTTTATCCCTTCAAAGTCAAACAATAAGGCTGAGGCCCCACATTGCGGTTGTTTGGTTGCAGATTTTGTTGCGTGTTTTTTTAAACCAAAGCCAAGTATGGATCCAAAAAGAATGGGAAATATATAGGAAAGTCTCATACCGGTACTTCTCCCTTCTGCTCAATCCACTCCTGGCTTTGGCTCAAAAAACTGCAGCAAAATCTGCAACAAAAAAAAGCTGCGTTTCCGCACTGTGGGGCCTAAATGTTATGCGCACTAAAAAGCTGCCAATAAAAATTACAAAGCATCATGCAAAAGAAAGAAACCAAAAAAATAATACTTTGAAGTTTCTCAATGGACAAATATAGAAGATATACTTGTAGGTCTTAGAATGCATTGTTATAAAAACGTAGGACTCATTTTCTTTTAACAAATACACCGATAATTCAGTATGGAGGGTAAATTCTCTATAAATTAAGCAACAATTTAGCTTCTGGCTATGATTACATATGAGGGTTTGTGCAGACCAGGAAAAGCTCAAGATGTGTTCATGAAACGTATCGGTACGGCTTTATTTATTATAACAGTCTAAAGAGGAAGCTTTCTTACCGAAGGTCACCATAGAAAATGTGTACGGCAAAATATATCTTTTATTGCAATTGGATTCAATGGGTGAAGTACAATATGCCACTTTATGGCAGAGAAATGTGTTGAAGTCTCCCATCAAAAGTATATGATGAGAAAGCTACCCAAGGTATAAACTGGTACAAGGTGTTACTAGCAAAATGCTCAGAAACTGTGTGCGCACCACCTTTAATGGGAGATGAGACGTTTTGGTCCATACCTTGTGCAGGTGTTTAAAGGGGACCCTTCACCACATCCATCATCTTTGCAACCTTTAAAGGGATTCTACCATTAAACTACCTTTTTTTTTCTAATGAACACATCGGAATAGCCTTAAGAAAGGCTATTTGTCTCCTACCTTTAGACGTGCACCGCACGTCCGCCGCACCGTTCCGTAGAAATACCGGTTTTAACCGGTATGCAAATGAGCTCTCCGCAGCAATGAGGGCGGGCCCCAGCGCTGAAACACCGATGAACGCGTCCCCATTGCTGTCCAGAGCTCTTTCCTGAGCCGCCTCCTTGTTCTGCAGCAACTCCGCCTCTTCTGGCTTCTCTTGCTCTTGTAGTTCTATACAGGAGCATAGAGAGGCCACCCCAAAATGGCCGCCGGCCAGCTCCTGTATTGAACTGCAAGAGCGGCTATTTTTGGGTAGCTGGCGGCCATTTTTGGGTAGCCGCTCTTGCAGTTCAATACAGGAGCCGTCCGGCGGCCATTTTGGGGTGGCCTCTCTATTCTCCTGTATAGAACTACAAGAGCAAAGAGAAGCCAGAAGAGGCGGAGTTGATGCAGAAGAAGGAAAGAGCTCTCGGGCAGCAATGGGGATGCGCTCATCGGCCTTTCAGCGCTGGGGCCCGCCCTCATTGCTGTGGAGAGCTCATTTGCATACCGGTTAAAACTGGTATTTCTATGGAACGGCGCAGCGGAGACCACGTCTAAAGGTAGGAGACAAATAGCCTTTCTTAAGGCTATTCCGACGTGGTAATTAGAAAAAAAAAGTAGTTTAATGGTAGAATCCCTTTAATCACCGGCTATCTATTTTTTCCTAAGCAATCACTGCTATTAGTTTCAGTGCCCAAAATGCTAATTAAGCTCTTACTTTCAGGTGGGAGGTCCTTGTCTGTCTCCTGTAGTCTGGGACCACCCACCTGGCAATAGATAGCATCATTAGCATATTGGGTGCTAAAATTAAAAACATTGATTGCTGAGGAAAAGTAGGGGCTAGAGAAAATAATTCAACTGCCCTTCTCAATGGAGTAACACTTATGCAAAGTGTTGGAAATGGTGAAGGTAGTGAAAGGTTCTCTTAAGTAAGCATGAAATAATCTTGACTCTTAGCATCCTGTTCTAACTATCATAATAAAAAATGTGGTTCCTCATGAAGCAAAGACGTCATTTTAGGTAGCACATATAACATAGCTATTTTGCAACTTAGCAGCACTTCTGGGGCTGTTTACACCCCTGCTGTAAGTTCAAGGAGGCTGCAACCTTGTAAAATATCTGCATTACACACAGTACATAACACAGGTCCCCAAACATTTCTAGCATGCACTCTCAAATACGACAGATGGTGCTGAGCCACGCTGAAGAGAAATCATCTACTAAGGATATGACCAAGTCACATACAAGTCTTACTCTAGTGTACATTGCTAGTTATATGGATTTGACCCTTGTTAAGTGTCCGTAATATCTAATAGTAAATAGCTCCACAGTGGCAGAGTTCTGCAGCTCTGCTCCTATAGATAGATCATCACCAGTATCAAAAGCTTACCAAAGCCTGGAAACACCTTTAACTACATAAAGGAAGTTTTAATTGAGATTTTGGAAAAAAAAAATAAAATTGTCTGCAGTATATGACCGCAGTGAATTGAATTTAACCATGCTTATCGGACTGCAGTCTGGCACTTGGATTAAAGAGGTCACAATGCATCAATAAATAAAACCGCTAAATAATTCAATCGAGCTGTAAAGAGCTGCCAAAATGAAGGCATGCAGAAACCTACTTTTTCTCCTTTTGGTCCAGCTGTCCCTGGAAAACCTGGAGGCCCCTGGTGATGAAACAAGAAATAATTGTCATATGTATTGTCTTATAGTACAGTATATGTAGTGGAATCTATAAAAGTAACTATTGCCTTTTTTTTTTTCTTGTTAAAGCTAGATATGTATCACCTTTTTTTAACCTGATTTTAGTGTAGATTTTTTTTTATTTTCTGAACATGGTTATTGGGGATGTCATCTTGCCTAACTTCCTTTTTTGTTACACTTTAAAAACACAATAGAAGTGGCGAGTGTCAATCTATAATTAGGCTTAGTGGTCAGTATATAGTGACATTGAAAATGTAAAAAAAAATAATCCTTAAAATTCTTAAAAAATAGGTTTGTATGGGACATACTCCCGCCGATCACATATTGCTGACTTCTCCTACAGATAGGCCATCGATATATAAGTCCCAGAAAACTTTACTATAATAACTTGGTTTAAAACGTCTGAAGTGTTTTGTCTTTAAAAGTATGCAGCCAGGAGATATTAAGAAATTCAGCACCATGGACAGGTAAACTTTATGAGAACAATTGAAAGCTCAACAAATGATCAGGATATAATATAAATGGAATATGAAATATACCAAGACTAAAAGTGGCCAGACTTTAAAGGAAAATTTCAGAATCGGAAAATCTTTTTTTCAGTTGGGAAGAGGTAGAATTGAGTTCAAATGAGATGAGACACAGTGATGTCTGACAAGGGCTTATTTGCCTTTCCTCACTACAAACACATGTATGCTCAGCCAAACCAAGTCTGCATATTTACAGGGGATTTGTTCTCAATGACTGTTGGCTAAACAAGAGTTTGCTTACAGCTATCAAAAACATATGGCAGGCTTAATGACATAAAGGAATACTGTCATTTTTATAATGCTATGAAGCATCTGAGACTCCTGGTTGCAGTGATTTTATCTCTGCATTAAATTTGCACACATGGTATTTTTAGAAATGTTGATCTAAAGTTTTATATCTAAAAAAATGTATTATTGTGTACAAAAATAAAACCTTACAATTAGGAGTGTAGAGCCAGGGGGGCAAATCTAGCAATCAATACAGTTCCCTGGAGTCTTAGGGGACCCAATGGCCTTTCTACAACATAAGAAGACATTGGTATTACTGATGGTAACTATTATGCAATGGGGCCCAAGAGCCTCTACTTCCAATATCTCTAATAATGATTTTGTGTATTAGTTGTTACTAATCTTAAAGAGATATTTTCATCTCAGAGATGAGAAAATCTTGAGATAAGAAAACCCTAAGGTAAGAAAAAATGAAACTACTGGCTGAGATGACAAGGACCCTTTAAGAGACACTGAGTTGCTTTACACGAACCTGAGGTCCTGGAGGTCCTTCTGCCCCAGGTGGGCCTGGTATACATATAGGTATTGTTGGATTTAATTCCTGAGGTGAGTTTGGATAATCCAGGTCATATATCTACAAAAAAAAAACAAGGAAACAAAATAAAAGGATTAAAAAAATATGATTATCATAAAAATCACAAATCCTTTTTGAAGAAGTGAACATGTCACATATTCCTGGTTAATGACTTAAAATGACTGAAACAGTTTTGTGTAAATGGAATTAAACGTTAAGAGATTTGTTTGATAGTTGTAGGTGCATATTGTATCGTGAAATGGGCTGATAACTAAATGCCTTTGTATCTACCAAAGACGATTGGACAGGTTTACTAAACCTGTGTAATATATAGACAATGTAAATTTAGTATAGACCACACAGTGTAAGAAATAGCCAAATTTATCACAGTGGCTCACGCTGGATGATGACTTTGGTGCATCTTGATCGACATATTAGGCATTTTTGTATAAGTTTATTGACTTACTTTGCACCAAAATGTTGATAAATGTTGTTTTTATTTTAAACTATGCCTTTGCCAGTAAGTCACAACTCCTTTTCTTCAAGCAATGTCTCCTGTCTAGCGAAATGAAAAAAGTGTCTAAAGCATAAATATGGCGCAAGGCATGTCTGTCTGTTTCTTCTACAAAATGGACCAGAATTCTGGTGTTCTACATTCACATCGCCATTGTTTTTTTCTATTTGTTTAATGGGATGTGACGGGTGCCCATGATGGTGTCCAAAATTTTACCAGACAACATAGCGCAGTATTGCATGCTTTTTTGTCCACGAGTTTTCACACATCTGTGATGTGAGCATAGCCTTTGCTTAGTATCGTCCCCAAAGTTTTCGGCTTTGTTTTCTTCTTCGGTCTGAATGAAATGGTTATTCTCATCTCAGCATATCGCTGTTGGGATGGAACTATCTGCTTCCAAGTCCCAGTCCCTAGGGCTAGACGTACAGAAATGGCTGAGTAGCACTACTGCTGCACCCTATATCCGTAACTCCCATAGAGGAGAATGCAAGCTATGGAAGAAGTATAGAACATCTATCTACATTGTTTCCAACTGTGAAGCTATGGAAAAAGGGTAGCTCAGCTGTACTACTCTGTTTCCATAACTCCCACTCTCTCGAATGGAATAGCGCAAAGCAGCACTGCTGTGCTGTTCCTGCAAGTTCCACCCATAGGGATCACAACGGGGAGCAGATATTTAGTGATTTATTGAGATGAGAATAACCTTTTAAAAATAAAGTTTTGTAAGACAATGGGGGGGGGGGGAATTTATTAACCCATCAACTTCAGTTTTCTGACATAGACGGGCGGCGCAAAGGTGGTGTATCTTTGGCGCTTTTTGTGCCAAATGTGTGTCACATTGTTGGTGTCTGTGCCCCGCTCACTTCTTTACTCAAAATCGAAGAGACCAAAGTCAGAAAAATGCAGTAATACCAGGAAAGGAATATGTAAATCAGTCCTCCTTGGTAGAGAAAGAGAATTTGCTACAGTGCCACCTTTTAACCCTATAGATATATGCTGACATCATAATCTGGGAATATAGCCAAGCCATAATAAAAGAAAGAGGGAACCATGAGCAGTGAGTTATATGGGAAATCTATACCAGTCCTTGACTTGATTTCAATTCTGGTACACAGGAATAACTCAGAATTACTAGTAGCCCGGAGCCTCTTAATAATTGAGGCACATCTCACACTGGCAGGGGAATTTATTAAGACTGGTGTAAGATATGTCAGTCTTAATCAAATCCCCCAATAAGCTCTGAAGTCCTTAAATGTGTTCCTAATGTATATATGGCATACAGTTTACAGTATATTATTTCTGATTTGGTAGCTTTAATATAACAAATCGCTGTCTATGTAGATGTCAAAAACTAGGCTTTAATATTCCAATGACCAAAAATGTGATTTATTTTTAGTTCCACATCGTGATGTTTCAAACCTGAACATACTTTGTACAGCATCTTGTGATTGACACTGACATGTGATCTGACATATGGATGATATATGTTTTGTCATGTTAATAATTGCTAAGAATAATATACTGTGCTGGTGAGCAGTGAAGCTAAAAGTACAACCCAGTAAATCCTGGAGAGAGGTTTCATTTTTCTGGAACGTCCTTCTGGAAGTGTAGCCTGTATAATGAACAGTAAAGGCTGAACATACAGCTAATGAAATTCACCAGGTTCTATTAGCTAGATTGGACTTAGCTTTCAGTGGCAGGTTTTGCATGAGTAATGGTTTTCAAGGGCAGAATAGAAAACCTACAAGAAGAAGAATTGCAGATTCCAGAAATCACTAATCGGTGTATGGTAATTGATTCTTTTCTTCACTGATACATTGTAACCCTTTCCTCAGTTGTTGTATTACTTGGTATTATTCAACATAATTAATATATACTGTATACCGGTATGTGCTATGGATTCTTTTTTTTTTTTTTTTTCTAAACTCATTATTTATAACAATCAAAATAATTAAGCACACAATACAGGAACACAAAAGTGAGCCCCAAACAGCAAGGGCCAAGAAAGATAACAAAACCCCCCCAAAACCATCTCTCCCAAAGGAGAACAATAACAATGCAGCATAATAAAGCATATCTGCATAGTTACTGTAGCATGGCTACTAAAGAGAAGAAGAAAGAAAAAGAAAAAAATTATATAGGAATTGTCGTAGTGATAGTCACATCTGTGATGGCCCACCACAACAGACCCATGGACTGCTAAAACAGTGGTTACCAATGGAGCCCAGCGGACCCTATTGACTATAATTGGATCCACTTGGTGTCCATTATTTTACACTGAAACCACCAGACCAAAAAGTCGGCCTCGCAGCATTTGTTCAAAGGTACCTGCAATGGAGTCTCCAAATTGCCACCAGTGCAGATGTCACCCTAGCCCAAGACATTATCAAAACTAAGATTTTCAGAACAAGGTTTGTATTTCTATGTTGGCAAGAAATGGATGAAGTGTTGTGCATACAGTCACTGCCTAAATCCAATATCAATAAGAGCAGTCAAATCAAGAGCGGTCCCCTGTCTCTGCACATTGTGGCATCCTTTCTAAAAAGATATGAAGTGTGAGCACTGTATATACATAATATACATCTAAGTTTTTAACATATGCATATTTCACCATATGTTTCCTCAATATCAGAAAAAAAAGTTTTATTTTTTCAATGACTGCTGGGTCCAAACATAATGTGTAAAAAGAAAATATATGGTAAATAAACACATATACACAGTATATATTACTTTTAAACATTTTTTTATGTATTTAATTGAAGAACTTGGGGTATTTTATTGAATAATGACTGCAAAGTTTCTCCTTAGGAAAACTCTAATAGAGCATTGCTAAGGAGAATCTGTAATTAGAGTCTTTCATGTGTACTATATATCAAATTATTTGTTTTACCTCTTTTTATTGGGGAATCACGAAGACATACCTCACATTAACAGTGTTACATAGACAACATGGCTAAAACAGTTCTGAAACGTATAACATATCTGTAGTGCACCACTGTCAATTGTAGGTTAATTGTAGGTTACACAGTAACACAGTATTATGTACTGTAATAACCCCTTCATCCCCAGGCAGCAGGAAACTGCCAGCACAGTACTTTGTGCTGACAGCCTGTCCTGCACACATGGGTTAACCTCACCAGTCTGCACTCACTCAGCTCTGCTCACTCCATCCCCCCCCCCTCTATCTTCTTCCTTGATGATGTCTCCGCCCCTCCCCCACTGTCAGGACACACATTGAGACCCTCCACCGCCCGGAACCCGACATCTCAGGTGGCCTCGGGCCTCAAAAAGTAAGATTTATTCTTTATTTATTTTTTGGCATATTAACTAGTGAGGGGGCCCGGGCCCCCTAAGGTGTCAGTCCCTGTGGCAGCTGCTACCACTGCTACCGTGGTAGTTACGCTACTGCACTAAATGTATACAGCTAAGACTATGCCCCGAAGGACCTGTTTTGAATACTACTATTAAGGGATATAAGGAGAGGGTCTAGGAGCTGAGAATTTGGCACCAACAGCATGGCGGTGCTGTGAATATCTGAACAAGTCTGTTCAAGTTAGAGTGAACTTATGCCTCTTTAAAAGTGAGAAGGGTGTCTTGCTGTTATATATCCTTCAGGCTATGTAAACCAGCTTCTTGTCAAAAGCTCACACCATTCAGGTGAATCAGATGTGGTGTGAATGAAATATTCCATAAAATCTGCTAAAATATCCCTAAATTGAGATTGCATCTTGGCAGCTTTATTATAATATGATTTTTACAAGTAATTTAATATTTATTTTTCTGTTCTTAGCACTTGCTGAGTAGTACAAAGTATGCCTCCATATGTAACTAAAGCCATAATTATTATGTATAGTACACTCTACACATGCTATGCTCACATAAAGCACTGCTAAGGAAAGACTTTAGTGACAGCTTTTTAATAGAAGTAAACAAAATCCCCCTAGACATTAAAAAAAAATAAAAAATCCTGAAATCGTAGTTCGTCTAATTTGAGGCCCACTATAACGTCCTGGATTGATCCCTACTAGAGATGAGCGAACAGTGTTCTATCGAACACATGTTCGATCGGATATCAGGGTGTTCGCCATGTTCGAATCGAATCGAACACCACGTGGTAAAGTGCGCCAAAATTCGATTCCCCTCCCACCTTCCCTGGCGCCTTTTTTGCACCAATAACAGCGCAGGGGAGGTGGGACAGGAACTACGACACTGGGGGCATTGAAAAAAATTGGAAAAAGTCATTGGCTGCCGAAATCAGGTGACCTCCATTTTAGACGAATAGTGGATTTCAAATCCGGGTCATATGAGAATGTGAACTTTGTGACTATGAGACAGGGATAGCTGTACAGGCAGGGATAGCTAGGGATAACCTTTATTTAGGGGGGAATGTTATTAAAAATAACTTTTTGGGGCTCTATCGGGTGTGTAATTGTGATTTTTGTGAGATAAACTTTTTCCCATAGGGATGCATTGGCCAGCGCTGATTGGCCGAATTCCGTACTCTGGCCAATCAGTGCTGGCCAATGCATTCTATTAGCTTGATGAAGCAGAGTGTGCACAAGGGTTCAAGCGCACCCTCGGCTCTGATGTAGCAGAGCCGAGGCTGCACAAGGGTTCAAGCGCACCCTCGGCTCTGATGTAGGAGAGCCGAGGGTGCACTTGAACCCTTGTGCACCCTCAGCTCTGCTACATCAGAGCCGAGGGTGCGCTTGAACCCTTGTGCACACTCTGCTTCATCAAGCTAATAGAATGCATTGGCCAGCGCTGATTGGCCAATGTATTCTATTAGCCTGATGAAGTAGAGCTGAATGTGTGTGCTAAGCACACACATTCAGCTCTACTTCATCGGGCTAATAGAATGCATTGGCCAGCGCTGATTGGCCAGAGTACGGAACTCGACCAATCAGCGCTGGCTCTGCTGGAGGAGGCGGAGTCTAAGATCGCTCCACACCAGTCTCCATTCAGGTCCGACCTTAGACTCCGCCTCCTCCGGCAGAGCCAGCGCTGATTGGCCGAATTCCGTACTCTGGCCAATCAGCACTGGCTAATGCATTGTATTGGCTTGATGAAGCAGTGCTGAATGTGTGTGCTTAGCACACACATTCAGCTCTACTTCATCGGGCTAATAGAATGCATTGGCCAGCGCTGATTGGCCGAATTCCGTACTCTGGCCAATCAGCACTGGCTAATGCATTGTATTGGCTTGATGAAGCAGTGCTGAATGTGTGTGCTTAGCACACACATTCAGCTCTACTTCATCGGGCTAATAGAATGCATTGGCCAATCAGCGCTGGCCAATGCATTCTATTAGCGTGAACTGAGTTTGCACAGGGGTTCTAGTGCACCCTCGGCTCTGCTACATCAGATTGCTACATCTGATGTAGCAGTGCCGAGTGTGCATCAGATGTGTAGTTGAGCAAAACTGACTCAGCACTGCTAAGTCTGCATTCGCATAGGAATGCATTGGCCAGCCTTCGGCCAATCAGCGCTGGCTCTGCCGGAGGAGGCGGAGTCTAAGGTCGGACCTGAATGGAGACTGGTGTGGAGCGATCTTAGACTCCGCCTCCTCCAGCAGAGCCAGCGCTGATTGGCCGAATTCCGTACTCTGGCCAATCAGCACTGGCTAATGCATTGTATTGGCTTGATGAAGCAGTGCTGAATGTGTGTGCTTAGCACACACATTCAGCTCTACTTCATCGGGCTAATAGAATGCATTGGCCAATCAGCGCTGGCCAATGCATTCTATTAGCGTGAACTGAGTTTGCACAGGGGTTCTAGTGCACCCTCGGCTCTGCTACATCAGATTGCTACATCTGATGTAGCAGTGCCGAGTGTGCATCAGATGTGTAGTTGAGCAAAACTGACTCAGCACTGCTAAGTCTGCATTCGCATAGGAATGCATTGGCCAGCCTTCGGCCAATCAGCGCTGGCTCTGCCGGAGGAGGCGGAGTCTAAGGTCGGACCTGAATGGAGACTGGTGTGGAGCTATCTTAGACTCCGCCTCCTCCAGCAGAGCCAGCGCTGATTGGTCGAGTTCCGTACTCTGGCCAATCAGCACTGGCCAATGCATTTCTATGGGGAAAAGTTAGCTTGCGAAAATCGCAAACTGACAGGGATTTCCATGAAATAAAGTGACTTTTATGCCCCCAGACATGCTTCCCCTGCTGTCCCAGTGTCATTCCAGGGTGTTGGTATCATTTCCTGGGGTGTCATAGTGGACTTGGTGACCCTCCAGACACGAATTTGGGTTTCCCCCTTAACGAGTTTATGTTCCCCATAGACTATAATGGGGTTCGAAACCCATTCGAACACTCAAACAGTGAGCGGCTGTTCGAATCGAATTTCGAACCTCGAACATTTTAGTGTTCGCTCATCTCTAATCCCTACTAGTCTAGGTACTTACTGTGCTTCTGCGTTCTCTGAAGAAAGGCGGTGGAGGGAAAATTGGTGGAGGTGGAGGCGTTAAGAGACAACATGCTCCATTGCTAGTTCGCTTCTTCTGGTCTAAAGAAGTAAAAGCTGTCAAAAGAAATTTGAAAATGAGTCACAAAAATTGTTTTTGCATTTCGCTAAATTAAATATGCAAATAAACTTTTCCAATACTTTGGGACATAGAATTTATTCTACCTCCTTATGCAATTATTCTCTATGTTTTGAGCAGAGCTTTCAGAAATGTAGGACATAAACATGATGCAAAGATAATTTAAGCAATAAATTCTACCAATTAAAGTATATATGGCGTATACATTTAAAGGTGACTTTCTAATTTTAAATGAAAGAACACAGATTTACTTCCAAACAATACAAATCTTCTAGTAGCACAAATCTAATAGAAAAGTAACAGAAAAACTAAAGCTAAGCACTTTAGGGCAGATTTACTAATTAAAATGCACCAGCTGAAACTGAGGCACAATTGTAGTACACATGTCAGATACCACACTCATGAACGTGTTGTGCGTCACTAGTGTGGCTTAGGGGTGGTTCACATTTGCATCAGTATTCCGTTCGGAAAGTCTGCTTGAGGACCCCCTGAATGGAATACCGAACGCATTGACAAGCGGTGAGCGATGACAGCACACAGACCCCATAGACTATAATGGGGTCTTTGTGTTTTCGGCATGGTGTCCACACACCTTTCTATATACAGTAAGACCTCACAGCTCACAGTGCATGTCACAGCAAATGAGAATCATGAGGTCAAAAGAACTGCCCAAGGATCTCAGGGACACAACTGTGGCAAGGCACAGATCTGGCCAAGGTTACAAAAGAATTTCTGCAGCACTCAAGGTTCCTAAGAGCACAGTGGCCTCCATAATCCTTAAATGGAAGAAGTTTGGGATGACCACAGCTCTTCCTAGACCTGACCATCCAGCCAAACTGAGCAACTGTGAGAGAAGAGCCTTAGTGAGGGAGGTAAAGAAGAATCCAAAGATCACTGTGGCTGAACTCCAACGATGCAATAGGAAGATGGGAGAAAGTTCCACAAAGTCAAATATCACTACAGTTCTTCACCAGTGGCAGAGTGGCCAGAAGGAAGCCTCTCCTCAGTGCAAGACATATGTGAGCCCACATAGAGTTTGCCAAAAAGCACATGAAGGACTTTCAGACTTTGAGAAATAAGATTCTGTGGTCTATTGAGACGTAGATTGAACTTTTTGGGGTTCTAATTCTAAGTGGTATGTGTGGAGAAAACCAGGCACTGCTGATCACCTGCCCAATACAATCCCAACAGAAAAATATGGTGGTGGCTGCATCATGGTATGGGGATGTTTTTCAGCTGCAGGGACAGGACAACCGGTTACAATTGAAGGAAAGATGAATGCGGCCAACTACAGAGATATCCTGGAAGAAAACCTCTTCCTGAGTGCTCTTGACCTCAGACTGGGCCAAAGGTTCACCTTCCAACAAGACGTTGACCATAAGCACAGCTAAAATAACAAAGGAGTAGCTTCGGAACAACACTGTGACCATTCTTGACTGGCCAGCCAAAGCCCTGACCTAAACCCAATTGAGCATCTCTGGAGAGACCTGAAAATGGCTGTCTACCAATGTTCAACATCCAACTGGAGAGGATCTGCAAGGAAGAATGGCAGAGGATTCCCAAATCCAGATGTGAAAAACATGTTGCATCATTTACAAGAATACTCATGGCTGTACTAGCTCAAAAGGGTGAGAATACTTAATACTGAGCAAAGGGTCTGAATACTTACTGTATGTGATATTTCAGTTTTTCTTTTTTAATAAGTTTGCAAAAATATCTACATTTCTGGGTTTTATCTGTCAAGATGGAGCGGAGTGTATATTAATGAGAAATAAAATGAACTTTTCTGATTTTAGCAAATGGCTGCAATGAAACAAAAAGTGAAAAATTTATAGGGGTCTGAATACTTTCCGTACCCACTGTAACAGAATAAGATGAATCCTATGTACCACTGCTGAGCGTGATACGCTGGGAGTTCGCCATTGCGATGCAATATGAATGAGGGTAGCGATGGAAATATATTGTACTAGGCAAAAAACCTTGTTCTTGTCTCCATTGGGCCTATTCACTAATAGAAGAATATCTATGCCAAAAGGCATGCACTAGAGGGTAAGTCCTCCATATATGCTACATATTATCTAAGTCATTGCAGCCTCAAAAGCCTCTGACACATGTGGGTAGACTCTGTGGAGCAATTTTAGAGATGCCTCATTTAGTAAAACGTGATGGCTGTCCCCATGATACAGTGTTACAACAATGATCCCATCTAGCCAAGGACAGAGTATACCCTAAATCAGTTTCCCAATTCTGTAAAGCCCTAAATTTAACATCAGGGATGGGGAGTGTTAAAAGATAGCATATAAAAGAAAAATAGTACCCCTACCAAATGGATCATCCATGCAGTTTCCTTTGAACAGTGGAGCTAAAGCAAGAGGAATGTAGAGGGAGGCCCCTAAGAAAATGAAATATCTAAAGGGAATGGTTATAGTGATAGTCTCTGGAGCAGAGGGGCATAGTTCCATCAGAATAGGGAGGATCTATGATGGGTCAAATTAACTCCAAAATATGTCAGATAATGATCACATTTCTGAAAGCCGCAATCCAGTACAATCTGATCCTGGTCAGCTACTGGGGTGTTAATAAACAATGCCTCGGACTTATCAGTGTTTACATTAAAATCTGAGATTCGTTTAAAGGAGCCAAGTAAATTAAACTAATTAGGCATGCTAACCTGTGGATTAATGGTCATTAAGAGGATATTATCCGTTAATAAGCTACGTTTATATGAGTGAGACCCTGCCTCAAAATCCTTAATATCCTCATGAAACTGAAGTGCTTCAGCTAATGGTTCCATTGCCAGAGCAAACACGGCCGGGGAAAGGGACAGCCCTGGTGATTTCGATTGGTGCAGGGGATGTAGTGGGAACTGTTTCCATTCAAACAGTTATGAGACACCCCACGAAGAAACCCCCATATGCCTAGATATGTTTCATGATGGTTACCTACTGCAGTGCCAGAACTAGACACTGTTTAGTGCTTATCTTGGAAGCAGAATGCAGCCATGTATAGTCAGAGAAGTTCAAATGTCTTTCAGTCATCAATACCTGAACTCGTGTCACAAGTCCGTATTATATTTTTATGCATCAAATTTTAGTTGGTATGCAAGGAATTTCTCCAACATAGTTTCCCTGGTTGCTTCAGCTTACAGTCTGTTCTAGCGTCTAGACACTTGAAGGGGTATTCCCACGTCGCATACTCACCAGTCTTCACTGCTGTAAAATCTTCTTTCTTCCTGGTTTCTTGCATCATTTGGTGGGCGGGGTTTCACATGCAAGCTGCCGTTTAGCTCTGCCCCCAAATTAGCATGTAGCTCCGCCCACCGCATAGCGTGATCCTATAGAGCGGCTGAAGGGCCTGTGATGTCATCACAGGTCCTTAAACAACACTATATGCACAATATTGGACCATGAAGTACACAACTCCATTCTGTGTTACATACAGAGACTGCCTGTCTCTGTCATAATGAACACAATTGAATTAGCTAACCTGATAACTGGGAGAACAGAAGACGTTCAGAAATTAAAGCAGCTCCTCTCCCCTATCTGAGTGCAGGACCTAGGTCACGTGGTGTAGACACAGGAATAGCTAGATACACAGGCTCACTCCCTGCACTTAGCCCCTCCTCCCTCCCCCCTGACAGCAGGCACATACATCACTTGACTTTTGAGCAGATAAGTCAAGGGCTGTGTCAACAATGAATTGAATAAAGCAAGATAGTGGACAAACAAAGCAGTTTTGCTGTCCACTTATCTAGGAAAAGTCTTATATCCACATTAACAAGCAATATAGATAAGATCCTTGTGATGGGACAACCCCTTTAAGAGCCATTAGGTAATGTAAGAAAGCTAGTGGAAAAAGTGCTGGGGTCTCCTATGGCAACTGACCCCAATTTAAGCTGCTTTTCTATGGCATGTATCTTTATTTTTTCTTAGTCATTATTGCATTGGCTACATAAATAAGAGTTTTATAGTATACAAAAGACAAAAGGTAAAAAGACATTGGGGCAATTCCCTATATTGTTTATGCCAGTCAAAGATTTGCAACAATTTAACACTGCTTGCGCCCAAAATAATCACAATTTGTGTTTTTGCGCTACCTATCGTCACTTTCAGTAAGTGGGCATGGCGAGTTATCACTTACACCACATTCATCATCCTCTAATCCACTTTTGTAGTGTAAATGATGGCAAACTCTTATATGTATGGTAGAGTTTATTCACACACTAGCTTCTGCCCGTGACTTCGTCTGCATGTTGTTGGCGTCGATCATCCGCCTGCATCGGTGTTTCATCAGTTCTCAAGCTGGCCTGCCGCTGAACTTTTTCCTTGCACCGTTCCTTGATCCCTCATAGATCTGAGTCTATTGAGGGATCCTTGAAAATGGGTATAAATAGGATATAATCTATTTTTTTTGACAGTGAGAAAACTGGCATGAGTTATATCATAAACCTGCATGCATTAGAATTACTAAGAGGCCTGAGACTCTTTATGGCATGTTGTATATCTGTTGTGGCATCAATTAAGACTGGCATAACAATCACTAGTCTTGATAAATTCCCCCCAGTGAGTACAACATATATTGAAGATGTTCTCCTGGTAGTGGTGATAGAGACTAAAAGGTCTGGAAAACTTCCTCCATTGCAAAATTAATAGATGCAAACAAAGGGTCAAAAGGTGGACATGCCTCCTATCTGATGTGAAGTCAATTGCAATGGCTTTTGTGACTGAAAATCAATAACCAGTATGTTTTTTTTATCCAACTGTCAATACATCCATCTAGCATAATGCTATGTACAATGCTTATCCTATTAATGTTAACTTCATTATGTTACGTATCCACTTAATACAAAGAAGTTTTCAATTTAAAAATGAAATTCATATTATAATACGCTAGTCACTACTGTAACTAAAAAAGCATGCAGAAACCATCAAACCTTCAATAAAAACCCAACAGAAAAGCACCCTGTGAACCCAGTCTTGTGGTTTTGACTAGACTTGTTTTCCTGTCCTCAATATCTTGTCTACTGACTTTCTAGACCTCTACCTGACCTATGCTCACAACTATACTCTGCAAGCCTCACTCTTGGCTCCTCTGACCACTCCAGTGATATGGGTAATTCTAGATTTTTTTAAATTGAAGTAAATTAGAATTTAGGTAGGGGAGGGAGTTTAGTTTAGGGGTTAATTCTCCGTTTATCCTGGACAACCCCTTTAAGATTATTTAGAATTTCTAGTGAATGGGTTTTCAGGATTTGGTCAATGAATCTCAGAATTGCGTTATTTTCAATCATTTTTAGTTACAATGCTGGATTAATTGTTCTCGTCTTTGTTTGTTTACAGTAAGGACCTGATACTTTCACTGACTTTCTCATTAAACACTGGCGCATTCATGTACCCTGCACCAGCTGTCCTGAAGGCTTGTCTTCAATTCAAGTGACTCATTGGCTTATATGAACACTGATTGACTGGCTGAACCATTCTGAGGAGCGGCTGCTGACATAACATCACAGGTGTCTTTCCTACTTGGGAGCAGATCAAAACTAATAATAAACAAGCTGGGTGATACACATTACGTACTTAATACCAACACTACTTCAGTGCTTCCATTCATTATTTTCCCACACTCCCTTGGACATCCTGTTTGTATTAATTTCCCTATGTCCTTACTGGAGTGAGTGAATTCAGAAAGTATTCTTGGTATAAAACAGTTCAGCAGAAGTACAGAACTTAAAAAAGCTGTTTTTTAAAAAAAAATAGTATCACTTCCTATGTACAAAGAAAAGCAGTGCGCAAAGAGCCTGCAGTCAGCACGTGGTGTCCCTATGGTTTCCATATAGAAAAATTTTAGATACCACATGGTATTATACTACCCCGTAGTAGCAATGTTTATAGGGGGAAGTACTTCCTAAATATAGCAATAAAAACCCATCACAAAAAAATCCGTACATTTATGAAGTGGAGGCATACAAAAATGGATACTGTGGCCATAGAATTCCACAGGTGCAATACTACAGATCCACAAAAAGATCTGTAATACTACATAAAATCCTATTGGAATAATTGTTTGTATTTATGCTCCAAAATTCTGAGAACCCACAAAGAATAATATCACATATCTAGGCCATCTCTATTGCAACTAGAAAGTCTTCTGCTTCTAGGCACTAACAACACTAATATAACCTTAGGGTCAGTGCACACAGAGTTTTTTTGCCGCTGATTTTGAGGCATAGAGTTCTATTGGGATTCTTATTTTGGAGGCTGATTTTGAGGCGGATTCAGCGTCAAAATCAGCACCAAAAAACTCTGTGTGCACTGACCCTAAGGGAGCCTTCACACGGAGTTTACGCTCCGCTCATTCTGAACGTAAACTCGTTCAGAGTGAATGGCGAAAAAACCTGATCCCATTGTTACACGCGTATCACATTGAAAGGAATAGGTAAAAAAGCCTCCCATTGATTTCAATGGGTAGCGTGCATATGCCGGCATCCATTGAAGTCAATAGGATCTGTTTTTTACGCCGCTCACTCTGAACGAGTTTACGTTCAGAATGAGCGGAGCATAAACACCGTGTGAAGGCTCCCTAACTGACACAGTATTTGAAGAATGTGGAATGAACTGTAACTTCACGTCAAGAATATATCCACAAATACTGAAGAACACAGGAAAATGTGTAACCAAAAATCCACATCAAATCTTGCAAATTTTAATTTAGTTTTTTTTTTGTCACTTTCCTATTAGAAAAAATTTTTGACGTAAAATTACATTAAAAAAAAAAAAAAAAAGCAGAGGTGATTATTATTGATAATTTATCTGGACTTTGTGGACTGAACAGATTTGTGGGTACAGATTTGATTTTCCAAATGGAAAATGGGGAATTCTGTAGTAAATCCATAATCAATCCATAACTTGACATGCTGAGGCTTTTAAAATCTACATGGCAGGTCAATTTCTGTGCAAAAAAAAATCTGTATTGTGTAGATTTGTTCAAAATTCATCTATTTTGTAGCTATTGCATTCTTTTGTAGATCTTCTGGCTCCTAGATATTTTTTATTAGTCTGCAAGGATGAGCCATCTTTATTTTAAAAGTGCAGCACTGATGGAGGCCCTCATAGTAGTTACAGGCGAGCTATGGTAAACTGTGTTTATTTTTCACTTCTCTGATCCCCCTTCCTCTCTTTTAAGAGAGGGCTTGCAATGGAACACGCCGCTATGCACTTTTTTAGTGTGGCATGTCCTCACTTTTTTGCACATGGATAAAAGATGGCATGATTTCAGGATTAAAAAAAAAAAAAAAAAAAAAGAGAGAAAGAGAGGAGGCATGAATCAGCATGGTAAGCAATGAATGCTACATGTGCGGGCGCTGTAGAAGGCTATTATCTTACATGTGGGGGCATGGCTGTGGCGCCATTCTACTGAGTGTGCGGGATATTAAACTACGTATGGGAATACTGATGGGGCATAGCACTCAGTGTGGGTGCACTGATTGGACCATTATGCTACATGTGGGTGTACTGAGGGACAATTATACTACATGTGGGTGCACTGAGGAACCATTATACTACATGTGGGTGCACTGAGGGACCATTATACTACATGTGGGTGCACTGAGGGACCATTATACTACATGTGGGGCACTGAGGGGGCCATAACATAACTGTTAATGAAGGCTCCAAACAAAGCTTTTTTTGGTTAACTTTTATAAGAGACTGCTACTCTGGGGGTACTTAGTTAGAACATTTTCTAACTAGGGGGATACTTTGCTTAAAAAGGTAAGAAGCATTGCCTTAGAGGGCTTAACATGTAATCATTGGTTCCTTGTGCAATATATTGCAGTACTTCTGTATTGAAATATGTTGTGGTTTTACTGGTGTTCTGTTACAGGTTGCCTAATGCAATAACAGGCCTGCGAGCCTTCAATAGGTTCCTATCTGTTATGACAACCAAACAGCTCCCCACGTAAACTTGACGGGGTCACCAATCAGTAAGAGAAAGGCCAGATGGCCAAAATACAATCCTCTAAGTGCTGCAGTTTCAATTGGCTGTGGCATCTAAGGGGTTAATAACTGTGATTGAGATGATAACCAATTTTGACTGTTACTGGAAGATGTCAGCTGCATAACACAGCCGGCATCCAAACAATATTATACTGACTACACTCCAGAGCATTCCACTTGTGCACCCCAAATGTATGTTTAATGGTCGTGAAGAGGTTAAATATTCACGGTGGTTTCAACAAACCTTGCATAAGCTATTAGCAATGGCGTAACTAAAGGCTCAAGGGCTCTTGTGCAACAGTCCTGCTTGAGTCACCTATAGCAATTATTTCCCCATTTGTACTGTGCTCCCCTCACAGAATCCATCCTTGACTCTGTTTTGGCCATTTGCTCCCTTTGGCATGAAAAGATAATTTTTTTTTCTCCTTTTGCCAGTGGAAGTAAACTTACAATGCACTTATGGACCCCCAGTGTCAGGTGAGACCAATGTGAACCGTTCAGGTTATGCCAGTACATATGGGCCCCCTAAGGATCCTGGGCCTGGATACTATTGCACTCTCTGCACCCTCTCAAGTTACCCTCCGGGCTATTAGTACATGTGAATATAAGAAACTTTTACATATATTTTATGAGAGAAAAATGATTACTTTAACTCTTATGAGTCTGTTATACTCCCCAAAATCTTTCCTATTAAACTGATTTTCACTCTGAAATCTCTGTTCTAACTGACTTAACACAGACATGCATAAGACTACACATGTCTACAGAAGTCCCACATAGATTGTCGTTGGGAGGCAGGGACTCCTAGCAGTTCATGGTGTGAACCGGTCGTGTGAATGAGGGGCTTAAACTATATTCACAAACATTATCCCACTATTGTGCTGTGAACTGTGACAACAATGTATATCAAAGTCATAAGAATTCCATATTCTAAAACTGCTGCCGAATATGGGTCATTATAATGGGTGGCAGCACCTGTAGTATTATATGAATCCGGCATATAAAAGAGTAGTAAGTGAAGGGGAACAGTATGAGGTTATTTTCTTCTATTTTGTGGGGTCAATTTTTACTTAAAAGTGTAAGAATTTTTAAGGATAGAAATAAACATGTATATTCTTATAACAGTTAAAACAGCAAATTTTTGTCGATAAATGCTATATTATGGAGTGTCTTTAGGTTTATCATTGGCCGTGTGAGGTTTAATCACACATTTATTGCCTATCCTGAGGTTAGATGATAAATGTTGTTTATGGGAATTTTTTCTTTAAACTGAAGCCCCATGTTACAGAAATGCAGCTTTTGTGGTTGAAAATTTTGCAGGTTTTTTTTTTTTTTTAGCCCAAGAGTGGATTGTGCAGAAAGTAGAAGTATAAGAGCTTCCTATATACTTCTCATTCCCTTTGTAGCCATTCTTGCCTTTGTCTCAAAAAATGCAGAAAAATCTGCAACTTGGGGTCACAACCTTAAGGACAAGCTCGTTCCAATCCAATTACCATACACTATGTACTGTATATTTTCAGCTAAAAGTACTAAGTTGTGCAGGAACAAAACATATTAAAAAGGGAAATGGCCACACCGTTTGTCAATGTAGTCAAACATTTCCAGGAGGAATAACTGAGGAACAGTACGCTGCAGAATTCTAAGTATAAAAATATTTTCCAAAATTGGTGTCCTGTGGGGATTGCAAGTATATACAAAATCAAACATGCCAGGACAGAGATCCTCCTTAATAAATAATGGACCATTTAGAAACGAAAATGTAAATTTTTAGCGTGAAGTGTCAAAATGTCACATTATTTGAAATTCACACCATTTGACTTAATGGGAAATAATAATTTAGGCGATATTACAAAATGCCCTATGACAAATGGAATGTCTTCTTAATATATTCTGAATACTAAGTAGCATTTGTTAGCAGCTGCTATGTGCAAAAAGTGCAAAATAGCACATTCTCTCAATTATCCGGCATAGAGAATTACATGGGACACAAAATGCCCCCGTTAAGTGGTGTATGGTATGATGTTATACACTGAAAACTGAATTATTACAAGTCACTTCATGCAGTATATTAGCTGGCTTACCAGTAAGTGTGTTTCATGAGAGTGTATAAAGTTACAGATTTCAACTACAGCTTAATTCGACAAGGCTGCATTTTCTGATTTTCCACTGGCTGGATACATATCCTAATAAGACGGTGAAAAGATGCTTTATTTAAGGAAACCATCAATTCTCGTATTTTTCAACCAAGAGGTCACTTCGTGGTAAATATTATAGAATAATATCATCAGACTGGAGGTAACATATCTATATAATTACTTATTATGTGTTTTCATTGTGTTACTGTACAATTCAGTGTTTGCTGAATGTTTCTTATAAATTAGAAAAACTTCACTACAACAAAAAAAATAACTTGAAAAACAATCTATAAATTGTATCATTTTTATTTGCAAATAACTAGTATATCCCATGTATGGAATAGGAATTAATAACATAATGTAGCATCAAGTATTACAGCCAATAGTTCCTACAAGTTTTGTGGATAAAAGATAAAAGTAGGTCATAGTAATGCTGCGGACTCATCTTCAATCAGGAATCTTGACAAGCTTAAATGTACAATACTAGTACAGATTAAATGGATTGAATGATATATTTATAGTGTTCTAGTCTGAAGTGTAATTTTTGCATACATTTTATATAAATGTAGCTCTGCATTTTCCTTCTTGGTTCTATAGGTAGAATCTGAATGGAACTAGGCAGGCAAAATGAGCTTGTCACCTATGACCCATCACATAAAGATGGATAGAAATAGGACAATAAATATACAACTATCAAACTTCCATTAGGCTTTACACACACACACACAGGTATTCTTGTCATACTTTTTGAGCTTCTGGGAAAAAAAACCAAAACATGAATAAGTAGAAACACTACAAAATTCCAATGTTTCTAACAAGTTTATCACGTTTCTACTATCTTCCCCCAAATATCTGACTTGTGTTTTTTTTCACCAAAAAATATGAGGAAATACATTGTTTTTTTTGTAGGAAAACTCTTCATTATTACTACCGATAGGCTGAGGCCCCACATTATGGAGAACCTCCTTTTTTATATATATATATTTTGCGATACTGTTTTGGCTACAAAAGAAAGGTAAAATATAAAGAAAGCCGCTTGTACCCCTCGCTCCACTCCTGGCTATGTCTCAAAAAAAAAAACCGCCTCAAACTCTTCAACAAAAAAGTAACTGTTCTATAATGTGGGGCCTTTGACTTAAATGGTTGTTTACACTGAAAAAGCTAAAATTCTTTATTTTTTGAGGTGAAGATCTACAAGCTATGACAAATATCGTATTTCCTTCAGCAGGTCAGGAAACCGCTCTATGAAGACTTCCTCGGGTAAAAAACCCATTAAAGAAATTACCAGATCAGAATATTCTGTATGAAGAAAGTATATTATAATTCCAGCACACACTATATTTGGACAATTTCTCCTTCGTAACAAATACCTTGATGGGACAATCAGTTTATATATTTAATTTAGTGGTATTTATACTTAATATCTTACTAAGGAACTCTACAGATCATGTTCTTTATAGACTTATATGAGTATTTCTATATATTATATATACTTACTGTATGTACTACATAATATCCAATACCTTCTATTTATTTGACTATATATATGTATAATATACACATACCATTAGCACGTTTTGCATAAAGTACGTTTTAAATCCAATAATTTGTTTTTATACGTGTGTATGTATGTATAATATACGTGTACAGAGAGTACTTTACATACTACATGTCATCTAATATATGCTAGCAGAAAAAGGAACCCATTGAAGTCAATGGGAGGCTTTTTATCAGCACTGAATCTGACGTGGATTCCACACCAAATTCAGCACCATTTTCCTCCATGTGAATGTACACTTACTGGATCATGCAAGGTCTCTAACCCCAATCTTCACCTTCCCGTCTTCCTCTTTCCCCACTTTTTATGTGTTGAGTTTGTGTTGTTAGTCATTCATGTACTGTATGTCCATGTTGGAATAGCTGGTTTTCAGCTTTCTTGCTGCTAGATGTAGCATTTACACTGTATTGTTTTCATTTTTCTGTTACTGTTCCTCCATTCCAATTACCTTGCTTTTGTACAATATAAAAACTTCCAAAAAAATTACAATTAAAGAAAAACTAAGAAAATCTTATACATACATATATATATATATATATATATATTATTTTTTTTAATGCAAATTGCCATCAAGTTATATTACCATATGTCTCACACATTAGTCTACCCTTCACCTATCATCGTAGTTTCTGCTATGATTAACCCTTAAGTACTATTATGGTGTCTATTATAATGCTATGTGTATAATAGTGGTGTATGATAGACACCATGAGAGTACTTAAGGGTTAATAATAACTTTATATTTAAAAACAACTACTCATCAAATACATACCTTTCTTATTGTAGCTATAGCTAAGCTCACACTATTATGAAGAGTCTGTTTGTCATAGTTTGGAAAGTGACATTTTTGGCAAACATATAAAAGCATCTGCCCTTACATACCCCTATAGCCATCTGCCACTGACTTACCATAAAAATGTATACTCTCTATACTCTTGTATACTATTCTTTAGATAACATAGAATAGCATAGTATAGATGACAACATAACAGTTAAAAAAGCAAGATACATACAGAATCATGCCAGGCGTAGGCTAAAATAATATTCTATTTTCAAACTTTTGATATTAGTATTGTACAGTATATATTTGCATGCATTTTTATTAGTTATATAAATGATGTAAAATTTACCTACTACTACTTTGAACAAAGATTTTCTTCTTCAGTGTTGCTTTCACTCAAAATAAGAAATTTAATGTAAAATAATTGTGTTTCCATGGTTGTTATTTTCAGATTTTTGGATTATTTTTTCCTGATTTAATGAAGCTTGCATATTAAAGATCCCTTCTAACCAGCAATATTTTATGAAAAATAGTTTCACCATTTTGACAACACTTTTTACTTTATTTATCTTTTGCCCTTCTCTTAACTGTTACAACAGTAAAAATGTTTTTTTCCTTGCAATAACTGACAATATTCTTCCTTTATCACACATTATATATTATTATTATTATTATTATTGTAATATTATTATATACTATTATCGTCCAAATGATTTCTGAATATTTTTGGATATTTGTGAATTAAAAATATGTTGCACAATACAACCGGAAGCTTTCCCAAACTCTTGGCCGTCTTTCTCTTCGGTCACATGCAGTGAAATATTTGGAATACATGAGAGTATTTCTCCGCGAGATGTTTATCCGCCCTTCCTAGTTACTGTCTTGTGACCCTGTAACACCTATACAGTATTTGTTTGCATCTGTTGCCATGGAAAGACATGTGATGACATAAATAAAAGGTGTTCTAAGGCCACTCATTTTCAAGCATAATTGGAAATAATCCAAATGTATTTTTGTAACTCATGGAAAAACAAGTCATCACTCAAGAATGGACTCACTATTAGATGTGATTAACTTAATGCTTTACAAGATTGCTGTATTTTCCTTTCACAAATGTGTTACTTGTTTTATAGAGGGACAGCTGGTGGAAATGAAATGCATTGACAAGCGGGTTCAAGTTTAAGAGCAAACACTCACTAGCAGGCTGGTTATATCTAGGAAAGTTAAACACTTAACATTATGCAAATACATCCGCAATGCTTTGCAGAAGTGGGTTGAGGGGACGATGGAGGCAAATGCCCGCTTTCCTCATGTTACGTCCGCACCCGTTCGAACTTGTGAACCATCCTCTGGCTGCATTGTACATCGCAAGAGGCTTGTCTGGCTACGATTCCTTGCTCTAAGTTGTTCTTGTATTGTCTGAACACTGTCCTATTCCCTCACCTCTGTAATTGATTTTCCACCACAACCATCTCCTTCACCTTGCTTTCCCTCTGCTCCTCTGATAGTTAGCCTTACCTTTGTGATTGACAGCCGATCTACCAATCGAGTCTAGGGTGGGTTCTGACCTTTGGCTTTCCTTGTTACTACTCTTTTGGATTGCAATTTGGTATTGTTTGTCTCTCTGGTATGACCTCGGCTTGCTGACTCTGCTTCTGTGTTGTTTTGTCTTGTCCTCTTCTGTGTAAACACTTATCCAGAGAAGGGACTGTCACCCAGTTGACCTCTACCGCCTAGGGTAATTGAGGCAAGTAGGTAGGGACAGGGGCTGGGTCAAGTTTAGAACTCACTTTTTCTGTCATTCTCTTCCTTCCTGGATTCAGCAGCAGCCACTGGGCCATTGCTTAACAGGCAATTCCTCAACACCTCATATGTGTAGTGTCCCACATGAACACTTCACGTAGTAAGATGTTACTAAATATTTGGACTGAATATACGAAGTGAATTTCTACTTTGTGATTTTTGAGGATTAGAATAGCATTTGATTTCTGTTGCATCATCACTGTAAATGGGAGTGGTAGTGGCAGTTAATACCAGGGACATTGAGCTATGCTGTACCACACCATTGGGCCCCAGAAGCTTGCAGAAAGTAATCTTACTTCTAAAGAGAATATTTCCATTGCTATTCAAAGGCTAAAAAAACAACTTTATTTCCACAATAGTGGCTACAAGAAAGGACCAAGTTAACACCCAGGAAAGGGGACTTGGAGCCAAAGTTGTCCTAATTTTGCCATGGTGGAGAGGAATAAAGGACTAGAGGAGGAAGTGAGGAGCAGATGCCACTCTGTATTGTAGAGTCCTAAGTGGATGCTGAATTTCTAAGTAACTGTGTCTCTATGTTGAGTGACTAGAAGATTGCTTAAAGGGGTCTTTCCATCTCAGTTTATCTCGTGCTTGACTTGGATTTTAGCTCATGCGAGTAGCATACTCTGAGGTAAAGAGTGTGTATACCTCGAAAAAATATCAAAGCACAGAAGGAGAGACAGAATGTACGACACACTGTGTGTGCTGTGACAAATGTATCCCCACCTACTTCCATTTTGACTCTGCCCATCCATTTCTATTTGTGCCCCCAACACATTATAACACCCCCACAGTTTATCTAACATGATATGCCCCACATTATAGTGTCCCCACCAATTGCCCCCACAGTATGAAGTCGCTGTCCCGGATCACCCACAGTTTAGTGTCCCCCTCCAGTTGCACTCACAATTTAATGCCTTCCTCAAATTGCTCCCACAGATTAATGTCCCTTTCCAGCTGCCCCCACAGTTTAATAAACCCCTCCTGCTAACTCCACAGTTTAATGTATCTTCTTCAGCTGTCCTCACAGTTTGTTTGTCTTTCATAGTCTTTAATACATCTCTATTGCGCAGGCACCCAGCTTGAGCAATAGAGACGTAGATTTGGTTTCAGAACTAAGCCAAAACTCTGGCTCTATTGTGCATACACATGCCAACGTCAATGAAGGCGAAGGAAGCCTAGACAGGAAGAAGGTGGGTAAGTATGATGGAGTGGATTGGGGGGGAATAGTAGTAACAATACGTTTTTGGAAATGGATTATCCCAATCTGAAAATGTCCCAGGGGTGGTTACACGACTGCCCCAGGGATATGGGTAAATAAACATTTTTGATTAATTATGTAATTTAGAAAGTAGGCGAAGGGATAGTGTAGGGTTTTATCATTATCCCGGACAACCCCTTTAAGCTACAAGTTTAAATATGATGCTGAAGATAGGAATACTTCTTTATGTAAAGTGAGCAGTGAGAAATGTCTGTTAAATCACCACAGGTCTCCTGCATCTTTAACAGCAAGTCACATTCAGGGCACCCCAACCAGCATCAGCCAGAAGATCCACAAAGAGGTGTGCCCTAAGGAACTACTATCACCATGCTCTTGATCAGTGTGCCCCCTTTATCATTGGGCAATCCTAAGGTATGTGAGAGGTTTGTGTGAAAGCCACTGTGACCACTTTGAAGAAAAAGCCACCATCTTTGGCGTTCTCTATATTAAACCTCGATACAATTCGGGTCGGGTCCTTGTCCTTTTACTGAATGGTATCAGAAGCCCCAAAGGGACTGCTGAAGCCTGTGATAGGGCCTCAATGGTCATGTGGGGCACGCCGACATCATAAAGCTTGAGTATTCAGATAAATGGAACTGATTTTCATTCACAGAATTTCCGCAACAAAATTTTCCATGAGTGAAGGAACCCTTAATAAGACATTATTACATCATGTTGATGGCATGTGATCGCTAGAGCCAATATTTGGCCTCATTGCTGAGGCCAGTGATGAGCTGAAATGGTCATGTGCTTTCGGTGTAATCACTGCACCAAACACTGACCCGGAGCAGAATAGACTGAATGGCAGCAAATTCAAAAGGTAATTACCAATGTGCTGCTTTTTTGTCACAGGTGTTGCTATGTTTTTTTGATCCCTAGACTGTAGTAGATTGAGAAGAAGTGATAAATTAAGTGCTTGGATTATATTTCCTGTTTCTTTTAAAGTCACTCCGTGGTTTGGCTAAAAAAAAAACTGTGTCAAAAACTACAACCGAAAAAAACACAGATTTTCCACAATTTGTTGCCTCAGTCATAAAGGTGTTTTCCAGGACTTTTATACTGATGAGCTATGCTTAGGAATGGTCATCAATATGTGGTCAATGGGGGTCTGGCACCCAGAACCCACACAGATCAGCTGGTTGCAGAGACGGCTCCATTTACTTCTATGGGACAATATACTCGGATATCTCTCTCAGTACCATAGAAGTGAATGTTGCACTGCTTCGATTCACACAGAATGCAGCCGAACCAACAGTCAGACCTGATGTGTGTAGGTGATAATAATGGAGATGCCCTGTCAAACAATTTGTTTTAAGTATGTAACATACGATTGTGTTAAATACAGCATAGATGATGTGGAACAAAATATTATCTGTAGCAGCTTACTATAGCTTTTACAAGTGCATAGGAGACTCCATTTTTTCCTTTTTTTTTTCTTATACTTCAAAAGTGTTGGAAAAAAAGGTTCAAAGCTTGATAAGGTTTTTAATAAGCTCCACTCCACTGGTTCTGGTGCAACTGGAATATTCTCTCTAGCCCCTACTGTTCCTGAACAATCAATGCAGTTTTATTACCTGATATGATAATTAGGCTCTGTACTGTCAGGTGGCCGGTTTTGGTCTGAAGCAAATATTCTGGGACCACCCACCTTACAGTAGAAACCCAAATTAGCATATCAGGCACCAAAACTACCTGTTCCTCCTCACACGGAGGAAAATGGTGAGGAACTTTCCATGCTGAAAAAAGCCTTCCATTGAATTCAATGGGTTCTGCTAGCTTTTTTCTCCACTAGTAGAATTTTCCGCTAGTGGAACATTCCACTAGTGGAAAAAAAAGCTATCAGAACTCATTGAAATCAATGGGAGGCTTTTTTTCCACGTGGAAAATTCCACACCAAATTCCTCACCATTTTCCTCCGTGTGAATGGACCCTAAAACAGACATCAGTTCATTCAGCCATCTTGCTTCGTATACTCCATGTTTAACCCTTGTATAAACTTTCTTCTCACGTAGAGATAGGATTTTCTGACAATGTTGATGAGTGCAGTTTATCATCAGAACCTCTTGTTATGAGTCCTTGAGAATGTTTCTACACTCCCCATTTCTGGGAGGACATGGTGAGAAGAGCTAGGCCTCATTAGAAATGTTATATCAAAACATCCTCAGGGTCTACTGCCTATAATGAGTAGAATGATCTCATGTTTTCAAGTGTTCAAGATGGCTGACACGGATATTCATGTGATAACTCATGGGCACACGTCCTCGTCATAGGTAAACGCCCATTTTATTCTCTGACCAATTATAATACATATTCTTCTGTGATGTATATTGTGAAGCTTAAGCTGGCATAAAGCCATTATTTTCCTTTATAATCTTTATCCTTGCTTGCAATAATCTGAGATCTACTTTGGAAACAGAACTGCATGTGCCTGTGTCTTTGTATATCTCCCGAGCGCTCAATACTTCACCACATTTACCTTTAATTTGGCACCTCACAGCATACCTGGAGATTGGAATAGTCGGGGTGTTCCCTCGATGATGCTTAGGCCCAAACATTTACAGATGTAACAGAGTTAACCTAAATTTCTGCAATTGGTTACCCTGCTGCAGCATGATATCTTATCACAGATGATAACTAAAAACATTGACTAAATAATGAATATGGGAAGAATATGCAAATCTGTCTTCCATGATGTAATTAGGAAGACGGTGCCTCAGTCATGCAGCCCAATAGAGGGCGCTCACTTTAACATCATGCTCGACCTTCCCAGAGGCCTTTGCTGCAATGAAATGATGTGGGATTTTACCAAGTACAGTCTCTCAGCCGAGGACAGCTGTTTCGATCTGATTGGATCTCTTCAGCCCGGCGCAGAGAAGACTGACATAGAATTATATTCTAAGATCCCAAATAGAGCTGCCTATAGAAACATCTGAAAAAAGCTATGTTTACATCACTCTAAGAGCCCTGTGTTGTAGGTATGTCTCTACAGGGTCTGTCAACGTATATATCTGCAAAAGAAGGGTGCTGTGTACCCCAATGTACAGGCCTATGTTTCTGATAGGCTCCCATTGTAACTCATGATATCATTATTATTTTTTACTGTATATTTTACAGGCATACTGACAGATACCCACTTAATGGAGACCAACAAGGTTGTCCAATTCACTTTTAGTGATGATCTAAAAAGTAGGTCATCAATAAGAGATCAATGAAAGTTTGCCCTAGCACAGCATAGATGACATCCTCACTGCACAGAACAGGCGGACATAGGCGAATAGGGAAAACTGGTGCAAAGGCAGCTCTGGTGGCGGGAAAACCATAGAGAGTAGTTGCTGCAGGAGGCGTCTTGGAAAACCTGAGAGCCAAATGCAGCTCCCTGAAACTGTGACTCAGCCTGGTGCTGATGGTTTCCTCACTTTTGGACCCCTGCTGATCAGCTGATTAAAAGAGCCACAGTGGTTGCAGGAGTGCAGTTATCTCTTCAAAAACACCATGTGTTTTATAGTGGCCGTTGTGCTATGAAACAGACAATGGGCAATGTAAACAGTGAAAAAATCACAGCACTCATATGAGCACTGTGGTCCCTTTAAACAACTGGTCGGTGGGGTCCTAGTGCTGGACCCCCAAGTGAGTTGGACAACCCCTTTAACCTCTGTTGTGTGTATGGAGCCCTACTGTACATATGGTGCATACAGTGGGAGATTTTCCTGGCATATGTGCTAAAGGTAGGTTCCTAACATGATGTGAACATAGATTTATCAATGTCTTTATGTTATTACTCATGTTTGTTTCCACTCTGTAGTGATTTTAATCATTATTATAAAATACTTGTTTAGCAACACACAGAATATCTTGACTATGAGCGCTCATGCAGATGCCAATTATCTCCTTCTTCTGCAGCTGCCACAAATTAGGATCTGCAGTGTACGAGCTCTGAAAAATCTCCTTAGCTGCCAAAACTGTAGCAGTGGCATTGTAAGTATTTATTTATATTTCATTTAAAAGGGCTGTCCATGAGTAGATATTGATGAGCAATCCTTTGGACAGTTCAACAAGATCAGATCAGTAGGGGTCCAACACCCAGAATGCCCCACGCCGCTGATATCTGTACAATGTATGAAACTAGAAGCGGACAACTCTGTACACTGTATAGTGTTGTGCCAATGCAGCAAAGCTCCTATTAAACTGAATAGAAGCGGAGTTGCGGAAATGTGGCATGACCACAACACAACTGAATTGCCGGCTTTTGGCTCCCTACACTGAGCAGATATCAGTGGATCGGTGTTGGACCTCTACTGATCTGATACTAATGACGTATTCTTAGGATAAGCCACTGATAGCTGCTTGTGAACAACCCATAGAACTATGATTATAGATAATTCACTTCTGGATTTAATAGTTTTATCAGCACAGAGCGGAGCTGAACATTAGAGAAAACTTTACTCATCAGGACAAGTATACTCATGCCCTGCAGCACTCTACTGTACGCTCTGCTAATATATCCTGGTTATCACCTAACATATAATCGTGCCTATAACTGCACAATACATGTCTGCATTCCATCATATGCACAATTGATCACGATGTTAAACCACATTGCAAGGTTTGAAGAGCTACTGAGTTGCTCTTACAAGACATTTTTCTAAAAACCTGAACTCCTTGGCTTAACGTACCGACGGCCTCGTAAATCTGTATGCTGTATCACTGAAGTATACTACTCCTATCAGCTTTCGTGTTAGAATACCCGTCACACCTTGCTTCTCCTCCCTCCCTTCACCCTCACCTTCCATTTCTCTACTGTTGTATCACTGCACCACATAGCTGACCACTAGTAGTTTGGGTTCACTTCTTTGCTGATCTCCTTGAATTTCCCCATATTATTTTGTAATTCCATATATGTGCATCGATGCTATGTGTGTCAGTCACCCTTTCATAGGTGCACATTTATGAATACTCATTTACTCAATACTACCAATAAAATACATCTGCAAATAGTCTTACACTATTAAACCAAGGACATAATGTGAATAGCCTGCAATATTGAAGATCAGATTATTTAATGTTGTTGCCAAGGACATACGTGCAATAAGGAGGGGTCATTGCTACTCTTCACTGCTGCAAGAGAGGGGTTGAGCCAGGGCAAAAAGAACAGGGTCATCTCCTATTAGAATTACAATAAGACTCTGCAAAATATCCTCCCCTTGGTGCAGAAATGGATTTCTGTACTTTATGTCATCATTCTCCTAGGCCCTTTTTGGAAATATATGTTTGGAGCTAGTTCAAAATGTCAGTATTTCTCTACAGAATTGATGCAAGACTCTGTATATTAAGTGACTGTATAAGGTGCAGCCCAATCTGACAACAGCATAGGATGAAAGATGAGCTTGGTGACATAGAAACTAGAGAAAATAATTGAAAGCCAGTTTGTACAAAGATGGAGAATTTGCACAAAAAGTGTGCCATATTTATCAAGTGTTTTAAACACTTTTACATCTTGTATGAAAAAAAGGGCCTGGTTGAGATCCAAGAGGTCAAAGTTATGACGCTATGTGCCAAAATTCTGTAGGGAACCAGTACCTAGGTGGCAAAGAGGAACAAGTTTAAGCACCAACTTTTGAAAGACAGCTCCTGCTGGATCAATGCATGGTTTTCAAAAAATCTGGGTATAATAACCAAGTTAGAATAACCCCTCCAAAAGGAAGAGGGATCCATCTGCAGTCAGCTGCTTCGAAGTCATTGCCAGTGAAGGGTACTGGCTGGCTGTGTGAGGGGTCTAGACGCAGGACAGAAGGGGTACTCTGTCTCATTAGGAGGAAGAGTAAAACAGACATCTGGAATTCCACCCACTCCATAAAGCCCTCACTCCAGCATTTCTACTATAGAAAACTAGGGAATGGACATCCATACTGTATGCATATGTATAGCCTTGTTTAAATATAGACACATTTTGCTTAAATTCCTTGTTACTGATCACACAACAGAAAATGTTGGAAAGATCCAACCTAAAATAAGGAACAGCACATTCAACTCACAACCAGCTTTGGTTCAGGAAGCCTCTTCCTAGTTCTGGAAGCTGAAAGCCAATGCCCCTGCTGTTTGGCACTGGATACCAATGCAGTACCAGTAATATATTTTAATCTTGGTAGCACTTTCTCAATCAGTACTGAATAAATCACAGGTAATGAAAAATATCCATTGCACAAAAGGCTCAATGATATCATAACCATCAACACCATCACTGCAACTACGATGTTACATGAAAATAATGAAATATTACCAAATCCATACATAGTATAACAAAAAGTCAATACTTTCTCTGACTAGAAAGCCTAATAAAACCATAAACAAATAGCATTGTCTCATTATGGAATATAACACAAAAATATCTTTGCTTTCTAGGAATATGACTCCAGCACAAGGCTGTATCCAAGTCTTGGTGTCTTCACTCACAATCTCATTATCCATTTAGGATTCCAAGAGAACAGAATAGAAAATTAGAAATAGTATAACATCCGAAGGAGTAGTACCCCCTATGCTACTGTCTACACTCACTATAATGAAAATGACAAGACACTGCATCAGTAGCTGCATCAATAGTAAGATTAGGGGGAGAATGTTTCCTATGATCTACATGTGGAGCTCTCAAATTCTGTCAAAAGCTGATGCAGTGGACTTAAAAAAATAATTATATTATAAATAAATAAATATATATATATCAATATATAGTAAAATATAAATAAATATATATATATATATATATATATATATATATCAGATATGTAATTTAATACAAAGAAGTAATACAACTGTAAATAAACTATATCCATCACAATGACAATCATATACCCTCCCAGCACCATCGTGTCAAGGGGGGACAAATTTTTGAATACTGTCATATACTCACAAGTTTAAAAGTTAGAAAAAATGGCACCCATGGCATGACACATGTACAATTCCCAAGTCATTTTAAACACAATTCCTTGCCTTACACCACTTTATGGCAGATGTTCTTGCACATTAGTATGGCATATAACAGCACACATCTATTAAATTTGGCACATTTACCAGCTCAAGTAAAGAAACCCCCTTTCTGTCAATACTGCAAATCTGTCAAAGCTAAAACATCATTCCAATAGCACTCTATTCTCAATGCAATGCTACTATCTCCACCTATGGTGTCTTTATAGCTTAATGCTCCAATCATATAATAATGAAGAGAGTTAAAACCAATCTTCAACAGGTCAGATCAATCCTCATTCCCGAAAAGTCACCATGTATAACGCACCCTAAGAAAAAACAGCTAAATCAGAAGTGTACATTCATACGTGACAGATTTACATACATTTCTGTGACTTTCCATTCAAGTTAATGTGGGTTTGCAGAAATGAATGCGCATGCGGCAGAAGCAATCACATTCAGGTGAATGGGAAGAATATTTCAGTTGCAGAAATTTCTGTAATGAACCTGCCCAGTGTGAATACGACCCCATATGGACTTGCACTGCAGTGGAGAATCCGTTTGTAACATAATATATAATCCATTCTGCCTGATGAACTTCATTGTTTTCTCGTATTTACATATAAATGATTATACAACATATTAGGTTATTTTTTTATGATTTTTTTGCAATCAATACCATTTCTATGAAATTAGTTACAGATCAATAAAAGACAATACAGGATCATTTGCCTATAAGGCTTTCTCATCCTTACATAACCATCCCAGTATGATAATCTCTGCAGAGAGTAAACCAGTACAAATGACCAGCTGTATAGCAGATCCCAGTCCATAGAATATACTATATACTGCATTACAAGTATGGCTCCTGTGATAGACATTCCCATGCATAGTTTATTAGGATGAATGGGTTTGGGGTCTCCTTATAATAAGCCTGATGTGATATTTCCCTGTCTATTGTGCCACTTTGCATTGAGTCTTGTAATAAGGTTATTAATAGAGATCATTGTCTTTCCTATATCTAATCTCTGGCTACCCCAGACCAAAATAGAAGTAGTGTAAGCATGCAGAGAGCCCTGCAGCCCATGGGGGGTCCCAGTGCTAATGCAGCCCCTATGATGGGTATGCAGAGGGGTCTGCAGCCAGGATGGCACATGCAGAGGAATTACAGAAAACTGCTCCTTACCTGCAGGAATTGGGAAGACACTGTCACTGAAGGAAGTCTGCGAGAGGATGAAACAGAAAAAGAGCTGGAGGTAAAATCCCATTGCCATGAGTCTGAGCACAAGCATGTTGGCAAGAAGAGCCGGTGAGCCCAGGCTGAGGGGGATGTGTGTGCAGGAGTGAGTGTGTGTGCCAGTGTGTCTGTGTGCGCCCTGCTGCCTCCACCCAGTGGGTGGGTGTGTGTGTGAGTGCTGCCGCCTGTGGCTGCCACCTTGAGTGTGTGAGTGACACTTGCTGTGAGTGTCTGCTGCAGTGCTCAGTCCCTGCTGTCAGTGAAGTACATGTATGTCAGTGTGACCCTCCCGTCTGTCTGTCTGTCCGTCCGCACTGAGGACATTTCTCAATGGCAACCCCACAGCAGGGATATATTTAACTCACACAGCTCGGCTGTCTATTGAATTATGGCTCAGAAAGGGGACCCCTCCGACCAGCAAATGCACAAGACGTATTTTTACCTCAGAGTATCACGTCTAGGTAATACAAACTAGGAAGCGGCCATGAATCACTGCGGAGTCTGCGTCACCGCCAAAACCCTGACAGGAATAACTATTACCTGCCCCAAAAACGGGCCTGACAGGAAGGTGACCCTCATGTTCTCAGTGTCACCCTAGGGGCTCAAGTAGATCTGGGGTTGAGCGGATATCGTCACTAAAATAGGGAGAGAACCACCATTATATTATTAGTCTTATTATATTAGTATATCTACTTCTCCTCCACCTGTAACATAAGAGAGCTGATACCTACAGGAGATTGATGTAATACTCCAAAATAACCTTTTGGGAACCTTAATCATTTGCTTATGGACCAAAGAATTTAGATTTTTTTTTTTAATGCTTTATGCCAACATGTCCAACCGTATATATCTTATTGTTGACAGAGTGACCCTGGGTTCACACCGTCGCCCGGTTTCCGTCTTCTGCCAACAGCGAAACCGTTTTTTTTTTAACCGGACACAGTACTGAATGTCCGACTTTGTGTCTGGTTAAAAAAAATGGTTTCGCCGCAGAGAGCACAAAACGCTCATCGGCGCTCACAGCCGGACACTTTTCAAACCCATTCAAATGAATGGGTTTGAAAAATGACTGCAAGTTTCCGTCTCCTGCCCAGTTTCGGGCAGGAAACGGAAACCTGCATAACGTAGACCCCGGGCGCAGATGTGAACGAGCCCTTAGGCTATGTTCACATCTTTGCTCAATATCCGTATGGCAAAGATCTGTCAGGAATCGCCAAGTGCTGTAAGACTAAGTTCTTCACTGCAGAAACTGCTGGAAATTGGGAGAGAAAAGTGCTGCACAGAGGACCTTTCCCTACCTCCAGAGGTGTAGCTAGGGGTTGAGCACGGGGGGGCAAACATATCCAAGTGGGTCCCCAACTTAGGTATACCAATATTATCAGTATACGGTGACCGTAGAGTGGTATATATCGTCTTTACACAGGTCTCTGCAGACGATTAAGGGTGCATTCACATGGAGTTTTGAGGCGCTGTTTTTGCCACAATAGCTCGTGTAAAGAATCAGCGCTGCAAAACAGAATCCCATTGTTCAATGGGTTCCGTTTTACCCACGGTACACATTGAAATCAATTGGAGGCTTTTTTACCCATTGATTTCATTGTGTACCGCGCGTAAACCGGAACCCATTGAACTCAATGGGATTCTGTTTTTGTAGCGCTAATTCTTTACACGAGTTATTGTGGCACAAAACAGCGCCACAAAACTCCGTGTGAATGCACCCTAAGTCTTAGGCCCCACGGTCCGTAAACGCAGTGATAAAGCGCTGCGGGAAGAACCGCTGCGTGATCGCATTGCGGTTCTTTCCGCAGCGCTTTGAAGAGAAAGTTCACAGAGTTTTCCTCTGTGGACTTTCTCTTAACATTATAACTACGGGAAAGCCGCCGGTGTTTCCGTAGATATAATTGACATGCTGCGGTTTGCAAAGCCGCAACGGCTTTGCAAATCGCAGCGTGTCTGCGCTGCAATCTTTTCCGCAAAGTGGGGATGGGATTCGCATGAATCCCATCTACTTTGCCAGCACTGTACAACGCCGCGATTTTTCCCGCAGCGTCTCCACTGCAGGCAAATTGCGGCATTTTTGGCCCGTGGGGCCCCGGCCTAAAGGTCCATTTACATACAGGAAAATGGTGAGGAATTTGGTGTGGAATTTCAGCGCTGAAAAAAAAGCCTCCCATTGACTTCGATGGGTTCCTTTTTCTGCTTTTTTTCAGCGCTGAAATTTCACACCAAATTCCTCACCATTTTCCTCCCTGTGAATGGACCCTTAGGTGAATTCAGGACAGTAGCATTTTGTGACTTACCAGTGATATCTCTGACTAATCATTCACATTTTCATTCCATTTCTTTTCCATCTGGATCTCCATGACCACTTCTTTCAATCTCTGAAAAGTTTGCAACATAGACATGTTTGGCTGTGGAAACACAGCTTTTTTTTTTGTTGCAGATTTTCTTACAGTTTTTTTAGCCAAAGCCAGAACTAGATTGAACATAAGATAGAAGTATAAGAGCTTCCTTTATATTTTCGATTCTTTTTGTAGCCATTCTTAGCTTTGGCTCAAAAATCCACTACAAAATCTGCAACAAAAACAGCTGCATTTCTGCAACGCAATACTTTAGCCTAAGGCTGGGCCTCACATGACGTAAATGTTTTGGTGTGGTATAAACACTGCAGAAAAACTGCTGTGTTTTACAGTTCCTGCAAAATGGATGGGATTTTAGCGAATTCCATCCACGCATTGCGGAAAACTACGCGGAGTGGACATGCTGTGATTTCCCAAACCATTGCAGTTTTGGAAATCACAGCAGTCAATTATACCTACGGAAATGCTGGCGGTTTCCCTATAGGTATAATGGAAGCAGAAAGTCTGCAGAGGAAATATTGAAAAGCGCTTCAAGAAAAACCACGATTCGTTTCTGCCGTGGTTTTTCCTGCAGCGTTTTTTTGCTGCAGCCCGTAACGTGGGGCCTTAATCTTAATAAAGTTCAAGTGGCACCTTAAGTAACCATCCTTTAAACTTATAATTTGTTTTTTAACTTATCTATTTATTAGTGTGTATACTGCTTTCTATCACCTGTCACACCAAACACTTGATTCCTGTGCCCCTTTTTGTGTGTAAATATGTATTCTTTAAGAAATTGTTTCATACCATACCTGATGAAGAGACCTAATAGTCTTGAAAGCTTGCAATCTGTCATCATTTTTATTAGTCATTAAAAAGGTATCAACTACTGTGGACTCCCAATCTTTATATTTCATATCCACTGGCTAATACGGTACAAAGATATATTTTTCCTTCTAGATCAGATGTCTAACTCGCCAAGGTTCACATCAGCCTGTCACATCACATTGTCTTCAAAGAGATGTTAGTAATTCTGTGACTATATAAATGTAGCTCTGCCAGTCAGGGGTTAATTCATTTATAGTCCGTTGAAGGCAACAATAAGGCTGATGCTAACATTGTTAATACACATAGGTAACAGTGTCCTAATTATATCCCCCCTCCCACAAGTAACTGTACCCTCATAGGAGATATTGTCCTATTTGTCCCCCAAATAGATATTGGTGACCCCCACAGGGCGACTGCAGTGACCACTTTAGCTGTTGTTGGCTGTAAGGTTCACAGCACTCCCCTGCTATATAGTACTGGAGACTTTCAGGTCGAAGACAGAACAAAGTGATGTCACGTAATGTGGCTTACTAGCTCCCAACACATAATATGGCCCCCTTTTAACCCCGCGCAGCTTGAGACCCACTTTTTTGCCCACACACAGTATATGGCCCTGTTTTATTTTTCTTCACTCCCACAGAGTATATGAACCCCTTTTTTGACCCCGCACATTATATAACCTTCGTTTTTGCCCACACAAAGTATATGACTAGCGACTGATGATTTACTCACCTATCCTTACTCTTGTCCAGGTCGGCCTCCACTGCCACAACCAGGACGTGCTGTATAAGACTCTGAAAATGCCAAGATGTAACGTAACATCCTGTCGTTCTTCAACATTGTGATGCAATGTGCATCCTAGAGGCGGCAGCAGAATCTGGCTTGGACAGGAGCATGGCTAGATGAATAAATTATCGTCTCTGTGGGTGACAAATCATCATTTCCAGGACTCATCCGCCCAACGGCGGTCACACCAAATATATGATACTTGAATTATTTGATTTGATTTAGATTTGTCTTGTTTATTTGCTATGCATTTTGTTAATTAGTTATTATTATTATTATTATTATTATTTGACAGAAATAAACAACTAACACTTTTATTTTTAAAAGCATTCTTACTTTGCAGAATTTTTTCCACACCTGCCTAACATTTTTGCACAGTACATCACATGATCATGTGTACAGAACTAGGACATGAGCCTGAAAAATAGTTTACAACTGTGGGAGTACTGCTGAAAGTCCAGCGACAAACAGGCGTTCCTTGTGATTTATCAGAAGTCCACTCCTTACCCAGATGCATGCAGTAGAAAGGGTATATTACCCCACAAAGGTCATATAGCATATTATGTATTTTTGCTAAAATTGCTTTTAGATTTCTGGGTAAGAAATTTTCTTGTATGTGCAGTGGGTAGTATATGTGCTACTAAACCAGTCTCTAGCTCCTTTGGGTACTGGATAAATATGTGTGCAGTGAGCTCCCTCAGGCAGCTAGAATTGTGACATCTCATGCTATAGCTGTGTGAAAGGAGTCATTCTGCTAGGACTGTGAAGGTTATAATCATGTAATGTATGAAAAAAACATTGTTATCCTTACAAGCTGAATGCTAGATATAGTTGCTTATACTTGAAACTGCTATAATGTTACATCATAAGATGGCGCCTGTATCCAAGATGGATGCAAGAAAAACAAATACTTGGCTTGCTGCCACAAGACAGCACCCCAAGGTCAACATGCAGAAACGGGACCAGCTGGCTATATATGGCACTGCATAAACTTTTTCTATTTGATTGAGATGTACCATACCAATCAGGAATGAATATGAAAACTTACGTTGTTGTATCACTTCCTTTCTCTGATACTATTTAACTCTGTGTTCTCAATAAAAAGTGCGTCAGTATACATTTTAAGCTGAGGAAAGAATGAATACCAACACAGAGTGGAGTGATTTCTTGACCGCCGGCCCTCAGCCTTATTAATTAGGATGACGACAGTTACCCGAGATTATTGGTCAATTAGTCATAAACGCGACAATGGCCTTATCAGGACAATTTATGTGAGCACTTTCATTGGACTCGGTGGAGTAACTACCGGGGTAGCAGTGGTAGCGGCTGCCACAAGGCCCACCAACCTCACAAACACTGCTATCATTATACTCTGGGGTCTTTATGCATCGCGATGCAGGCCTGGCTCACGTGACATCTGTACCAACATTGAAGATGGCCGAAATCAGTGGGAGTATGCCAGAGCCCAGGAGAGGTAAGTAACATTGTTTGTTATGTTTGTATCCTCCCCAGGTCTCCGATCATTATACTCTGGAGTCTGAAAAGTCAAATGTTCGTCTTGGGCCCCAGCCATTCCTAGTTGTGCCACTGATTGGACTGTATGTGAGACAGTGTAGGGTGTAGTAGTTTGGAGCAATGGATCTACCCTCTGTGATCCAGATTGCTCAACTGCATATTGTGAAATAAAAGAATATGTTGACAACAGAGGCACACATTTTATTGGAGAAATATCCATTTTATTCAGAGTCTGACCTATCTAACTGTTGCTGCTTTATAATGCTCCATCCTGGTGACAGACTCCCTTTAAGCTGTACTGAGCATGCATCTCTTGTGCATGCGTGACTGGTGCATGCGTGTCTCATGTCATCCTACACCCAGAAGCAGAGGAGGCCAGAATTATACAGTTTTGTTTTATCTTCATTGTCTGTCTTGTCTCTTCAGCATGAAGCCGGCCTATTGTATCCATGTGTAGGATGACGTGAGGCGCGCACGTGCAGGACTCAGAAGGAGGCAAGTCAGCGCTGTTGAGGTCACTGTTGCCAGAGAAGCCATTTATTACCCAAGTTCTCTAATGGCTTGCAACAAAAAACCTTGGATCTCATGTACAGTCACTAGTACAGTCAATAGTTCAAGTGGAGGGGAGCTTAATGCCGTAATCCCCTAATTTCTGTCTGTCTTTCTGTCTATGACTATACAATACCAGACTGTCCTACATGAATTGCTCTCTTATCCATCAGGGTGTCTAAAATGGGTCTTTTATCATAGACACACTGTTGTTTTGTTGTCTATAGTGAAATAGATATGAGTCAGTATGATCTATTTTTGTGTAATTGTAAATACCACTGCCTGAGAATTAAGGACTGGGAAGTTAAATATAAACTAGATGACACTGCACTACATTATTGTAAAACACAAAAGTACACTGCTTGCCTGTTGAGTTTCCAAAACCAAAACCCAGCAACTGGGAATACTATTTATGAGTCTTCATTAAGTGGACACATTTAGAACAAAGGGCTTTTAAGTGCATGTATAAACGGTGACTTGTGGTTCCATTGTTCAGCATTTGTAGATGATGATCCTATTACAGTAAGTAATATGCATCTTCATATAGAATCATATGAATAACCTTATGGGTGCAAAGTGTCAGGAAATACTGATGGCAGGACAGACAGCAACAACAGAGAGCCCTGTACAAGAATAGCGCTCGTATAGACAAAAGTAATGGGATACATGCACATGACAGGGAAAAGAATTAACAATAAAAATGGGTAAAATTGTCAGTTATTAACTGTTTTCTATCATTGTGTCAGTTTTATTTTTTATACATTTTATAAAATTTTACAATAAAGTGGAAAAGTTACAATCTTAACTCAAACAAAGATAAAGAGGGTATATCATATCCTTGCAGATCTGCAGTATTATATACTGCTAGAAAGCTGGCAGTGCGCTGAATTTAATGCACTGTCAGCTCTACCGATGCCAGAGATATTGGGGCCGTTACCCCTCCACTTTTTAGAAGGGCGTGTGTTACAGCCCCATGCAGTGGTGAACCTAGTCTCTCTGCTGCCTTAGGCGGATTATCAAAAGACGCCCCCTCCCGGTATTGAGTCTGGGGCGGGGGGGTGTGTGTGTTGTTAATCTTTTGATCATCTGCCTCATACAGCGGGGGGTTGGGGATGCTAGCGGTAACATTACAATAAATACATTGTAGTAATATTTTGTGCAGTAATACTCACAGGAGACGTCTTCCCACATTTCCCATCTCTTCCCTTTGGACCGCCATGCCCACTTTTTGCAGCTGTGACTTGACTCTGAAAAGTTTGAAACACAGACATCTTTGGCTCCTCACTTGTCCCCCTTGTGTGCCCCCTTTTCAGTTTCTGGTGCAGATTTTACTCCCCTGACTGAGGGAAGGATAAAATTTCGCACTGCGGAAGTCATGTTAAAAGTTGAGTGTCTGCATTCCGAAAAAATTTCATTTTTTGTTATTGAGAAATCATCACTGCTTGAATAAAAATATCTGAAATTTTCCAGCACTCCAAGTGTGACGTTCTTTCTCCAAAGTAGGTGAGGGTAGAGACTGGTCGGCTGGTGTTTTGGTGACAGTAGTGTTGGAGGTTGTAGGCCTCATATTCATCTCACCAATTTCCCTAGATTTCACCTAGACCCTACGTTTACACAACAAGAATCTCTTACTGCATTCCTCTATACCCTCACCTACTGTTTCTATCCCTCTTCCCTAATAGATTGTAAGCCTTTGCGGCAGGGCCCTCCATCTCACTGAGCCTGTTGGTCACTGTTAGTATTTGTTTTGTATATTTTGTGTACTGTATGTAAACCCTCAAATGCCATGCCAAATGCTTCCACCTCTACATACAGCAGATTTGGTGGCTAAAGCAGCTGATCGATGAGAGGTGCTGACTAATCTTGATGACAACTCCTTTAATGTTCTGTATAGTATAAGGCCTAACTACTTTGTTATTGACTTTTCGGGTTAAAATGATTAAATGATAACGTAAAAACAAGCAGATATTTTGTTTTCGAGACATTAGTTTAATGAGTGATGATAATTTTCTTCTCTCTAATGTTTCAGTTGTGACTTTTCAAAAAGTATAAAATGTCAATTAGGAAAAGATATCATGTATATAAAGGAATTGAATTGAAAAAGCTATCAGTCTATTAAAATATACACTTCCCACACTACAATATATGTAATATATTTACATTTAAAGTGACAGAACCACAATCTGCGCATGAAATCCATCATAGTGTGATTTCTCATCAAACTCTGACCAAGTATTAGAAATGACATTGAGTAACAACCTACTCAACTAATATTTGTGGGGTTAAATAGATAGCTATTGATTTTCCACCTGGGGTTGTTAGAACACTATTAATGTATAGCATTATAAATAACAACATAATATGCATCCCTTTCTGTACAGCCCTGGAAAATGCCAAAATGAAGCTGGATTAGCTTCAGCTGTTATCCTCTACTTAGAAGAGGAACTTGACATACCAGTGAGATTAGTCAACTGGAGGAAGTTCAACTTGGAATATCTCAAACAATGGGTGGAGACCAGGAGACTTCATAAATGCTACTACATGATAGTATAGATGGATTAAGGTGTTTAGTTATTAGAAATTGGGTATTATAGATTGTTGCTCTAGTCACTGTTAAAATACTAAACTATAACATATTGCTCAATTTATGTAATATTTAACTTATTTTTTACACCCTCTGTTTACGTGACTAAGTAGTAGATAAAGGTGAAAGTGTTGATATTGGGTTCTCAGTGGGCAAACGTGGAAATTCTGCAGTGTTTTTTTTCTGAAAGAAGAACATGGTCTGTTTTGTTTTTGTTTTTTTTGTTTTTTTTAGTGGTGATACAACTCCTGGGATCCCATAAGTCTCTCTCTGTTTTCAACCTTTGTATTGCAGGTGACTTTGTACAGTGACAATGTAGTCAGGACTCGCTAAGTCACCTGAATCAGGTTAGAAAATAGAAACCACTTTTGGAGATCACAGAAGACATAATACATTGCAGTACATATGTATTGTTGCATATTATGCTAGTGATTCAACTTTGTAATGTTATGATACTCTAGACGGGCTTGAAAAAAATAATGAAAACATCTGTAAAAAGCAAAAAAAAAAAACAAAAAAAAAAAAAAAAACAGTAAATGCCATAGAAACTGGAATAAAAAGTGAACAAAAAGTCTTATGAATCTAAAGATAAAACCAATTAAAACTGTAGATAATACCACATAAAGAGCCCTCAAACAGCTCTATTGTTGGAAAAATGAAATAATGTTATGGTTTTCAGAATATGTCAATCCAAAAACAAATGATTTTGAAACAATTTTCTTAAAAAAGGGTGTTTTTTGTAAATGTAGTAAAACATCCTTAACATATTTGGCATTGCCTTCATGTTATCACACAAAATAAGTTTTTATATATTGTTTTTACCATTAAATAAGTGGTGCACAATTAATAGAGGAAAAAAATAGCAGAATTGCTGTATATTTCTACTCTGCCTCAGAAAATGTTTTAAAAATCATTGTTATCTGTACTTTTAAAATGGTGTAAGTGAAAAATACAAGTAATCCCCTAAAAATTTAGCCCTCAACAAAAAGATTAAGGGTCAAATCACACTTTTTGGTCAGGATTTTGACATGGGATCCGTATCAAATTCCACCTCCAAAAACTGCCTCACAATAGAGTCCTATGTATTCTGCTAGCGGAAAAAAAGAAGCGACATGACCTTTCTTCAGGATTCCACCTGAAAAAACCAACGGGAGTAAAAGGGAAGCGGAAAAACAGCTAGCAGTTTCTTAATTCCTGAAGCGGTTTTTTTCCTCTTCAAAATCCTCGCCAAAAAGCTTTTTAAATTGTGACAATGAAAAAGAAGAAAATTAAGTCTTTCTCCAAAATAAAGGTCAAAATAGGCCCAGTCCTTAGAGGGTTAAGCAGTGCTGTGTGATTTAGGATAGTCCTTTGAGGGTGACACCTGACAGCTAAATTGCTTTTGTATCTTTGAATTCCTTTACTATATGAGTTGCCGACATTCCCTTCTTCTTTTTAACAAGCCTGTGACATTGAAAAACAATTGATGGTATTAGCTGAGAGATGATCTGGCAGGCGTCCAAACCAAACAACGATATGTGCATGACTTTATGAGGTTACCCTGATTCACCTTAGATTTGTAATTCTTGGATATTTGCCTTAACAACATACTGAGGCTCCTGGTACTTCAAAGTCACCTGCATTGAGAAATATTACACTATGAATTGCATAGTCAGCAATACACAATTTATTCGTCATTAAATTGACAATATAACTTCACACAAACTTTGAGCTACATACAGTCTTATGGAACTTGTACAATGTGATTGGTAGGGAGATTCATTATTTCTGTAACATCATATAAATGCTTGACATGATCAGAGCCGACTGCACATGCCCGGGCCACAAGAAAATTACCGCTTACACAGCTTACAATGTAAGCAGCCATTTTATTGTGGCCTGGGCATGCGCAGTCGGCTCTGCCTGTAGCCTAGAAAATTGAAAACCCAGGACGGAAGAAGATGCGCAGAGAGGCGGGCTCCTGAAGAAGATGGAGGCGTCACTGGAGAGATCTCTTGCAGCATTGGGGATGCCCCCAGTGCTGTTTGAGCGCTGGGGCCTGCCCCCAGTGCTGCGAGAGAACTCATTTGCGTACCGAAGAAAACCCAGATTTCTATCGAATGGCGGCGCAGAGAAGACATCTAAAGGTAGGAGACCAATAACCTTTCTTAAGGCTATTCCGACATGTTATCGAGAAAAAAAGGGTATCCAATGATAGGATCCCTTTAACAATTATAACTTTCAAAACTTCAAGATCGATTTTCCAAAAAATAGGTTGTGTGGAGATAGAACCCTTTTGATCTAACACAGCGACATGTTGATTTTCTCTTGAATGTATCTATTCGGCAATAATGGACTCTTGTCTTATATAGAGCGGAGTGGTGACTTCCCTTTATGAACTTGGAATATCAGTGGTTAGCACTATTGTCTGGTAGCTCTATAATTCTAGGCCCATTTACTTGCATGAAGCAGCATTGTACCGCAGGAGGTTGTTAAGGGGATACAGAGCTTAATCATTACTGTAGCCCAGGGGTAGGGAACCTTTGGCTTTCCAGCTGCTGTGAAACTACAACTCCCAGCATGCTCCATTCACTTCCATGGGAGTTCCCAGAACAGCAGAGCCAGTATGCATGCTGGGAGTTGTAGTTTTGCAACAGCTGGAGAGCCGTACGTTCCCTACCCCTGCTGTAGCCCCTTAGCTTTTTGGGTTTGTGGGGTTCACAGAAATCAGACCCCCAGTGATCATACATTGATGACTTGCACATCTAATGTGCCATCACTTGTATACTAGTTTATTCTGATATATGCTGGATACAATACAGCCTTACTGCATGGATTATACTTAGCACATATAGAAGAAGATGTCTAACAAGATTACTGCAGTCAATTACAGGCAGGTGATTGATGATAAGACAGTTGTGTGGACTTGGCAGAGAACTGTTTTGCACGCAATGCCTCTTACCAATCGCAGACAGAGGGTTTTTTTTTTGTGCCACAGGCAACATATAATAGCAACAGACATATAGCAGTACATTGTATGAGTTATCAATGGATCACAAACTCAAAACTCCAGAGGTAGATAGATAGATAAATAAATATTTTGAAAAGTAAAAAAACTTCAAAAAATAAATTAAAGCTAAGATATAAAATTTTTAAAAGCCTTCTCTTCCTCAGATTTTTTATTATTATTATTTTGCTTACTTGTATAGCGCCATCACATTCCACAGCACCTTACAGAGAAATCATCAACACTGTCCCAAACTGGACTCACCATCTAAATTTCCTGTCAGTATGTCTTTGGAAATAAAATAAGAAACATTAGGTATTGATATGTCTGAAAATGCCCAAAGTATTGAAATATAAAAGTACTAACCTCTGCCCGTGACTTCGTCTGCGGGTTGTTGCATGAGCAGTGTAATATAGTATAACACCATAAATTCATAACAGTCATGAAGCCGTGTCATTTACCGGGATAAAAAGTAGCCTTTGTGTTAATCGAGGTTACAATCTATCTGTGTGCCAAACGTCATTCAAATCCGTTCAGCCGTTTTTGCGTGATTGACTAGCAAACACAAATATCCAAACATCTAAACTTTCACATTTATAAAATTAGTAGGATTTACTCTGTACAGTGATCATGATAAATCACAACATACAATCAGCCGGGTTCTGCCCTCACCCCCCAGTGTCTATATTTGTTACATACGGTTTGTGTTGCTTATTTTCTATATGCTTATTACATTTAAATCTCAGTAAAGATACAATATACTGAAGTGATATCCCAAACTACATATCACCAGTTTTTACTTGCCTCTCTTACATAGTTGAGTAGATGAAAATATAAAAAGTTATTCAGAATATGCCAAATTTTCTTCTAGGTTTAAATTTTTTTTTTGAAAGGTATTAGAACAAAGACTATATAAATCCGGTATTCTGTGATTGTAACATAAACATAGTGTGGGAATTTTATGCTTTCCTTCTGTCGTAGAGGAACATCATGGTGTCCATTTTGCCTTTTGTGCCAAATGTGCGCTACAACGCTCATTACACATCTTACTCTCCACAGTGTGATGTGAGATTTCTGCTGTGACTTATAATGGAAATCTAGCACAAATTCCCATTCTGGAATATATAGGATATATGGCTGATTTACGAAGAGGCTGGTACCTATTCATAAATCTCTCATTCCCTGTGCCTTTAGTAAGACTGATGCACTATACCGTAGTCTTAATAAATCTACCCCAATTTGTCATTTCTACCACACAAAAAAACAAAAATCCATTAAAAAAAAAAAAAAAAATCCAGCAATTGTGGTTTTTCCCAATTCCAGTCTATTTTTTCTAAATGTCAAGTATGGAATATTAGAGGCTGTCATTAAGAAGTACAATTTGCCCTGCCTAAAGCTCTCCTGTGGCTATGTTGAATGAAACATAAAAAACGTTAGAGCTATATAAAGATAGAGAGAAAAAAAAAAAACTTAAAAAAAAATTGCTGTGTCCTTAAGAGGTTAAATCCCATTCACGTAACTGGGCCTGACTTCCATTACTCCTAGCAAACAGCTAATTTTGCCACAGAGAAATGTATGCAATACATGGGGGACTTGGGACAGTCAGAAAGAGAAACATCTTGTAAGAATTACTGTCCTTTCTTGCCCAGAGATGGAACCCTTGAGATGTTTCTTTGGCAAGACCTGAGGTTAGTGTTTCTAAAGTGCTAAGTCAGTGAATTATTTAGACCATGGCATTTTTGCCTTCATAAAAATCCATCATTTATGATTTAACAGAATCAGATCCCAAGTCACTTCACAAGTAAAAACAGCAGTGTGTAGGGCGCTGTATAATCTTTCCAGACATACCTGTATTATTTTCCAACAATTTGTCATTTTAGAGAAATTAGCATTTTATTCTTATACAGATGAGCTTCTCAGTGGACCAGGGGATGGCTATATCTGCTTATGCGCTCATTTTCATCTGTCAATCCAGTTACACAATGATTGACAAGCACACTACAAAGTTTTTGATATAGGATCACTTGTGATTTGATAAAAAGCACATTTTCTCACCTATTCTTAAGTAAGTTAACCAGTTTTAGGCTAACATACATAACTAGCAAGATCCTTTACCATCTCCAGGATCGGACCCTCTTTCATTGTATGACTTTAGGTACCTGTGTTTGACCATCGCTTAAAATGATCACTCTAAGGCTGGGTTCACACAGGGATTTTTGGTCCGGAAACTGAGGCGGAGGCCGTGCTGTTTAATTTGCATATCAATAAAAGTGGTATATTTCAAAAATGCCGGCGCCGATCAATAAATAAAAGTTATGCCTGGAATAGCCTTTCCAAAGGCTATGAAAAGATATGTTTAGATAAAAATGCCAATGATAGAGCCCCTTTAAGACCAATGTAGAATAGGTGTGAATAGAATAGAATAGAATAGAATAGAATAGAATAGAATGTGTTTACATCTGAACAATAAAACTCTTGTAAGGCTGAAGCCTCCCGTTCTGAATACTCTGCGTTTTACAGTACCTGCAAAGTGAGTAGGATTCTGGCTTATCCCATCCACACATTGCAGAAAAAAATCTGCAGTGGAAAAGCTACATTTTCAAAAACATCCATCCATGTTTTTGGTTTCAATATGTTGGGCCTTAGCCAAGAACAGATCCATTTGAACACCCATTGATTTGAATGACTGTGTAAACTTCTCAGGTGCCATTGGTGTTGCTCAAACATTTTTTCCTTTGGCTTAGGTATTAAAGGGATTCTACCATTAAAAAACAATTTTTTCTAGATAACACGTCGGAATAGCCTTTAGAAAGGCTATTCGTCTCCCACCTTTGGAAGTGCTCTCCGCGCCGTTCGTTCGAAATACTGGTTTGTACCGGTATGCTAATTAGTTCTCTCGCAGCGATGGGGGCGTCCCCATTGCTGCTCGAGAACCGACTGCAGCGCCGCCTCTATGTTCTTCTGTATCCTCCCCTTCCTTCTTCAGCTTGATGTCGGACGCCTGCCCAGTACGCTCTGTTCGGCGAACTTTGTCGAACGTACTGCGCATGCCCGCGGCCATAGTGCCGACACCGCAATTTCGCGCATGTGCAGTAAAGTTCCTCAAAGTCTTCGCCGAACAGAGCGTACTGCGCAGGAGTCCGACATCAAGCTGAAGAAGGAAGGGGAGGATACAGAAGAACATAGTGGCGGCGCTGCAGTCGGTTTTCAAGCAGCAATAGGGACAACCCCATCGCATCTCCTGCGCTGGGGGATGCCCCCATCGCTGCGAGAGTACTAATTAGCATACTGGTACAAATCGGTATTTCGAACGAATGGCGCGGCGGAGAGCACTTCCAAAGGTAGGAGACGAATAGCCTTTCTAAAGGCTATTCCGACGTGTTACCTAGAAAAAATAGTTTTTTAATGGTAGAATCCCTTTAAGTATTTGACAACAGGCATCTGGTATGAAAGATACTGTAAGGATTTGAACATTTATAACCAGCACAGTTTCGGACTTCACAATTTGATCATCAGGAACGATATTTGTAGGACGTGCAAACAATGAACCTTGTTCAACTAAGTGATCAACTTCAGCATCTATTTTTGCACAGAGAGCAATTGGAGTAGGTCATGGTTTCATGCAGATCATAAGGTTTCTTGAGAGGAACAGCCTTTCACAATATGATATCACAAAGTGATATGCCATCTCAAAGTGATATCTTGAAGTGATGGGAGCACTGGAAATAGATAAGTTCTGTATTCGTCTATCTCCAGAGCTACCAGAGAATACATGGAGTGACAGGGAGTATAAGTGACCTATTGCTCAATCTGGATGGGAATACTAGACCTCTATTCTCAGCATTGTTTGGGGACTTAGCTTTCGACCCCCACCGATCATGGATCATCCCCTACTTCAAAATTTAGTGCAACTCCTTTAATCAAAATAGACCTAAGTTAGAGGTGGACTATTGATGTGAAAAGAGATAGGTCAACCATTATTTAGCATTTTACTTCATTCACTAGAATTACTTATGTACATTTGTGTCATTCTTCATAGCAATATCCTTTTTCTAGAGCCGATTTATTGCTTTGCTAAATTTGCATCTTATTCTTTATTTTGTGCAATGAGTACAAAGACTGATATATCCTTTTGGGCTCTTGAATAGAGGTATACTTTAAGAAAATTCTTTAGTTTAAAGAAACATGTATCATAAGCGTTAGAGTATTCTCACATACCAGAATTTGGTGCCGATTTTGAGGCAAATTCCATCTCAAAATCAGCAGCAAAGTCTTACCTAAATTTGCCTTCTATAGTTTTTAAAATAAAATGAATAGGAAAAGTCTATCAATTAAAAGACAGTTTGGTTATTCTGCCCTCTAGTGGACACCAGTATTAATGACATACTTTAGGAAAAGAAAATGGAAATATGCTCACCGTATTCATATCATAGTTGTCGCTCAAACACTAAGGCTAGGTTCATACTTGTGCTGAGCTCTCAGTCAATTGGGTCTGCCGTATTGAGAGCCTGTTCACTAAAACAGTGGTTACCTCAGACCCCATAGACTATAATGGGGTCTGCCATTTCTGTTGGGTTTCTGCCTTATTTATACTGAAACCGGTGGAGAGAAGCACATTAAGGTCATGGAGTGGCCTAGCCAGTCTTCAGACCTTAATCCCATAGAAAACTTTCACTGTTAAAATTAATCTACCCTTAAAATCATACTGTTCATGTCTTTGTCAGTGGGAAAACTTATTGGGTCCTATCTGCTGTGAGGCTCCCAATATTACAATCTCCAACAGTCCCATAGAAGTGAACAAAGCATCGATCTCACAATTGCAATGGCGCTTCACTGACAGGGAGGATGCAGGGGGATCACTGTGCGTAGGGGGTAAATGTCTGTAATAGGTTAACCACTTTAAGGACGTGTCCATTTTCTTTTTTGTGTGAGGTGTGGTATTTTTCCAATGCCACAATTTTGAGTAACATAAGTTATTGATTCAATTTTATGAACTCTTTCTGCAACAGCAACTTAGTTTGTTTCTGTTATACATTTTTGTCTGTGCACTGTGCAATATGAATAACATTTTACTTTAATTTGAGGATCAGTTCCATCGTGGTTACATAGACGTTATATGGAATTTTCTGTTGTACAGTGTGTATACCATGTTGTTAATGACAGCGGTGTGAGGGGGTAGAATTGATCTTTGACCTTTATCACCTGCAACTTCACCTACTGATATATAAAATAGTATTATCTGGTTTGGATTATGTCAGTTAAAAGCTATTGTGTACAATTAATATAGAAACTACAGAAACTAAATTGTCAGCACAGAGTCCTGCATGGAGTTTGTGTGCTGTCTGATTTTTGGTAGAGACTTATAAACTTCCTGTTTCCATCACAACCACAGAGACTCAACTGACAACATTCTGACTTCTTGCAGCCACCACTAGGGGGAGTTCACTGGATAGACAGCTCTCTTTGAACTCTGATCCTACTAATATTATAAATGTGAAAGTGTGTGTGTTTGTTCTTCATGCAAAAAGGCTGAATGGATTTTAATGAAATTCGGCACATAGATAGTTTGTAACCTCAATTAAAACATAGGCTACTTTTTATCCCGGTAAATGACATGGCTTCACGACTGTTATGAATTTATGTTCACATACTATACTAAACTATTCTTGGCAACAGCTTATCTCAGGTTCTGATAAAGCCAGGTCTGTTATCTCTCTATGTAAACACTCAGCTAACCATCAGTCCATTTTGTACACGTATTTGCATATTATCTGATCTGATACAGGCAACATGCTAACACACTGGGTTGGAAAACACCTTTAATCCAAATTGTCAGTTTGTTACTTTTAAACATGCCTGGAAAAAAGAAAATCTGATTTGTTGCAAAATTCTAAAACAACGACAGCTATGAAAGTATCCGGAAGTCACAGAGTTCTTCTCAAGCGGAGCTGAAGGGTATCATCGGCGCCAAATACACACTCATATGACATCCCAGGGAGCTGCTGAGATGCTGGAACAATCACAGGCACAGCACGAAGAATGATCTCCGCGGCAGGCCAGATTGACAGCTGCCGAAATGCCAGAGCATGTAAACCATCGACAGCAGAAGTTTGCTGACTATAGGCGGATCATCGACGCCAACAACACACAGACAAAGTCGTGGGCAGAAGCTAGTAACTGTATAAATCAGCTTGCAAGGATTGCAGCTGCCTAATGTGGGTGTGAAATAATGAAAATACCTTTTATTTTTATTATCATGTTTAACAATTTGTTTATTTTTTTCTACTTTTTTAACCTTTGCTTATTTTTACATCAGTCTTTTCTCTTGTTAATCTAACTGTAGCCTGATCCTGAGGACCACCTCCTGTAAGACATCATCTAAGAAGTGGACAACAGTACCACACCCTGTACTGAAAAAGTACTAAACTTCTGATTTTTTTGGCAGTATTCGTGTCATAAATAAATTTTGTAATGTACTTTATTAACAAAATCTGTCTCCTTTCTGTGAAATCCTGCATCCTTCTTTATTTTAATACTCGAGGTAGTTTCTCCTCATTGCACACAAGCCTGTACACAGAGAAGCAGAGGAGACAGCAAGAAGGAAGCCAAAATGTGTTAATAACTATTATTATTATGATTTAAAGAGCACCATGAAGTTCATGTGCTATACATTTGATGCTGTACATTAAAGTGTATTACAACGTTTATTAATGTTTTTAGTTATGCCTGCAGTGCAGAGACTTAGTATACATGTTGCTCACCTGTTTCATTGCTATACTTTTTGTACCTGTGTAAGAAACATCTTGTATTTCACTTTAGACTAAAATTTTAATAGTGTCTGTCTGGTCTATATAAAGTAAATATATCAAATTGAAGTATTGAGTTAATACATGCTTTAAAATTATATACTATACATTATGCATTTTAGTTTAGAAATTAAACTATTATTAAAACACTTATTACAAATCACCACCAAAGTAAGAACCAATCCAAGTCCAGTACATTCACAGCACTGTGTCTCTTCTCACCGTGACGTCCGACATAGCACTTAGATCGCACAATGTGTATACAAGGTTTGAAAGTAGGGGATCATGACAGTGCAAATGCACCAAGTACTGTATTATGGGGTGATGCGGAGGTTAGCAGACTCCCTTTAAGGAAATCTTAGAGTAAGTACTCCCTTTCAAAATCAAACAAAATCTTAAACCTTAATCTACACAACATTACAGAAATGTAATACAGTATTCACATATTCAGTTTGAATTATTGCCATTGCTCTCCAATCTGATTCAGACCGATGGTCACATGATGAGTTTCAGAATATGCGTCCAATCACAGATTGGAACGGGTCAGCCATGGAAATTCCTGCAGAGAAAAAAAAAAAATTGGAAAGGGTCAATAGTCAAGTATATAAAATCACCACAAACTGCTTACACAAATATACTATAATCCTATGCATGGGAATGCCCGCTGCTGTTCCAGCACCACATATTTCGTATAAACGGTCATCACCCTCTGTATACTTATGGATAACATTCAACTATAACTTCACACATTTTCCTGAGTTTAAACATTTATAAATCTGGACTTAAAACTGACAAGATATCCACAGTCATGACATATCAGGGGACCACAGCAACCATTGAGTGGCTGCAAGATAATGCTACATTCACACAAACGTTATGCAAATCACCAAGAAAATGTTCATTTTTTTACAGTCACTTTGCACCCAAGCGGTGCTCCTTTTCACCAATCCATCATTCATTTGTGTGCGCCGACATAATACACAAACATAAATAGGACCTGTCCTATTTTTTTGATGTACATGAAAACTGATAATCAAAAAAATCAGACATTTGAATAGCCCCCATACACAAGTAGTAAATTTAATGTGGCCATGTGATGGTGGTTTTAAAAAAAACATATGGTTGTGTGAATGGAGGTAAACATCACTGTAGACCAGGGGCTTTTGTTCAGCGATCTGATTTTAATAAAAAAAAATACGTCTGACGACCCCTAAATAGACATGAGTGAACGCCGTTCGATCGAATAGGTATTTGATCGAATATCAGGCCATCGAGGTATTTGATTCCAATCGAATACCACGCAGCAAACGCAGTAAAAATTCGTATCCTCTCCCACCTTCCCTGGCGCGCTTTTTGCACCAATAACTGCAGAGGAGGTGGGACAGGAACTACGACAACGGAGGCATTGAAAAAAATTGAAAAACCCATTGGCTGCCGAAAACATGTGACCTCAGATTTATAAGAAAACCGTCCGCCATCTTCGTGTCATTTTGCGGCTTGTAGACGTAGGGACAGATGTGCTGCTGAGGGCTAGAGAGGATTAGCTTCTAGTAGGCAGGGAAAAACTGAAGAACAACAACAGCTATTTTCAGAGCTATATACTGCAGGGAGAGGAGTCAAGCTTTACACGGGGTGTCCCCCCCCCCGAAAACTAACAGGGATACAAAGCAACTAGGTCCAGCTATATACGCTCAACCCAGCTTTCCACAGGGTGTCCGCCCAAACAGCTAACAGGGATATAGAGCAATTCATTCCGGCTATATACGCTCAACCCAGCTTTCCACTGGGTGTCCCCCCAAACACCTAACAGGGATATAGAGGAATTCAGTCAGTCCATGTATACTCAAACCAGTTTTTAATGCTGTACCCCCAAAGCTAAGTGGGATACGCTCAATCCAGTTTTTAATGCTGTACCCCCCAAAGCTAAGTGGGATACACAGCAATTCAGTCAGGCTATATACGCTGTAAGCCGGTGGCTGGTTAGGTAATGGAGGGGGTGCACATCTCACCCAGACTACTCAGGTGGGTGAGAGGAGAAAACTCCAGGAATGTTTGTTCTCAGCAGACAACTTTTGTCTGCTGAGCATTTTGGTAAATGCTCAGTACTGGGCTGGATTTTTTGGAATGACAGGTAGGATTGGTAGTGGGACCTGTCATTCCACCCCCCTCCACTGGAACTTTTACTTTGATGTAAAGCTGCCTTCACATGATGCATTTTTGCACAGAAAAAAAAAATTCTGTTTTCTGTGCAAAAACACAACGTTATACAGAATAAAGTCTCATAGCGGCCTCTGCACATGGTATTCTATCCAATAGCAGCCCCTGCACATGGTATTATGTCCCACAGCTATAGCAGCCTCTAAACACAGTATTATTTCCCATAGCGGCCCCTGCACACGGTATTGTCCCATAGTGGCCCCTGCACTCATTACAGTTCAGCGAGGACTCAGGCTGCGATGCCAGGAAAATAAGGTGTGCCTGGGGTTGCTGACCCCTGATATAGACACCATCATCATTATGGAAGTCACATCATTGCTTACAGGGGGATAACAGTATGTGATGCATTTAACCATAATATAAGTATAGTTTTCGCAAATTAGCATTTTTTTATTTTGACTTTTTTTTAAAATAAATCCTGTAAAGCTACTTTAAAATAAAAAAGTAACATATCTTCAGGTCAGAATTGGAAAAAATTGGCTGTCCAGACAAAAATAGTTAAAGGGTTGGTCTTGGATTATAAGAACATTGGGTACTAGCAAGATATGTCATAACAAAAAGGATAGGCTATTTCTTTTTCTTTTCCTATCATTAGGTCTCCAGTGCCTAGCACCAGTGCTCCACTGGTTCCTGCCAGTCCTGAAGTACATTATTGCTGTACTCATTCAGTTCCCAAACCTAACAGTTTTCTAGACCTCTGCTTTCTGTGCTTCCATTGTACAAAAATCAGTCCTTGGGGCCACACGGTGGCTCAGTGGTTAGCACTGCAGCCTTGCAGCGCTGGAGTCCTGGTGTTCAAATCCTGCCAAAGGCATAAAACCATCTGCAAGGAGTTTGTATGTTCTCCCCGTGTTTGCATGAATTTCCATCCCATATTCCAAAGACATACTGATAGGGAAAAAATGTACATTGTGAGCTCTATGTGGGGCTCACAATCTACATACAAAATAAAAAATAAAAATCAGTCCATGGTCATGTGCTATACGGTCCATCATCATGTGATTGATACACAGGTGCGCAGTTCGGTACAGTCACAGCACAATAATCAGATCTCTGTCTTGTAATGTCCCGTGTACCTGTGTCCATCACATGACCATGGGCTGATTTTTATCCACTGGAGGTAAAGAATGATAACAAGCTTAGATCTAAAAAAAAATTGTGAGGGATTAATGCAGAAAGAATATAGTAAGATTATACAACTTATCATTATACAAACAATAAAATGTACCGTATTTTTCGGGACTATAAGACGCACTTTTTTCCCCCAAAATTTGGGGGGGAAAAGAAGGGTGCGTCTTATAGTCCGAATGTGGCGCCTGGCACCTGCCATAATAGAGAGGCGGATGCCGGCAAGGGATAGACGCCGGGGCCTGAGACATCGCTGCACTCCTCTGCCCTGCATGAAGCCAGCAGCGGGAGGAGTGATGCTATTCCGCTCCTCCGTCCCCCCGCCGCTGGCTTCATGCAGGGCAGGGCAGCGATGTCTCAGGCCCGGCACCTGTGCCAGCGTCTATCCCTCGCCGGCATCCGCCTCTCTAGTACAGCGGATGCCGGGTCAGTATCGGTGGCCCCTTCTCCCCTGGGGCCGGTCCCCACCGGCCCCATACCTGTGAAGTTGCAGGCCGGCTCCTGCGCGGCGATATCGCAAGAGCCGACCTGTTCGGGTGACAGCCAGGAGCCCAGGCCTGTCACTGCTATATGACCAGCCGTAATACTAATATACAGAATGTCCCATAGACGGCAATACAGTTGTGACCGCAGGTTCAAGCCCCCGGGGGGGAATAAAATAGTAAAAAAAAAAAAAAAAAAAAAAGCTTTAAAAATATATAATAAAAATATGAAATAAATAAAAGTTCTAAATCACCTCCTGTCCCTAGAATATATATAAAAGTAGAAAATCATATGTCATAAACCACCGGGTTTTTTTTCAATACAAGGTGATCTAAGCAATAGATATTCCCCAAAATGGTATAACTAAAAAGTACTTCTGGCCCCGCAAAAAAAAACACTCTATGCGTCCCCGTACAGCTGCAGGGTCACCTGTCAATGTGGCCTTGCAGCTGTTGCAAAACTACAACTCCCATATATTAAATATTTTACCATTTTTTGCTTCAAATTTTTTTCCCCCTATTTTCCTCCTCTAAAACCTAGGTGCGTCTTATAGTCCAGTGTGTCTTATAGTCCGAAAAATATTTATTGAAACAGGAAAACCCCTTTAATAGTCTAAACGGTTGCAGCCATTATGGCATATGTCTATTCAACCAGAAGCGAATGACTCAAACAGACCAGTTATAAGAAAAATTCCAAGAAGTTACCTGCGTCTTCCGGTCGGACTGCGGATCTATCATGACATTGATGAGAGATGGCAAGTTTTTATTGGATAAACTAGAATTCAGAGCTTGCTGCAGTTCTTCAGGGGTACGCACAAAGTATCCTTTCCCACCAAAGGCCATCATTACTTGTTCATAGTGAGAATTTGGCTTCAAAGAAACAGGAGGTGCTCTAAAAAGCATTGAAATGTGAACAAGTTAGACTTTTACCACTGTTGTTGCACTGGGAGAGTATATATCCAGTTTTGTGACACTAAATACATATAAATACGTTATCAGTAAGCAGAGGTGATATGTGGAGCTCATGGGCAGCCATACAAAATCTGTGATGAAGCCTTCTCTTCAAAGGCAATGGAGGAATTGGACCACGTCAGATGCCAATGTGGAGTGCAACTGCTATCTTTGCAGTATAGCTACACCTCTGTTAGTACAGCTCTGTTCACATCAGAGATAATGGACTGAAATGGAAAAATCAGCAAATGACAACAGATGCTTTACATTTTACTCTGTATATACATTAGAGGAGTTATCCAGAATTCAAAAATATGGCTGCTTTCTTACAGAAAGAGTTCAACTTCCGCTACACATCTGTTGGTCGTATGACCGTGCCGCCACTCAGTCCCATTTGTTTGAAGTCACTTTCATTGAAGAAAGCAGGCATGTTTTCCTAATCCTGGAAACTCCTTTAACCACTTTAGTACTGGGCTATTTTCCCAGGTTTAAGAATAAACACATTTTTTTTTGCTTTTTTTTCCATACATTCGGTTTTGAGGGCGATAACATTTTTTTCCTTTGAGTTATTCAAGTAATTTTTGCGTGTGTGAACGCAGTGTAAAGTGCATTACAATAGAGTTCACGAAACCCCCACAATAATAAAATTAGATGATGAAATTGTATCTTAAAGGGGTTGTCCAGTAAATAAAGTTTTTGGCAGAGAAGGCCTGGGAATGTGTAAAAAAACAAAAAAAAGCAAAACACCATACTCACCTGTCCCCAATGATCCAGTGTCTGCCACCACGGTCTGGTCCTTCTCCTGGGGTCCTGTTCTGGTAAAAGTCCTCACTGTTCGTGACAGCTGAAGCCAATTAGTGACCCCAGCAGCCCAAGGAAAGGACACGATACATCACAGGTGTTCTTTTCTTTAGGCCTCTGATTGGCCTCAGTGGTCATGTGAGGTGAGAACTTCCACCAGAAGAAACACCGGGGTGCCACTGGACAAGAACAAGGTGGGAGATGCTGGAGCACAGGGAACAGGTATGTTTATTTTGTTTTTCTCTTCACCTTCCCCAGTCTCCTTGCCAAAAATTGTATATCCTTGACAACCCCTTACTTATATGGACAAATATAAATAAAAAAACAGATACATGATTGTGCAAAAAAAAATGCATTTTTATATACTATACAATCAGTATATATATATATATATATATATATATATATATATATATATATTACATATGTTACTTGGACTATCAAAAACTGCAATAAAGCTGATATATAACAGGCCAGAAACATGTGCACAGCTAATAGTTTGTAATATATATGCCGATAATCTTACTCACATAGAGGCGGGATCCCCGGCCTGTAGCATGCTGTCCCAAGCTTCTTCATTAAACCCATTATAAATGCCATTGTTATTAACCACAATTATTACAATAGGAAGGTTGTATCTAAAAAAAAACAAAACAAAAAACAACAAATCATACTGTATATTCATCATATTTTAAATGAGGAAACTTTACCTATTTTTCTCTTGCAGTACTGTATACAAAATAGAGGGTTGCCACAGCAAAAACCTGAACGTTACAATTATAGGATTTTGTCATGGCTTGTATCCATCTATAACTTTTCCTTGACCCCTGGGCCCATACCCCACCCATGTGTCTGTGACTAGACTTTAGTAAAACAAAGTCCTGCACTGCCTCTTACCAATGAATAACAAAGGCAATTGGATGAACCTGGGCTAAGACCCTTCTCTCTCTAAAAGTCCTAACAGAAACGAATAGTCTGCTACTCTGTCACCTTCATAGGATTACTGACAGAAAAATAAAAACTTTGCTAGTATTCCTTGTATCACTATTATTTACAATATGTTGGACTAAATGATAGTTATTAAAGGGTTATTGCCATTTCAGCCTATTGTGGATGAGATGTGAATAGCCCTGTCTCTGGCTTCCTGAGTTGGTCAGGAGTTACGCGGTTGTTCTACGTTGTTTCGGTAACTGATATAAAGCAGCAAATAGGAGATATGGAAACAGCGCAGCAAGCTATGCTGTTTTTGTTGTTCATTAAGGGGTATTCCCAGAACAATAATAATATTTCATATTAAAGTGCTTTGCAAAATATCACTGTCACCCTTTGAAAGCAATTACCAGAAGTGTATATGTCATTAGAAAAACACCAATGAAATCCCTTTTCCCTACCACTGTTAGAGCACGTTTGCCAATGTATACGACCTGTAGTCCATCTTCATTCAGGACGTACATGCTCAGTTTGTCTTCGACTCCCCTGTAGCTGCTAATTAGGTCAGGGCTAAATAACTAAGAATGTGCACCGCATGAATGATTTCTGTTAGGAAGTACATCCCAACCCAACCCCCATACCCACCACTCTGTATGTTATGGGGCCTCATGACTGCTTATTAAGTTAATATATTTAATACATATTGTTTTATATTTCATACAAACTCTTTTTCCATATTAGCAAGAACTAATGTATATATTTGTAACATATTGCATAGTATAGTGATAGCATGTAACTTACCTGCAGATCGTTTCAACCTCCATACCCGAAAAGCCAAATGCACTATCCCCCTCCACACAAACAACACGCTTTTCTGGGGCCTCATATTTTACAACCATGGCAGCCGCTATGGCAAATCCCAGACCGACACCCATTGTGCCAAAAGTGCCAGCATCTAACCTGTTGGATAAAAGAGCTTTACAGACTTGCTATACCGATAAAAGTAATGCACAATAAAATCTGAGCTGATTAACCCATTAAGGACATGACTTAAGTTTGGCCTTAAGGACAATTTCTGTTATTTTTTTCATCTCTGCACTCTCAAAGCCGTAACTTTTTCATTTCTCTATTAATATGCCCTCGATTGTTTTTAAGGGATTGCCTATCTATTTGATGACATCATTTTGTGGTATGTATAAATGTATTGGAGAACTTATTATTTTGAGGGGAAGCAAAGTGCATAAAAAACAAAACAGGAATTCCGTTGATTTGAAGGTTTTATTGTTTTTACCTTTTTAATACTTGTTATACCAGTTTTTGTGCTCCTCTAAGGACAGGACAACTACTATGGCATTTTTTAAGTTTTATTTTACAGTATTCACCATGTGGGACAAACGCCACCTTTATTTACTAATTATGTGTATTTTTTCTTTATGCTAATTCACACTAGGGTTTTTTTCGTCTTTTGGGTCTGCATGGGGACCCAAAACACAGAGACTCGGTTAGCTTAAAAAGTGGTTACACGTGGAAACCTGCAGAGCCTATAGACTATAAAGGGGTCTGCCAGTAGAGATGAGCGAACACTGTTCGGATCAGCCGTTCCGAACAGCACGCTCCCATAGAAATGAATGGAAGCACCTGGCACGGCGACCGGCCGCCGGCAAAGTGTACGTGCCAGGTGCTTCCATTCATTTCTATGGGAGTGTGCTGTTCGGAACGGCTGATCCGAACAGTGTTCGCTCATATCTATCTGCCAGTTTCTGATTCTGAAACCAGCGGAGATAAGAGTCCCCCTTACAGGACATTTCTCTCTTCTGATTTTAAGCGATGGAGTCTCTTACGGAGATTCCAATGCAAGTGTGAATCCAGTGTTAAATATGTAAAAGGTTTTTTTATCATGTGATCCTTTCATTGCATAAGTAATACAATGCAATACTTCTGTATTGCAGAATATTATGTCTGTCAGTGCTTCCCTGCCCTTCCTGGCAATGCAGGCTGCCAGAATATTATGCAGTCTTTGCAGAAAATCTGAACTTTTCACTTCAGTTTATTAAGGGTTTTTTCAGGGTCAAAAATACTGATGGCCTAGCTAAAATATAGCTCACTAATGTTATATCTTTGGGGTTCTGACACTCAGTACCCCAAGAATTCACTGTTCTCAGCAGTTGGTATATAGAGGTAGCTTTTTTCTCTATGTAGTGGGAGAATGCAGTCACAGCAGCTTTGGACATATTCAAATGGATGAGAGCTGATCTGCAGTACCAGGTTTGGGGTGTTGGACCACCACCCATCTGGAATTGTTGACATATCCTTAGGACAGGACATCAATACTTTTAGCCCAGAAATCACCTTTAAGAAATGAAACTACATAAAGTTATGGACCCAAAAGCAACAAAGTATCAAGAGTTAAACAACATGTTGTCAAAAGGTGGACACACTTACCTGTGACGTGGATGAAGGTTCTGAAGCACCGTGCGGCCAATGTCCATTGTATTAGCCCCCTCACTCACAATGATACAGTCATCAGGCAAAGCCTCCTTCACATGGCGAAACACGGTATAATAGTTCATTGGGACCGATGTCCCTGATGCCATTTCCTATGCAAATTTGTACCATTAGTTTGATGTAAATCTTTTTATACAAACTTACATTTTTTTCGGCAAAGCAATATACTTTACAGCTGCAACATGAAGGTAGTTTTCTAAAACTCTCACAGTTGCCTACTAGGTGCTTTATTTAGCCAATATGCAGATAGCAAGGTGGTAGACTCCCTTGAAGGGGTTGTCCGGGTTTTTCATAAAATTGCTCATGAGTAGGAAATACTATAAAATACAAAATTATACCCATTAAATCCCCCGCTGTTCCATCACAGCCTCTCCAGTGGTCCCAACAGGGCTGACATACATACATCATTCATATGACCATTGCAGTCAATCAGTGGGTTAAGCTGTGATTCCTGTATATACAGCACAAGACTGCTGAGGCTGGAAATTGCAACAATCGTGTGAATGGCGTACGTTACGTTACACCAGAGCACCAGCAGTGGAGTGCCTGAGGATTTAACGGGTTGGTAATGGGTGTGAATCAATTTATACCATTTCTTACTCATGGCCAATTATCTTAAAATCCTAGAAACCCCACTATAGCTTACGCACAGCCATTTCTATTCTAAGAATAGGGAGGAGCAACCCATACATATTACTTTTGTTATTGATGGTCACCTTTGATTTTTCTTCATTTGCCTTGATCTTCTTATTGAGACTATTCCACCATTCAGTATTTTTTGGATACTTCCAGGAACTCTTGTTAAGCTGCTCTAGAATCTTAAGGAACAATGCAAAGATGTTAACTTAAGATAAATATGGTATTTTGCACAATAAAAATAACATCACCTTAAAAAACATCACCCTGATGTTTTTAGCATCAAAAAGGGCACTATCTAGGGTCTTAACCTTACTTACTCTCCAGTGCAGACAAAGCATTATAGGAGGTTTCTGTTACAGCAAGCCAATTTCTTGCCATAGTCACATTACTCCCATGTAGCAGCCTTTTCCATACCAATTGGTTACATGGTTAATTGCTTTGAAGGGATTCTATCATTGTGAAAACTCATTTTTAACAAAGCATATATTTGCATAGTCTTTAGAAAGGCTATTCCAGACATCTCTTTAATTTGTTAATCCTCTCAGCCACTTTTGAATTAACCCTTTTTATTGATATGCTAATTAGCCAGTAAGGTGCACTCTCAAAGTTCAATGAGCACTGTCTGCTGTGTGTACACAGGGTGAGGTGAGAGCAGGGAGTCTGCTGCTGATGATGACTCTTCAACCACCCTGCTCTCACCTCACCCTGTGTACACATAGCAGACAGTGCTCAGTGAACTTCCAGAATGCACCTTGCTGGCTAATTAGCATATCAATAAAAGTGGGCTAATTCAAAAAACAGCTGGAAGGTATGTCTGGAATAGCCTTTCTAAAGGATATGCAAATATATGCCTAGTTAAAAATAAATTTTCACAATGATAGAATCCCTTAAATAATAATTTTGCACATATTTGAAAAACAGGATATGGAACACGGATAGAGGATTTTGAGCAAAAAGTAGTGTAAATCCTAACAAGAAACAGTGACTGTCTTACTTACTTCACCCACACAGGCTGTTCGACAGCTTTTCCTGTATCAGGTGGTGTATGGAGAAGGCTGTCAATCACTGTGTGGGCAAGAAAAAGCAGGCCTCTTTTTGTCTCTCCTTGGGCTTTTTAATACCATATGCAATAAACTTACACTCACCGGCCACTTTATTAGGTACACCATGCTAGTAACGGGTTGGACCCCCTTTTGCCTTCAGAACTGCCTCAATTCTTTGTGGCATAGATTCAACAAGGTGCTGGAAGCATTCCTCAGAGATTTTGGTCCATATTGACATGATGGCATCACACAGTTGCCGCAGATTTGTCGGCTGCACATCCATGATGCGAATCTCCCGTTCCACCACATCCCAAAGATGCTCTATTGGATTGAGATCTGGTGACTGTGGAGGCCATTGGAGTACAGTGAACTCATTGTCATGTTCAAGAAACCAGTCTGAGATGATTCCAGCTTTATGACATGGCGCATTATCCTGCTGAAAGTAGCCATCCGATGTTGGGTACATTGTGGTCATAAAGGGATGGACATGGTCAGCAACAATACTCAGGTAGGCTTTGGCATTGCAACGATGCTCAATTGGTACCAAGGGGCCCAAAGAGTGCCAAGAAAATATTCCCCACACCATGACACCACCACCACCAGCCTGAACCGTTGATACAAGGCAGGATGGATCCATGCTTTCATGTTGTTGACGCCAAATTCTGACCCTACCATCCGAATGTCGCAGCAGAAATCGAGACTCATCAGACCAGGCAACGTTTTTCCAATCTTCAATTGTCCAATTTCGATGAGCTTGTGCAAATTGTAGCCTCAGTTTCCTGTTCTTAGCTGAAAGGAGTGGCACCTGGTGTGGTCTTCTGCTGCTGTAGCCCATCTGCCTCAAAGTTCGACGTACTGTGCGTTCAGAGATGCTCTTCTGGCTACCTTGGTTGTAACGGGTGGCTATTTGAGTCACTGTTGCCTTTCTATCAGCTCGAACCAGTCTGGCCATTCTCCTCTGACCTCTGGCATCAACAACGCATTTCCGCCCACAGAACTGCCGCTCACTGGATGTTTTTTCTTTTTCGGACCATTCTCTGTAAACCCTAGAAATGGTTGTGCGTGAAAATCCCAGTAGATCAGCAGTTTCTGAAATACTCAGACCAGCCCTTCTGGCACCAACAACCATGCCACGTTCAAAGGCACTCAAATCACCTTTCTTCCCCATACTGATGCTCGGTTTGAACTGCAGGAGATTGTCTTGACCATGTCTACATGCCTAAATGCACTGAGTTGCCGCCATGTGATTGGCTGATTAGAAATTAAGTGTTAACGAGCAGTTGGACAGGTGTACCTAATAAAGTGGCCGGTGAGTGTATATACTCATTGACAAATAAATAATGTACTAGGAAAGGCCGCCTCAATCCAGATACAAGAAGATACACAGTTGGGCGTACAGGTTCCATATGGTGTCATGAGACACATTAGCTTTCCCTACAAAGTCTGTCAACTGATCAAACTGTCTCTCACCATCATCTCTCACCAAGCGGTATACTACCCAAAAGTAGCCTCTGAGAGTCTTATTATAGGTCCCTGCCTCCTAGGTGTCAAAATTGAAATCTACACTAATCAGGAACTGATGTAGATTCCTGAAGTGAGTTACAGTAAATCCTCACCCTGGCCCGCCTTTCTTAAAGAGTGGGGCGCAAGAAAGGGTTGTGCACCAAAGATGTGCCACATTTATACCAATCTACGCCGGAAAAGTAGTGTAAATAGGTTATTAAGATCCTGCCACAATTTTTTTTCCTTTCTTCTTTACAGCACACATATCTATATAGATCCAAGTCATAACAGAATATAGAATGTGTTTGGACATTAGTTGTAAAAATGTTTTATATTAAACTCCAAAGTTTCCACTCTGGAAAAGTTTGCAGTATGCAGAGAGGGTGCTGCGATAAGTGACAATTTAGAGAGACATCATTGCACTGTCTTCTCAATTACCTGCTGAGTCACTGCATTAACGTCCCCCAGGAGACTTGCTACAGGTTTAACATTATTTCCAAGCTCTTCTGCACAAATGTCAACCTGTCAGAGATAGAAACAATAACGCTTTTAATTCAGCTAGAAGCACATAAGTTACAGAAATCTTTTCTAAAATAAAAAGTTAATGACTGTAGGTTAACTCTGTGAGGTCCTGAATATATTTGGAGTGTGCAACTTTGGTGAAATGTAGAAAATTGAATGAAAAATAATATGGTAAAATAAATCAAAATAATGTAAAAGATAATTGCATCAACGTATTAAGATTGGCTTGTAGTAAATCAGTCGAAACCACTGGCAGTGACAGAGCAAGATGCAGCTCAGGGTCATCAGGGATGGCCTTCCTTATAGCGATGACGCTAGGCTGTAAGGTCCGCCATTCTGACAGTGGATAGATATCGGTGACAAAACTAATATCTCTGGCATCAGGGCTTATACCGGCAAAGCTGATTTCATGGCACTGTCAGCTTTCTAGAGGTATATAATACTGCCAATTCTCTGAGAACATGAAATGAACTACCATTGTGAGGGGAGACGTCTCTCTGCAGTACAAGCCCCTGGGGATAACAGTTGAGAACCACTGTTCTAGCAGATTTATGGTCAAGAGTGACAGACAAAATAAATGTACAGCCTATGACCTATCTGTAGCTCTCTCACATGAAGCCAGTAGAAACTGATGGAAGCCAAAGAGTCACAATGCCCTGATGAGTGCTGCAACCCTTTAATTTTAGTAGTCAGTGTATGTCTAAGCAGCCGGACCCCTCATACACCTTCTTCTTAAGCGTTCCATTTATTTAAACAACAATAAAAAAAAAATCTAAGTTGAGCAGTCTTGTGATATCTCAGACACAAAGTCCATAGTCTGCTGGGGCTGAAGGTGATAATGCACAACATAGTACGATAAAATGTAAATTGACAATACTGCTACTATCCTTATTGCTGTATCTCATATGTTCTAATGCCATATCTATATGGGTGATCAACCTCTCAGTCCACAATTTTTTTGCAGCTCAAATTCTCTCTTCCAGTTTCAAATGTATTTCTGTAGCCAAAACAACTTTATTCTTGACCTGAATAATCTTTACATCTGGTCGAAATCGTGGTGGAAGACCAAAGTGCAAAATCCAGTTCAGTCTGGCGCCCAAAAGCAGAATAACATCAGCATTCAGCAACGCACTGGCGAAAGAACAAACAAATGTCAGTAATAAAAAGAGCAAGGCCAAAGAACTGGAGTGTTGGATATCAGTATATAGCATATAGTGTAATGCAGTGTCTCCTGCACCAGCAATTCATTGCTTTCAGTATTGAAATTCATTCTAAATTTTGGTGGAAACAAAAAGAAAAGATTGTTTTAAAACAGGTCTGGACTGAGTTCTACTCTGAGTGAAGGCTGTATACAAGGATTAAACCACTGGTTTATGAATAAGTAGTATGGGATAAGGAGACATTAAATAAAATTCTAGAAAAATACCTGGACCTGGCCGCAGAAACACAAAGTGGATGATTGTCAGGTACAACCCCTTTGCCCATTGGCGTGGGCAAGAAAGGAAGTCCACATTCATCCACCAATCTTCGAATGCTGATCTCTGCACCCGAGTATGCAGCACCTAAAATATATGAACTAAAATCAGAAAAAAATACACAAGGGATCTAAGGGATTACTAGTCATCTTACATCAGCAAGTACGAACAAATATTTTTATTGATAGATCTTGTGTCCATTGTTTTAAAACTGAAACCGGTGGATAAAGAAAAGTCCAGTACAGATGTGAACTGAGCCTTGCAGTATAATTAGAGTATCGAATAACAAAGAGTATATAGGGTTATAACATAATTTTACTATGCTGATCACTGTATTTGACTCTAGATGTCCTTGTGCACACTTAACCCCCACCATCACCAAAGTCACATTGTTTGCTGACCATCTCAGCATGTGGAAGTTATGTTGAAGTTATTGGAACCAAAATTCTTTATCTAGTCAGGGTATTCTCCCCATGGCACTACACATTGAATGTATAATGGAGTTTTCTTATCTCACCCACCTTAGCAGTCTGGGTGAGATGTACGCCCCCTCGATTACCTGACCAGCCATCGGCTGACATAATGCATCATATGGTATGGTATTTTTGATTGGAAGGACATCCTAAAGGCACCATTCCCATTAGATTGAAGCTACAGTTAAATAGTAGAGACTGTTATTATAAAATAATAGATTGCTATAAAAAAATGACAGATTCAGAAGACTTCACATGTCATAGAACCCCAAGAGATATTTATGAATTGGAAGCTCACAGACAATAAGGTTAGATCCCTAGCTTATGGATTATAACCAAATTCTACAACACTACTATTTATTTATTGAACCATATTATTGAAAGATCACTGAAACAGATTATGAAAAACTGACAAAAAGACACAACTGGCCACATACCTTTCCCAACTATTATCAAAGGGTTCTGAGCACTTTTCAACACGGCAACAGCTTTCTGTACTTCGGATGAAGCAGCCAAGCTGATAGGACGTGGCAGACAACATTCTGGAAACCTTGAAAAAAAAAAAAAAAAAAAAAGTTTAGACCGCTACTGTAATTTTCCATATAATTATTTTATTAGAATTTAGCAGCAATAGGGAAGATTTAATAAGGGGAGAAAAATACAATGAAGAACAATGCAAAAAAGTGCAATACATTTTCACAATTTTTTTTTCCGGTGTGTTTTATGTTAGCTGCATTTTGCTATGTGGGGTCTTAGCCTTCAATGGGCTTTGTCAGTATGAAAGTCTCCTTTATCCTCCAAGTGAGTGAGGTGCCAGTGTTCTTACCCAGCTGGTGCTTCATTCACTTCTATGGGGCATCAAAGATCGTGGTTCGGAAAGCTCCCCAGAAGTGAATAGAGTGCAAGTTGGGCAAGCACACTAGTGCTTCAGTCACATAGAAGATGCCGGGTGACTTTTGTGTACCCATGATCCTGATTACTGGTGATCCAACTGTCAAGACCCCCAACAACCTGACACCTCTATTTTGTGGATAGAGGGTAATCGTAAGTAAGTGAATCACAGAATTATCTAAGAATCAGTAGTGCACAGAAGATGTGTTAGCCAGATGGCAGAAGTAATGTACAGCACTGTAGTCTTATATCAGCCGGGGTCTAATACAGTCCGTACTTACAGGAACAACAGAACTCAGTATTGTAAATCAATAGTATATGATAAAACATAACTTTTAATAACATCTATTAAAAACCTCCACATATGGAGTAAAACTATGAAAGACGTCTAACATCATGACTATATTGTGCCAAAAATGTGGCATAATGACTATGCGGTATCCCCGTCCCATTCTCTCCATATAGCTGTGTCCATGTGAGTCCCCAACCAGATAAGACAGGGCATAGGAAAAAAATCCATGATAGTCTCTACAAGAGATTCTTATTTTGCTTTTGCTTACAAAGACTGTTAGTAGCTCAGTATAAATGGCTGCAGTCAATACTTGGTAATGTAGTTTCCATAATCAGAACAATAGCATTTGGGGGTAAAGGGGCAGCTCCACTGGTGTCTTGATGGAATGGGAGCCACCGAAGATGATCCATCCTTTAATGCCAGTGAGCTCTTCAGTACGATCTATAGTAATACATATGTCTGTGAAATGACTTTATGAAGGCCATGTAGAATAAACTGAGCCTTTTATATAGTTACGGACATACCTCACGGCACTTCTAGAAGTAACTTTGTTTACAAAGTCCCCGGGAATATCGATATAGCAAGCACCAGGCCGGCCGTACATGCTAGTTCTCACAGCCTGGGGAAAAACAATACAGAATGACTGTCTGATCATCTGATATACTAAGGACTATTCCTCAGGAGAACCTTTCAGCTAACAACCTGCAAATAAAGAAAATATTAACCCCTCCCTGTCTTCCAAAAGCCATAACTTTATATTTTTCCATTTATTAGCTCAATGAGGGCTTATTTTCTGTGGGACAAATTGTACTTCCTATTGGTACCATGTAATATTACATACAATGTGCTGAGAAGTCAGAAATATAAAATCTAAATGGGTTGTAATTAGAAAAAAATATTGTTTATATGCCGCAGGTCTATTACACCAGGTTTGCGGCAGGGTGTAATAAATAGTCTAGGACAACAGGCTTAGGAGATTTTGATCACCTTCCTTTGACACTGCAGGGTCTGGCAATCATAACCAGGATGGTGGCATCCATGTGTTGCAATGGCTTTGATAGATAACATAACTGATTGGTGGGGATCTGACCCTTGAGACCCCTACTGATCCTAAGAACAAGGGGTGTTCTCCCATTGTGAATGCAGTGGGGCTGAATGTAGATGCGACTCTGCTGGATGGGGCATATCACCACTCCCATTCACTTCAATGGGAGCACAGCAGAGATAGCTGAAGTACAGCACTCATCTCTAAAGCTCCCACTGAAGTAAATGGGAGCATGGATGTGTCCTGTCCAGTAGGATCACAGCTGTATTCAGCCCGGCTACATTCACAATGGGGTAAAATACTGCCTTTTCGCAGGTGGTCTCAGCAGTCAGATGCCCACTGGTCAGCAATTTATCCTTTGTCTTGTAGATAGAGGTTAAATATGCTTTCTGGCATAACCCTTTATAGCTTTCATAGCCATAAGGCTGTATCTTATTTCTCTTAGCAAAAAGACTTGGAAAGGTGAAAAGATGCAGTTTCAAACATGGATTTCTTTAGCTCAGTATCTGCTTGCATTCCCCTTCCAATGGCTCTGGTGTGATAATACATACCCATGACTCCTAAGCTCAGAAATATAATAGAAAGAACTCCTATGTGCTTCTGCGCACGGGCCCTTTGTGCTATGGCTGCAGTGTCATAACTGCAAGACTATCATGGGACAAGATACTACTTGTGTAGTGCTCATCACATGACCATGGACCGTAAATCACATGACCATGGTCAGAGTTTTATCCTCTAGAAGTAACAGAATGAATGACAGCAAGCCGAAATCTAGAAAACCGTGAGGAATTGATACAGAAAGTATATTGGAAAATTGTATATCTTTTTATTGTCCATTTGTTTGTCAATATTGGTCTGAAAGTGGCCAACCCCTTTAAGTATCATTTTTAACCCTTAGACTAGACCATCACTTAAAAAAAAAAACAAATAAAAAAAAAAACGTACCTTTTCAACCACAGATGGAATGGCTTCCAAGCTGCTAGGTCTAGCAGAAAATTTACTATACAGTCTACAGGTTTCAACCTAAAAAAAAGTAATAAAGAAGTTCACATGACTATCTAAACCGCATTGGTTGTGAGACCACAATCTCAAGCTAAGGGCCCGCGTTGTGAAATACAGCTAAAAAAACACTGCAGAAAAACCGTTTTTTTATTTTTTGATGTGTTTTTCTCTTTGGATTTTCTTCCCTTATTAAATGGATAGGGAATATGCCAGTGCGTCTGCAGGTATAATTGACAAGAAAACACAGTTTTTCTGCAGCAGTTTTTTTCTGAAATGTGTACATTGCTTCAGCCTTACGGACCTGTCATATATGCTGATTTTCCTTAACAAAGACCTTTACATAGACTGTTGTAAACAAGCAGTCAATGACATCGCTCAGTCAAATGTTAGCTTATGAGGGTTTGATCACTTGTCAGCTGATCAATGCCCTGTTTATAAGGAGCAATAATTGGAAACGTGCAATTGTCTGGCTCGTGAATAAAGCACCCCTTAGTCAATCTTATAATACCCAAAAAATAAGCAGGAATATCAAATACCTGAGGGAATTCTTGGAAAGCACCCATTGTTTCCTGGTTAGCATCAGAAGAACCTCCCAAGACAATGACTGGCCTAAAAAAAACACAGTATCAGAATTCCAAATTACGTTCTGGAGTCTACATAGTGCACTCTTATAGACATGGTTTAATTCCACTAAAGTGACAGTAGGGGGCGCTGCTGGATAGGTTTAACAAATTGTGCAGATGCTTGAAATAATGTAACCAAAGCAAGGCTGAGCATTCTACACGACAGGAAATGGAAACTTTGCTCAGAGTAAGGGCTCGTTCACATCTGCAGCGGTCTCCGTTCTGCAGGTTTCCGTTTACTGCACAAAACAGAGGCAGAAGACAGAAACCTGTAGGATTCTTTCATACCCATTCAAATGAATGGGTTTGAAAGATGTCCAGCCGTGAGCGCCGGTGAGCATTTTATGCTCTCCGCCGTGAAACCGGTTTTATTAAACCAGACACAGAGTCGGACATGCAGTACTCTGTGTCCGGTTTAAAAAAAACTAGTTTTGCGGCAGAGAGCATAAAACGCTCACCGGCACTCACAGCCGGACTCGGCATTACAGGTTTCCTTGTTTTGCATGCAGAAGACGGAAACCTGAAAACGGAGTCCGGGCGCTTGTGTGAACCCAGTGACATCAGAGTTTTCAAATGGTTTTCTCCTGGGTTTTTGTACTTTGGATGGCAAGAACAACAAAATGCAACTTTTATTTATTAAAACAAGATAGTCAAATCTGTCTTCTGTGCATGACTATGGGAGCTGCCATCTTGCTAGAGCTCAGCACTTTGACAAGCTTCTATGGGACAGTTTTCTTACAAGTTTTGTGCAAGAGAGGAGGAGTAGATAAGCTGTGACATCATCTATTGTCAGTAATGGGTCAATGGTGTTATATAGAAAGGTATTATCTTCTATTGTAATTAGAGATGAGCAAGTAGTGAAATATTTGAATATTCGAAATTTGATTCAAGTAGACCTCAATATTCGACTATTTGATCGAATATCGACTCCCATTATAGTCTATGGGAAAAACATGCTCATTTCAGGGAAACCAAAATTCGACCAGTCACATCTGAACCGAAACTGACACCCACTATTCTTATAGTGAGGAGGTCACCTGATTTAGCCAGCCAATGACTGTATACGTTTTTTTCCAATGCCTACGTTGCCCTACTTCCTGTCCCACTTCCCCTGCATATTTATTGGTGTAAAAAAAGCGCCAGGAAGGTGGGAGGGGAATTGAATTTTTACTGCGTTTATCTTGTCGTATTCGACTGGGTACGAGTATTTCGAATACCGTAGAATTTGATCGAATACCTACTCGATTGAATACTACTCGCTCATCTCAAATTGTAATCTGTCTGTAATGTAAATGAAGTAATTGCTACATAGAAAAACCATACAGAACTGGTAAATGTCATTCTTTTTTTAATCTTAGTGGGCTTTGAGTGAAAATTACTAGAATGGAAAGTGTAAAAAAATAAATAAAAATAAAATACAAAACAAAAAAAATCAGCAAACATTCCTATTTTCCAAAAATAGGTCAATTCCTGGTGACACATTCCCTTTAATTTATGCTGCCAGGTTTTTGCAAAATTGTAGGCAGATAAACTTTAAAGAGAATGTGAAGCTCGGCCTGGTGTGTCTTTTATCAATTTCACAGTACTGGTAAAATAGGCTGTATGGATACAAAGAAAGAATAAAGGAAGAGGGGAAAGGGGAAAAGTTCAGGGTACAGTGTAATACAAGCAGGCCTGTAGGCTCAGGAGACCTTGAGACCAGGGCTACAGTTCTAGGAGTTCTAATAAAAAGCTGAAGAATATTAAAATGGATTGTACAGGTCTTTTTTTTTTTTTTTTTTTAATTATGACCAACCCCAGGGACCTCCACAAGTTAGCTGCTTGAAGGGTCAGCGCATTTCTGGTGTCGAACCCCACTGATCTCTAATTAATGGAAACACAGCCCACACATGGACCTCATTTAGAGATCAGTGGGTCTACACCAGGGATCCCCGCAGATCAGCTGTTTGTAGGGGATGCTGCACTCTTCATTGTTTACATTGTGCACTGTCTAATTTGTAGCAGCCATGCAATGCAATTGCTGCCTCGTCCTATTCACTTCTATGGGACTTTCATAGTGGTTGTACTTAACATTGCACAGCCACTATGAAACAAGCAATGAGCTACGTTAACAGTGGAGGGGTCTTGATGCTCACACGAGCGCAGAGGCCCTTTCAAACAGCTGATCAGCAGGGATCCTGGGTGTCAACCCCAACTGGTCTGTAATTGATGTACATGTGGGGCTGGATTTCCAAAACTGATCTTGGTTCTGTGAATTTAATTCACTACATTATAGCGAGTTATGATACAGTGAGCTCCCTAATGACCGAAACAACGCTGTACCGAACTGACATTAAGCTCTCAGCTCAGTACAGTAGCCCTTCAGTTATTCAGGAGCTCTCTGCATTAGAACGGACTATGATGCATTGACTTCAATTCACACAACCAAGTTTAGGCCAGGCCGAGTCTAGCCCACACACAAACCATTTTTTCTAGCCGGGATTCAGTTGTGTAAAAGTGGCCTTAGTGTAAAATTGGACAGGCAGCATGAACAGCTCCAGATTTATCACAGTGGTTCATGGTGGATGAGAAATCTATTCATTCGCTTACTTTGGACCAAATTTTAAGCAAACATTTTGGCACATTAATGTCATGCCCCCTTTCCTGTCACGCGCTCTTGTCTGGTAAGTCTGAATTTTTTATGTCAAGCTAGATACACCAAAATGTAACACATTTAGGGGCAATTTACTCCAGGGTCCAACTCTAATCGCAATAGTAAATGTGCCCAATATATTTCTTACCAGCAGTTCATATTAGAATTTGCCATGCCACTAAGTGCATTAATAAGTCCTGGCCCGGATACTACGAGGCACACAGCCGGTCTGAAAGGGTAAAATACATTTGTATTAACACAAGCACATACTGTATGTATCCAGTACAAGGATGTGCAGAATAACCAAATAACAATGTGTGATAGTTGTAAAGTGTTACTATAATTTTATTTTATTTTTAGGTACTATGGAAAGTTGTTATGGATAGACATACAAGGTAAATATAAAATAGCCTTAGTATAGTGTAAATGAATTATACTGCTGTCTGTTTCACCCCCTCTCCCAATGTTGTGCTAACCTGCCTGTGAGGTATCCTACAGCTGAGGCAGCATAGCAAGCCTAAAATATAGAAAAAATACAGTAAATGCATTTACAAAGCAGAGAGGAACGTATCTACAAGGTATAGTCAATGTATCTACAAGGTATACTCAATGCATCTACAAGGTATATTCAATGTATCTACAAGGTATATTCAATGCATCTACAAGGTATATACAATGTATTTACAAGGTACTGTATATTCAATGCATCTACAAGGTATACTCAATGCATCTACAAGGTATACTCAATGTATCTACATGGTACTTTCCAATAAGATTTAAAACATAAAGATACAGAAAAGGACTAGAAGGGACCATAGATTTGAATTTACAATGGTGACTTCGTAATGACAAGGACATTCCCATCATAAGACATTATAGCATATCGCTAGGATATGAGATCACTTCTTGATCATGGGAGTCTAATCTCTGGGATACCCAATCATTATCTGCACAATAGGGTAGAAGCCCTTGCACCTTTTTGCCTGCAGAGCAGCACTCTTTCCTACATACTATGCAGGGGCGTACAGGACAGCTCTGCGTGGGGGGGACTAATTAAATGAAATACTATTAGAAAGTGAGAAAATCATGTCATGAAGAACATAAGCTCGTGTTACATGGCGGTACTTACTGCTTGCTCATTTCTCATGCCCACATACTTGATCCCTGCGACTTGAGCAGCAACTGCAATTTCAATGACAGGAATTCCAACTATACCGAACATATACTTTACATTCTGAAAAACAAGCACAATATTAACTATTAATAAGATGGTCATAAACAGAGCAAGGCAATTTACAATAAGAGGAATGACTTGTATGACAATAAGGCCTGGTTCACTTCTGCGTTCGGGTTTCCGTTTGGAGAGTACGCTTGGGGACCCCTCGAACAGAAACTTATCTGAATAAAAAAATACAATGTGTCAGTCCCCCAGGCATTGGGTACATTTATATTAGACTCCTATGCCACACTGAGAAAACCACATCAAACGTGGAATATATGCGATTCACCTTTAAAAGACACGTTGCCATAAATCATAATCCAGAGCATTCACGGTATGACCAGATACACATTGACAAGCGCATCTCGAGTGTTAGGACCTATTCACACACGTGTTTGACAATACAGATCAAATACGAACGCCAGATTTTTATTTTTTTTTCAATTTGTTCCATTTCTGTACTCTATTAATTCAGTTCTGTATTTTTAGGAGTTGTCTAGTTTCATCCATGTTTGTTCCAGGTTTTTTTTGTTTGTTTTTTAGTTTTGCAAAGTTTACAGAAATAGAAACCGTGAAACAATAAAAAAAAAAAAAACATAGAAATGCACGTTAAAAAATCAACCCTTTGACTTTTACTGCCTAAACATTCCGCATACTGAAAAAAATAAAGAAATAGGGATTCGTAATATACAAGTGTGAATGAGCCTTACGGGGACGGTAATTCATTGGGTTATTACTGCTGTGAGAAGTTGCGGATCACTAAGAGATCCTTACACACCTCATTAGAAGCCAATCGGTTCGGAGAGGATCTGCTGTGATCTGTCACATAGCTGGGATTGCTGACGCTTATAGAACTGACCAAAAAATGGATCTACTGCCAAGTTACATAGTTGATAAGGTTGGATAAAAACATTAGTCCATCAAGTTCAACCTATAACCCTACAATCCTTACAGGGTTGATCCAGCGGAAGGTGAATGTATTCTGCCCAGCTGACAGGTCAGACTGTCACCATATGGATGCGGGTACTAATTTTAGTTTTCTAGGACATAACAGAGCAACCAGTGCACTGAAGTAGCTTAAGAACTACAAGTCTCAGCATGCACAGTGTACATTTGTCTCATATAACTATACAGTACTTCCTCTAGCATTGTTATAGATTCCTTGAGATTCTGCTGCACCTCAGTCTGTGATCTTGTGTTGCTACATATCTATATAATGGAGCTTACTTGTGCCACCAGAGCCTCTGCAATGATCTGTGCCCCGGTAAGGGGCTCCCCTGTAGCCATGTCTCCTGCTCGGTGAACCCTGCTCTGCCCGCCTCACTTCCTAGTAATTCCTCACACATCACATCAGCTCCGCCCACACCACGCCCCCTAGCGAGGCTATCGTAGGAAAGCGGGACCGAAAGTACTGAGGGCGGGGCCAATGTCTTATTGTACCAATCAGAGGCAACGTACTGTCCCCGTCTATATCAGAACCAATTACCCACAAGTGACCAGCAGGGGGCGTAGACGGTACAAGGTCCAGGGCGAATCGATGCCAGGGGTGAGCGGTACGTATAGCAGTCATCGGCATGATCAGAATCGTAAAGCGATTCTAATACCCTATCGTTCGGATTTGGTGACTGTTCTTGTGATTTTGCAGCAGCTGTTAAGTGTGTCACATGTATCTTCTCCAGTGCTTTACCTTAGTCCTGGTGTTCAGTGGTAAATGGGGTTTAACAAGCCCCATTTCCCACTGGTATAAAATAATAAGTGGTAACCCTTCCCATGCCATGCCAGAACTTTCCTAGGATTCTGCATGTACCTGCAGCCAATGGCTGGTCATAAAGGGGACCTCAGTGGTGCAGACCAGAATGGTACTAGATGTAAGTGCCTGTAGTGCAGGGGTGTAACTAGAAATGCCTGAGCCCCACGTGCCCTCCCCCACACATCATGCGGTATGTGGTGCCCTTTACCAGACCCACTATAGTATACGCTCCTCTTTACTGTGGCCCCCTGGTTATATGGTCATATTACTGCTCCCCACTTAGGCTCCAACTTGCTGCTGAACAACATCATGATATGCCATCTGGACATTGTTCAGCATGGGGAGGAATGTAATGTGTAATGCCCCCTGGAGGCGGAAAGAAAGGGGGCAGCGGACAGAGGTGAGAATAGGTAAGTGAATATCAGCTGTTACCTGCTGGATTAATCCTATAGGTAAAGGCCACCTACAAAATAAGGGGGGCCTATGGTTCTAACATACCACAAGCACTGGTGGAACTACCACCGTAACACCTCATGGGTCCTGCTGCTTTTCTTTATTTTTTAACACATTACTCCAGCAGGTAACTGGAATTTTCTTACCAATCCCTGCTCCTGCCCACGGCTGCCTACATTTCCCCTTCAGCCCTCCAGGAGATCAGTGTCCGGATTTCACTGACAGCAACAGGATGCACGTGGCCCCCTGGAGGGCTGAAGGGAAGCAAGAGTGGGGATCAGTAAGTAGGGCCGCGGCAAGAGTTTTGTTGGGAGAACCTCACTAGACGTCTTCACTAGACGTCTGAAACAAAACTTTTAGTATACATGAGTCCCCCTGCGAACTTCCGGTTGACGCATGCGCAATGGAAGGGCGGCAAGAAAACTTCCGGTTCCTTAGTGAATTAACCAGGGCTGGGTATGTACTTCAGGGTATGGTCCTCGGGTTACGACGAGCCTGCTGCAGAACCTCATTTTCTGAATGCTATACAGCGTATAGCATTCGGCAAATGAAGGCTGATTGTGTAGCAGGCTCGTCCTTGCTACGAGCAGGTAAGTATGCTGTTACCAGTTGACTTTTTCTCATTGAAATGAATAGACCAGCGTTGATTGGCCAGTGATTTGGCCAATCAACGCTGGTTCTGCCAGAGGCTCGTCTGAGGAGGCGGAGTCTAACTTCGGACTATTCATTCCAATGAGAAAAGCTCTTGCCTGCCCGTAGCAAGGACGTGCCTGCTGCAGAATCAGTGTTCATTTGCCGAATGCTATACATATATATAGCATTCGGCAAATGAATATATATACTGTATAGCATTCAGCAAATGAGGTTCTGCAGCAGGCACGTCGTAACCATGAAACAGTATGCCTATACCCCTGCTAGACATGGCAAACTCTGAAAACCGGAAAGAGATCTTCGACCGGAAATAGGAAGGGCGGGACATAATCCTTTGTTATTGTTGTCAAAGGGGGACTCATGTATACCCTGGGGTCTCATCAGAAGTCACTGTGGGTTAAAGAATTGATTTTAAAACAAAAAAGTCACAGTGGGAAACTATATTGTAAGTAGGCTACTATGGGACATTATACTGTGTGGACGGGCCACTGGAACATTATACTTGGTGAAAAGACCACTGATGGACAATATACTGTATGTAAATGGAGCATTATACAGCAAAGGGAGAGATTTACTGTATGGGAAACAGGGAGCTATGCTGTGGAAGTGGGAGGATCTCAAGGCAAAAGTTTCCTATGGGCCCAGTTTTTGGTAGTTGCCCCCTGATCACAAGCCTATGAAACCAAGATCACCATTTACACCACTCATCGACACCATAGATAATACATGTCACAGGCATTCAGTCACTTCAGAACCTGCATTTTGTAGAGTATCTGCGGTAGGAAGTTATTAACCCATCTACACCAGTATTGTGGCTGATAATGAGGATCATCTGTGACACATGGCCTTTCCTTGTTCCAGAGATGTACTACATGTCTCGTTGCATGCCTCACTAGGCAATTTTATTAATGCCTCAACTTCAAAAGATTTTTATAACTCATGTCAGAGTTTCTGATATGAGCCTCTTAATAACTCAGGAGCACCTTGTGTCAGTCGTGGACTTTAGGAGATAGAGGCTTACGAAAAGCCAGTCTTAATATATTCTCCTAGTGTTCTTCTGTAGAGGATTTATGGTCTTAAATTCAGGTCTATCTCTACAAATACAGTGGTTAACTACTTGGGACAGTGTTGACAGTATCTGTAAAGCACTGCAGACTATGTTATACAAGTACGTTTAATAAAGATATGGCTGATCCCGGTGGTCAGACCCCAGATATCACCTGTCCAGAGTTTTAGGGTAATACTTTAACAGTAGTCCTGTGTGCTCTGTATGAATGTAGTAGCAGGTCATGCACACTGCTGCACCATTCAATCCTATAGGATAGGACTGGAAATTGGGCTCCCTTCAGCAGTGCCATAGTGATGATTGTAAAGCCATAGTATACATGTTCAACATACCACTCCATTCATGCAGGACCACCATTCTTATGATCAATGAGAATTTGAGCAATGACTGGTTAACCCCTATCCACAAAATAATGTAGTAACACCCTGGAGTACCCCTTTAATGCATACTTCATGCACTCTAAGGCTAAGGCCCTCTGGGTGGAAACGCAACATTTTTGGGCATTGCGGAAACACAGTGGGAAAAAAGCTGCGTTTTACAATACTAGCATAGTGAATGCAATTTTGTCTAATCCTAGCCCCACACTGTGGGGAAAAAAACGCTGCCGAAAATCTGTATTTTTCAAAAATGTTTGCGTTTTTGAAAAACGCAGCATGTCAATTATAGTTGCAGAAATGCTGAGTTTTTCCCTCCATAGATTTCTATGGAGAGTGTGAAAACCACAGCAAAAACACAGCATGATAAATGTGTTGCGGAAACTCTGCAGAAACGCCACAGAAAAGCATCAAAATCTGCAGACGAAAACTCACTGTTTCTTCCCACAGCACTTTGAACAGAAAGTTCACTGAGTTTTCCTACACGTACTTTCCATTACAATTATATCTATGGGAAAGCCGCCGGCGTTTCCATAGATATAATTGACATGCTGCGATTTTCGAAACCATGATGGTTTTGGAAATCGCAGTGTGTCCGCGCTGCAGTTTTTTTCTGCAAAGTGGGCGTGGGATTCGCATGAATTCTATTCACTTTGCAAGTACTGTAAAACGCTGCGATTTTTCCCGTGGCGTTTCCGTGGGGCCCCGGCCTAAATAGTAGAGGACCATGATTTCTTAGGCTTTTCAACATAGCCTTTCAATTACCTTTATTACACATGAGGAACTCGAGCAAAAACGCAATGAAAAACTCAACAGAAAGATCATATGAATTTCCGCAGCACAAAACTGAAAAATGCCATGAAAAATGCATGTACATGCTCGTTTTATTTCCGCCACAGAAAATTCAGCATTTTCTCTGTGGTTTTTTTATGCTGAGTTTCCGCCCAGTGGGTCCTAAGGCCGGGGCCCCACGGGATGTAAACGCTGCGATTTGCCCGCAGTGGAGATGCTGTGGGAAAAAACGCTGTGTTGTACAGTGCAGACAAAGTAGATGGGATTCATGCGAATCCCATCCCCACTTTTCGGAAAAGATCGCAGCGCGGACACACTGCGATTTGCAAAGCTGTTGCCGCTTTGCAAATCGCAGCATGTCAATTATATGTACGGAAACGCTAGCGGCTTTTCTGTAGATATAATGGTAAGAGAAAGTCCGCAGAAGAAAACTCTGTGAACTTTCTCTTAAAAGTGCTGCGGAAAGAACCGCAGTGCTGCGGATACAGCCCGTGGGGCCTTAGCCTAAAGGTTTTTTTGTAGATTTCTCCAGGTTGGTGTCTTTTAAATCCAGTTATCTTTTACGCAGAGATGGGCTTTAAATGCATGCTCTCTGAATCCTTTTGATATCCAAGTTACTATGGACTATTTATCATTACAGAAGTATACTAGACATATAATAATGGTAGCATTTGTATCTTTTACACATCATCACTGAATTAGTATTAAAGGGGTTGTCAGGAAGGGTACCAGAAATCAGAACTACAAGAATAGGTGAATTTTGTCTTGTTTCATCTTCCCTAGCCTCCTCCCTGAGTCCCAAAATTCGTGTCTACCCCCTTGAGGCAAGCACAAATGTATTCCATATAGCCTATATTACAATTAAATACAGTGCAAAAAGATTAGAAACCACAGCAAAGCTTTATTCCAGCAGATGAAAATAATCTGATTTCTATTAACATAAAATATGACAGAACCATATTTACAGAAAGTTCTAGATCTGAACTCTGGACAAAAAAGTAAAGCAAAGCACAAAGAACTGGTGCCTGATCCTGTATGTCAAGTTGCCGACAGATGCAAGTGTTTGACACCCTGCACATTTTGCCTGTGGCCTTAGAGGTCTACAATTTCATTGTTGTCCATATATTGCAGCAGGTTACTGTACTTGGACTCTCCATTGTTTAAGTCACTTGCAATCTTGTCCTTGTTCCCAGGGTGCAGCATGTGCGCTCCTCTCCCAGTGATATAAGACTTCAAGAACTTGAAAAACTATAAAAGGTAAGTATTGTTTAAACAAGTAAGAATTTGCATTGCTTAATATAGTGGTATAGTCACTGTAGATACTCTACTGTCAGGTGGGCAATTGTGAGGCAGGAACAGGCAAGGGAGCATGATGCAGAGCTCCAATCACAGGTGGACAGTGTCATAGTTCTGAATCACATAGCTTGCCTGCTCTATTCTGACCATTATGTGACTTGTACCCTGCATTTTTTTGCAATGTTCCCCTCTGCAAGGTCATTGTGATGTTCAATTCTCACTGTGCTTGTAGGTGGAAACCAACTGCTACAATGTCTTTCATGCACTGCATACAAAAGTATCAGCAGGGTCCTATGGCACATTCATATAGAAGTACTGATTAGCCTTGATGGGAATAAAGTACTTGGGGTGAGATAGAAATTTACTATTTAGCTGCAGGAACCTGTCTGTGCTTCTCACTCAGTTCCAGCTCACTCCTCCCCTCTCCATAGACTTCTTATCTGGTACCTCTGAGTGCATTTAATCTTTTTCAGCAGAGATTTAGGAATTAATTTTAGCTTAAAAGAGAGGGTGAGGAGGAAAAAAGCATTTTGCTGTGATGTGCAAAGCTTGTGGAAAAGTTGGGAGACCATTTAAGCAACTTGCTAAAACTATATTTTACTCTAGTTATATAAATAATTACATATGGAATAATAACTTAATATATATTTAAAAATAATAATAATAATAATAATAATAATTATAATAAAATATTTTTATATATATATATATATATATATATATATATGTATATATTTTATTTTTTTCCGGTATTGCTGCTGATGTATGAGGACAGGCTCTAATTATAATGTCTTTGCTGTGAGAAGTACCTCTTTGAGATGACCACCCATAATTGCATATAGAAGATTTATAATGTATGACAAAATTAAAAAAAAAAATGTCATGGATATTTTGTCTAAATAAGGGGATGATCTTCTTGGAGAGGTTTTACTTTTTCAAGTTTATATAAGTTTTAAATGGATGTGAACTACAATGTCTAAAAGACCTTGTATGAGAAAGTTGTAGAACTTTAAGTAAATCCCAAAGTCCCATTAGCAGTGAGGTTATATATAGGGCTATTGCTAATAGTATAGGGGGTAGGTATCCCTTTGATCTAATTCCGGGGGACTTCTATCTGCAGAATACATCTTGTGTTACATTATATTATATACACATTACATATCCTCCCTTTGCCTCCTCTACACCAATGCTTGTGGTCCAGTTTCTAGTACAGTCTGCTGTGGACACTATACCGTATATAATAATCCATATATAGCATAAAACTCCACCAACCATTATTGTATTAACTCTTCCATCGCCTTCACACTGTCAGATCTACATCTTGCTGTCTGCCTAGTGATCTCTAATACATTGCTGCTGTCTTTCCATTCTGTACAAGTCATTATTTCTACAATACATGTATACAATAGCATGCATATATCACAGCCAATCAAAAGGTAAAAAGATCATTATTACCAAATCCCTGTTGTATGGATTTCCCAAAGATTTCCATTCTCTTTCTTGTGAGGACTGAGCAGCTATGCTTGCAATAAGTAGAGATATTATATAGGCTGCTACAACATGGGTTTCTTTCATCCTGATAAAATATGGAAAATGTTCAGAGATGTAAATTCAGTATATGATGTGAATGTGGAGAAAGAGATCCCTTGTGCAGAGCCCCTCTTACCTTGTGGGAGCAGCAGTAGCTGTGCCTGTGTGTCCACCACTGCCTCCTTGTCATCCGCTCAGCAGAGTGACAGCCAGCTCCACTGACTCAATTTATATGTCTTTATGACAGTCCGCTTCCCACACTGAGGTTGTGTGCGGGGATCAGTTGACCTGCTCTGCTCACCCACTAATGGAGCGCCAATTACAGCCCTTTCAGGTTATTTTTAATGAGTAACAAGGGGTGGAAAAAAAAAGAAAAAACTCAGGGATCTTTTTTGAAATGTCTCATTTGACAAAACTCTAAGAGGCCACTTGCGTTTGGAGAGGTGCTTCATTCTTGCGTCACAGATGCGGTCTTCAGAGATGTGTCTTTAAAAAAACATACAAGTACTATTATAATTGAATAATTTCAGTCATTTTCATTTAGGGGAAACGTGTATGTATAACTTTAACCCTTACCCTGCTGCTGCTGATGTCTAACCATAGGGAGATTGTTGCTGTGCAATCCGACAATGGTAGAAGGAATTACAGCAATGTGTTCCCAACGGTATATCAAATCTAATAGAGCTAAAACTGGAATGTTATTGGGATATGACATTGGACATTGCTAAGGGCAGGTTCACACCTGCGCCCATGTCCACTTAGGCAATCCTGCTGGGTTTCTGTCTCCTGCCCGAGAAACTGGACAGCGAATGGAAACCCAGAAGACCGTTTTCAAACCCATTCACTTGAATTTGTTTGCAAAGTGACTGCCTGTGATCGTTTTGTACCTATTCGCGGCTAAACCGTTTTGGTTTTTTTTAATCGGACACAAAGTCCTGCACTTCCGACGTTGTGTCCAGTTAAAAAAAAACAAACCAGTTTTGTCATGGACAGGCACAAAACGCTCACGGGCGGTCACTTTGCAAACCCATTCAAGTAAATGGGTTTGAGAACTGACTGCTAGGTTTCTGTCCTCCTGTCAAGTTTCTCTGGACAGAAGATGGAAACCGGCAGGATTGCCTAAAGCGGAGACAGGCGCATGTGTGAACCCGCCCTTAGTTACCTCCCTCCCATCCATCCAAATAGCTGCTTTTTGGAAGCCACAATACATGGCTGCCCTATGACCGGGTTCTCATCTGCATCTGGTATCCATCCGCTTGCAAACCGTTTTAAGAGAAAAACGTATTGATACAAAAAGGTTTCCAAATGGTTACACCATGGATATCTGAATCGTTTTTTTTTGTTTTAGATGGATTAGTCAATGCGTGTCCGTTCAAAAAAGCTGACTCTCTGTTTTTGACCAATCTTTTGTTTTTTTTCTTTTCCCCTTCTCCATTCTGAGCATGCGCAGAGGGAAAAACAGATTGCATAATGGGGGAAAACTGATGGCTATCCATTTGTAATCCGTTTTCCATAGACCTCAATTTAAAAAAAAATAAATAAAAAAAATGGCTTGGTTGCTATCCGTCTGGAATTCTTATTTTTTTTGTACAAAGTCCTGCAAGTTTTACTTTTCTCTTCGAACAAAAAAGTGGAAAACATGCGGATTATTTTTAAAACCTATTGAAATCACTGGCTTTTAATCTGGACTGTTCGAAATAAGTTTTTTGAAGATTTCAAACACTTATTTCGAACGGATTTGCCGAACGCAGATGTGAACCAGGCCTGAGGCTATTTCTCACCTTTCTTCATGTTCTAACCTCTATCTTCTATTCAGAAGCCTCAAGCAAAGGTGAATTTTTTTATTTTTTTTTCACACTTTGTTTTGCAGTGTCTGTCGTACGCACTGGGAATCTCTCTGTACATACATGAGATTTATATAAATTTGATAGGAACTAATGCTAGTCAGTTTTAATTTTTATTGGATTCCTCCTTGTTTGCTGGTTCCAGTTTTTGCTTCTTTTGTTACTGACCTTCCTAAATTATGGTGTCACACATGGCAATGAACTCATGTAATGAACTAGAGATGAGCAAACACTATTCGAAACAGCCGTTTCGAATAGCACGCTCCCATAGAAATGAATGGAAGCGGCCGGCACACAGACTTTGCCGGTGGCCGGCCGCTTAACCCCCCCCCGCGTGCCGTCTACATCCATTCATTTCTATGGGAGCGTGCTATTCGAAATGGCTGTTTCGAATAGTGTTCGCTCATCTCTAGTAATGACTAAAAAGTTTCCAGTTACCAGGCAAGATGAAAAAGGAAACCGGCTGCCTCTTGTAGTACTGCAAAAGAAGTAAGAAGACGTTATCCATAATGACTAACAAATTGTACTGAATTGGGCTACGTTCACTAGACAAGTGAATTATGGACTGAGAATAGTGCTGTACTTCTTCAGACCAGGCTGACATTTTACAGGTTATGTGGTTAATGAAAACTACAAAAACAAGTCAAAATTTCTATAAGGGCAATTACATGAAAGTGCTAGCTTGTCCAGCGGACTGAAAGTTTCTTGACGTCATACAGATTTAAACCCACTCCTGAGTTACCAGCAATTTTCAAGTGAGCTTTTATATTAGCGAAAGAAAAATAATAGATTTACAATTGGTGTGAATACAGCCCGATGTCTCTAGTACAAGAGTTGTGCAGGAGGCTGTATGGAGATACACAGATTCCCTGCGCACCTACATTACACTTGGCACCATTGTACAGTTCGTTTTATTCTAGATGCAGTGCTACAATTTAGTTTTCTGTATGTTTATGGAATTGTATAGCAAGAACCTATTTGCACCCAGTTCCCCAAAAAAGTACTATGCCCTATCTGGTGCTTCATAGAGGTGGTAAACTAGCATCTCTTCATATTAGGTTCATGACTAGCGTGGCATCCATACTCCACCAATAGATTAAAAAACAAACAATGGAATTGTACTACGTATTTCTGTACTAACTTTAGTTATTTGTATTTTTCTAGCTATTGCTTGTTACAGCGTATGACGAAGATGGGCATCGGACTGCTAATTCATGTTTTCTGCTGCTGTTGCATAGGACAGGTTGCCCATGCAGTACACTACTACACTGCCGCTGTATATGAGCACCATGCTATACTGAACCCCAACTCTACAGCTCTGTCCAATCGAACGTTTGCCTTGGCTTTTATGTCCAAAAATCTAGATATTTATGAGGAGCAGATCATTGCTGCTGCTGAAAGGGTGAGTAACTTGTTGGAATAGACGTACTATGATACTACCTGTTGCCCTATGAGCTGTCTAGGTCCTCTTGCCGTTCACTGGCTTTACTTTATTTGCACGTTAACTTTTTGGTTTAAGAGTGTAACTGTCACTTATGTTTTTTTTGTTTTTTTTATTAAAGAGAACCTTTTACTCATTCCCCCAAACGCCACTTCTTCTATCTGTTTTTGTAGTATTGATACCTGATGTGGTGTTTAGGCCCTGTGGATTCAGGCAGGAGCAGCAAAGTGAGCATAGCTCAGGGCTCCATCCAGAAGCAGCCAGTATCAGAGCTCAGAATCACCCCCTTACCTGCTCCGGCCTGACACCACCCTACTGACAGTATAGAGACTAAATAGCATATCAGGTACCAAAACTAACACCATTGATTGTTCAGGAATGGTGGGGGCTAGAGAAAAAATTCCAGCTGTTTGAGAATCAATGGAGTGGTACCTAATAAATGATACTAAGAACTGGAATGGGGGATGAAAGGTTTTCTTTAAGTGTAGAGTAAATAGTTTGATTCTCTTAATTTCTTTTCTATTTAATAATATTCTTTATTATGGAATTTTGTCAACTTTTTGTTGGAAAAAAGTCTCAAGTTTTCAAACCCCTTTCCCTACACATAAAAGAAAAAAAACAGTTGACACTTGCGCTTTTAATGACTTCACTGTCTGATGTAGTGATTTCTAAACCTTCTCCCCTCTTGGCTTATAGTTGGCTACAATTTAATATTTACAACAATATTTTCTTGGCTCCTTTTTGCAAGCATATTGTAAGCCGTGCTACGAGTCCAAGGAAAATGTTAAATGTTTGTCATGATCAAAAGCCGTGAAATGGAGGCCAATCTGATCTAGATAAGAAATATTTTTAACATTTTAGTTTCTCGCAGCCACAAGTAGTATACAACATGTTTTAGCCAAAGTACAGAAATGGAAAAACATTGGGGGGGAATTTATTACAACTGGTACATTGTGGATTAATATTGTTAGTGTTTGGCAGTGGACATGCCTGAAGTATTACCTTCTTAATAAATCTGATGTACTATGGGAGGTCCTGTGCACCAAAATTAAAGTCTATCAGTAAGGGACAGGCATATTTTTCTGATATTAAATATGTGGGGAAAGGCATCCTGGGCCTTGATTTCCAACCTTGCTCTGCCCACTTTTCTAAAAAAAATATTAGTGAGCAGGTCTAAAGTGGAAAGTGTGTGGGTTTTTTTTTGTTTAAGCACAAACTGTGCTATGCCAAACGTTCGACAATTTTGCCCCAGGATATTACGGTGACCATGTTAGTAAATTCCTCCCATTATCATAACCTAAATTTGAAATGAAAAAGTTAATGCATCATAGACACCATATAGTGCCACACTTCCTACAGATATCAATTGAAGTACTCTCCTGGATGTTGACAGCAGGTATATGGATGGCGAATCTTTACAGACAGGATACTGGAGTAGCAAAGTCAGAGGTGAGACCCAAAGAGTGTTGGAATCATCTTGACCTCGAGTGAGAAAACCATTTAGGTTGGTACAGGCTAACCAACAGTGTGAAATATAAGATGCCTTCCATTCTTGACTCTTAAAGGGGTTGTCCAATGGAAGACAAAAGGGTAAAGGCAGGCAGGGCTCTGAAGCGGACAGGGATTCTACAGAAGATTAATATTATATTTTTACTGTACACTGTTGTATGTATATATATATATTTTTCCCAGTTTAGTTCAATGAAGCTGTCTCCAACGCCCATAAGGCTTACATCTTGCTAATCTGCATTATGTCTAGAAAGATCTGCTATCTGTATAGCAGTTGGGATGCTGATATGTATTTCCATTAGAACCTATCCATCATTCTCTGATGGACGTCAATACAAGATAAGCCTCGCCAAGAGACCTCATCAGTTTGAACTGCCTGTTGTCTCCTCTTCTCACTTCATGTATTCTTCAGTAAGCCGCTTGGCGGGCTTTGACTTTTTCAAGAACAGGACATATAAGTATTTCAATAGATATAGACATTGCATTTATAATGAGACATTATTTACTATCATTACTAGATATCTAATCTGAATACAGATCAAATAATATGCACAGGCAGTGGTGTAACTACCGCCATAGCAGCAGAGGCAGCTGCCACAGGGCCCGGGACATTAGGGGCCCGGCGACAGCCGCTACCGCTGCGTTTTTTTTTTTTTTTTTTTTAATAGGCCGTTACTGGCTGGAGTTATGCCAGCCGGTAACGGGTCCTATACACTTACCGATCCTGGCAGGGACTGGGATCGGTAAGTGTCGGCGCGGGCCCCACAAGCACCATTATACTCGGGGGTCTTTTCGGACTTAACTCTCCAGGCTCCGGGCAGGCTTCGGCCTACTTGCATTAGCAATTCACCGCACTGCCGTTCGGCATTTCTTCAGCCCCATGCGTGTTCATCAAGGTGGTCGCTCCGGTTGCCGCCGCCCTCAGACTCCAAGCCCTATTCATCGTTCCCTACTTGAACGACTGGATCATAAAAGCTCAGTCTGCTGCAATACTCCAACACCATCTCCAGATAGCTATCAACTTCCTACTGAAGTTAGGTTAGATAGTCAATTGGGAGAAATCGGAGATCGTGCCAGCTACCCGGAAGAAATTCCTGGGTTTCATTGTGGATTCAGAATCGATGCAGATCTCCCTTTCCAGCCGAAGGAGGTTGAGAATAGAGGCTGCTGCCCGAACTCGGTGAGTTACCATCTGCACCGCCATGAGAGTCTTCGGCCTGAAGTCATCCTCGGCTAGGGAGGTCCCTTGGGCTTTAGGGCATTTGCATCCCCTTCAGACAGAAGTGTTGAGAACCTGGAATGGCTCTCCACTGGAATTGCACAAGAAGATCTGCCTTTCTCCCAGTACCCGTCTTTCCCTCAGATGGTGGATACACCTAAAAGACGGAAGGTCCTCGGTCTCGACAGTGTGGACCCTGTTGACAACAGATGCATCCCATCTGGGATGGGGAGCCCATCTGAAAGACAAGACTGTGCAAGGTTGTTGGAGGAGACCGAAGTTGGGAACGTCCAATATCAAAGAGCTCAGAGCAGTCTACCTGGCGCTTCTTCACTTTTCTCAGGATCTCAGAGGCAAAGCAGTGAAGGTTCATTCAGACAACATGACCACTGTAATCTATCTGAACAAACAAGACGGCACCAGATCTCCAGCCCTGCTCAGAGAGGCAAATCTTATATTCTTCTGGGCAGAAAAAAAATCTGACCCAGTTATCTGCTGTTCACATCAAGGGCTCCCTGAACATAGTAGCGGATCAGTTGATTTGGGGTATCACCGTATCAGGAGAATGGTCTCTCAGTCCAGACGTATTTCAACAGATCGTCCAGAGATGGGGTCTCCCGGAGGTCGATCTTATGGCAACCTGACTCAACGCCAAGGTAGGGACCATCTGCTCTCTGTATCAGGAGGTCTATCCCTTGGCAGTGGATGCCCTGTCCATCCCATGGAGGTTCAGGCTATTCTACATCTTCCCTCCAATTCCTATCATACTGAAGGTATTGATAAAAATAAGACAGGACCAAGCCTCAGGAATTGCCATAATCCGGTTCTGGCAAAAAAGGGTTTGGTTTGCCCAACTCATACAAATGATTCAAGGCATATATTGGAGGCTTCCACTCTCCCAGACGTGGTAACCCAAGGAGAGCTGAGATGCCAGGATCTGGGAACCTCAGCCTGGAGGTTGACCAGTCACTATTAAGGAATAGAGGACTGTCTCAAGCCATCTTGAAGACCCTTGCAAGTGCCAGAGCAGAGTCTACTAATAACAGCTATCGAAGGATTGGTAACATCTTTAACGCCTGGTGTCTTCAACACGAAGTGGACTGTGCCGATCCCCCAACTAGGGAGATCGTGGATTTTCTTCAAGACGGCCTAGTCAGGGGTCTGGCTGCAGCCACATTGAAGGTACATGTAGCCGCTCTGTCCGCCTATCTGGGGAATGATACGAAGAAGGCAATAGACCGCGCTCGAGGTCACAGTAGAATTTATTGGTTAAAAGGTGCACTTTTTAACCAATAAATTCTACTGTGACCTCGAGCGCGGTCTATTGCCTTCTTCGTATCGTTCTCTTTCCTGGTTGTTCCCTGATCGGTGCTCTTTGGACATGCTGCTCCCTCTATCTATATACAAATAAAGAATTTCTTTACGTGGTTGTTAACGGGCCACAACCACATCAGGTGAGAGGCCATTTGGGTCACTATTATTACCATATATTTTGGATATCCTTCATTTTGGTTTCCACAAATATCTACACTAGAAGTCTGCTTGGTGTCTTCTCTTTTTTTGTTTTGCCTATCTGGGGAGGCGTTTGTCTCAGGATCCTTTAGTGAGCACTTTTATCAAAGGAGCAACTAGGCTGAGACCGGTAGTTACTACCCCTGTCCACCAATGGGACCTAAGTACAGTCCTTATTGCGTTATTTGCACACCCATTTGAGCCTCTGGAGGAAATCCCGCTTCAGTTTAACTTAAAAAGCGTTTTTTTTCTTGGAAATAACTTCTGCCAAAAGGGTCAGTGAGCATGCAGCTCCGATTTCTACCAGGGTTTAGACCCAAAGTCCCATCTACAGCGAACATCAATCAGTTGATTTCCCTTCCAGCTTTTTTTTCCCCTCTCCTTCCTCACCTGAGGAGGAGAAATTCCACACACTGGACTTGGTGAGGTGCTTACAGATTTACCTGCGTCGCACCCGCTCTTTCAGGAGGTCAGAGAACCTCCTCATTAATTATCTGGGAAAGCACAGGGGGCTCAAAGCCTCTCAGTCTTCAATATCGCGATGGGTCAGGGAGACGATTAAGGTCTCCTATGCCTCCCAAGGGCTATATCCTCCAGCCCCTCTTCAAGCCCAGGGCGGTTTCCACCTCCTGTGCAGAAAGCAAGGTGCTATCTTTGGACCCAGATCTGCGCGCTGCTTCATGGTTCTCTGAGTCTACCTTCATATCCCACTATCGTTTAAAGAACCGTGTCTCAGAATCTACGGCCTTTGCTCGTACTGTGTTGAACTCGGTTGTAGTGTGATGCCGCCCTAAAGGGGATTACTTGCTATCTCCCCATATTGTGCCGCTGGTACGGACGACAGGGAACAAGTGATTATGAAGATAATCTTGTTTCCCTTAGTCCTAACAGCGGCACAAGACTTAATTGTATGCAGCTTCATATTTGTTGATGTTTTATGTATTACTTTTGTATAAACACGCAAGGGGGAGGTTCTTGTGCCCTCTTATAGGGCAAGCCATGTACTTTATTGGCTAATTAAAACTTTCCGCCTGTCCTACCAGCACACAGGGGCAGAAAATACCCCATATTGTGCCGCTTTTAGGACTAAGGGAAACAAGATTATCTTCATAATCAGTTGGAACCACCGCTATTCTGTGGATGGGGCTGATGTACCGCTTCTATTTCTTGCTGCTGGAGCAGCTGATCTGCGTGTGTTCCATTTATTGAACCCTCACAGATCACATACTGATAACCAGTCTTATGGATAGGTCCTCAGTATGAAAAATCAACATTGAGCCAGACAACCCCTTTTAAGCATTTCTCACATATCCACAGAATATTCCTTTAATGCCCAGTAGTTGTGGTTCCCAATTCTAGGACCATTGCCTTAGTTCAGATTCTCATCTCCTCTCCATAGACTAAAATATAAAGAGCAACTCTGCTTGGTAAATGGATAAGAAAACCTATTTCTTAAATAAGATCTATTCCAAAATTTCTTATATTCACCTTCAGGTGACTGAGAAGGATAATCCCATCTTAAACAAATGGCTGAGCACTGTCTACATTTGCAATTCTTTCCTCAAGATTTTGTGGTGGAGTCTTATAATTTTCTTTAGCACATCTGTAGAGTGAGGTGCATTTGATAAAGATGTCTTCTATTTCAGGGTGTGGAAATGATTGTCTTCCCTGAAGATGGAATCTATGGCTTTAACTACAGCAGAGCCTCCATTTACCCATACTTGGATTATCTTCCTCCCCCAGATTTGCTCCCATGGAACCCTTGCTTAGAGCAGGATAGATTCCAGGATACTGAGGTGAGCATCCATTGGTGATTTTACAATATACAGTATTGGTGATGGTTCAGGCACAATAACTTTATTATAGTGGTGGCCACCTTATTTTTATCATCTGTCAAACATACAGAGTGTGAGATATTATTATTATTATTATTATTATTATTATTATTATTATTATTAATTTTTTTTTTTTTTTTTTTTTTTTGGGGGGGGGGTATATTTCAGTGTAATTGCCTGAAGTATCCACTAGGTGGATTGTGCCAGCAGTAATATATCATTTCTCATAAAGTCAATCCCTGGATCCTTGTAAATTGCAAGACTTGCCTTAAGATGCCCATACACATATAATTCTAACAGACCTACGTGGCTAATAAGAATATACAGTAACAGTCCTAATTTTGTCTTTTTTTATGTAGATTGTGATCCCCATATAGGGCTCACAAGGTACATTTCTTTTTTCCTATCAGTATGTATTTGGAATATGGGAGGAAATTCTTGCAAACATGGGGAGAACATACAAACTCCTTGCAGATGTTGTTCTTGTCAGGATTTGAACCCAGGACTCCAGTGCTGCAAGGCTGCAGTGCTAACCACTGAGCCAGTCTGTTGCGCCAGTACTAATTTTGTCTTAAAGGTTATGGACACATTCAGTTTTATTCTGCTTGCTATGCAGTGTATATACATGCCAGTCGCACAGGTCAAAAGCATATGGTTAAACATTTTTAATGAAAATCTATCACAGAAATGTTTAACCAAAATATCCTTAGAGAGTGAAATGCCGCCATTGATTTCCTTCAACTTACTGTTTCGAGACTTGAGATGCAGTATCCTTTTTTGTGTTTCCAGCTGTTGCTACCTGGGACTCGAAGGCTATTCAGAACTTATCGGTGTTTGGGTGAGTTCACACTGAGTATACGCCAGCTTATTCTGAACGTAAAACACATTCAGAATCAGCGGCGTATAAAGCAGTTCCCATTCATTTCTATGGGAGCCGGCATACGAGCGCTCCCCATAGAAATGAATGGGCTGCTTTTTTCACTACGAGCACTCCCATTGAAGTGAATGGAAAGTGCTCGCGTGTACGGCTAGCTCTGCTCATGCTGAGCTGTACACGCAAGCACTTCCCATTCACTTCAATGGGAGCACTCGTAGTGAAAAAAGCAGCCCATTCATTTCTATGAGGAGCGCTCGTATGCCGGCTCCCATAGAAATGAATGGGAACTGCTTTATACGCCGCTGATTCTGAACGTGTTTTACGTTCAGAATAAGCTGGCGTATACTCAGTGTGAACTCGCCCTTTAGTTGCAATTTTGTCTACTGTGCCCATGGGGGACGTTGATTTCTACTATATACAGTACATGTGACATTGAAGAGATTTTTCTCATCTTTCTCTCTCATTCAGAATAAGCAGAAAGATGTGAGCAAAGGATTTGGTTGAGCTTCAGTAGCCTCTGTCTGTGTCTCTCCATTCCCTGTAGACCTCTATTGTGAGCTGTATTCTGACACTCTGTGACATTCTGCTCCTCTAGCTCTAGTAAGACCGTTCAGCAGAGATTTAAGAGTAAGGCTGAAATTCACATCTGCGTCAGGGGATTCATTCTTCGGGTCTGATTGTTTTTGAGGGACAACAGCAGATTTGGACTCAGTTGACTATAACAGGGTCCATTAGGTGTCTGTTATTTTTTTTGTATGGACGTCTCTGGAGAAATTGTTATTATGTAAGATATATTACAATGTCTTACCTTCCCTTATATGATTGATTGACATGAAAGTTAGTGACTGCTTAAAGGGGATTTTTATGTTAATATCACATTACATATCTAATTTAGTGTCTGTCAGCTGTGAACCCCATTGACCTTTGAATACTTTGGTGTGTGTGGCCATCTTTATAGTTAGCCAAAACAGATCAAGAAACCACATAAAAAAAAATAAAAAAAAATGTTGGACTGTGCCAGATTGATATTTTTAGCACCATTATCAAGGGAGTCTGTCATCAGGAAAATTAGTATCAGACTATAACAGTTCCTTCTAAAGCGGCTTCTCCACTTTATTTTTTAATATAAATTGTTTATTTGTTTATAACCAAAATATAAACGCAACAAACCACACAAAGGGAACCTTCACAAGGAGAAAACGCGCGTGTATTTTTGCAAAAAACACGTGTAAATATAAGACTCCCATTGACTTCAATGATATTTTTTACACGTGTAAAAATACGCCTGCAAAATGTCATTGAAGTCAATGGGAGTCTTATTTTTACACGTGTAATTTTACATGTGTATTTTGCAAAAATACACACAGGTTTACTCCGTGTGAAGGCTCCCAAACAGAAAACTTCTGGATAGGACCCGGGAAGAAAAACGTATAAAATAGAGAAACAATCTGCATATGAAGGTGGGAAACGGCTTCTACACTTTCCAATAACGTCTGTCTTCTTCTGCTTTGCAATTCCATTTTCCTGAAATTTAGCATTTTATTATGCAATTGAGCTGAAAAGGGCTTTAGGGGTGTTTCTTTTCCTGCTGAGGCTTCTTTTTCTGCTCTCCATATCTACCACATACGACCACCCACCTTCCTTCTTCTAAAGTCTTTTTTCAGCTAAATTGTATAAGAATAAAATACCAAATTATTCAAGAAAATGGAGCTGCAATGCAGAATAAAAAAGGCATCTTTGGAAAGTGTAGAAGCCGCTCTACAAGGTACTGTCATTACTGCTTTTCCTGTTGACAGATTCCCTTTAAATGCAGCACATTTAGTATTCACATCAGGGTAGATACACTTCCATAATATACTTGATCAGTGTTCTCAGACCCTACTCCAGGGCCATTGATTGTTCACATATCCGATGATGAGTATTAGATGGCCCTCTCTTTCCAGGTATGTAACACTCAAGATAAAAGGCTGAAATTGTATAGGCTGTAAACAAAATTCTGAAGCTTTCGTGAGGACATGCTTGTCTAATATCATTACTGACTTCAAAGCAAATGAACACTTTAGAGCACAGTGTATTAAATTGGATGCTGCGCTTACGTTCTTAAGTTTTATTTGTCTACATGCAGATAAAAGTAAGTAACATGTCGCAGACTATTACATGCATCAAGAGCTTCACTAAATATCAAAGTGATTCATATTTGTAACTTTATTCTTACAGTGTTACATAATTAATAATTCTTGAGATTGTGTTATGTTTTATGCTGTATCATATTACTACCAAGAACAGAATGCAGACTTCTATTTACTGAGAAATCCCCTTTAATAAATGTAATACACATTTGTTCTGAGAATTGCGGCAATGTCAGAACATTACAAAGATGTTAGTAAATATATAGATTATTACCAGACTCACAATATTGGGTGGACCATGGAATGATCTCTATGGCACATCTTATGTTGTGAAGTTGGACTAAATCCTGGAGTCGCACCTTATACCCCACACAGGCTTATACAGTTCTCTGCAGTTACCTCATGCTATTAATGCCTGGTCAAGTCCCTCCATCTCATCCTACCCTTTAATTTATTTATTTATTTATTTTTTTATGTAGCTTGTGAGCTCACAATGTACATTTTATCCTATCAGTGTGTCTTTTGAGTATGGGAAGAAATCCATGCAAACACAGGGAGTATATACACACTCCTTGCAGATGTTGTCTCTGGCAAGGTTTGAACCCTGAACTCCAGCGTTGCAAGGCTGCAGTGCTAACCACTGAGCCACCGAGTTACCCCTTCCTACCATTTAATTGAAATATTACATATGCAGAGTCCTAAGGGGCTGATGTCACTTTTATACACCCACATTATCCAATCTAACCTAGCAAATCCACACCTGCAGCTGGAGGATAAGTGGAAAAGTCTTCTCCCCTACCTTACTAAGGAAAGTAGGATGGACCCCTGGAGTCACATGTGTGTCCCCAGCATCAAATAACCAGCTTGTGCACCAATGTTATCTCACCCCAGTCAGGCTATTTAAAATGGGAAGGATTCCTCCTTCAATGTCATCAATGCCAAGTTCCGGATGTTGATTTTGTATATTTAGTGTGGTCTTGTGGCTTTGTCCAGACTCTTTGGTTGGAGATTATGGCTCTCCTTCCTTGGTGGTGACAGTACAGACCCCTAAAGCTTGTTTATTGGGCCTCTTGGACAAGGAGCGTTGGCAGTACCATACTTATATCCTTCTACAATGATCCTTGTACGTAAGGTCATTGATGGGAAATGGATGGACAGGCGACCCCTTTCTATAACCCAATGGCAAAACATGACAATATTGTTGTTTCTTATGAACCGAGGTTATCCTAAATTATTGGACACGTTGTAGTACAACTGATGGCACTAACCCCCCTCCCCTTTACTCTCTGTGCATCACTGCTTGGTGTATTCAATTCTGAGTTTCAATCATACTCCCCTCCCTCCGTAAGTGGGACGTTCCACTGTTTAAAGCTAGGTTCACATCTGAGTATAAGACTTCCCCATACATTCTGCTTAAAATTGGCAGAAAGAAAAGTCCTACAAGTAAGACTTTATTTTTTTCTTTCCGCCAGTTTCAGTATAAAATCAGATGAAACCCTGCTGACCCCATTATGGTCTATGGCATTTCTGCGTGTTACAGCTTTTTTAAGCTCCCCAAAGGACAGAATCCCGAAAGCTAGTGGGAACCTAGCAAAACTTTTTGACATTGCTGTACAAGGATAACCTATGCAATTTATCCCAATTTAGTACACTTTTTTTTTTTTTGCCGCAGATGATTGTACTTTGTATAGAATTTTAATGATCAACTTTTCAATAAAATGAGATTAAAAATAGATAAATTCATTTCAGTTGCTTTTTAAAGCAAACACCAGTGTCCATATGTCCGCTGTGAAACCATTTTTTTTTATCTTGCAGGGGCACAAAGTTGGACTTGCAGGACTTTGTGTCCATGCAAAAAAACAAAACAAAAACAGTTTCACGGCGGAGAGGCTGCATACAGACATCAGCGTTTTGCTTTAAAAATCCATCAAAATGAATGGGTTTTTAAACTGTCCGCCAGCAAGCCGTCCCTAAGCAGTTTTGCTTGGATTTTCGTCGGACTCACAAAGGGCGGACCGCGGCAACCCCTGTGTCTGTAAAGCGCTGCAGAATATGATGGCACTATATAAGTAAGCATAATAAATAAACTGTGAACATCCCTTAAAAGGGTATTCCCACGTCGCATACTTATCAGTCTTCGCTGCTGTAAAATCTTCTGTCTTCCGGCTTTGTTGCGTCATTGGTGGGCGGGGTTACATATGTAAAGCCAGCGGCAAAATGACGTCGCTTCTATGCCGCTGGCCCAATGTACGCGCTCCCGATGCAGCTAGGCATCGGACGTACAGCGAATAGATGGTGAGACCAGTCAGTTCCCCAGCCTTCACAATGCCAATACAGACCTGGCATACGCTGTAATAGAGAGGCGGTCTGTAATAGAGGATGCGGGGTCTGTATTGGCGGCCCCTTCCCCCCCAAAGTGTAAACTACCCCCCTACACAGGAATAGCTACAGACACAGGCTCCCTCTCCCCTGGCAGCAGGCAGCTACATCACTTGACTTTTGAGCAGATAAGTCAAGGGCTGTGTCAACAATGAATTGAATAAAGTAAGATAGTGGACAAACAAAGCAGTTTTGCTGAAGCAATGTATTTAGGAAAAGTCTTACATCCACATTAAGGGGGAGTTCACACGGAGTTACGTGCCATGTGATGTGGCACGTAGACGCCGCGGGACCCTTTACGGGCCGTACACGCTCCCATTGCATTTATTCAAGGCCGCAAACTAGCGCGGCGCATACGATCCCGCTCCCATTGAAATCAATGGGAGCGTGTACGGCCCGCAAAGGGTCCTGCGGCGTCTACGTGCCACATCACGCGGCACGTAACTCCGTGTGAACTCCCCCTAACAAGCAGTATAGATAGGATCCTTGTGATGGGACAACCCCTTTAACTAGAAGAATTAATGTTTTGATGTTAAAGGGGGGTCATACCAAATATTGATTCGACTTAGATTCCTTTTTGTTCATTCACTTTAACATATAATTGTCTAGAGATACAAACAATTCTGCAAATATAAATAAACATTTTGCAGAGTTCTCAAGAGTTCTTTAACTTTACTTAGTGATGACAATCTTTTGTCTTGATAGGTTGCCAATGGATATGTCCATGAATGCAGGAATAGTCTGGCACTTGTCAGAAACCCAGCCATGATTTCCTTATTGTAGCCAGGTTATCTTCTCATGCATGCAGTGTCCCTGCCTCATAACCTGTCCACAAAATGGAAATCATGGCTGGTTTCTGACATGCCAAAATAAATAAATAAAGAACAATAAGTGCTCGTATTTTATTAAAGGTACGTAACCTATTGTGATTAAAAGACTAAGTATATTAAAAAATACGCTATTGCAGCGCCTGCTTCTAACAATTTTCAATGGGTTAACAGCTTGGTGGCCAATGCTAATGGGTTTAGGAGTTCATATCATGTGTCCATTCATTTTATCCTTTCCACATTTCCTCCTTCAAACCCACATTGTTTGTCTTTAACACCTTGCTCCCCTGCAGGGATTAGTGAGCTAAACTTGGGCGCAAACACTCAGTATCTGTTCACACCCATCTAATCCCTCTGCTTGTGCGCTAATCTAAAAAGTGTCCTGCTATATTCAAGGCACAAATTAATTTATGCACCTAATCTGGTGGTTAGGATCGTGCTAACTGATCTGGGGATCAATAACCCTTTTGAATATGCCCAGACGAGGATATAAGGTAACCACACTCCATCTGATTCATGGGTTAGTATATTCCCTCACTAACAGTTGCACTGCAGGAACTTGAGTCAAATATCACCAGTCAATTGTAACCAGTCTCCTCTTGTTATCTGCCTGCTTATTCAAAGAACCCTGCCATCCTTCAAGTATAAAATAACTTTCCCTGTCATATCCCCTCTTGCCCTACATGTTTCGCCATTAAATATAGCTGTGGTCACACAGGCACCAATACAGACAGCAGGTGGATGACTCTAGACGGTGGCCGTCTGCTGTCTGCTCCATCTATTTGTCCTTAAGGAACCCGTATATCTGGAGCCCCGAAGAGCTATATTTAATGGCGAAACATGTAGGGCAAGAGGGGATATGACAGGGAAAGTTATTTTATACTTGAAGGATGGCAGGGTTCTTTGAATAAGCAGGCAGATAACAAGAGGAGACTAGTTACAAGGAAGGATGACATAACATAAAGGGGTATTCTGGGAAAAAATGATTGTGGTCATCAATATTATATCAGATTGACACCCTCATGAGACCTCTAATTTCAGTAAGTAATGTGTAGTGGCTGAACTGAGTCCCTGCAGTTTTGCTTGGTATGGCCACTACCCAGAGAATGGCGCTGTCTGCTTCCTGTTCCTGGGGTGCTGCGTGTCATGGAACTGGAAACTGGACCAAAGCATTACATATAACTGAAGATCTGCAACTGGCCAAACTGTTGCAGTGCAATATCTTATCACAGAAAATGAAAAACCAAATCTATAAAGAGTTATTGTAAAACATTTTTCAATGCCTTTTCATTGTTTATGTTGTCTTCAGCGATAAGATCTCATGATACAACAGTTTAATCAATTGCAGACATTTGGATTAATGCTGCTACGTCTGTATATTTATGTATATAATAAATATATGGGACTTGTTCTAAAGTATACCCAAATTTCATACACCTATAACTTCATCTCTGTAACCCTCCGGTCATGATAGTTACCTTTTGGAAGCATATATTTGATAACTTTAAAGCTCTTCCCTGTCATCCACAGGTCCTCCAGAGGCTGAGTTGTATGGCATTAAAAAGTGGTATGTTTGTGGTTGCAAATCTAGGAACTAAGAGGCCTTGCGCCTCCCTGGACCCCAAGTGCCCACCAGATGGAACATACCAGTTTAATACAGACATTGTATTCAGTGACAAGGGTGCGCTGGTTGCCAGTTATGCAAAACAAAACCTGTATTTTGAGTTTGGTTTTGACACCCCTCCGGATGTCCAGTATGGAGTTTTTGATACAAACTTTGGCAGATTTGGGCTATTTACTTGCTTTGATATTTTGTTCCATGAACCAGTGGTGAGTCTCGTAGAAAAGCACCAGGTCAAGCATCTCCTATATCCCACGGCCTGGATGAATCAGTTGCCCCTTCTTTCTTCTATTCAGATTCAGAGAGCTTTTGCTACCAGGTTCAATGTAAACATCTTGGCCGCAAACATCCACCACACAAAACTGGGAATGACTGGAAGTGGGATATTCAGTCCCTCAAACTCCTCCTACCATTATGATATGGACACTGAAGAAGGTCACCTCATCGTAGCCAAGGTTCCAGTCAATCCATCAGAAGAAATGGGCCCAGTACATGATGAAAAGACTTCACTTGAGTACGGCGACTGTCTTGGAGACGGTCACTACTTCACTAGTGCACAGATCTGTGATAAGATGGACAAGACAAATCATTACATGGAATCAAGAGAAGAAACTTCATTTCATGCCAAAATGATGTATGACAAGTTCACGTTCATTCCTCTAAAAGACAATGATGGGAAAGTCCACGTATGTGTTGGTGCAATGTGCTGTTACCTCACTTACAGGAAACACAACGTGTCCGATGAGCTTTATGCCCTTGGGGTATTTGATGGCCTTCACACAGTACATGGCACATATTCTCTTCAGATTTGTGCATTAGTGAAATGTGGTGGTCTGGATGTACAAACCTGTGGTCAGGAGGTGACCGATGCAGTCAGCACCATGACCTTCCAGTTGTGGGGGAGCTTTAGTACCAAATATATATTTCCTATGATCGTAACATCAGGAGTCACCTTACAGTTACCTGATAATTGGGGCTGGAAGGACCAGAATTGTTATATGAATAAAACTGGACTGGAACTGGGGTTAGTGACCGCAGCACTATATGGAAGATACTATGAAAGGGACAGTATTTTAACATAACTTCAAATGACAAAACTGAAATTGAATTTGGTTTATGTACTACTATACGTATCCATAAAGTGCTGCAAATACTTGTCCAGGTAGGCTTTAGAGTCAGCCATGGAAAAGAGGCAGTGTAATCTTCTTCAACTGCACAAATAAGGGGTTAATGTATGGAGGGAGGTAGACTGCTCAGTATTGTACATGCCCCCTGCTCAGAGAGAAATGCTGCAGCCATAATGGGCCTATGAACAGCAGAAAAACTAATAGGACACCATGTATGAAGGCTTATACAGCCATAGAACAGACTACTGAGCAAGAACCTGCACATATTTCAACTTTTGATAAAACCTCAGGTCTCATGAGTTGCCAGATCTATTAATGTGTCTATTGCTGCTTTATCAATCTGGTGTATGGTTGAGGGCTGTGAAGTCAGAATAACCTGATAAATCATGGTTAATTATATTATATAATTATTGTTATTGTATAATTGATGGCATAGATTGTTACCTATTTACTTTTATAGGAAATCTGTCACTAGCTTTTTAATCAATTAGAATTCGCAGTAAAGTTATGAATTAAAGAGGGGAGGGGGATTCCTCCCAGCCCGGCAATGACGGCCAGCCTTTCTGACAGTGGAGGAATAACATTGCCAAAATGAATGGCATGCATACTGGCAAAGATGAAAGCGCGCTGAATTCAACCATCAAGCTGAGAGGACATGGAAGGTCTTCTTTCACAACACTGAATTCTCAGTTGCATCTTAGCGCAAGGAGAAAATGGGACATTCTTCTCCCTAAACCTCTCTCATTTATCAGTATTTGTCTCAATAAAACATTTGGGTAAATTATAAAGCTTACTATTTACTCCTAAAGCCTTTGTTTCTACATTTTCTCTCAACTGACCTTTCCTCCCTTCTCTATAGACTTCTATGAGCACATGTAATGATGATGTCTTAGTGAGCTCCAGTCAGCCTTGGAAGACCAAGAAGGTTTCTGCATAGATTTTAGAGTGAATGAAAAATTAGGCAGGAGGAGTGGGGAGAAGAGAAAAAAAAAACTTGATAGATGGAGAAAGAAGTATTTTTCTATGATGGGGTGTATTACAAAGTGTCTAATAATTTGCACTACTAAGTTATGCAACGTTTGTTGAAATGTTAGTGACCAGCACTATGCAGTAGATAGACAACATTTTAAGGTAATTTCAGAGGATAAAACTGAAATATGGAAAAAAGATATACGGTGTATACTGTGATACATATCTACCTATACAAAATACTGTAAATGGGCAAAAGCATTGTAAAACATATTGTAAAACTGAAGTATTACAATTATGGTCATAATTTCCCAGGAATATAGTTTTCATTCTTCTTACGTACACACTGTCCATAGATGTACAGTGACGGCCCAAAAAAAAGCACCACCAGTGGATTTCGTCAAATGTATGTGATGTGTATAAATTGAGTCCCTGCAGATGCTATGTATACCTCCTAGTACGAAATCGACTGAAAAAAGTCACGTGCCATGTACAAAATTCCAAATACTCGTCATCCAGGAGAGAAGAGGATAGAAATGGAAAAAAAGTCAAGAAATAATTTTCACTACAAGCATTACATTTTGTGAAATGGTGCGGTTTTTTTGGCCACCACTATATACTGTATATCAGGGCTTCTCAAACTTTGTTGCCTTAGGCCCAAAATATCACAAGTCCCAAAAAATTACCTCTACGCTGTACACACCAATGGCAACCAAGTACCACAGTACAGAACATGTAAGAATACCTGTAACAAGAACAAATACCACATTGCAACACAAAATACTTCCCCTGCAGTGCTAAATACCAGAATCCAACCATTCTGAAACTGGGGGCAACTAGAGGGGGACATTAAAATTGGGCAGCTGGAAGCAGACATTAAACCATAGGGGTAGCTGGAGGGTGACATTAAACTGGGATCAATTAGAGGCAGACAGGTCCCCCTCCACCTACCTCCAAGGTTTAATGTCCCCCCAGTTTAAGTGCCCCCTTCATCTACCCCCAGTTTCGTGTCCCCCCTCCATTTCTGCCTCAGTTTCATATCCCCCTTCATCTGCCCTATTTTATGTCTTCCCTCTATCTCTCCCCGTTTCATGTCCTTCCCTCTCCATTTGCCCCCAGTTTCATATCCCCCCCCTCCATCCGCCATCTCTGCCCTAGTATAACATTCCCCTTCCATCTCTGCCCCTAGGTTACTGAGACAAACACACACACAGGGCTGGCGTCAGCACCCAGCATACCCGGCAAGTGCCGGGGCCCCAGGCTCCGGAAAGGGCCCACTCGGCTGCTGGGTGCTCACTCTTACACTTTTATTCTAATCAGCGCCGCACCTCTAATGAGGCGAGGTGAGACGCCCACCTCAGGCAGCGCATGGGAGGTGGGGTGGGTGGCAGCCCACGCAATTTTTTTTACTTTTTTTTTATTTATTTTTTTATGTAGATTGTGAGCCCCACATAGAGCTCACAATGTACATTTTTCCCTATCAGTATGTCTTTGGGATATGGGATGGAAATCCATGCAAACACGGGGAGAACATACAAACTCCTTGCAGATGGTTTTATGCCCTTGGCGGGAGTTGAACAGCAGGACTCCAGCGCTGCAAGGCTGCAGTGCTAACCACTGAGCCAGCATGTGGCCCCCCCTCTTTACTTTTTGATGTCTGCACAGGTTCTATCTACTTGTATGGAATGGTCTGTATTACAGACCACTCAAGTAGGACCTCCTCAGCAAAAAACAAACAAAAACAAAACACCCAATTTCGGTTATTCATTTTGCTACAGTGCGCATGGGTTGCTCCAAAAAGGGGCCCACTGAGGTGCGCGCGCACACACACACACACACACACACACACACACACACACACACACACACACACACACACACACTCCCCCCTGCATCTCACATTCCCCTCTCAGTACCTTATGACACACACCACATGTCTCCATCTTCTTGCACTGTCCTGCCGGCACTAACATACGCCTCCTTAGACACGCCTCCCTAGTCAAGCTATGCAGGCCGGTCTGAATCAGTCAGAGGGCCGGATATGGCCCGCGGGCCTTACTTTGCCCAGGTCTGCCCTAGTCTATTGGCAGTAACATTCTCTGGAAATAAAACCTTCTCAACTTGCAGAAAATCATTCCCCAATGCCACACCTCCTGTTATGTCAGGAGCACCCCCACAATTGGAGATTGGACAGGAACTTCCACTCTCTGGAATCCAGCCTCCTCTGTCTCCAGATTTGAGTATTCAGCCTGCAGACTCGGACTGATATAGGGCTAGTGTCATCACAAGTCCTTCTAGTCATGGAGACTGCACTGGTAACACAAGACTGGCATTGACAGTGCAGTTTCTGCTTTAAAGTACTTTGTGCCAAAGCGGACACTGGCAGCAGTGGCGTAACTACCGTGGTAGCAGCAGTAGCAGCTGCCACAGGGCCCGGGCCATTAGGGGGCCCGGTGACAGCCGCTACCGCTGCGTTTTTTTTCAATAGGCAGTTACAGGCCCTATTCACTTCCGATCCTGGCTGGGCCGGGATCGGTAAGTGACACCGCGGGCCCCACAAAGGCTATCATTATACTCGGGGGTCTTTGCAGACCCCTGAGTATAATGATCGGCGGATCGGGAGAGGTAAGGGAACATAACAAACACTGTTACTTACCTCTCCGCGATCCTGCCAGGCCTCCGTCCTACTGTTGTCTGACGTCTCTGACGTCACATGAACCCAGCATGCTTCCCGGGTCATGTGACGTCCGATGTCATTAACGAAGGACGCGAGCACAGGAAGACAGCACAGCACAGGAGCCGGGGAACAGGTAAGAAGCAACAGTGGTTTGTTTTTTTTAATGTTTTTATTCCCCGGGTCTCCGATTATTATACTCTGGGGTCTGAAAAGACCCCAGAGTATAATAATTGTTTATGGGTGTCCACAGAGGGACATAATACTGTGTGCAGGGGCCACTATTGGGGTTAATAGTGTGTGCAGGGGCCACTATTGGGGTTAATAGTGTGTGCAGGGGCCACTATTGGGGTTAATACTGTGTGCAGGGGCCACTATTGGGGTTAATACTGTGTGCAAGGGACACTATTGGGGTTAATACTGTGTGCAAGGGCCACTATTGGGGTTAATACTGTGTGCAAGGGCCACTATTGGGGTTAATACTGTATGCAGGGGACACTGTTGGGGTTAATACTGTGTGCAGGGGACACTGTTGGGGTTAATAGTGTGTGCAGGGGACACTGTTGGGGTTAATAGTGTGTGCAGGGGACACTGTTGGGGTTAATAGTGTGTGCAGGGGACACTATTGGGGTTAATAGTGTGTGCAGGGGACACTATTGGGGTTAATAGTGTGTGCAGGGGACACTATTGGGGTTAATAGTGTGTGCAGGCGCAAGTAAGGGACATACAGTCCTATGAAAAAGTTTGGGCACCCCTATTAATCTTAATCATTTTTAGTTCTAAATATTTTGGTGTTTGCAACAGCCATTTCAGTTTGATATATCTAATAACTGATGGACACAGTAATATTTCAGGATTGAAATGAGGTTTATTGTACTAACAGAAAATGCGCAATATGCATTAAACCAAAATTTGACCGGTGCAAAAATATGGGCACCTCAACAGAAAAGTGACATTAATATTTAGTACATCCTCCTTTTGCAAAGATAACAGCCTCTAGTTGCTTCCTGTAGCTTTTAATCAGTTCCTGGATCCTGGATGAAGGTATTTTGGAACATTTCTTTCTACAAAACAATTCAAGTTCAGTTAAGTTTGATGGTCACCGAACATGGACAGCCCGCTCTCAAATGATCTGAAAACAAAGATTGTTCAACATAGTTGTTCAGGGGAAGGATACAAAACGTCTCAGAGATTTAACCTGTCAGTTTCCACTGTGAGGAACATAGTAAGGAAATGGAAGAGCACAGGGACAGTTCTTGTTAAGCCCAGAAGTGGCAGGCCAAGAAAAATATCAGAAAGGCAGAGAAGAAGAATGGTGAGAACAGTCAAGGACAATCCACAGACCACCTCCAAAGAGCTGCAGCATCATCTTGCTGCAGATGGTGTCACTGTGCATCGGTCAACTATACAGTGCACTTTGCACAAGGAGAAGCTGTCAGGGAGAGTGATGAGAAAGAAGCCGTTTCTGCACGTACGCCACAAATAGAGTTGCCTGAGGTATGAAAAAGCACATTTGGAGAAGCCAACTTCATTTTGGAAACAAAGATTGAGTTGTTTGGTTATAAAAAAAGGCATTATGCATGGCGTCCAAAAAGAAACCGCATTCCAAGAAAAACACTTGCTACCCACTGTAAAATTTGGTGGAGGTTCCATCATGCTTTGGGGCTATGTAGCCAATGCCGGCACCGGGAATCTTGTTAAAGTTGAGGGTCGCATGGATTCCACTCAGTATCAGCAGATTCTTGAGAATAATGTTCAAGAATCAGTGACGAAGTTGAAGTTACGCCGGGGATGGATATTTCAGCAAGACAATGATCCAAAACACTGCTCCAAATCAACTCAGGCATTCATGCAGAGGAACAATTACAATGTTCTGGAATGGCCATCCCAGTCCCCAGACCAAAATATCATTGAACATCTGTGGGATGATTTGAAGCGGGCTGTCCATGCTCGGCGACCATCTAACTTAACTGAACTTGAATTGTTTGTCCAAAATACCTTTATCCAGGATCCAGGAACTGATTAAAAGCTACAGGAAGCGACTAGAGGCTGTTATCTTTGCAAAAGGAGGATCTACTAAATATTAATGTCACTTTTCTGTTGAGGTGCCCATACTTTTGCACCGGTCAAATTTTGGTTTAATGCATATTGCACATTTTCTGTTAGTACAATAAACCTCATTTCAATCCTGAAATATTACTGTGTCCATCAGTTATTAGATATATCAAACTGAAATGGCTGTTGCAAATACCAAAATATTTAGAACTAAAAATGATTAAGATTAATAGGGGTGCCCAAACTTTTTCATAGGACTGTAATAGAGTGCGGAGGAGGGGGTCGGTCGAGGTCTTCGGCGTCAGTTGGGATGGGGGGGCCCCATGTCAAAAGTTCGCCACGGGGCCCCGCCATTCCTAGTTACGCCACTGACTGGCAGGGTCCTACATCTGAGCAGCCCGTGAGCTGCAGTATATTGTATACATTATTGTAATATAGTCAATAATGGAAAAATAGAATATAGTATACTAATATAATATATGGACTTTTTAACTCCTCTAACACTGAGGCTGGTCTTGGACGACCGTAATGATTTTATGGTTCGCAAGTTGCTGATCATCAACATAGACACCACAGATGCCCGTGAGCTGCCGCACTCGCCCATAGAGTTGTATGGGCGAGTCCGTGCATTGGCGTGAATTGACGGCCTTTGCGGACCTGTGCTATAAAGTGCAGACCACGGTTGCGGCCCGGCCACACCACAGATAAAATATCCGGTGGTGTAAGAGGCCACATTGAATATAATGTGTCTGTAAATGGTCCGCAATTGAAAACCCTCAATTGCAGACCATTTGGGGACTTACATTACGGCCGTGTAAGACCAGCCTAACAGATAAAGTGAATGAGGTATATATTTATTATGGGAAATTGTATTCTGGACACAGGAAGATGGTAGTGTGAAAACACAAAACACAAGCCCCTGTAATAGATGGTCTGACACACATCCTGTAAGTTTGGAGTAACCACAATGTAAAGGGATCTTTGCCACTAATAAAATGATATTGGAGAAATGTTTGTTAGGGACATCAAGGGGTCCTCATAATAAGAGTATATTGCAGAGTTCCAAATTAAATAACAGGCCTGGATGAGCTACACCCATCCTTTGGGCCTGGAGAAGACACAGACACACAGACACACACACAGACACACACACAGACACACACACAGACACACACACAGACACACACACACACACACACAGACACACACAGACACACACAGACACACACAGACAGACAGACACACACACACACACACACACACACACACACACACACACACACCTGATAGTGTATCAAGTGAGTTCTGATTTTAATGGTGCAAAAAGGTAGTTTAAATACAATACAGACAAAAGCAGGTTGGACTATTCTAATGACATGATTAGTTGAAGAGCTATAACATAAGGTGTGGCACATGACTATTGGATAAGGCCTAATGAAATCTGCATCTCATTATTACTTTCCAAACTGGGATAACCTTTCTCATGAAATAAAGAAGAATCTAAAATATTTATGTGTAAACCAACATCTTACACTAATTCTAGATGTATATATCACAGCAAGAGAGATAATGATTACATGCTGGTCTGACCACTCCGGTCTTGGGCTGACGATCAACAGGTTATAGAACCTGTTTCTACACACACCTTCAAAGATGAGACCCTTACCACAAACAGATAAGGATTTATAACCCATCCATTAACATTCCACACACCTTATCCCCTAAAGGGGTCTCTTAGACTCTAAACAGACATTCTTATAAAGTTTATATAAGAAAAAGGTTACAAGATGGCTGACAAAATACAAGATGGAGGATGTGATCCTAACATGTTTCTGATGCAATCCCTCAGTATAAAATTAAAAGGGATCCAAGCTAAAGCTTTAATAGTTGGTGAATTTGCAACTTTTTCTTTTGCCTCCGAAAACAAACCAATTATTATACAAGAGTGATGTTCTCTGAGATCTAAATATAACCTGTTTACCTCTGCACATCCCTGCGCTGTCCACAATGGCACCTAGGAGATTACATTAATGATCCTCTTCTTATGTCCTCCATTTAGGAAATAGCACCTGAGATATATAATGGTGACACTAATACTATTATATACGGCCACTTGTACAGGATGAATCATCAGCGATGAGCTTTCTCACAATAGAGATTTGTGAAATATTTGTATCTACAGCAAACCCTCTTTTGTTAAGAGCATTGCAATTCATATTATCTTATATTGGCTGTTCTGTGATTACTTTTATTTTTAGTTCACATTTGTGTTGGTGACTATATATTTTCTTTTCTGGATGAATGACAGATACCAAGAATGACCCCAATGGACTCTGTATCTGTATTGTATCTATGTGACCAAACCAACCAATTGAAAACCCGCTGTTTGGAGTAGATGTTAAAAAGAAGTAGTATAAAGTTTGCTGACTTAATCCAGGTCCTCCATTTTGATGGTGCATCACACTGATCGCTGACTGGGACTGGAAATGCTGCGGTGCCTGTGACCACTGTGGTCAACAACTGACCTCTACGAAGGTCAGGTAATGGGGAACAGCCGAACAAAGTAAAACTATTTTAGACCTCCTCCAGCCACCAGTAGATTTTCAGTTCAACCTGGATAACCCTTTAATGTCATTGTAGCTTCAGGATTCTACTGTGTGCCCTTTTTTTTTTTTACTATTCTTAAAAATTATTCTTTTTTTTTATTTTAAAAATCAGAAATGCAGCTTATATATATATATATATATATATATATATATATATGAACACCTGTGGCTCTCACCCAGTGCTCCAGCTCATACCATCTCACTCATCTATGGCAAGCTTATGGAGGATTCTGCTAACTGTCTACCAGTGTACATGGATAGTTGGGAGAGGGAATTGTGTGTCCCGTTCCTGCCAGACGTATGGTCTTTGGCCTTCCAGGCGAGCCACAAATTCTCTATATCCTGCAAAGCACAAGAAACAAAGTATACAATCCTCTCTTGATGGTACAGAGTCCCCTCTGTCCTTCATGAGATCTAACCCTCCACCCCAGACCAATGCTGGAGATGTCACATTGACTGGGGCATGATGGTGCACGTCTGGTGGGGGATGTACAATCTAACACCCCTTTTGGTTGGATGTCTGTCACAATTACAGGCATCGGTCTGAAGGATGACCCTGCCCCCTCCTCCATTTTATCTTCCCATTTAAGTTCAAGAAGCATACTCAGTGGTGAATCTAGCCTTTTTGCCGCCCGAGGCGGACGACAGAAAGGCCCCCCCCCCTCCCCTCTCTCTTACCGGAGACGTCCCTGACTAATCGCTCACATTTCCAGCTAAGCCATTTTCTAATCGCCCACATTTCTGGTTACTCCCTTTAAAGGGATCCTGTCATTTAAACACATTTTTTTCTGGTTGACACGTAGGAATAGCCTTAAGGCTATTCATCTCCTACCTTTAGATGTCTTCTCCAGGCTGCCGTTCGGTTAAAATCCCGTTTTTCACTGGTATGCAGATGAGTTCTCTTGCAGCACTGGGGGGCGGGCCCCAGCACTCAAACAGCACTGGGGGCGTCCCCAATGCTTTGAGAGAACTCTCCAGCGCCGCGTCCATCTTCTTCAGGAATGGAGTCTTGACGCATCTTCTTCCAGGGGTTGGCTTCAAACTTCTAGGCCTAGGGCAAAGCCGACTGTGCATGCCCGCTGGCCATATGAAAATGGCCACTTACAATACTGACAAGTAGTTGAAACTGATTTTATAAAAATTCCATAGATGCAGTATGAACATTATCTTGTGGCAGGTCCAGATATTGCAATACTTTACCATAATTTACATTCCTTTTATTTCTAAGAATGGCTTGTTACTTTAAAAAGGTAAAACTGCCCCACTACAGGCCAGTGTGAATACAATGTTAAACCTTGTGTATAAACCTGCACGCTCTGAGGCTGTTGCTGGGTATACAATATGGCAGTGCCTTTAAAATGTCATTAATTTAATAAGATAAGGTCCTGAGTGGCTTGTACTCTCCGTTCCTCCATCCGCTCCGCTTTGTTAGTCATTTTATGCAGGATGCAGTAATTACCGATAAAGAAATGACATTGGCAAGGCCGGATTTCTGCCCTGAAAAACAGTGATACAGAGTGAAGTGTTTCATGCAGAAGTAAGAGCATGTCAAGTATATAGCTATTAATTTGTAGAGAATATATAACATCTGGACAGTGAGACATCTTCTAGAAGCACTATAAGATGTGCGTACTTGGTGGTTTTTATATAGGAATTTACAGGCAAAGACAATGACTGCGTTTTCTATATTTTCTGCTAAAATCATGAGTTTTAAGCTGATTATTAGAAAAAAAATTTCAAGGATAGACAAACAACATATGCAGCTGAACATAAGTTGTATAGGCATTAAGAAATAAACACAGAATCGAAGGTCTCCGTCTGTGCCAATCAAAACACCAAGTGCACGAAAAAAGTGTGGGTGCCACACTAAAAAAAACGTGCCCAGGATGCTCGCCAAAAAACGCACCCTTCCCCTAAAGGGGAGAGAGGTTCCTGACTCAAACTCTTCCCCACCAGGACCAAAAGGTGACCGAGTGGGGTCGAGTATCCGAAAGGGCCATCTGCCGGAGCAGGATGGCCCTACCAACATCCGTTTTCCCCCCGGGCTGCCACCACCAGGGGTACTCAGGATTACCAGTCGCCAAGTTTCTCTCCGGGCTGCCACCACCAGAGATACTCCTTGGCTCAGGCAAAGAGGTCTGCGCCTGCCCCGGTTCCCCAGGACAGGTCAACTGACAGAGGGGAGAGACCCATTACAGGCCTCATCCCCAGACACCGTCAGGAAGCGTCCCAAAAGGGTACAGCATCCCTTCGTCGACACACAAAAAGGTGACAGAGTGAAAATAAAAAACGTGAGAAAAACACTAAACAAGTGGTAAAGTGCCCATCAGAGCCCGGTTTACCGCCGGATCTATAAAAATTACTCCAATGCTGGTAAACCAGGCATTAAGGAGTGGGGTGCTCAAATGGTGTAATCTAGTGCCACGCAATAGTGCCTAAATCAGTGGGTTTCCCACGCCCAGTGACTTAAGGCACCCTGGGGGCCACTCAACCCCCAGGGCACGACACCAGAGACCTTCGAGCGCTTCACCGACCTTCAGCTAAGATCCCCAAGGGAGCGTCTTGGTGGTCGTGTCGACAGCGTCTGTGGCGTTCTGCCAGCCCCCTACACACAGAATGTGCGCATGACAGGGATTGTTATATACTTTATCCCCTACATGGCTATGTAGGCATCTAGGTGTTTTCTTCTGTTAAGATTGTGGGGATAACGTGTATCTGTAGGGAGAGACCACCTTCTCAGGTGTGTGGAGACTTATACAGCCATAGTTGCTCCACTGCAAAGGAACATGGGAAGAATATGCAAATCTGTCTCCCAAGATGTAAACAGGGAGACAGTGCCTCTGTTATGCTGCCCTCTATAGCAAGCACCCTGAACAACATGCCCGACTTCCCAGAAGCCTTTGCTGCATGATGCGAGGTTATAACCAAATCAATTTATCAGCTACGGACGGCACCGTTTCTGTCTCTTTGGAAGGGCAACATAACAGAGGCACTGTCTCCCTGTTTACATCTTGGGAGACAGATTTGCACATTCTTCCCGTTCTTCTGTTAAAACATTTGTTAAATTTATATATATATATATATATATATACACACACACTGCATATATACGTAGACGTATATATGCAGACATCTTATTGCCAGGGAAGTGAGGAGGCGGCAGCAGCGCCAAGGTCGGTAAGTTAAATACTTTTTTTTGTTTTATAATAGGATACTCCAGCAGGTAGTGGCCTACTTACCTACCTCCCCGGGCCTGCTCATGGCCACCCTTCACTTCCCCTTCTACTATAGGACACAGAGGACAGCAGTGAGCAGATCCCCGAGTATAATAATAATTGTGGCCCTTGCAACCTATATTATGCCCCACAGTGACCCCCCCTCCCCCCTCTATTATCCTCCACAGTCTATTATTCCAATGTGGGGCATAATATAGGCTGCATGGGCTGCTGTGGAGAAGTGAGGAGTCAAGATGTCTGTGTTGGAAACTTTACAGAGTCAAGCCACAGTTGGAAGAAGTGGTCATGGCGGTCCAAAGGGATGAGACTGGAAATGTGGGAAGACGTCCTCCTGTAAGTATGCCAGGGGGTCACATGACATGTGCGAGGACCACTTCCTATGTTTAGTGCCATCTCGATCTCCTATGGATGAGTTTCACAAAGCTAAAAGCAGACTACTTGTCTTTAGCCTCTACTGCACTATTCAAATTTTGCTCATATATCTTTATTTTAATACAGTATATTAAAATGTTTTATGGTATCCTGTTTTTCCCCCCCAAATAAATTATCATGAAAACCAGAATGCCATGAATACGTCTTCTAAGAGCCTTTGTTGCAGGTTCTGTCCAGAGAGAATAGAGCAGCATGCTGTACCAGTTTGTGTTAAATTCCAGACTCTGATAGAAACCGGGTGGCCATCCTTATAGTCAGGGGCTGAACAACAGGAGTCTTCAGCATAGATGGTAACGTGGCCCAATTTGTTTCATCCCAGGTTCGTGGCAGCCATAATATTGAAACCCTTTGATTATAGGTACCCGAGTCACGTTGTCCTCAGTCCAGAACTTGTTTCCTTATGTAGGACTTTATGTGAACTACATAAGCATCTATCAAATCCCACCATTGGAACCTCCAGTCATCATGAGAACAGAGGTCCCATTGGAAATAAGCGATCAGGCATATCTGCTAAAGATAGCTAAATACTGTACTCTATGGTTGACCGTTTTAGAATAAAATGGCACAACCACAGACATGCATGACCGCCACTCAATTCAAAGGGGGATGTGGGACCTCCAGTGATCAGAAAATGATTTGTGTGTTTATATAAGGGATAAGTGGAATTTGGGGGGACAACAGTCTTTGCAGACAACCTAATTTCCCTCCAATGGCCTGCAAAAAGATTGGACATGTACAAGAGGTCTTATTGTTTTCTCAAGCAGCCTCAGATGGCCATTTTCCTCCCTTAGTAGAAATGACATACAGATAGGGATACAGAAGGAACATTGTGCCAACAATTCTCCAGTGTGTAAGGACAGCTGTACAGTGGCGGATATCACGGCCTTCTGTAGGATTTCCCCATATACAGCCTAAAATAAAGGGCTAAAAAAGTTTTAATTGTGTGATAAATATTACATTGAAGTTCCAAACTATAAAACAATGGCGCACCTCAGGGGCCTGTCCTCGCTCCTATTCTGTTTACTATTTCTAGAGCTGACAAAGAGTTTACTTGTTTGCCAGTGTTAAAATGGAAACATACAGAAACTAGCGGGCCCATGTGGTCTTATACTGTCTTCATAGATGGCTATGATCTTTGCAGTCCCTGCTCATTGTTTGGTCTGGGAAATACTGACCGCTGTATATCATGGACAAATGCACCTAAATGAAGCAGCTTAAAAGAAACTAATATATGTACCAAAAAGGACACTTAAACTAGAACTAAAGATACTTAAAAAAATAAAATATAAAATAAAAGTTGTCCAATAGATGATAGATAAACTCATTATGGAGTTAACAAGACGCCATAGGGAGGGAAATCTTTCCAAAGTCAAGTCTTCTGCCAATAGCACTAAATAAATAAATGTGTAACTTGTGATATTTGACTAACAGCTGATGCATATATCAAAATAATGTGGGATTGACACATACATATCATGATTATTGAAATAGTAGCTGGCAAAGAGATGATCTGGCCTGTGTCTATCTGAGAACATGAAAGTCAGCCTTCAGACGAACACCTCCACATGAACACGACTGCCAAGTCCTGTAGTGCGTGTCCACCATACAGAGAAAACAGCACACACGTAATCCATTGCCAGTGGGGGAAGGAGATAAATGTCGCTACCAGTCAAGGGGAGGGGGAGATTAATCCACGAGCACTAGAAGGAAGTATTAGCTTGGCGGGAGGCATTTTATGCGGCTTTGTAGTATGTCTGGTGCTGCTGAGGAGGTATTTTAGCTGCCCTTTTCCGCTTCAGGGGACCTATAGTACTTTGTGGTACACTGTGGTATTTGCCACTTCTGGAGGGGTACTTTGTGTTGCACTGTGCTTTGTTCTTCTGAGGAGGCATTTTGTGCCATACTGTGGTGTTTGATGCTATTGAGGACAGTTTATTGTGCTGCTTCGGTGTTCGAGCTTCAGTAGTCTATTTAGCCTATGAAGTACATACAGAGAGCAGGAATAAACATGGCGGTAGTGTTGGTTTTTATTATCTATTGCGATACAGTGCGCCTATTCTTGTGTCCAAGGTGGGGGGGGGGGGGGAAAGAGTATAAGGAACACCTACAAAAAAAAAAAACAAAAAAAACAAAACACTTTCTAAGAGGTGGGCACACATGCACCTCCGTCATGGCCGCTTACACATTTCTTGTGTAAGCGGCCACAAGCAAATGGCCGCAGGCATGTGCAGTTGGCTCTGCTCGAGGCCCGATGGAAGAGCTGACTATGCATGCCTAGACGTTTGAAACTCAGGGTGGTAGAGGACGCGGAGAGGTGCCTTCCGGGCAAAGATAGAGGCGTCGCTGGAAATGTCTTTTGCAGCATTGGAGACACCCCCAGTGCTGTTTGAGCATTTGGGACTGCCCCCAGAGAACTCATTTGAATACAGAAGCAAAACCAGATTTCTACCAAACAGCAGCGTGGAGAAGACATCTAAAGGTAGGCGAAGAATAGCTTTTCTTAAGGCTATTCCTACATGTTAGGGAGAAAAAAAAATGGGATTCCAATGATTGGATCTCTTTAAGGGGTTGTGCAGGACTTCGCAAAACATGGCTGCTTCCTCCTTCTCAGGAATTGACATGTTCATTGTTCACATTCATTTTAATGAGATGGAGATGTGGCATTGCCATGTGACCAGACAGAAGCCATGTTTTCTAAGTCCTGAACAACTCTTTTAGCATACCTCCCAAGTTTCAAAGGATAGAAAGAAAGACAGTATGTGTGGCAAGTTTAGCTCCATCCACTTTTACATTGACTACGACTTCTCATCCATTTTTCCATGTGCCTCCACACAGAATAAAGCTCCTACAGTCACTGTGACATTATATACTCCCCCCCCCCCCCCACTTGCAACTAATACCACCATTGCATCATTAAAAGTCCTCGAGTGTGAAACCCGGAAACGTACAGTTCCAGTCCAAACTCAGTAGTGTGGTGAGCAGGGGAAAGGTCCAGACACTGAACTCATTACCCAAAGGGGATTGGGATCTCACCACAAACCCCATCATACCACTTGCCTGATGCTACGATCATCTGGTGAGCAATTATGACATCACTCAGGGAGGAGACTGGGGGAGTTAAATCATTCCACCTGAAGAGACGGGGGTGTTCTGTCCCTAGAAGCCATGTGAAGAAATTGAGGCTCTTTTGACTGACTTAAGCATGCGCCGCCCTGAAGCCTAGCCAGGCTTCAGAAACCTGGTTTGGTATGGTTTCGTTTTCATCTTTTATATTCTTTTTATTTAACATATTGCATTGTGCTTTTGCCTGTATTTGCTTGTCTTCCACTGATATGTATTTCTGTATAAGTTTATGGCTAGTACCGACCATCTGGGGTTAATAAATATCTAAAATTTATAAAGCTTGTTCCGTATTATCCCATAAACCCAGGCACTCATGGAGTGAAAGAAAGAAGGTTGAAAGCCAGGTGTGCCTAGCAGCTTTGTAAGGCAATATAATTATTGTTTACAGGGGTGAAGGATATCACAACGATCTAAAATATATCACCATGAAAATCAATCATTAATTAAACATAACTCACATTTTATTATACTCCATAAAATATACAGGAATTTCAATGTACTTAAAGAGTGCAGGTAAATACAGTATCCAAGCAGTCACTATTTCTATGTACATGCCGATATTGTCTTAAGGGGATAAAAAAAAAAAAAAAAAAGGGGGGGGGGGGAGGAAGAGAAAGAAAAACCCTTCACAAAATTTTCAGATAGTTCAAAATACTGTCACATTCTGTTCATAAAACCAGCAGTTCATTTACAGTTTAAAAGTTTTCCAGTTTCACATTACAGAAAAAAAAGTAAAACAAAACACGAAAACAGACTTTTTTTTAATATACTGGGTCTGGAAAAATTTTAAGGGCAACAAACTGAAAAACTTAAATGCTATTCATAAAGGCAGTAAATACATCTTCCATAATGTGGTTTCAAATTCAAATTATTTAAATTTTAAATTTTTAATTAAACAGCAAAACTAATTGCTTTGCATCTGTACAATTTAATTCAATATTTTTTTAATTTTATTTTCATGTAGAAATACAAATAAATACACAATAAATAAAGTACTAATCATGTAGTTGAAGTGTAAGAGCCCCCCACCCCACAATTATGCATCCAGTTCCATAGGACACGAGAAACATCACAACCTGCTGAATTGCTAAAGACAATTAAAAAAGGAAAAAATAAAAAATTGACTGAAATTCCAGATCCAACTATATATTGAAAAAAAATGTATCCCTAAACAATCTGAACTGGTGATCAATGCTGGCTTACACATAGAAGTCTGATGGGGCAAATAAGCAATTGACACTGCCTTTTCATTGGCGCAAGCTAAAAGGTGGCCACACACTGGTTGCTGTACACTTTCAATAGCAAATGGCCAAACATTTGGCTGACAGCTTTTCCTCTCAATCTCCCTATACTCATACATGTTCAAGGGGAAAAAAGTAGATAATCCTTAAGGGGGAAGGAGGGGAAAAAAACAAAACAAAAAGTATAGGGTATGGTGAAATTGAACACACGTAACTCATTTTGCACAAGGCTGCTCCCCCACATTTATTTCACGCTATGGATAATTTCAAAAGGTCTCTCCCTTAGCGAAATAAGCCAATGGTGCAGCATGTTCTTAAAGGGGTTATCCAGGACTATTATAATGAGCTCTACTTCCACTTCTCAGGAAATGACATCACAGTCTTTGGTCAATGGACATCATATCACTTCTTGAGAAGAGGAAATGGTGTTCACCATCATAATCCTGGATAACCCCTTAAACTAATCAGGCCAGACATGGCTACGGACAGGACTTAACACAACTTTCTCAGATTCCTACACTTGTAAGGCTGCCTTCACACGGAGTAACGCTCCACTCATTGTGACATGTAAACACGTGTCAGAGTGAGCAGAGTAAAACAAATCCCATTGACTTCAGTGGGTTCTGTCTTACGCGCGCTACCCATTGAAGTCAATGGGAGGCTTTTTTTTTTTTTACCTATTGCTTTCAATGTGATACACGCGTATCACATTGAAACCAATAGGGGGACAAAAGCAGCCCATTCATTTCAATGGGGAGCGCACGTATGCCGGTTCCCATTGAAATGAATGGGATCTGCTTTGTACGCGCTGATTCGTTAACATTCAGAATCAATCAGCGTATACTCCGTGTGAATGCACCCCAAGTGTGAAATGTAAGCTAGATACTCCATAAATGTCTGGTTTGGGGTAAGGTCACCACTGAGACCTCAACAATCCTGCAAATAACATTGGCTTGGCTTTTTCCATATCACCCACAGACCTGACTTTGGTACAGTTACATTTTAAAGAAATTTTGACACTAAATAGGAAAGATAGTTTGTAAACCAGTAGCAATTGGCAACCAGTCTTCTAATATTTATTAGCATACCATACAGCTTATGTTACAAAGAACACGGTTTAGTTTGTGTACATAGTAGACTGCATTCAGGAATCGCTAATGTTTTGTCTAAACAAAGGCCTCATCCTCAACATGACAGAGTGTGTAGACCGAGGCTCTTGTTATGGGATCTGATGCTCCATTCTGATGATTATAGATCAGCTCCTATCCTGCTCTGTGACATCGGAACCCCCATCAATAGAAGGCACACTGATGACATCTGTGTACATGAGGTCTAATGTAGCAATAGTTTTACTAATAAGCCCTAAAAAGTGACAATACGGTTGAAGACACTGGGGTAGATTCACTAATAATCTGCTCCACTATTTTGGTGCAAAAAGTTGCAAACATGCAGTTTGCAACTTTCCAGTGCCACTTGAGACTATAATAGTTGCAAGTGGCCTTTTTGTGCCACCTTTGACATTTTTTCAGAAGGTTGACAAGGCATAGATGGGGCATTTATGGTGTAAGAATGTATGCGAGCTATGATCTAGCAGATCTCAAGTGCACAGTCCACACAGAATGTGCCTTATCCATGACAAGGATCTGATGACTTCACCACTACAGGCATTATCTAGATTGCTGGATAATATACCAGTCTTCATGGATCTACCCCAATGAGTATGGAATCTTCCACTCCTTACATTATTGGTTTAAAAAATAAAATAAAAATAAGAATGTGTGCCTACAAGTTATATTTATGTAGTTACGATTCAGGTAAGTGTGACACTCGCAGAACTTTTACCAACAAATATACATTGTTTGAATATATCCTAAGTCAAAAATTGTACTCCCGATGGGTCTGTTAAGAAATACCTATATTCTTCAAAAAAAATCATAAAAATGATGGAGCATCTTATCTTGAAGTATTCATCTGAAATACTTTTGGTACCTACATCCACTTTAAGAAAGGGGCACAGCCTATGTCTACAAGCGAACATAGAGGGGCTTTACAAGCACTTCTCTCTATTTGGATGATATGAAAATAGCTGCACCTGTCTGGTCGGCCCCTCTCCATTCACTTGCGGACACAGAAGGGACACCTTCAAGATACATGCAGGTCCCTAAGGTGGCACTTCTGCATTTCCTGTGGATAAAACCATATATACAGAGACTATAGAATACCATTCTGTCTCTGCATTGTGCTGTTCCTGTTATTTAATAGTAAATTGAGATCAGTGTCACCAATCCCCTTGTGAAAAGAGATTTTGCACAAGCACCAGCTCTGTCGTTCAGGTCCCCGGACTGCTACAACAGTGGTTACACATTGAGCCTGGTGGATGCCATTGCCTATAACGGGGTCTGTTGCTTTGACAATGTGAAAGTATATAGGAGACAAAACCCCCAGACGGTAATTTATTTTTTTTAGAACAGAAACCAAAGATAAGATGCCCCAGAATTGTTACTTAATGGAGACTCACACTTTTAATGAAATAGTAATATCAGGGAAGCCAAAAGATCCTTTAAACACTTGGTCAAAATTATTCTAATAAAATTCCTTTAGTTTAATGCCTATACTTCAATTTAACAGATTTGCTGAAAGTGTGAGCGATTTAAAAAAACAAAAAAAAATAAATTGTGGGATGTGTTCAGTCTAAGTCAAATTCTCACAGATAAGCTATGGTCACATTTTACTTTTTCTATGAGGTTAAAAAAAAAAATCAAAAAAAAAAATCACAATTTCGTACATTGTTTGAACAAAATCCAGGAGTAGATACGAAATATTTGGAAATATAGAGGAAGATCTTATGCGTCTTCATTCCACTAAATCCACTACAAGTTTTGGCTTAAAAACAGCACCAAACACCCCACGTATGGTTCCAGGGTTACATTTGTACCTGGATCTGCTTTATGCTGAGGCCATATGTTTATGGAATATGAGGCGTTTTATGTTGCAGATTTTGCAGTTTTCTTTTGTTTTTTTTAAACCAAAGCCAGGCACGGATTTAGCAGTAGGGAGAAGTATAAGTGCTTGCTTTATATTTCTATTCCTTTTGAAGCCACCCTTGACTTTGGCTCAAAGAAATGCAGCAAAAATGTGCAATAAAAAAAAAAAAAAAAAAATAAAAATAAAAAAATAGCTTTTCCACAACCTCAGGCCTCAGCCTTAAAGGTTTATTTTGAGGGCTAAAATATTGAGGACCTTTGGATAGGCCATCAATAACATAAGTAGCGGTCCAACACCTGATGTCACATTTATTGGTTATATGGCCCGTTTGCAGCTCAGTCCCCTTCATGTGAATGAGGCTGAGCTGCAATACCAAGCAGATTCACTAAACAATGTATGGTGCAATCTAAATACCATGGTCTCTTCAGATATTAGATTGTTGAGGGGTCCGCCAATCAACTATCGATGACTGAAGGTTGGGTCATCAATATTTTAGTATCTGAAAACCCCTAACACATTGTAATGCCATAATACTGGTTTTCAGTGGTTACTCACTTCACAAATAATTTCACATTACGATAAAGTAAAAGTCTGGTTATTTTACTAACAATGCAAGTATCCATTCTAAATAGTCAAGTCATATTTAATTTTGGATTTTATTTTAACTTAAGACCAAATGAACATGAGGAATCCCGCCACACATGTTCATCCGTGGGTACATACCAATAGGGCCACTTAAAAGTATTAACAGAAAAACACAACAATTATTGATTCCCTATACAATATTATCCAATAGTGAACAGCAAGGAAAATATTAACAAAATAATCCTGTTCCGCTCCTGTTATCCAAAAAGTGGGGGGAAAAAAATAAAATAAATCCTATTCTGGACAGATTCTCGGCATGGACAGAGAGAAACAAGACCTAGAAATAAAGATTAGATGCACAGTTCTAGATTAACGGATTCCAGTCATTTTACATCCAAAAAACCATTTGCAGAAATTAAAAAAAAAAAAAAAGAAAAAAAGAAAAAAGTTATTTGGTCCTTTGGCAAACTGATGTACACACAATGCCAGATGTACCAAATTCATTTATTGCCATCAAAATTGTTTCAATTTATTTATACAATGTTTATTATAGTGTTTCCTGTACAATAATAGGAGTCTGCTGACTGGTGTCTGCTGACTGGACTGCTATGCCCCGCATTATAAAAGATCCTCTCGACACAGACAATAAAACGTTAAATAAAACAGTAACGACTGCTTGAAAGTCCTTGGATCCTCCGTTCCCGCGTTTCCTTTTCCCCACGACAGGTTCCAGACTCGTATAGAACATTTAATTCAGATGTAGAAAGGATTCTTATCCAAGAAAATGGGTCAGATTAAAACATTTGCAAAGTTAGTCATCAAATCAGTGTATGTTTTTAAAAAGAAAAAAAAAACGAAACAAAAACACTTTATGTGATAATTTAACCCCTATAAATCTGGCCATTGTGGCAGAACGGGGAAGAGAACTCTTTCGGGTTGCACAAGTGAAAGAACTTAAAATCTGGTCTCTTGAGGAACCTCAGTAGGTCTCAGAGTCTGAGTCATTGAGCTCGTCTTCTTCTGTGTACGGATATCCGTCTTCCCTGCCGATATTGTTGAAACTGCAGTAAGAACTGTGCTCGCTTCTCATGATAGGCAAAGAGTCAAAAGTGACAGTCTTTGAGGGATTGGTGTAGTGATTTAAAGTGAGGGATGGCATTGTGCTGCATGATGAGACCGGCATCATGGTGGCCAATATAAGAGCCAGACAGTCAGCAACATCCTTATTTGGAGCACATGCCAATGCTGGTGTGTAGCCTGCATTACAGGAGACATTGCAATGAATTAAAGGATCATATAAGGAATATACATAGTATTACAAACTGATCTATAATAATATATACACTCAACATTGAAATTGCAACACCAAGAAGAACAAGCTGTAAAGTACTGCAAAATTCAAAGGTAACAGGTGTCGCCAAGATCCGAAAAAGATCAAATTTTGAAGCTCCGATCTGTAGCGTGTGGGAGAGGCAGAAAAGCCAGATTGAAAGCAAAATTTTAGTTATGGGAAACCTCAAAAATTGAATCAAGTGGGGTAAGATGACACTACAACGCCTCCTAGTCACTGAGCCAGTTATGACCAATTGTCAAACTGTAAGGGGTGGAATCCTTGAACTGAGAGATCTTGGTTTATCACTCCATCCAATATCTACATGCCTAGGCTGAGAAGTCGGCATTGCTCAAGGTTTCATGTCCCAATGTTCAGGAGAACAATGAAGAAGGGGCAAGAGCTCCATGGAGGAGAACCTCCGCACAGATGTAATGTCTTATTGTAAGAATGACATGTAACGGTCCATTCTGTACTACAAGTGAAATTGTACGTCACATACCAAACCATGGCATTTGTGCTACAAGCCAGATGGCCAGCTACAGGTGTTCCATTCACCTTACACCACTGCTCTCAAATGCTATCATAGTGCACAGCAAGTGGACAATGGAGGCTGAAATGTAGTGCAGCTTTTGTCTAGGACACAATGATAACTGGAGATTGGCATGGAGACAACGTGCACAATAAAAAGGCCTTCACAGTGGAACAGCACAATGGTCCTAACTAACTCTCCAGAGGTTATGAGTGGGATGGCATAATATAAAGCAGCTGGATTATTAAAGATACACTAACAGCTTGAGGTTCCATTGGTTTTACCCCAAAGCCTAGGAGCAGTTTTTCAACAGGACAATGCCAAGTTGCATGCTGTATGCGCTGCTATGAACAGTCTACATTGCCTGCATGTCTCCGACCTAGCACAACTAGGACATCAATGGTCTGCAATTGAAACGGGAGCTGCCAGCATCCAATATTGAAGATCTGCGTGCCCAAGAGCATTCATCATGGCATAACATTCCTCAGACAACCATTAATAATCTCACTGAGGGCATGCCAAGGCGTGTAAGTTCATGTATTTCTGTGTGTGGCGCTCATACTTGATACTGAATATATTGAGATATTTTGAATATTTTTTTTTTCTATCATTAAAACGGCATTTTTTTGTCGATCACACGTAGGAATAGCCTTAAGAAAGGCTATTCTTTTCCTACCTTTAGATGTCTTCACTGAACCGCCGTTTGGTAGAAATCACAGTTTTCGCTGTGTAAGCAGCCATTTTCTTGTGCCCAGTGGGCACGCGCAGTCTGTTCTGCCTGAGGCCTAGAAGTTTAAACCCAGCTCTGGAAGAAGATGCGCAGAGAAGCCATTCCTGAAGATGGAGGCGGTGCTGGAGGTTTCTCTCACAGCATTGGGAATGCCCTCAGTGCTGTTTGAGCGCAGGGGCCCACCCCCAGTGCTGTTTGAGCGCAGGGGCCCGCCCCCAGCGCTGCGAGAGAACTCATTTGCATACAGACAAAAACGGGGATTTCTACCGAACAGCGGCGCGGAGAAGACATCTAAAGGTAGGAGAAGAATAGCCTCTCTCAAGGCTATTCCTATGTGTGATCGACAAAACTAGTCTATTGACCCTGCAATTTCCAGAATTCCAGGACTTTTCCTTCCTGACGTTGCAATTTGAATGTTGAGGAGTGCAAGATAAATATACACATACACACACATACAGAGAGCAAGAGGGGTAAACAGGGGGAGAGAGACCACGAAAGAGAGAGCTCAAGCGATAGATATAGTAAGAGATTGTGAGACAGAGAGGAAGCAACTGAGGGAGAAATTAGAAAGAGGGAAAATACAAGAAAATGTTAGCACAAGTAATAGAAAATCAATGGGGCAGATTTACAAACCCTGTCTAAAATGTAGACAGTGCAAACTTAGGGTGAGTTCACACCTGCACCCAATCTCCGTTATGCAGGTTTCAGTTTTCTGTCGGCAGAAGATGGAAACTGGAATTCAGTGTCCGCCGGTGAGCGTCTGTGAGAGTCTTTTGCTCTCCGTGGCAAAACATTTATTTATTTTTTTTAAATAACCGAATACAAAGTCCTACATGTCCGACTGTGTACGGGTAAAAAAAAAAAAAAAAAGTTTCATCAGAGAGCAGACACTTTTCAAACCCATTCAAATGAATGGGTTTGAAAACTGCCTGCCGGTTTCAGTCTCCTGTCCAGTTTCTCGGGCAGGAAACTGAAACCTGCAAAATGGAGATCGGGCGCTAGTGTGAACCGGCCCTTAGACAAGACCTTCTAAAAATGCTCCAGATTTATCACAGGGCTGGTGCTGGTGATAAAATGTGGGGCATCCTCAGACTGTCTAGTTGCATTTCCCAGCACCTGTTATTTGGCTTATTTTCTACTAAAACCTTGCACAATTCTGGCACATGCTGACCCATTTTAAAGAAGTTTTCCAGACCAAGACTAATGATGATCTATCCTATAGGATAAGATCATCAATACCAAATTGTTGGGGTCGGACATCTTCTTAGCAACTGATACATAGAGAATGGAGTAAGAAGTAGATAGCCCTGTAAGATAGCGCCATTATTTGTGTATCAGCTGCTCAGAACAGCTTAATGAAACGGGTGGTGGGTGTCAGACCCCCAACAGATTAGATCTTAGTGGTCCTTTAAGCTGTGCCCCGTTTCACAATGCCATACCTATTAAAAAGTCACAGCCCCAAAATGCAGAAAAAAACCAAAACATGAAATATCTAGAACACATAAAAATGACGTACAGCATATAGGTCAGAATTTTTTTTAATGCAAACTAAAGGGATTGTCAAACACCAAAAGGATGATCTACTCATAGGATCATTCATCAGTATGTGATTCTGTGGAGGTCAGACACCCAGACCCTGCACAGATCAGCTTGTTCTGGTAGCCTCCAGGTGTCAAAAAAAGGCCTAATGGCTGGGAAGTTTTACAGACTCTCCTAGCGAAGTAAAAGGAGCAACGGTTCCTCTGAACCACACTGTTATACAGCAGACAAAACTCCTATTGTAATATGAAAGCCTGCATGCGCTCACCACTGTAACTTCCAACACCAAGAACAGCAGATCTGTGTGGGGTTCAGGTGTCAGACCCCTACAGATCAAGTACTTTGGATAGGTCAACAGTATAAACAAACATTTAGGGCTGGACAACCACTTTAAGACAGAATGTCGGTGCATTTAGCTTAGTAAATCTGTCCCAATCTGTTTCCTATTGAGTTAATCAAGTACCATTTTCATCGACTGCCAATACACTCGCTCCTTTGCCCAGAAGTTCTTGGACAACAACCGTTAACCCATTTCGAGCAGCTACATGCAGAGGTCTGCAAAATAATATGTATAAAACAATCATTTTATCTTCAGATTACCTTATGCGACAAGAACAAAATTTGCAAGGGATACTTAAAGTGCTTTTCCAGGCAACATTTTTAATTTTTTTAAATGTCTAAGTGCTACCAATGGGTTAATAAATACACCCATATTCTTTTAGCAGTGTTTTGAGTGATTCCTGGGTGTCTCTGGGAGCTTCTGGTATCTCCTGTTTTTGTTTACATGCTTCAGCTTCCTGCTATGTAACTTCCACACTAACCCCTCTCACTTTAGCCCCCACCTTCCTTCCATACAACCCCCTCCTTGTCTCTCTAACTATCCCACCCTTCCCTACCCACCCAGCCCAACCACTGAGCCATATTATATACTTAGCCTCCATGCTTCTTCCTATGAGATGCACCCTCTTCCTCTACTGATTCAGTCTGTGCAAGGGGTTCTCCTCCAGCGATTATCCACCTCTACTGCACATGCGCAATAGAGGTGAATTACTGGCAGCACAGCACACAGTGGAGAAGAGCACACACACCTAGCAGAATCATTACAGAGGGAGGAACAGTCTTGCCAGAAAAAGTCTGGAGGGTAAGTATAAAGGGGTGGGGGAGTAGTAGTACTGATCCATTTTGGAAATCGGGAAATGGATTGTCACCGGATAAGGAGAAAATGTCCATGGGGTGGTTACATGGCTGCCCAGGGATATGGGTAATTCTAAATTACATTATTAATCAAAAATGTATAAAGTAGGAGGGAGTTTAGATTAGCGTAAAGATTTCTAGTTCTCCTGAACAACCCCTTTAAAGACTCTCATATATAAGCAAAAAAAAAAAGAACCCAGAAAAGTGTTGAGATTTGTATCAGAGTCATTTTGGTGGCTCGCTGATATACGGACTATTGCAATATTAATCACTTACGTTTGCAAAGCTGCATTGGTTGCATTGATGAGGTTTCGGTCAGTAATTTGCTCTAATATTAACAAGGCACTGGTTTCATGACCCTATACAAGAGGGACAAATAAAATGCACTGCCATCATTACACAATAACAAAGTTCTCGAATCCTAGAAAAATATCTGTATAATACTATTTTAATAAATTACACGTAAGCAGTTTTACTTGGATAAAAAAAAGCACATCAAATAAATATTTGAAAACCAAATACTTATGTTTTAAATCAATGTTAATTATTATTAGTGACGATAAATAGATTATATCCCAGGGTGCTGTGTCCCCCAGTGGAATAATGGTGCCCGACGGTGTTCATGGACTTTAACGATAGAGAGCCTGGCACAGATGTGAACCTAGTCTGCAATACTGGACAAAAGCTTTTAACAACTATGTTACTCCACCATGTACAGCCACTTACCTTACTGCATGCCAAATGTAGTGCAGTATTCTTGTTGTTATCTTGCAGAGTTAGATCGGCTTTAGCACTGCTAACCAACACCTCTGAAAAAGAGAAAAAAGGGATTAAGCGCATCTATGTCCATACAGATGATTATAAAGGTTATAGTTAATACCACCATAAAGGTACAAAACACATATCTAAAGACAGACGTACAGCCATGATGTATGTGTATTGCACACATCAGTCCTCTGATAGGGGACCCCCATAAAATAATGGTCATAACGGGTGAAAAAACATCTCTTAGACTGATCTAACACCAAACAAGGCACTAAGACTTCCACGGACAGTCTTATTATCCAGGAAGAATGTTTATTGCAGAAAAAAATAAAAATTCTAAAAAGAAGTTTTCAACTACCCGTCTTGTCTTCACACATGCAAAGGAACATTAGTCCCAAAATGCATTAGATGGGCTTGCACGGCCACATGTCTGCATTGCATCTTACAGACGCAGGTCTAACCCATGAAACTTAAACATGCTATGTGACTCCAGCCATACGGTATCAGAGATTATTTTATCTGTAATAAACTTTCTGAATAAAAAGATCATCCATGAAAGTCTTTGCCTTCCTATCTGAGACCCATGAGACAAAACCAAGTTCTGAGAACTTCAGACACCAAAAAGTCATTACATACAAATCCCCTATCCACAAAATTTGGTATAAGTGTCACTTTGCTGGGGAATCTGTCCACTTCGACCCCCAGCGTTCAGGAGAACAGGGAACCAAAAGTCACCCCTGCATTTTTCCTGTGAATGAGACTGAGACCATTTACTGCTATGGGCCCGCCAGGACTACAATCTCTGACAACCTAATACAAGGGAGTGAAGCACAAGCCACATAAGTGTACTGGTGCATTATTCACATGGAGGGGGCAGGGAACCTTCAGGACCCCAAATTCTCCTGATCACTGGGGGTCAGTGATGTGACATTTAACCCCTAGTGTATGTAATAGGACAACCCCTTTAATAAGTCCTGTATAATCTGCACTAAGGCTTCTCAATATAGATGAACCATACAAGTGACTATCTGGATGAAGCCATTGCAAAAGGCACATTGGGGTGGTAAGATATTTCTGTTGTCTATATGAATTTTTAGCTGCAATAATTGCAATTTGTGAGTGGAAATTAATAGTATTTGTATATATTAATTTTTCTTATTTATTGCTCAATTGAGTTCCACCTAAACTGCCCCAATTATATATACCATATATAATATAACATAATATCAGGTATTGTGAAAAATACAACTGGGGGATATACCCTGAAAGACCTACTCCACGCTCTTCACAGGTGAAAAAAAAAGGAGTTGTCCTTGGTATTTTTATACAGTAGTTTATTAAATAAATAGAAGACGCTGCCAAACACAGATGGTGATTCGGAAAACTTGTTTATGCCCATTTCCCTAATTTAAGGCGCTAAAACAAGTATATATTACTATATAGTCAAAAAGAGCACTGTTTTTAGTAACTTGAATTTAACTCCCATTAGCGCGGCCTATTCTATTTAAATTTTTATCCCTTGTATAATATCAGGTATATTATTATGGATTCTCTTGTATTTATTGATGGATTAAAGGCTGTGTGACAATGGTGATATTGCGTAGGTTACATTTTGCTCAATATGAATGCCTGGGAAACTGTGCATCAGATGGTTCAGGAAGAATTACAGTAGGCTCGGGTATATACCAATCCATTGTTTTAACCCTATAATCAACATACAGGAGCTTGAATCTGATAACTCACCGCAGTGTGACAACTCACAACAAAACCCATTAAAAGCAATCTAAAAAAAGAAAATTAAAAAAAAAAAGAGGGCTGACACTATAGGAGAAAAAAAAAATACTGGGACACTATTTTACCACTGATTTTCTATTTAGATATTGATATGTTAATATAAGCTCATAAGTTAATTAAAAAAATAAAATAAAAGTCAATCAGCACTATTAGTTGGTACTGCAGGAACTGTATTCTGCAATATTTATATTTTCTAGTGACACCTACTGGCAAACTATGGTGCTACTTAACATGATAAGCAGTGAATACCCATCTTGTTCAGTCAAGGTTCCTACTGAGCGGCAAAAAGTTGTGGAGTCCAGCAACCAGGTTAAAATATCAAAAAACTTTAATGATTACCATTTAAAAATATTAACGTCCAACAAAACAACAAACCATACCTCGGCAATATAAGGATAAGCAGTACTGGCTGACGCGTTTCGGAATTTAGCGTTATTAGTACTGGCTATGACTAAGGAACGCTAAATTCCGAAACGCGTCAGCCAGTACTGCTTATCCTTATATTGCCGGGGTATGGTTTGTTGTTTTGTTGCACGTTAATATTTTTAAATGGTAATCATTAAAGTTTTTTGATATTTTAACCCGGTTGCTGAACTCCACAACTTTTTGCCGCATATCGCTCCGAGCCGACGGAGACCCTGGTCCGTGCACCTGATTTGATTCTACAGAGCCGTGAGTTAGTCCGCGAATCGGACATATATGGACATTGTTACTTTATGAAACATCCGGAGTTTTTTCTTGTTGGGCTGTGTTTTTCCCCTTCCCCCATTTCCTTTTGCATTAAGGTTCCTACTGAGAGTTTCTACCCCGGGACCCGGGTCTTGGGCACAAATTTGTCAGCCAATCACTAGCTAAGCTGCGGTGCCAGGTTCAAACAAAGCATCAATATTTAACCACTGATTGTCTGTTGTTCAGCCAATGATTGGCTGGTGTACTTTTGTACAAAGCTTTGTTAGAGCAAGGCCTCGCTGCCCAGCCTTGTTGGCTTAAACACTAGCATGCCAGCTGCCGGTTAGGAAAACCAAGAACTGAATGCAGACTCTCCGAGCAAACTGACAAGTAGGAGTACACTTAATTTTTTAACCCTAGGGGAAGTTTAATACAATAATCCGGGAGACCCCTTTAAACTATCATTCCCATCTGCTCAGCCTTTCCCTGAGGTCGTAGGGAGTTACGGGGGCCGGTAGACCTAGCTGTTCTACTGTACTCCCATAATGCTCACAGAAGAAAACCGGAGTTACAGAAGTTCATAAAGTGTGGCTGTTTGTGCTACACTGCTTACATAGGTCAAGCTGTGAATAGACCTTTAGAAAGGTTGTGCCATCGAAACAAATGGCTAACTGTAAAGTGAATATTCGTTGTAGAGAAAATTTGTGAGGCGTCATTATTAAAAAGCTTCTGTATAGAAACATTGCAATTATTTGCTTGGAATAGCACCCCCTGGTGTTCAAAATGTATAGGATTGTAGGCGTCAGTGAAGTCTGCATCAGGACATCTACCTTGTACTGTTATAAATGTGGCTGCCCATGCTACTCTGAGAAGCAGAAGGAAGCCCATGTCCTGCCTAGGCAAGAATAAGGGTTTTTCTTTATAAATCCCCTGCAGACAGGCAGAATAGGGGGATATTTGGCACACTTAACAGTCGGTCCATAGTGTTATAGTGTTCCAAAGTTAGGCGATAGGTTTACTCAAAGGCATAATCTCACTTTGTAAAGTGAAGAGATATCATTAAGATTTGCCATCACTTTATGATCAGTGGGGTCCTCCATGATACTGAATGAAGAATCCACAGGGCTAATTTATCATGGCATCCCCTAGGAATTGTTCCCTGCACAGTGGGGGGTCCTGGCCGCAGACAGCTAGGTAACCTATCATACAAGTCTGGCCTCTATGCAGAGCTGACTAGGAGGACTGTTGTGATCTGGCATTCTTACCTACTGCATTGGTTTGCCCATTTTCGGCAGCCATCATTAGTGGAGTCTTCCCAGAAGAATCTACAGCATTTACTTGAGCATTATGGCTGAGCAAAAGCTGCAAACATTCAACGTGGTCTGTAAAAGCTGCAGCATGAAGAGGCGTCCTGCAAAGACATAAAAATATCCACTTAGGAGATCAGTATAGGCTATAGTTAAGTGCACTTGGGTTAGACACATTTTAGTTTGACTACAGGATTTGTAACCCCCTCCTCTTATTACAACTATAAATTATATTACCAATGACAACCTTTGTGGAAATCAAAAATCTCATGACTGTTATACGTACCTTCCTTTGGAGTCCACTGCATTCACTATGCTTGTACCTAATGTGTCTATTAGCATTTCTGCAGCACCTTCATTGTCATTTATGCTAAAAACAAGAGGAAAAAAAATGGTTAAAAACAGAATGATGATGTCGCAGACTATAAATAGCCTTATTACTCGCGGACCCACTTACACTGCACAATGCAGGGGACTAAATGAATTTCCTTCCATTTTCTGAAATACTTCTTGTTCCAGCAGCAGTTCTACACAAGCATCATGACCTGTAAGGAGAATCAACGACAATTTTATGACAACTCACTAAAAAATTTCTGGATATAAAAACTATAGGGAATTAATTTTTTTCCGATCTATAGTGGGTGGAGAAAAAGCTGCAGTACTTAGAATTCTGAATATTTCCAAATATATACTTTCTATTTAATCCTTCTACATCAAATACCTGCACCTCTAACAAGGTTATTGTACAGAGTGTTTAGGGCTCGTTCACACGGGGCAAGAGGGGGCGGATTTTGATGCCGAATTCACCTCAAAATCCGCCCCCTCACAATCGAGGTCTATGTAGACAGCTAGCGTCCTTTTCTCTGTGAGCGATGTGTTCCCGCTCACGGAAACAAGCAGCGAGCTGCCTTTCAGGTGGATTCCGCGGCTGATTCAGCGACAGCACCCTCTGGACTAGGCCCATTCATTTGGGCCTACTCCGGAGCAGGAAGCTGCGACTTTCGGAAGCCGCGACAGGCGCATTTGGGTCCTATTCTGACACTGCTTCCTGCGTCAAAATCAGGACTAAAATACGCGGTCCCTAGCCCCATGTGAACTAGCCCTTAGAAGGATAACACACTGTTGGAAACTCCATTGCAGAGACAGCTGGAAATTAAAAGAGAAAAGTCCTGCACGGAGGAATCTTTTCTCTGCCGCTTTACAGTGCACACACGGCAGACCCCATTACAGTCCATGGTCTAGTGGTCTCTGTGTGTAACTGGTGTTTCAGCGGGCCAGCTCTCCATCATTCGGGTCCCCTAGCAGACCCAAACAATGGAGACCATAGTGCAGATGTGAATTAAGCCTAACTTAGTTGGCAGAGTCTTACAGTGTACAGAGAGAAAACAATGCTTGGGATAGGCTGTACAGCAAGTGGTTACAGTTTGTTATATGCCCCTATTTGAAATACACTATTTCAATCACAAAAAAAAAAAAAAAAATCACATGGGGTAGAATGGAGACTAGGTCACCCAGATTAGTGGCAAAATACCAGAATAATAAGACTAACCTCACATAGTTTTAAAAAAATAAATAAATTTATATCTATATATCTATATCTCTATATCTATATCTATACATACACACACATATATATTGTTGTGTAGCTATATACCCAGTGGGAAAGGTTTAGTTGTGCTAACCTGCAATTTTACTGCAGTTATCCAAAAGTTGCTGTGATAGCAAAGTCTGAGCGACAACTTCTCAATCTGCAAATTTACACAGGGTGGTAATAGTGATTTAGTGGCCTGGGTCCAATGGGGCTGCCCAGTATGACCACATTGCAAATACACTTGAATGCACATCCGCTGTCTATAGAGCTACTTTCTGAATACAGGTTAGTAGGACTGTCTGTATACAAATCTCCCTGCACAACTTGGTACATCACATTATCGATTAGTCATAGGATTAAGAAAACTATATAATTGGCATGGACTTAATATAACAACACCATCACAATATAGCATACCATTATAACAGGCCCAGTGAAGGGATGTGTATCCGTGATTGTCTGCGATTGCTGGAACAACATCGACAGATACAGCAGTCTGGAGGAGAGCCCCCAGAACACCTATATGCCCACAAGCAGCCGCCAGATGAATAGGGGTGCGACCTCTGCAGTCCCGTAATAAGAAATTAGCGTTGTGCTGGAGCAATGCTTCTACACACTCCTCATGTCCGGTCACTGCCTAAAACACACATAGCAAACAAAAGCTTACCATTAGGAGAACAGCAAACAAATAACATCAAGTAGACTTAATCGTTTTACATTCTGCTATGAAAAATACAGAATATGTCCAAGGAACGGCAAATACGTTAATCCATTCCTGTACAAGACTGCTTCTTACAAGGTACAATGGTTGTCATATTAACAGACTGCACTATATTATAGCAATGTATTACACTAATGCTGCAGCTAGAAGTATTACCACTCATAGTAAATGTTCTGGGGATGCCGCAGAGACACACCCTTAAAATATGGATCTAAGACAGGAAAAGCATACCCCACGGTGCAGCGCTGTCCTTCCCCACTTATCTTTGGCATCCACATTGGCTCCTTTGTTCAGCAATGAATAAACACATTCTGTATGTCCGTTCAGTACAGACAGCATCAATGGAGTCCTAAGCAATACAAGGTACAAAATCAGAAAAAGAAAGCTGTACAGGAAAATGCATCATCAGCAGAGCTATCCCCTTATGGCTGGCATCCAGCTATGCACTTAGAGAGCGGAAGCAGATTCCAGCAGAATACACAGTCACACAGGTCAAGGAAGTGGAAAAAAGTGCAGGAGATGAAAGCTATGATTACTTGGAGACAGCTGAAATGTATCGGAAATTTGCTAATTTATAGTGAATATTATTAATGTAGAAGGACCAGCTCAGCAGATGGGAAGCACTTGCAGAACTGCCTTACTACTAGCGAACAATGCACTTTGTTATTTAAAGGGATTCTAATCACTAAAATCACATTTTTTCCCCGATCACACATCGGCTATTCTTCTCCTACCTTTAGATGTCTTCTCCGCACCGCCGTTCAGTAGAAATCCCATTTTCCTCTGTATGCAAATGAGTTCTCTCACAGCACTGGGGGGCAGTCCCAGCACTCAAACAGCACTGGGGGTGTCCCCAATGCTGCGAGAGAAATCTCCAACAACGCCTCCATCTTCTGGAATGCTCTCTCCCTGTGTCTTCTTCTGATTTGGGATTCAATCTTTTAGGCTTCGGGCAAAGCAGACTGCGCATGCCTGCGGCCACAAGAAAAATGGCCATTTACACAGTAAGCTGGTGTAAGCGGCTATTTTCTTGTGGCATTTACAGTCGGCTCTTTCCGAGACCTGATGGCAGAGCCGACTGCTCATACATAGTTGGAATCCAGCTCCGGAAGAAGAAGCGCAGAGAGGCCGTTCCTGAAGACGACTGAGGTCGCGCTGAAGATTTCTCTCGCAGCATTGGGGACGCCCCCAGTGCTGTACCAACTCATCTGCAAACAGAAGAAAACTAAGATTTCTACCAAACAGCAGCACAGAGAATACATCTAAAAGGTAGAAGAATAGCTCTTAAGGCTATTCCTACGTGTGATCGAGAAAAAATAAATGATTTTAATGACAGAATCCCTTTAAGGTAAATTTGCTTTTAAAGGGGTAAAGCCCTCACACACCTACTGAACTGGCCAGACCTTCTGATGGGGTCTCCCAACGATGACCAGATAGTAAACACCTTGGCTCATTGAATTTTAATGCCCAATTCTTATCTGGCAGGACAAAAACCACCGCTAGTGGTGACCCCCTTTTCACAACATATACACTCGGCCAAACTGAGAACGTGTATGGGACAGTCGGGAGAGAGCTTCTGGCTGTGTTATTGAAGTGAAGGCTATGGTTATTAATATAATAAATGAACATTGATTACTCTCTAGGTAATCCGATACTTCCAAGTCCACAGAGACTAACACAATGTTCAATCCATTTGGATCTGAGAAATGACAATTATGCCCTTTTGTTAATGTTAAGTCCATAACCTTTAGTTATTTATTTTTTTTCCCCGGTAACATTTCTAAGAATTGATTGAATTATGGGCGACAGTGACTTGGTGGGTATTATGAAAATCTGACTCCAGCCAACATCAGCAATGGAGATTTCCTTTTAAATTAACCCTTAAATAAGTGTGCACAAATAATTGGTATATTAAATATGTGTTATGGTACAGGGGAGTAAGAGCTGATCCTGAAATAAATTATAATTACTGCCCATAAATCAAATTATATTGTTCTGGTTGTACCTTTACTTGTTTTAAGTGAGGACCTGTCAACACTCTTTAGAAATATCAGAATTCTATCTGGTAACTCCCATCAACTTCTGATGTATTTCTATTGTGGATGTTGTCATTTCAGGAGAAGAACAGGGTTGCATGCTGTGTTATTCTTGCAGAACCCAAAAGAGTGACAACACAAAAGTGAACAGAGCCTTAAAAAAGGGTTGTCCAGGTTGTTCAGTAACTGTCCATAGGTTGTGTGTAGTATTGCAAGTACAAACCATGGACAAGTGTGGTGTCGTGATATTTGAAGAAGAAAAAGAAGAACAAACAGGGTATCTTAAAGATGTTATGCAAAGGTACTTACTGTCCGTTTCCATCTTGAATATCCACTGCAGTCTGAATGTCAGCATTTCCTATGAGGAGTCTCAAACACTCTGAATGTCCATTAATAGCTTTAAAAAAAAAAAAAAAAAAAAAAAGGCTCAGAATCTAAACTATTCCTCATCTCACAGATACACAATATTTTACAAGTATGCATTTGTTGCTTGTATGTTGCAGTGAATTCTAAGAATTCAATTCGATGAGACTGCCAAGTTGGTCATTCAGCCAGCCCCATAGAAGTGAATAGAGCGCTGGCTACAACTGCACACCAGAAATCAGAGGACCAGTGATCTGACACTTAATCCCTTTTCTGTGGGATTCAGTGGCACAAGTCCGTCAGGAGCCTCATTCACAGACTTTGCTTTTAATGCTGTTTTTCCTGTTAAAGCAGCACCCCTGGAATCCATCATGTGGAGGCTCACACAAAGTATGATGGCTTCTGTTTATAGGAAAAGCCACAACAATGATGTGAACAGAAATCCTATAAATGAGCTGACCATAATACAATTGTGAAGTAGTAATGTTCAATGCTGTGTATGCCATACCTGCTGAATGGATGGGTGTCCTTTTCACAACATAGTCCTTGACTAGAATCGATGCTCCTTGATTGATAAGAACATCTACACATTCAACGTGTCCTTTGAAAGCAGCAAGGTCCAGAGGAGTCCTGCCGGTGCTGTTCCGTACATCAAGGTCAAGTAGAGATTGCACTAAAACCTCCAGGGCTTGATGATGCCCATGGTAAGCCTAGCAAAAACGCACAAAATAAAATACAATTAGCCAGATTTGCTGATGTACAAATAAAGTTATACTTATGCTACAAAGAGGCTTCATATTAAATTGATGGCTTTTAAGAATGTTTATTCCCATAGAGTATCTCTGGTTTGTCCAATAAACCGAGACCTGTTTTACGGTCCTTCAATAGTATCGCAAGTCAGCAAAATAATGAACTTATTTCATTTGCATTTACGTGTCACCCTCTTACTTATTCTGTGTACATGCTGAAGGAGAAACGCATCTCAAATCAGGACAACACAACTCAAGAGTGTACTCGCTGACAGTCCTGATTTTGTCAGGACAATCAGGTGAACCTGTCCAAAAAGGGACAGGGTTTATGCAAATCATGCCCAAAAGTTGGGGTTTCTGCTCTTTCATTTGCAGGGCTTAAGGCTAAGGTCACAGTGCACAAATGCAGCTTTTTTATTGTAGCTTTTGCTGCGTTTTTTTGAGCCAAAGCCAGGAGAGAATTGAGCAGAAGGGAAAAATATAAGAGCTTCCTATATACAGTATTTCCCATTCCTTTTGTAGCCATAATTGGCTTTGGCTAAAGTAAAAAAATAAATAAAAAATGCAACAACAAAAAAGCTGCGTTTCTGCAATGTGGTGCCTTAGCCTACAGGGGGGTTTTCCAAGGGGTTATTAATTGATGACCTATCCTCAGGATAGGTCAGATGAAAAAAAATCACCAGGCGACAGCTAGGCAGGGCCCCAGCCGATCAACTGTCTGATAAGACCACAGTGTTTGAGTGAGCTCTGCAGACTCTTCACAGAACATCAAGCACAGCACAATAAATTTACATAAAGCCATACTTGGTATTGAAGCCCACCCAATCTCTTGAATGTTTCTGTGCTGTGAACAGGTCATGTGACCGCAGAACATGATGTCATGTTGCCTGTAAAGGAGAGGGAGCTCCGCTGCAGCTTTAGTTGATCTGCGGGACTCCCCAGTTGTCAGACCCCGCTGAACTTATATTGATGACCTATCCCTAATACAGGTCAACAATTAAAAGGCCAGAAAACCATAAATATCCCAAACTTGATTGCTGAAATGTTGGCAAATATGGAAGAGTGTGATGGCCAAATATACCTGCCAAACATTAATTTTTAAAAAACTGAAATAGAAAAAAAAAAAAGCGCCTTTAAGAACTTACAGCTAAGTGCAAAGGACTGATTGGTGCACGAGTATCTGCGTCATTCAGCATGTCCGTACCTGAAGTTTCCATAAGCTGTATGATAAAGAGAAAGCACATTAGCAATCTTTATAGTTATACAACAAATACACAAGCAGTATTTATTAACCACAAGATACATGCACAGGACAGTTTATTTGTTATAGACCTGCGTTCCTACTACTCCCTCCTCTTTCTCCAACTGAGACTTCTCGCTTTCAGATGATGATCTATTTTAGTATATAATTCTCCTGCCAGGACTAAACTGAATAATGAAAGGGGCTGATTCACATACACAACTCCTTTTAGTGTGCAAAAGAAGGTGCAGGGGTTTTTCACGCTTGGGGTCCATCTCTATAGGCCGCTAACAAATGTTGGCTCTCGCTATGAAAGACCTGGAATAATCCCTAAATTACATGTACCACATCATCGATGGGTAGAACGGATTGTCAGGAGTTTGTGAAGATGGACAAGTGGAGATTAGGTGATAAGCTATCCTTGATAGGTCCTGAATATCTGGCTTGTGAGATTTCAACACCCAAAGCTCACAAACACCAGCTTCACAGGCCACAACATCACGTTCATATGGAATTGGACTGTGCAGTACACAGGCCAAGGACCATGAAAGAGGCCTCGTAATACCAAGCACAGCCGCTATACAGTGTACAGAGCTGTGCTTTGTGAGCAGTAGAGGCCACAACTCTTGGTTACATGCTGTAGGTCTCTTCCCATACCCCTATATATAGCATTCTATTCTATAGTCAGCTATGTCTACTGTAACACCAACTTAATTTCCATATAAGAAGATTGACTTACGACATCTAGGGGTGTTTCTCGAGCAATCTGTAAAAAGGAATAAAATTAGATCATTAGCTCAATACATTTTGGAGAACTACTATGTGCCATGAAATTGTAATGTAAAGCACAAAGTCATAATACAGATACTATATTCTAACCTCTTACTTTTGTCTGACACATTAACGTAGCTCCTTTCACAATGTTAGACAATTCCCCACTACCAAGTGAGGATTGGTAAGGTTTCTAAACTTTGGATTACAGTAACAATACATGTATATGACATTACACATTCTGTGTTAAAATGGAGTAGCTATGTTATTTAATGGTAACCTGTCGTGGTGTCCAAGCTGCAGGGAGATTATTATACAGGGGAGATCTAAGCAATTGATAGCTTTGAGGGAAAATGACAGCATAAAGCGACTACAATCCCTGCTCATTATGTACTTAAGAGTCCAGTGGGCGGTCCTACTCCGTGAGTGATAGCCATCTTTGTATACTATAAAAAAAAATCTATTTGTCAGATGCCAGGGATAAAGAAAGGGATGATTGAAAGACTTTTTCCAAAAGCTCATTTCTATTCCGATTCCTAATAAATTTGAATAATATAGTTTCAGACATTCATATCCCTTTGCAGTGCCAGGTCACTTCTGCAATGCATCCTAGAAGGATCATTCATTCATTGGACACATGACAGGATCTCTGTGACCACTGACACGTTTGCAGTTATAAAACAGTTCTAGGAACTGACAAATAGTTCTAGGAACTGACAAATAGTTCTAGGAATGTGACAAATAATGACGACACATTCATAGTGGTGGTGATCAAGCAGGTCTGATGTCATGAATGAAGAATGGCATATAACTGGGATGCATTGCTGAAGAGTCCTGGTGGAAGCATAAGAAATGAATCCCAAGAAAATCCCTTTAATTGCAAAATTAACCAAGACTAAACACTGTATTAAAAACAAAATTTACCCCCACCCACAATGCCTATATCAGTATGTAAAGTCATAACGGAACACAATACACTTACCAATTCTAGACATAGACGATGACCATAGGCAGCTGCATAATGAACGGCATTATACCCATGCTTATCCCTGATTCCTGGGTTTGCATCATTTCTTAAAAGGTATTCCAGGCACCTAAAACAAAAAAACAAACATACTTTCATGAAAAAAATAAAACAAAACCCAACTTGCTTGAACCATTATTCAGCAATAGAGGCTCTTCACATATTACGCAAAAAAAACAAACAAAAACCCAAAACGTGCACCAAAACGGCCAAAAATGCTGCCACTATTGAGAAGTCGCATTCAAATACTTACATTTTATTGGTACAATGAATGACTATTTTTATAGTTCCAGTTAGCCACTAGGTGGCAGAATCAGGCTGTGTTTCTCACAGGAGATCTACACTATCTCCTTGCATTTTTGCACCTGCAGGTATTTTACAAGGTTAATCACGAGCAGATTTTATAATCCAGATGTGTGCTGGATTATAGGATTTCCTGGATTACTGGCTTTACAGCATAAACACAAGACGAGAAAACTATGAATATCCTTGTCGTTAAATTTCCTCTAATTTTCGCTTAGTCTTCAAGGATCGCTAAGAAAAGTCCATCAGAATAAGACAAAAAAAAAAAGAAAAAAAAAAAAAAGAATGTTTGACCTATACACTGCTTAACCCTTTCAGTGCAGATTCTGGAATGATTACTGGGAGACGGCACTAGGGTTTGGTCTCTGAAAACACAAAAGGGATTATGCTCATTTGATCTGGATGCCAAGAGAACATTTATGTAAAAAAAAAACCCAAAAAAACAAAAAAGAACCTGTACTTACTGAAAAGTCGCTACAAAAAAAAATACAAACTGCAGCAACTTTTGTTTTCTTAAATATATTTGAAATTTCATGAAGTGAGAATGGAGCGGTCCTATTAATCAAAGAATTTCCGCAGTGTTATCGAGATTACTTCTGGACAAAAAGGGCTAAGTAAGGAGCCAAGACAAGTGGTTCTTTGTGAACGTGGCAGACTGTGTGACTGTCAGAACGGGTCTAGAGAACAAGCCAAGAACGCCCTTCTTAAAAGGCTACATTCTCTCAAATGAACATAAAGAGACAAATGTAATGAAGTTCCTTGGTGTAGCCTTCGTGAGACCACTAAATCAGATGAAATGTAACACAAAAACAATTGCACATCGGGACGCGACCACCACTTACTTGCCATCGGTGTCTGATGTCGCTGCATAGTGCAGGGGGGAACAACCCCGCTCATCCAGATCATTGACACTGGCTCCAGATCCCACCAGTGCAAACAGGCACTGATAGTTACAATTGGCAGCGGCGTAGTGAAGCGGAGTTCTTCAAGACAAGTGAAAACAGTTATTTCAATAGAGAACCATAAATATCTGGATTTTTACTGTGGATTTCACCCTGTTCAATGTGAAGTGTTGCAATATACTACAAATGCATTTAAAAGTGTTGTCAAAGACTCAATGTTTTATAATCAGTTCAGTTGACAATCCATGGAGCTGGAAGCGATGGCTCTGTATACTGTGTAGTGGTCATGCTGTGCTGGAATAGTGCAGCACCACCACAATGCAGTTTACAGAGCTAACCATTTCTGGCTTTATACAGTGCCAAATATCAGCTGACCCACGGGGGTGCTAAGTGTTGTACACCCATTGATCCGATACTGATGACCTACCCTAAAGGATAGGACAACAGCCTCAAGTCTTTGACAACCTCTTTGATGTATGTCAATTTTGCAACAAATTACTGACATATCTGACACATATAGACTGGGGTTTCCCTCTACAAGGAGTGTCCCCACTCATACGGATACTATATAATCGTGTATAGTGCAGTAGCCTTAACATAGCTTCATTCATTCATTTTCGAAGGATTTTCGTCATATTCTGCATATAGCACAGGGCATACTATGTTGTCGTGCCAGTCATGATAACTATAACATTGAAATAATGGATGTACAATAAGACACTTCCACTACATCCTGCAGGGATCTCCGACAACCTCCCCAGCAGAATCAGCACATTACCAGGGCTTTCAGCAGGACCAGTCACAGCGATCTGATCACTTACATGAGGTAGATGATTGATCTGACAACCTCTTCAATTATTAGGTGCTATTGAGGTGACAGACTGCATGTAAATGACAACTGCTATGGAAGCGCTACAGTGCTTATACAGTGACAGGACCCATACAAAAGCAGAAACAATGAAGAAAGCCATGCTTAAGTAAACTCTTACCTCCCAAACTTGTCTTTCTTGTTAAAGTCTGCACCTGTGTTTAACAACAAGTTCAGACATTCCAAGTTCCTGAAAAAATAAGTATACATTTTATTAAAAAAAAAAAAAATTCTCAAGAAATCACCAATTCCAAATGTACCGGAAATATGTCTATGTATAGTGGAGTAGGTGGTGCATCAGCTGGTACATAACTGGACAGCTAATACACAGACACATATAATAGTGGTATGTCCATATGTACAGATTTTCTCTAGAGGTTTTTGTCACAAATTGGTGTTACATGCAGATTGGTCACCGAATTCACGATGGAATTAACTATGAAAGTGGATTTCAACTCTATACAAATCAGCAATACACGATGTGTTGCAAATGAAAATTTGTGCCACAGGTCAATTTCTGCTGCAATTTTCTCCACAATGTGTGGATGAGATTAGATAAAATCCAGATGTACATTCTGCAGTGTATCTGCCACATGTTAACATATCCCAAAAGGTCCATAAATGACTTAATTATTTAATATGTCTGATAGTTCTGCATGAAGTCTTCCTTGCAGTGTCAGTCAGAAATCACCTGACAAAAAAAAGCTGCAAGTCAGATTTTTTTTTTGTCTGACATCTTAAAGATGACCTTTCATGTCCTCAGGCACATGCAGTTTTATATACTGCTAGAAAGCTGACAGTGCTCTGAATTCAGGGCATGATCAGCTTTCTCGTTATGTGCCCCGGTGGAAGAGATATCAGTGCATCTACTGATAACTCTTCACTGTCAGAAGGGGTGTTCTTGACAGTAACTGGGAACGCCCCTCCTGACAGTACTGTGTATAGCGCTATACTGTGAGGGGGCGTTCCTTACCACCCAGCGATGAAGCTGAGGAACGCCCCCTCCCCTCCTGACTGTACACGCCCATAGACTAGTACTAGGGAGACGTTCCTCACTGCTCATCATCATCACTGGGCGGTAAGGAACGCCCCCTCACAGTATAGTGCTATACACAGTACTGTCAGGAGGGGCGTTACCAGTTAGACTGTCAGGAACCCCCTTCTGACAGTGAAGAGTCATCGGTAAATGCACCAATAGCTCTACCACTGGGGCACATAACGGGAAAGCCAACAGTGCGCTGACTTCAACGCACCCTATTAAAAGTCAATGGGTTCCCTAGTAGAGATGAGCGAACACTGTTCGGATCAGCCGTTCCGAACAGCACACTCCCATAGAAATGAATGGAAGCGGCCGGCGCGTGCTTCCATTCATTTCTATGGAAGTGTGCTGTTCGGATCGGCTGAGTTATGTGCCCCAGTGGTAGAGCTATTGGTGCACTGTTCATCTCTATTCCTAGGGAATAGAGATGAACAGTGTTCGCTCATCTCTATTCCCTAGGGCTCTTTAGGAGTCTGGTATTTTTGCTGTCCGTTTTTTCCCCAGCATAGATGTGTACATAAATATTTTGACAGAAGAATAATGAATATTTGACACTTTACTGAATAATTTTCAATAAGAAAATAGAGAGGAAGTGCCTTACCCTCCAGCCGCAGCAGCATGAAGACAGGTCCTGCCAAAGTCATCTGGAGTATCTATATCAAAACCTAGAATACATAATACACACGTTACGCTTTGTAGGAAAGTGAAAACCAATACTGTGAAATGCCACATATTTATAAAGGTTATATATACTTCAACTTTTCAAGGTGGTTATATATGGCTTATTGTTGGAATACTTTTTCTTCTGCAGAGTGCTGATCGACTGTATGTTATAGGACTATGCCATGTATCACCCCCACCCCCCCCAGCACGCATTTATTGATGAGTACTATCAGAAGGAGAGGGGGACATTCCTCCCCGCTCTCACAGTACGACGCTATAGGTGTTCTGACAGTGAAGACTGAGTTGAATTCAGCGCACTGGAGGCTTTCTAGCAGTATATAAAACCGCATGTCCCCTAAGTGACGAAAGATCCTCTTTAAATTTTACTGTAAGTATGAAGACTGCGAAGGAATTTTTTTTCTGCAACCAGAGAAAGTGGCCAGACTGTGTTGTATGACTATGCCATGTATGACCAGTCTCACAGCACCATCAGCACTCTGCAGGAGAAAATGGTTGCTGGTTCGTAGTGCTGAAATAATAAATGCGACTGTATTCACATCTGCACTTCTGATTTCCATTGTTTTTGTTATGGGAGAACAAAAATTTACGTAAGGCACGGCACGCACATAAATGGCACTCAACAAATGCAGCGATAATATAGTCGCGTTATAGTGCACATATGTGTAAACATCGAATTAACCACTTAAAGGGGTTGTCCCATCACAAGGATCCTATCTATACTGCTTGTTAATGTGGATGTAAGACTTTTCCTAAATACACTGCTTCAGCAAAACTGCTTTGTTTGTCCACTATCTTACTTTATTCAATTCTTTGTGGCCACAGCCCTGACTTAGCTGCTCATGAGTCAAGTGATGTATCTGCCTGCTCTCAGGGGGAGGGAGGAGGGGCTAAGTGCAGGGAGCCAGCCTGTGTATCTAGCTATTCCTGTGTTTACACCACGTGACCTTCCTGCTATCAGATAGGGGAGAGGAGCTGCTTTCATTTCTTCTGTTCTCCCAGTTATCAGGCTAGCTAATTCAATTGTGTTCATTATGGCAGAGACAGGCAGTCTCTGTATGTAACACAGAATGGAGTTGCTGCTGCCTGTACTTCATAGCCCAATATGGGTGGGCGGAGCTACACGTGAATTTGGGGGCGGAGCTAAACCACATGTTGCCTGTGAAACCCCGCCCACCAAATGATGCAAGAAACCACGAAGAAAGAAGATTTTACAGCAGTAAAGACTGATGAGTATGTGAGGTGGGAATACCCCTTTAATGACTGGGCCATTTCCCCAATTCATGACCATACACGGTTTTAGTTTTTTTTTTTGTTTTTTTTTAATACACTGCAGAGCTGATCTGGGAGCCCTAGGACCCAGCAGCACCTGCAGCTACCTGGCGATTATATTATCGCCTGTATGGAAATTACAGAAAATTTAAACAAAAAACAAAAATTTTCTTCATTGCCCTATGCGGTTATATCAGCCCTGGTGATATACACATGGTTAAGAGCTGTTCTATGCTTTGAGCAGCTGGAAATATTACTTTCAGGAAGAACTCTGACATTGTACACGCTTTGCGGTACATTCAGTTCCACGTGAAAACATTTCATTCGGGTACATTTCTAAATGAAAGGAAGTCATGAAACTTTTCCACAATTGAGTAGACATATGATTTATATGATATGTCAGTAATATACATTCCAAACTATGAAACCAACCTGAAGAAAGGAGCTTTCTGCAGCAATCCGAGAAACCGCTCAGTGCAGCCAGATGGAGAGGAAACATTCCATGGATGCCTCGCCTGGAAGAGGTCACTTTTTAGTATTCAGATAAATTAGAGAAATACAGTACTACACCTTCCAAAGACACCAAGACCTAGTTCTGACAATGGTGCTTTCATTCTACCCATATTGAACACATTGGACACAAATAATTTAATCAATTTCGCAAAATTTCCTAACAAGTCTGTGGTGTACCGTATTTTTCGGACTATAAGACGCACTTTTTTTCCTCCCAATATGGGAGGAAAATGTGTGTGCGTCTTATAGTCCGAATGCAGCGTGCGCAGCGTCTGTGTCCCGTCTGTGCGAATGAAAAGAAGAGCAGCACGGTGCCTGCCTGCTCTGCCCCTCCTTCCCTGTCTGTGTCGCGTGTTTGCAGGAGCGAGATCTGAGAGGCAGGGAAGTAGGGGCGGGCCAGACAGGTGAAGGAAGCGTGGTTTCAAGCTTGCCGAGAAAACCACGCCTCTTTCACCCGTCTGGCTCGTCCCTCCTTCACTGCCTCTCAGATCTGGCTCCGGCAATGAAACCACACAGACAGGGAAGGAGGGGCGGGCCAAACGGGAGGAGGAGGCGTGGTTTTCTTGGCAAGCTTGAAACCACGCCTCCTTCACCCATCTGGCCCGCCCCTATTTCCCTGCCTGTGTGGCATCATTGCAGAAGCGACATCTGAGAGGCAGTGAAGGAGGGACGAGCCAGACAGGTGAAAGAGGTGTGTTTTCAAGTTTGCTTAGAAAACCACACCTCCTTCACCCGTCTGGTCCGCCCCTTTTACTCTTCTTACATAGCTTCACTGCAGGGTGTCTCTTTCCATCCATGGATGAGATTAGATAGAATAGATAGACAGACAGGATAGATTAGATAGATAGATATGTTCAAATCACCCCCATAGCCCTACAATACATATAAAACAAAAACATTACTGTGAAACACATACACATTTGGTATCCCTGTGTCCGAAAGCCCCCGGTTCTATTTACATTGGTGAAATATTATATTAGGTTATTAAATATTTCACCAATTTTTTTTCCTTAAAATTTTTTTTTTCCCTATTTTCCTCCTCTAAAACCTTAGTGCGTCTTATGGTCCGAAAAATACGGTATATTTTTAGCCATATTCTTGTTTTCAGTATAAACTATGGATCAAGAAAAGCCTTGAAACACTTGCTGACTACACTCAACACCATGACTGGACTAGTGGTTAGACTTTCTTGAATGACCAATCTCTGCTCCGACATGTGTGACCAAGTTCTTTGTAGATCAGACATCTCGCCAGCACTGGAAATCTGACACTGATCTGCATGTGTATGCAGTCTATGACTTTCAATACCTACCATCTAAACTTTGATATCACTATATAAGGCCATGCCTGGAAATACTTTACACCATTTTCTTCATCTGCCTAGTTCATAGTGAATGCGGCTAAGCTGCAATAATCAGGCGCAACCAATAGAAAAGAATGGCCGGAAAAAAAAAAAAAAAAATTCTCCAAATTTTAGATAATTTCCCATATCATGACATAATAATGTTGAGGATTTGACTTACTTTGCACACCTCAACTTACATTTATGTATCAGGGCTGGTGTAGGCTCAGGAGCAGTGCCTCAACTATGCTCAGTGCTATCACTTGTAACGTGCTCTGCTGTAAAGGAACAGACTGAAACCAATTCTGATCCCAACTGTGTAACCCATGGTCAATAGTGATTGTCACATTTAGGGTCAGTTCACACGTGAAAACCGCCTAGCTTATTTGTGCGAGGTAAAAAACCTCGAGGAGTTTTTTTGATGCTGTTTTTTGCATTCCACGCGGTTTTTGACGAGGTTTTTGACGCGGTTTTCGCTAGCGGTTTTCGCTAGGGTTTTTTTTTCCTATATGTGCTATAGAAACTGCAGGCGAAAACCGCGCGGTTTTTTGCAAAAAAACGCGCGGTTTTGTGTGCAAAAAACCGCGCGGTTTTTTACCGCGCGGTTTTCGCCTCCCATTCACTTCTATGCAATTCTTCAGGCGTTTTCCGCCTGAAGAAAGGTCATGTCGCTTCTTCAGGCGGAAAACGCTAGGAGGAAAAAAAAAGCTAGCGGTCTACATAGACCACCATGTTAAAGGAGAGGTTTTTGAAGCGAATTCCGCTGTCAAAAACCTCCCCTTTGCCCACGTGTGAACTAGCCCTAAAGGCGTTAAGGGCACCCACTGTTACCACGTTAGTGTCAGTGCCAACATAATTACAGGGTGGGGTCAGTGGATTGGTAAGGCGTCCGCCATGTGTATTTGCCACAAGGGAAAGAAATTATTAGACCGCTGAACGTGGCCATGCTACATTGTTTCCACAATTCCCATACAAGTAAACAGGGGTTATGGAAATAGCATAGAATATAGTAGAAACCACTATACTAGTATTTGAATAACATTTTAGTGCTACAAGACTACAAAGAAACCATATAGGACAGTGATGATTAACGTTCTCCATAACTCCTAACCGCATTAGCTAGCTGAAAACATGGATATTCTGATATGATCCCTTTAAAAGAACAGAAATCAAGCGTTGAGAAATCACAAATACAAGGGGCAAAAGTTATTGTGCAGAAAACTTACGTAAGGCATGCGTTAGGCTCTAATGCAAACAGACTGGAGTTGCCACTTACTTTGAGGTATCTGCACCACTGGTGATTAAAGTGTTGATGAGCAGCTCATGGCCGTATCTGGCTGCTATGTGCAGTGGCGTGTTTCCGTTCTTGTCTTCGCAGTCTATCTCGGCTCCTATAAGACAAGAGAAAAGACAGAACTTGGTTAGAACTACTCGCATTAATATAAGTCAATATAAGTATGTACAATGAAAAAGGGTAAATCTTATTCCAAGTTCAGAGTTTGGCATGTTAAAGGGCCTCTATCAGCAAAATTATGCGGAATGAGCCCCACATATGCGTGAATAGCCTTTAAAAAGGCTATTCAGGCACCGCTAATCTTATTTTAAAACCCCGTCCCGTTTTAAAATAAAACTATAAAAACATAGGTAAATCATACTTGAACGTGCACCCTGGGTGGTGATGCACGATCGGACGTCATCTTCTGGCACGCATACCTCTTCTTTCGGCGACGCCCTCTGGTCCTGGCTCTTCCCGGTTTCATCTTCATCCTCTTCCGGCGGTTCAAATCCGATTGGTTGAAATCCAGCGCTACTGCGCACACTCCGGCGCCATTTTTCACAATGGCAGTGCCACCGGCGTGTGCGCAGTAGCTCCGAAGGGAGCGCTACTGCGCACATGCCGGATTTCAACCAATCGGATTTGAACCACCGGAAGAGGATGAAGATGAAGCTGGGGAAGAGCCAGGACTGAAGGGCGTAACCGAAAGAGGTAGGCGTGTGTCAGAAGATGACATCAGATCGTGCATCACCGCCCAAGGTGCACGTTCAAGTACGATTTACCTATATGTTTTTATAGTTTTATTTTAAAACGGGACGGGAGTTTAAAATAAGATAATGGCGCCTGAATAGCCTTTTTAAAGGCTATTCACACATATGTGGGGCTCATACAGCAAAATTTTGCTGATAGAGCCCCTTTAAAATCATTCCATCTTTCTGACAAACTGTGTACAATCCCCACCTCCCCCCTCTTACATGTACTCTGATAGGTCCATGTAATTCTAGTTTACAATAAATTAAGTCTGGCTTACAGAAGAGATACATACACTTGCGAAGATCAAGATTATTTTTTTTAAATGCCAAAAGTGGTGCAAAACAGAAGTACCAAAATTAGTACCAGTGCACCAAATTTAGCAAACATCATGCGACAACAGTTGAAATATGTAGCATAAATGATGGCAGTGAGGAAACCAGCAAAATAGTTTTAAAAGTTCCCATCATGACACATTTCTATTATGTTTTATTGTACTTCCAACAACTTCTATGCATAAAACATGTAAATAGTAAAAAGAGAAAAGTAATGTTCCATACATTATAGAAATATTCTCTTTACAGAGGATCTGTCACCAAGTATCATTTTCTTCTCACTGAGTCTCTAAACAATTTGGCGTTTTTTCTTTTTAAAATCCATCCACCCATTCAAAAGATACGGCCCCTGTAAGGTTATGACTGATTGTCCAAGTGGGCGGTAACCTTATAGTTTTTTGATGGGAAAATAAAAGGTTCCGGCCCACTTGGAGAATCAGAGCTAGGACACAATACTCCAAGGGTTATATCTTTTGAATGGGTAAACTGATTTTAAAACAAAAAATATCAGATTGTTCACTGGAAAAGCAAGGATCAAATGGTGTATGTGTGCGATATAGAATTTTTTACTTGGTGACAGGGCCTCTTTATGTTAATTTATACTTTGCCCGATTGGGTATTGATGCATAAAAAAAAAATCCCTAAGACGTTATCTATGTAACACAGTGTACCAAAATATATGTGAAACAGCAGAAATACGGAAACGCCCAGGCTGACATTTTTTCTGAGAAGTCTTATCAGTTATATTCACGAGGTCAGTAGGAAAAGGCAAAGCTGAATTATTTATGTCATACCCACAACAGAGATGAAGGAGGAACAGAAGCTGCTAAACTAAGAAAAGGGCAATGCAATAAATAAGCAAAGATCTAGCTTGTATACCTCATAAAATGTAAAATATACTATCAACCTCACAGGCTGCTAACAGAATGGCAACACTGCCGGAGAAAACCATAAAAGACGCACAACAATTGCTCTTTAAGGCGGCTTAGCCTGCACCACAAGTGCAATAGGATAGTGATCAAATGGTTTTGTAAAACATCAAGGCCAAATGGTGACTTTGCATAACACCAGCACGAGGCTGGCTGGATACCTGCACAGGATTTATGGGAAGGTTACTTTTAAATGTCCTTAGTGCCGTTTTTATATATAGACAAGATGTGTTGGCAGACAACTGGTGGACTAAGGTTCAAAGCGACTTTCAATGCTCCTTGACCTTGCACTGCCATGTTGCATATAAAAAGGTCCTATTCGACAAGGTGTTATTTCTGAATAAACGCTGATCAGCCACAAAAGGCACCAATCACTGATAAAATGATTGTTCCCCTGGCATATACTTTGTCAGCAGCAGATCCCTTATTAGACAGGATGAAGAGCTGCTGTCGGACAATGATTTCCTGACATGATGGAATCAGCAGATTTGAAGCAAGAACAATAGCTAAAATATTCCACAGGATAGGGGGCGAGTGTCCAATCTGATAGTTGTCCAACTGTGGAACCAACGCAGATGGAGCAGAAGGTGGCTAATGTGTGCTCCTGCTCTACTCACATCTATGGGATTGCCTATTAGAAGGTGAAAGCCATCTTGGACAGTCCCAAAGAATTTATCATTGAATTCATACTGCAGTGCTACCACTGTTACACCTTACCCTTGTTATACGGTTTTATATTTCTAAACTGTTGCTATAAATTTCTTGTTTGTATTCTTAAAAAATATTTTCAATAAAAATAAATTTGAAAAAAAAAAAAAAAAAAAATTCACATAAGGAACATTGGACCCAAACTTTGATAACCCTTTACTAATGCTCAGTGGATCTCTTCCCATTCAGACCTCACCAATTACCAAGCTACCTCTATACTGACAGGTCCTGTTTAATGTTTATTTGCAAGGCAACTCATCCCCCCCCCTTCCATTCCCACCCCTCTCTGGGCACATTCAAATATGACTACAGCCCCCTACAGTTGTGTACTTTGTATTAAAAAAAAAATTCCACTTCTGATTGGAGTATTCCAGTCTTAAAGGGGTTGCCCAGTTTGAGAGCAATATTGAGGGAAGTGTTATTGTATAGCTTTCATTATACAAAATGTTCAATAAACTTTCTGTATTAATTCCTCACAGTTTTGTAGATCTCTGCTTGCTGTCATTCATTCTGCCTACTCCTAGTGGATTAAAATAAAAAGTCAATGGTCATATGATGGATACACAGGCGCACAGCCCATTACCTAGTAGTTTTCCGATTCCTGTGCTGTGACTGTAACAAGATGTGCACCTGTGTGTCCATCACCTGACCATGGACTGTACAATCACATGACCATGGACTGACTTTTATTCACTAGGAGTAAGAAGAATGAATGACAGCAAGCAGAGATCTAGAAAACCGTAAGGAATTGACACAGAAAGTACATTGGAAAACTGTAGAACTTTTCAACATACAAACAAAAATTGTGTCTCAATATTGGTCTGAAACTGGACACTGCCCCATTCCCATAAATGGAGGAGGCAAAAATCAAGACTGAACTCTCCCCCCCATCCCTCAAACGTATGGTGCATATTTTCAGATGCAGTAATCACTGCTATAAGTGTGCCATTCTGAATTATCCCCAACTTCATGTGGCAATGCTGTGGCTGTTATACTGAGTCACTGTATACTGTGTGGCATTCTCAAGTGTATCTATAAACTATATGTATAAGTGTGTATATAACCTTTTTACATATAGAACCACAAAAAGTAAAAATGTGACTATGGGTCATGTGTAAATAAACATATCTGGTGCCCTCCATTGAGGTTCCTTTAAGTTAGCCTCAAACTTCACCATGGATAGCACTAAGGGTCTTAGGCTTGGTTCACACATCAGTATGCCATCGGTCTGTTTGAATTCAGTTTGAGACTAAAAACTGACTGATACACATACTAATTGTATACCGACACCTTTTTATGCTGATAGCAAACCTGTCAGCAATTGTAAACAAAGTAAAGATAAGGACATATAAATGTCCTTATGTCCTCCTTATCTCTACTCTGTTTACAATTGCTACTTTTAATCCCCTTATCTGTCCTCTAGGGGATGGACAGATTGCTATCAGCATAAAAAGGTGTCAGGGCTCCTTCACATCTGCGTTCATGGGTCCTTATTGCAGGTTTCCGTTTCCTGCATAAAACAGATGCAGGAGACAGAAGCCTGCAGGAGACTTTCTCATCCGTTCATTTGAATGGGTGAGAAAGCTGTCAGGCCGTGCGCGGCAGTGAGCGTTTTGCACTCTCCGCCGCGAAACCGGGTTTTATAATCCGGACACAGAGTCGGACATGCACTACTCTGTGTCCGGATAAAAAAATCCGGTTTCGCGGCGGAGAGCCTAAAACGCTCACCGCCGCGCACGGCCGGACACATGAACGCAGGTGTGAACCCAGCGTCAGTATACAATCAGTATGTGCAGGTGTGAACCCAGCGTCAGTATACAATCAGTATGTGCATCAGTTTGTTTTTAGACAAACCGAACTGAATAAGGGACCAGAATAGAGGCAGCATGTGGAAGAGGTGTCTAAGACATGGCGTCACCCTCCAATTCCCCTTGGATGAACACAAGAAACATATCCAATGGGGGGCCAGAATAGAAGCAAAATGTGAGGACCCGAGGGCGTATGTAGTCAAATTTTTGGTTTAGACTGGAAGGTCATTTAATGGTCTGTACTAGTTAATATGCGTAGATAATTTTTATTGTATATAGTTTAAAAAACAAACAACCCAGAAAATTCCACTATAATGTTATTGCTCTTTTCTTTGCAGTTGATATATTTTAGCACTTGCTGGTCAATAGGCTTTGGAAAATCTATTTCCCAGTAAACAACTTTGCTCTGGACTCATCCTAATGCACATGTCTGACAGTAGCAGTTGTGGAAAGTCTGATCTGACCGTACTAATAGATTCCTAGTGCAGTATGGAGTCTACTGCTGTCGATTGTAAAATCTCAAAAGTAGCTAAAAAGCAAAAGGCTAAAATAAACGAAAAGCAGGAAACGAATAAGCTAACGGCATGTTACTTAGCTGGTATAAACAGTTTAGACAACGCTCAAATAATAAAACCGTGTGCAAAAAGCTCTCCTTAGCCGTGGTAAAGAGTTTAAAAATGTAATAAAAAGAAGGAAATGCGGTAAATTTTGAAGCAAAAACTGGTAAAATATTTAATATATGGGAGTTGTAGTTTTGCAACAGCTGCAAGGCCACATTGACAGGTGACCCTGCAGCTGTACGGGGATGTATAGGGCGTTTTTTTGCGGGGCCAGCTGTACTTTTTAGTTATACCATTTTGGGGGATATCTATTGCTTAGATCACCTTGTATTGAAAAAAAAACAGGAGGTGATTTAGAACTTTTATTTATTTCATATTTTTAAAGTTTTTTTTTTTTTTTTTTTTTTTTTTTTTTACTATTTTATTCCCCCCCGGGGGCTTGAACCTGCGGTCACTTGATCGCAAGTCCCATAGACGGCAATACAACTGTATTGCCGTCTATGGGACATTCTGTCTATTAGTATTACGGCTGGTCATACAGACCAGCCGCAATACTAATATAGCCGTGACAGGCCGGGGAGCCTCATTAGGCTCCCGGCTGTCACCCGAACAGGTCGGCTCCTGCGATATCGCCGCGCAGGAGCCGGCCTGCAACCTCACAGGTACGGGGCCGGTGGGGACCGGCCCCGGGGGAGAAGGGGCCACCGATACTGACCCGGCATCCGCTGTACTAGAGAGGCGGATGCCGGGGAGGGATAGACGCCGGGGCCTGAGACATCGCTGCCCTGCATGAAGCGGGGGGACGAGGAGCGGAATAGCAGCATCACTCCTCCCGCTGCTGGCTTCATGCAGGACAGGGCAGCGATGTCTCAGGCCCCGGCACCTGTAATGGCGTCTATCACTTGCCGGCTTCCGCCTCTCTATTACAGCGGATGCCAGGCGGCCACATTCAGACTATAAGACGCACCCTTATTTTCCCCAAAAATTTTGGGGAAAAAATGTGCGTCTTATAGTCCGAAAAATACGGTAACTTAAAATTACAATCCCCTGTTAGAGGGGTTTTCCGGCCTCAAATCAAATTTTCATACTGATGACCTATCCACACAATAGGTTATCAGTATATCATCTGTGGGGGTGCTGGAAGCTGCTAGTGGACAAGTTCTGCAGTAGCCCTGTCCTCTGCATAGAGCTGGTTCCAGTGATCTGCACCAGGCACCCTACCTGCTAGAACAGCTGACCACATACTGATGACCTGTCCTGTGGATGGGTCATCAGTATGAAAAGTTGATTTGAGGCCAGAAAACCTCTAAATCCTCCACCACTCTTATACCTGCCGCCGTTTGCAGAGCTGTACTATGCTAATGTACATGCACGTGACTGCTGAGGCCAGAGATTACCTGCAATGCGCACACACATACAAACTACAGGTGAGCAAAGACTGGGAGTTGGCATTACCAACTTTTTTAGTACATTTATTTCATTCTACACAATCCCTTTATATGCATGTCTTTGCAGGGCATTTGGAGCTCTGTATCAGGAAGAGGGAAAATTACCATTCTGGATTACGGTTTGTGACCTGGAAAAGCGCCCATGAATAGCAGTCATATGTAGCGGTGTCTTCCCATCTTTACTCTGAAAGACAAAAACATTAAGAATCTGTAGATGTCACAACCAAATAGACTACGTATGGACATGCAAAGTTAGACAGGACGAATATACACTTATCTAGCTTCTTAGATCTTTTCTTAGCTGTAATATCTGAGTGTGAAAACCTAACTAGTTTAACAAATAGTTATTGCCACCTTGTACATCGCTACTTTGTGCCTTACAGATACTACTGACACTTATCCACATTGTATTTGTGCATTAAAATACTCGAGACCTTGAAGTTTATATTACATGTTCCGCTTCTGAGATTTGTGTGCGTGTTGTAAATTGAGTCATCGGGATAGATCTTTAAAAGGAGTACATTGGTACCTTTTCCTATATGGCGGTGGGTGGTTTATTTCTGGATCATACAAGAGGAGAAGCTCTTTTGAAGTGAAGTATTAGTAAATTAAAGTGGAAGCGTAGGTGTGGCCCTACAAATCATCATCAATGCACTATCTATAGGATCTTACATATTTATTCTTCAGTCACTGGTACCCCATTATGGCTGCAGTTTACCTACAGCCTGTAATCCACATAAGAAGTCAAGTAGGGTTGGGTGATCAAACAGACTGAGGCCATAGTGTGCACATAGTATACAGATCCATTCATCTCTATGGCCCCATATACATGTATGATCAGAGTGTTGGTCCTATTCCGGTCCTGTATGCAGCACAGACTCACACATACAAGTGTAGGGGATCGTATAAATCTTTTTGCAGATCTGCAATTGCAAATGACTTACTGATGCAATATACACCTTTTTTGCGGACAGTAAAAAACCACTACGATTGTGGGCATGTAGCCTAACTATCTAGATTTTGCTCAGAATTATTGAATCAATATTATCCCCGTCCCTATATGGGAGGCTAACATCATGGCTGAAGGGTGGAGACAGCAGATCTAACAGCAAGGTGCAGAAGAGAGCGGGACGCGTACACCAGACTACACACTAGGAAGCAGGGAAAAGAAAAAAGCTGTATCAGGGCAGCTGTAGGAAGAATTCAATGTGGTATGTGTGAAATGGTTCCATGAAGAAAACTTTTGGAAATTGAAATACATATTTCCAGAACTGGCAGCTTTTCTTCTTGTAACCTTCTTGGAAAATGCATTTACAGGGGTGGGGTAGACATTTTCTCTTTACTACCATGATTCAGTCTGAAAAATATCCCGTGTGGTTTCAAAAAAGCTCTCAGTACAGTTTTAAAGGGATTTTCTCAAATATCTGATTGGTGGGAGTAGGGGGGGCTCCGTATGGTATAGTGGATGAGCCAGGCTATTGCAGCTCAGATCCTGTTCACATCAATGGAAGCAGACCAATATACAGTGTACAGAGCTATGTTTCTGGCTCTGTACACTGTATATAGCAAATCATTTGAGGTATTTAGCAACAAAAAAAAACACAAAAAAAAATACAGTTCAGATTAATGCGCTCCCCATGGTCAAAAACCAAAAAAAAAAGTCTAACAATAGTAAAATCGTCATAAGCCGAATGGCTTTATAATGGTGAGTATAAGAGATGGCTGAACACCCTAGTTGACCGACTGGCTGGAAACGTACAATCGGTAGGAGACTATAAGAACAAAAGAAAAGAAAAAACCTGGTGGCGCACACCAAAAAACGTTGTATATGCTTTTTTTGAATTTATTAGGATAACGCGTTTCGGGGCTATACCCCTTCGTCAGATCCACAGTAAGCTGACAGTCTGATATTCAACTAGACTCCTTAAACAACAGTACATGGGGAGTGTAGTATGTACAGACCGTTACAACGTTTTTTGGTGTGCGCCACCAGGTTTTTTCTTTTCTTTTGTTCTTATAAAATCATTTGAGGGTTGGATGTCTCACAGTCAGATACTGATGGTCAACTCTATACCAACGATGAGAGGTTTTCGAGGTGGGGGTTCAGTGTCTTATTAAGAGCCTATCTTTTGAATGGGTGGATGGATGTAAAAATCAAATAAAAAAGGGCACTGCGAGAATCACGACACATTATTTGGTACTTGTTGACTGTTCCTCTTTAACATATTACATTTTTGGAAGATTGTTGTCCGCCATCTTTCCCAAATATTCAAATGAGAGTTGGCTGAAATCCTATCTATCCTTTATAGCATGGGCAACTTAAAACAATAAGCATCGAAAAAGAGGTGACCCCGGGGTGGGTCTCTAATGCTCCATCCATATCACATTTCTGATGTCTGTTCATTCCATCAATTTAAAGGGATCCTATCATTCAGAAGTAATTTTTTCTGCCTAACATGTTGGAATAGCCTTAAGAAAGGCTATTTGTCTCCTACCTTTAGAAGTGGTCTCCAGCCCGCCGTTTCGTAGAAATACCGGTTTTTACCGGTATGCAAATGAGTTCTCTCGCAGCACTGGGGGAGTCCCCAATGCTGCCAGAGAACTCTCTCCAGCGACGCCTCCATCTTCAGCAGCAACTGCTTCTTCTGTCTTCTTCCGTCTGGGTCACACTCAGACGCCTGCGCAGTTGGCTCTGCCATCGAGACGCTGCCATTATTTGGAGGCCGCTCTTACGCAATACGCTCCTGTTGTTCTCCGTAGAACTACAGGAGCGTACTGCGCATGTGTGTAAGAGCGGAGTGTGACCCTAGACAGGAGAAGAGGTGGCTGCTGCTGAAGATGGAGGCGTCACTGGAGAGCGTTCTCTGGCAGCATTGGGGACGCCCCAGTGATGTTTGAGCGCTGGGGACCCGCCCCCAGTGCTGCGAGAGAACTCATTTGCATACCAGTAAAAAATGGTATTTCTATCGAACGGCAGGCCAGAGACCACTTCTAAAGGTAGGAGACGAATAGCCTTTCTTAAGGGTATTCCGAAGTGTTAGGCAGAAAAAAATTACTTCTGAATGATAGGATCCCTGATTTTTTTTTAACAGTAAAAACTGAAATGAATCCACACTTGTTTTTGATTACAAAACAGATCATTTGGTGGAACAGGGCCATGAATACTTGTGTGTAGAGATGGGCGACCTCATGAGAATCCTTTTGACGAATATTTCTGATGATCAGACGGAGTGCATTAATATGATGTGAATGCACCCTAAGGTTGACCACTTTTCTTAGCAGCTTTCTGTCCCGTCTGATGAAGAGCCTCCAGCACAAACATGAAAGCACATATAGCTTCATCATACTATACTATGCATAATATATTCTAGAAAATTCTAAGTGATGCTTTATCATATTCATAATCTGATATACACCAGATTCGGGAAAACAAATCTTTTCTTTCTTGATGTTAATTCTCTTTCTTTTACACATTTTGTTGTGATCAAACATTAGACTTTGAGACTTGTTTTCCAGAACAGAAAATGTGTTCCGTGAAGGATTCCTCAGATGTGGAGCAGCTCTTTTGATGTTCAAGGAAAAGAGAAGCTCATAAGAGTTCTCAGTATATCAAGGCAGCTCCTTCAACCATAAGAAATGTGCTGTATGTTTAACAGTCTCCAAATGCATGCTGGAGCCGGTCAGCCATGCACGATGTCAAGAAACTAGGTCAACTTTGGCTTAATTTGTTTCCTCTGAAAGCACTTAGGACCAAAACCGGTGCTATTAGCCAAGAGTAGACGCCATTGATTTGACATGGTCCATTCACTTTTACACTCATAGATAACTACTACTTCAATGCAGCTCAGCTGCTAAATACAGCAATAACTAAAATATAACAGAAGAGGATTATTGCATACAAATGGGGGCAACGCAGGGCTGGCATTAAGGCCTAAAATGAAAAGCCGAATTATGTTCCAAACTTAAATGGTCACTAACTTTTCAGACAAGTTAGTCATTTAATAGAGCAGGAGATTCTGGACCAAAATGTAATGTACTATTTAAAAAGGTTGGTGTTTTCTGTCTGCAAAGCTTCTCTAAAGTTCCTGCCATTAGAAGTCTCCCTCATTCCTAATTTGCTGTTCACTCATTGCTACTAGGGAAGGTCAGTCTTTAAAAACCAACAGGCTGAAGACTGATTGCTGGAAATGAAGGGGAGGGGGCAAGTCTCTCCTACACACACCTGCTTTGTGCCCCCTGTATCGTTCACTGTTCAGAGAGGAGTCTGTAGATTTTCATAGCTCACAGGGAGTGTAAGTGTCCATCTACTTCTGACTAGCTGCCCGTGTTATTATTAAATAGCAAACAGCTTTCTTAACTTCATTGTAAACTGTATTTGGAGTCCACGTCCACTTAAGCTTCTCTACTCTATCAGCTTGCCATTTTACAATTACCTTGGGCAGATTTAAATGCAAATTACCCTGAGGTAGCAATAATGGATGGAGACTGCCTTAGAGGTAAATGCAAAATTTGTTGCTACCTCTTTTTGGCCCAGATATTAGCCAAAATAGATTTCACAGCAGTCTCATGACAATCATATTTTAAACATAGAATTTATAAAAGCTATTGTCACCCTTTAAAAGTAATTAGATTATATACCATATGTCAGCAGAAAAGGCCCAATGAAATCCTCCTTTTCTTCCCTATAGCTGTTAAATCGGTTACAGAGCTACAGAACCATACAGGTGTCGTCCAGATGGGGCATATGCAGCATTACATAGGCAACCTTATATGCAATTCATTATGTGCCAAATGTGTCAGTTCAGAAATACTAATAAAAAAAAAAAAAAAACTAAAAAGAAAAATTTGTCTATGAATCGCCTCTACTGTAGGCGGGCAGAGCGTGACAATTTGCATGCTGCCACTCTCCCATGCAACTGTGCTAATGTGATTGTTTCAGCATGATCATGCTGTGCCCCTGCGCTCCAGTGTCTCGGCAGTGTCCGCCATCTCACAGTCGCTGGGGTCATTTACTATGGAGACCAAACAGGCATAATACATCACAGCATGGGTGAAATTCTGTGGCATTTTTAATAAACATCTATTGCAGATATTAGCTTTGCATGTTTCATTCCAATATGTAAATGAGCTCTAAAGTACAATGGGGAAGGGGCGTCTCCAACGCACAAGTGTTCAGGCCCCCGAGCACTAAATCAAGTAATCTACGTTAAGCATTTTTAACTTGGCGCAAGGTCCTATTTAAGATGTAAAGAAAAAAAGAAAAAAGAAAAAAAAAAAAAAGGGTCTAAAGTGAAAGGTATCCAATGGAACAGCAAAAAATTAAAACCAAAACCACTTGTATTAAAGACCTTTATACGCTAATGTAATTTGTGTAGTGGTCAATTTCTACTGACAGATTTTTTTTTTTTTTTTTTAAATTAAATGGGTAATTAATCATATTAATTAAATTTATTACCCACACAGAGCAATGTATGGTCTAGTAGCACTACAAGACTAAAGAGCATATCAGCTTTTGTACATGTTAAACACCATTCATTACGACTAATCTTGGAATCAAAGCATCCAAATTGAAAACCGTTCCGTAATATATCTTTTGTGTAATGCCCTGTTCACATCAGCGTTTGGATTCCTTCCGGGGGAGTCCACATAGGCCCCCACGGAACGGAATACCAAACGCAAGTGCAAAGTGTTGTACTGTAAAAGCGCACGGACCCCATAGACTATAATGGGGTCCGTGTGCTTACCGCCAGATGTCCGCAGGGATCGTGCAGACAGGAAAGTAGTTCTCAATCTACTTTCCTGTCCGCATGATTCGTGCAGGCAGCGTGCGGCAAGCACACGGACCTCATTATAGTCTATTGCGTTTGTATTCCGGTCAGAGGGGTCTCCATGCGGACTCTCCCTGGACGGAATACAAAAGCAGATGTGAACCAACCCCAATACTGATTAAGATGACTGTACACGATAAGAAAATCTGTTTACAATTCGGGCTAATATACATAGCGGCTGTGAAAGAATTCTAACAATTTGGGATTTGCTGTTAAATACAATTAGCAACAAGTAAAGATCTAAAAGAGACAAAGTTCTAACTTCTAAGTATAGTTCAAACCAAATTCCACAGGGAAAAATATCATTTTCTGCATCACCACTTTTCCCAGAGTTTTACTGAAAACAATTCCTCCCCTTTTATTCAATGCTAACTCATCTGCTATCATAAAGATCGTTAACCCTTTAAAGGGGTTGCCCAAATCACTTCTATTAATGACCTACACTTAGATAACCACTCATCTTATTGATGACTTTTCCTGACAACTGGAATCAGTTGTTTCCAGAGTCCAGAGGCAAAATGTTTTATAGCGCTCCATCTAACACTTTGTAAGGCTTCTATGCAGCTGATAAACCACTAAAACCCATGCCTTGAAGTTCTTGCCACTGCCAGAACTAAACATGTGTCTAGAAACCCATGAAACCTACTAGAACCTGCCATCCGAAAAAGTTAAAAAATAAAAAGTGAACTGAATGTCTTACCTTAATATTTACATCTGCACCATTGCAAACCAACAGTTCCAGACACAAAGCTCCATGTGTTGATGCAGCAGCAAAATGTAAAGGAGAAAACCCGCGCTCATTTACTTGGTTCACATTAGCACCACAATCTAGAAGTTCATTCACCACTACATCTTGTCCATTGTAGCAGGCCACGTGAAGGGGTGTATTTCCGTAAGCATTCGATTCATTCATCTAAAACGGAGAAAATTGGGGAGTAAAGGAACCTATCAAGAACCTAAGATGATCACTGAAACAGATACAAAAAAAAACAAAAAAAAAAAAACCCCACACCACTGTACTACAGAATTTCCTTACATATTCCTATGGTTATGCCATTATTGATTTCACCCATTTTTTTCTATTAAAAAATATGGACCTGAACAAGTCTACACAAAATAAAGGAAGGAAAGCCTCGAGGTTAAGGAAACATAAGGAGACTTCAAAGTGCACTTCATTGAAACGTACATCTACTCCCAGGTCTAAGAGATACTTGACTACACTGATCATCCCACTGGAGGCGGCAGCGTGCAGAGGAGTGTAGGATTTCTTGTCTTTGCACATAACTTCTGCTCCATGAGTCACAAGTAATTTGACAACTTCAATGTGACCTAGAGGGGAAAAAAAGAAAATCTAATAAGTATATGGATTGAAAGGAGTTAATGAGCATGTACTTTCAGTAAATGGTCTTAAATCGTGGTCCCAAGAAACCCCAATAGACGTTGTGCCCAGTTATATGCCAGGATTCTTTTCTGGTTCTTTGGTTCTAGATCAGCAAGGGCACCTGGCATCCAGATGTTGTGCTGTGCACTGTATACAGTGTCAGAAGAGAAGCTGGGAGTGATCGGAGCCAAGTAGATACAGTAGTTTTTCTGAAGTTACTGAGAGGTCTGCTTTGGGAAATGAATTAAGTTAGGATCTGGTCTTGGGAATGAAATTTTACAGGAGTTTAATGTTTGAGAGATTGAATTACAAAATAGGAACTTTTTTCCAGTTTAGTAATTAGAACCTGAATATTTTTTTTTAAACAAAATCAAACGCTCCTTCATGTCAAAAGCGGTTAGTAAACCCTGGTCTAGGACAACTTCTAGCTATAGTCCCCTCCTCGGATGCGCTGAATGAATAGAAGCGGGCTCCCTTGATCAGCAGCTTCTGACGGTGCCAAGCTCTCCAGAAACGTCCCTGAATATAATGAATGCCCATTTGTTCATACTGGCATTGTGAAGGCTTTCATTTTCATTCCAGTGGCACACAACTCATCTTCGGGCAAGCCAAACTAGTCCAATCTTTTAATAAGATACCAAACTGAATATTTTACTTAAAAAGAATGAAAGATATGGCCAACTTTAGTTCAGTTTCTGGACTCTGAAGCTCCAGATTTATAGGGGTTTTACCTATGAAATGATACCATTTTACTTTATCAGCATTTCTCTATGGTAGAACCAATGTAACACACATGAGGATGCCAGTCCAGAAACAGGTTAAGATAAAATGTAGTCCTATAGCGTGAAATAAACTTACCCATGTAGGCTGCCCAATGGATCGCCCGCCTATCCTTCTTGTCAAAAGCGTTAATATTGGCACCTCGTGATAAAAGTAAACTGACCATCTGCAACAAAGAAATCATAAGTTTGTTAGGAGGTAATTGAAAAAGGTTACCACAAACTAGTAGTCAGAGACATGACTAACAGAATAACTACTAGACCTTTGTGTCATTTTTAATGCACACCAAATATATTAAACAAAATCTATACAAAAAAGGTGGGGTACCTCGACTACCTCTACTTGTTAGAAGGGTCACATGACAATACATAAGAAGCAAAAGTGTTCACCCCCTGGGATCCCCAGTGTTCGTCATATCTGTGGGTACACCTGGTTAAGAAGTGTACAGCGCCACCACAGGGGAAATCAAGCATTACAGAGTGATCACTGAAAAGCTCTGGGCAAACATTTTCTAAACCAGATGACTGCTTTATTTAGAGAACATGGCTTTGTTTGGCTGGGAGAGAGGTTTTCAAAATCTGTAACTGCAACCGATACCAATCTACACAATGCACACACATATATTCAGAGGCGCAGATGGAATCTCTTGGGTCCCAATGCAAAATATCTAATAAGGCCTCTCGCCTGCCATTTAGAATACTGATGTTTACTTATGCTGTAGATAGGTTTTTGGGTACCCTGAGGCTCATGGGCCCAGTAGTGATTGTCACCTTTGCTACCCCAGTAGCTTAGTCCCTGCATATAGAGAACGTACATACATTTTACATTTTGTTTTTCATTAAGACAACCATTTTGAAATCAAGGCTGATTGGCCAGAGCCGCCCAGCCAGACCATGACAGTGACGCATTTTAAGGAAGATGTGGCATTACACAAAAGCCTAACTAATACATGTGTGGGAAGGGTCCTCCATAACTAAAACATTACACTACTCCCTGGAGTGAAAATTTCTAGTGTGTGCGCCACTCTATGATATCCATAGGTCCCAATGTGGCACATAGAATGGTTTTTGGAGTAAGTCTTTTAGGTCTATTTGGGACACTAAACTATCCACAGATACTTATAGATTGGCGGTTTAGTGTCCAAATTGTACCTGTGCAAGTCAGTGACGCTTCACTGTGCATGCGCCCAAGGCTCGCCGCATGTGTACTGAAGTTAAGATATACTGCGGCAGCTTCAGTTAAGAACTGCACAAGTGCTGGGAGTACATGAGCTGGGTAAGTTTTTAATCACTATTTTAAAAATAAAAACTGCAGGCATTGTCAGGGTTAGAATAGGGATATTTAGTACCCTACAGTGTATGAAGCAAAGGAAAAATCCAAAAAAACTCAGTCAAGCTAGGAGTTAAAAACTAACAAATATAGGAACATCTTATCCAAACTTTGTTCACATCCATAAGTGGAAGTACCAAATGTAAATCTCAATGTAAAATTACTTTATTCATTTCATAGGAAATGTAGGCTTAAAATATCATTACCAGTGCACACAGGGCAGAATGTGGATCTAGAAAGGAGGCACAAAAGCTTAATTCTGCAATTCAATTCAGTGCCCCGGGGAACTTGCCACTTAAAGCAAGACTATGTGACAAGGAGGAGTGAACTGAATAGACTGAGCACATTCAAGCAGTGCTTCTAAAAATGGACAGCAGATGTCTCTAAAGAACATTGCTGTGCTTGTATATGATTGCTGCTTAGAGGGATCAGCCTCCCAGCAGCCTAACAAAATAATTGCTCAAAGACTAAGTGCTACAGCTAAAGCATTGCCACTAAACACAGCGCACAATGACTTCAGGTCACACTCCAACACATAAAGAAGAGACAAATGACATTGGCTTCTCTGCCATACCTCCACATGACCACTGAAGGCTGCATGGTGTAATGCTGTTCTCCCTGCCCTGTCCGATACGTTAACATTGCTGAGAAGAGGCACCAGTGCTTCCGCACACGTCACAGCTTTGTTTGCTGCAGCTATATGCAAGGGGGTCTGCCAGTTTTTGTCACGAGCGTTGACATCAGCTGAATGTTTTAACAGCACCTTAACGGCATCCTGGAAAAAGAAATAGGATAGTGAAGGCGGTTATGTAAAATGAGAAATAAAAGGCACAAATCACAAAAAGTGTCTAGCAAAAAATAAATAAAAAAAATACACCTTACACAGGGTCCAACAGGAGAGCAGTACTAGCTATTTATTTATTTTTACAGAAGACATTTCACCACCTCTTTGATTTCATAACATATGGAAGTTTTTTCACTAGTCCCCCACCATTCCAGAGCAATCAATGCTGTTATGTTTGACTCCTGATAAGCCATTTAGTCTCTATATTGTCAGGTGGGTGGTGTCCGGCAGGAGCAGACAAGGGGTGTGATCCTGAGCTGCAGGAATGGTTGCCTGTGATTGGTGCTTTACATCACAACCCTTCCCTGCTCCTGCCACACACAGACCACCTGACATTTGCAAGATGGCATTCACCTTCTCAGGTGGAGGTGGAGTATTTTGGAGTAGATAGAAATAATTTTCTATCGACTTCAAGACTCCAGATTTCGCCCTCCGCAACAAGAATGACAGAGTGGTTGCTATGGCAGTGCAAGATCTAGTAAACTAATCGACTATAACATACTGTATATATCACAATTTACTATGCTTAAAAAATAAAATAAAATAAGGATTCACACACAGCCAGAAATCAATTAAAAAAAAAAAAAAAAAGTATGGCGGCATAAAGAATTTTTTTTTTCTTTTGCTTAAAAAAAAACAAAGTTTAAATAAGTTTTTTTTAAAATAGTAACATGCATCTTGCTGGTTTTGTCGCTGTTCCTGGTCTCTACACATGAGATATTAAAAGGGTCCTTTTTAAATTGGTGCAGTTACAAAATACAAGAAAGACAAACCAAACCTGACAAGGCAATACAATGCTGATGGGGAAAAAAACCCATAAGTTATAATGTCTAGAAGGCGAAAGGAAGATGAAGACAGGATGCAAAACATGAAAATTGGCAAGGGCCTTGATGGATTAAACAGGAAACAATTTATGGAGAAGAAACAATATAACAAATACATAATCTCCTAAAAATGCTGTGTCACGTTTTCCTTGTATATATGTACCGTAAATAATATATATATATATATATATATATATATATATATATATATATATATATATACACACACACTTTGCTTACTGTATGGTGTCACTAACATGTGCTTTATCATATGTGAACTGTGGAATTTTTATACATTCTCAATTGTGATGAGAGAAAAAAAAAATAAAAAATTCAAGTAGTAAGACCTCACACAAAGAATACAGATTTATTTTTGGTCTTTCCAGCTTTGGGAAATGACTCATTGTAAAACACACTAGGCTCCCTGATACAGATTTAGTTCCAAAACTAACATACGTAGAATGTTTCTCCATTGCATACATCTGAAATATATATATATATATATATATATATATATATATATATATATATATATATATATATATATATATATATATATATATATATATATATATATATATATATATATATATATATTACACACGTATAAATATATACATCTACACAAATATGTATTACATACATTTATATACACATACACTGTATAACAATTTGCATATAACATAAGGCGGTGTTCTTCAGACTTACCTCACTGCAGGGCGCAACCGCTCTGTGTAGAGGAGTTAACCACTTGCTGTCTTTGGCATTTACTCTGGCTCCTGATAAAACAGAGGCACAGATAATGTTTAGAAACAATGGAATAAAACATTACAGAAATACAACTGATTGCTATCAGACCCTGCCAAAAGCATATAGCATATAAAGGGTTAAAAATGCAAAAAAAAAATTTATGTTTTTTTGAGAGGGGAGACTGTTGCATCCTGAACTTCTGCTTCCCCCAGAACACAGCTCTTTACACCTGCAATCCTCATCTGTGCATACATGTACGTGTCAGGAGAGACAGGTGAACAAGTGCATGGCCGTCTTTAGGAAAAAATGTATTTATCATTTGATATGAAAAGTCAGCTAATAACTGGATAACTATCAGATAACATTGACATGCAGTATCCGATAAGAAATAAAGACAAATGCTAGTGCTAGGCAATCAATCACAAAATAACCAAACGTTGGCTGACTCAATGTGGACTTGCCATCAATTATTTCTCATCCATGTCTCAGACTGGCATTGACTACATAAGTCACTTACCGTCAGGATTGCGGATGTGCAAATAACTAGAGATGAGCGAACAGTGTTCTATCGAACACATGTTCGATCGGATATCAGGGTGTTTGCCATGTTCGAATCGAATCGAACACCGCGTGGTAAAGTGCGCCAAAATTCGATTCCCCTCCCACCTTCCCTGGCGCCTTTTTTGCACCAATAACAGCGCAGGGGAGGTGGGACAGGAACTACGACACCGGGGGCATTGAAAAAAATTGGAAAAAGTCATTGGCTGCCGAAATCAGGTGACCTCCATTTTAGACGAATAGTGGATTTCAAATCCGGGTCATATGAGAATGTGAACTTTGTGACTATGAGACAGGGATAGCTGTACAGACAGGGATAGCTGTACAGGCAGGGATAGCTAGGGATAACCTTTATTTAGGGGGGAATGTTATTAAAAATAACTTTTTGGGGCTCTATCGGGTGTGTAATTGTGATTTTTGTGAGATAAACTTTTTCCCATAGGGATGCATTGGCCAGCGCTGATTGGCCGAATTCTGTACTCTGGCCAATCAGTGCTGGCCAATGCATTCTATTGGCGTGATGAAGCAGTGCTGAATGTGTGTGTTTAGCTCAACTACACCGGTGGAGTAGTTGAGCTAAGCACACAGATTCAGCTCTGCTTCAATCAGCGCTGGCCAATGCATTCTATTAGCTTGATGAAGCAGAGTGTGCACAAGGGTTCAAGCGCACCCTCGGCTCTGATGTAGCAGAGCCGAGGCTGCACAAGGGTTCAAGTGCACCCTCGGCTCTGATGTAGCAGAGCCGAGGGTGCGCTTGAACCCTTGTGCACCCTCGGCTCTGATGTAGCAGAGCCGAGGGTGCGCTTGAACCCTTGTGCACCCTCGGCTCTGCTACATCAGAGCCGAGGGTGCGCTTGAACCCTTGTACAGCCTCGGCTCTGCTACATCAGAGCCGAGGGTGCGCTTGAACCCTTGTGCACACTCTGCTTCATCAAGCTAATAGAATGCATTGGCCAGCGCTGATTGAAGCAGAGCTGAATCTGTGTGCTTAGCTCAACTACTCCACCGGTGTAGTTGAGCTAAACATACACATTCAGCACTGCTTCATCACGCCAATAGAATGCATTGGCCAGCACTGACTGGCCAGAGTACGGAACTTGACCAATCAGCGCTGGCTCTGCTGGAGGAGGCGGAGTCTAAGATCGCTCCACACCAGTCTCCATTCAGGTCCGACCTTAGACTCCGCTTCCTCCAGCAGAGCCAGCGCTGATTGGTCAAGTTCCGTACTCTGGCCAATCAGCGCTGGCCAATGCATTCTATTAGCACGATGAAGTAGAGCTGAATGTGTGTGCTTAGCCCGATGAAGTAGAGCTGAATGTGTGTGCTAATAGAATGCATTGGCCAATCAGCGCTGGCCAATGCATTCTATTAGCGTGAACTGAGTTTGCACAGGGGTTCTAGTGCACCCTCGGCTCTGCTACATCAGATTGCTACATCTGATGTAGCAGTGCCGAGTGTGCATCAGATGTGTAGTTGAGCAAAACTGACTCAGCACTGCTAAGACTCTGCATTCGCATAGGAATGCATTGGCCAGACAGCGCTGGCTCTGCCGGAGGAGGCGGAGTCTAAGGTCGGACCTGAATGGAGACTGGTGTGGAGCGATCTTAGACTCCGCCTCCTCCAGCAGAGCCAGCGCTGATTGGTCGAGTTCCGTACTCTGGCCAATCAGCACTGGCCAATGCATTTCTATGGGGAAAAGTTAGCTTGCGAAAATCGCAAACTGACAGGGATTTCCATGAAATAAAGTGACTTTTATGCCCCCAGACATGCTTCCCCTGCTGTCCCAGTGTCATTCCAGGGTGTTGGTATCATTTCCTGGGGTGTCATAGTGGACTTGGTGACCCTCCAGACACGAATTTGGGTTTCCCCCTTAACGAGTTTATGTTCCCCATAGACTATAATGGGGTTCGAAACCCATTCGAACACTCGAACAGTGAGCGGCTGTTCAAATCGAATTTCGAACCTCGAACATTTTAGTGTTCGCTCATCTCTACAAATAACCAAAAACAAAATTCAGTGACACACAGGGGCGTGGGATGTAAAAAAGGGACCGTTCTAAAATAATTATTCCTTAATTGTAATTGAGTTAAAATGAACAGTTAATTGTGATTTTGGTCATAATTGAAAATCAAAATCTTATCTAAAATCTACACTTAAATTGGTTATCCCAGACTTTAAAATCTGTAGACAAATCTAAAGATAAAGCTGCAATGATAAACCATCGGCATAGCTGTAAGGCAAGTTTCACAAGGTCAGTGTCTGGCCATCGGTCATTGTAAACCCAGGAGTAGAGGTAGAGAAACTGTATAATGGAAAGATCTGTACCTGTTCTGACTTGTGACTGGTTTTGGCTTACAATCAATCATCGATGCAAAATACTAACCAAATTACTGACGTGCATCAGTCTAAGGGTATGTTCACACGGCGGAAGATGGATTCCACATATGAACATTCCGTCGCAGCTAGCTGCGCAGTATGCCGCTCTGGAATAGGCCCAAATAATGGGCATAATAGGGAGGGACTCTTGCGCCACAGAAAAGCTGCTCTTTTTGAGCAAAATCTGCAACATGGCACCTTAGCTCTTTAACCTCTTTAAAGTCCCAGACAAATGCCATTTAGGGCTCGTTCACATCTGCGCCCGGTCTCCAGTAATGCAGGTTTCCGTTTCCTGCACAAAACTGAGCAGGAGACAAACCTGCAGGACTCTTTCATACCCGTTCATTTGAAAGGGTTTGAAAGATTTCCGGCCATGAGCGTTTTATGCGCTCCACCACAAAACCAGTTTTTTTTTTAAATCGGAGTTGGACATGCAGTACTCTGTGTCCGGTTTTTAAAAACCGGTTTCGCGGCGGAGCGCATAAAACGCTCACCGGCGCTCACGGCCGGACCCGGTCTGATAGCTTTCCATCTTCTGCATGCAGAAGACGGAAAGCTGAGAACGGACTCCGGGCACTAGTGTGAACCTAGCGTAAGCTGAGGCCACATGTTGCAGAAAAGCTTCGGCTTTTGTTGCAGATTTTGATGCAATTTTCTGAACCAAAACTAGCAGTGGACTCCTTTCAAAACCATAGACGGACGGATGGATGGAGATTAGATGGATAGATGGGGCTCTTCATATGTATCTGTAAACAAAGATTTGCAAAAACGCACATGTACTAAGATAGATATAGGGTATATCTGTAAGTAGTAATATCTGTCCGCTACATTTTCAGCAGACATTGGAGGTAAAATTAGAATTTTTCATTGGGGGGGGGGGGAGAATTACCCAGAGGAGATTGAACAGACTTTTATTAAAAATATTATATTATTTTTTTATAATATAATATTAATTATGAAAATAAGCTTATCCAGATCCATTGGAAAAATAAATGGAAAAAAATATTAAAAATAAAGATCTCATTTCATGAAAGGTTGCTTTTATAAAATCGACAATGTACTGTACAGGAATTCGCTAGAGAAAGGTCACGGCACAAGCACCGTTCGCCACAACAGGGTCGCAATGCACCGAAGAATTCTGGAATTTCATCTGCATAAAAAGTCACTTGAATAGGAGGCAAAGTAATGACTCATGGCTCATAGCAGAAACTGTACGAACATGTAACCACAGCAACAGGCGCTGACATTAAACAGGCCAAATCTGAAAAATAGGGTAGTAAGAAAAGCAAATTAGGAAGTCTGCGCCAATCACCCGCCAGGTTAGTCAGCGGCGAGGAGACGGGCCCTCCGCTACTTCCCTTCTCAACACCAGTTCCCTTAATGACCAGGAACTTCGTAAAACTTTTGTTACTGCGGTTACACGAGGCCAATGTACACTCATCTTCTAGGTTTTATTGTCAAGCGGTCAGACTAAGGCAGATGCAACACAGAGGAAACGGCTGCAACATGCTTATACTTTGGTTAGATTGCGATCATTGACTTCCTTTTATGTTACAGGGAGATTGGACTTATCTAACATATAAAGTCATGTTACCATATGTCAATGTCATTGAGAACTAAAGCAAACCTGCAGAACAGTATTGTATAAAATAATGGAAAGCTACAAAAGAACATTTCTCTAAAGAAAACGGCTGCGTGACAACCATTATGATCACCATTACAACTCCCACGGGTTGTCACCAGGCTGTTGCTTGCCGAATCTTAGGCCACATATTTGCTGCAGGGCTGTGGAATTGGGTCCAATTTTTAGTGAAGTTACTGACTGTGGCTTCAAAAGATGATAATTATATTATACAATCATTAAAGAGGCTGTCTGAGAAAAAAAAACAAAAACAAAAAACACGACTATATGTATGTAGTCTTACACAAGTCCCCCATGCACGCTGTCCTCCCAACATGGTCTGGTCCTGCTGCTTCGGTGTCTTCCAGACGTGAAATTCATCAGCGGTCACATGTGGCAGCGACTTCGGCCAGAAGACAATGGACGAGCAGGAACGGACTGCACTGGGAGCCATCGGGGACAGTAGTTTTGTTTTTTTTTCACCTCCCCCAGGCTATTTAAAATTTTCGCCCTGGACAAGCCTTTTATATTGAATAATTAGATACACCGCTTGCATATTTACTTTCAGTAGTCAGTCACTGGCCTTATAATGAAACAGTGGATTTTTACCACTATTTATGAAGGAGCCTATGCAGGATTCGAGGTCAGGTCTTGGTTTGACTTAGCGAATAAAAAAAAAAAAAAATTTCAGAAAATGCCATCATGCTCTTGCATCTTTCTGCTAATGATTTGACAGAAAACTGAGCTTATTCCAACAAGGGGCCATAACAAGTATCCCCCCAAAATACCTGTGTACGTCAAAGGGAAACTGATCCTCTGTCAGATAAGAAAAACAGACTATCAGCAGCAGTGTGAACATAGCCTTAGCACGATAGCCATGAAAATAGAAATATAGCATTAATATTTCTACTTTTCTTCCTGACTGGGTTTTTTGAGCTGGTTCTGAGTGTTAAGTGATCAGCCCAAACACCCAAATAGCTGGGCCACCTCTCTTTTCAGCAGTATTAGATGTACTACGCAGGCTGGCTCCGTTCCAACGGAGTAACGCATCACACAGACACGTATACAGATCCCATTCTCTTCAATGTGTGCCGGCTTACAGGCGCTACACATTGAAATCAATGGGAGGCTTTTTAACCCATTGATTTCAATGTGTAGCGCGTGTGAGCCGGCACACATTGAAGTGAATGGGATCTGTTTTGAGCATTCACACTGATACGTGTATACGTGTCTGAATGCACGGCATGTTACTCTGTGGGAATGGAGCCTTACAGTGATTAAGTCTGCTGGCTCCCATAGTGCAAATACCATGAGCATGGAGAAGAGGAATGAGGCAGGACGAGTAAGGTGCTGGACAGTCAAGATAAGGTGAAAAAAAAGGGGGAAGAAAAAAAAAACAAAAAAAAAAACAAACCTTTTAGATTGAGGCTCCGTGTTCCAGAAAATCAGCTTTTTTTGTTGCAGATTTTTCTGTGGAGTTTTAAGTCAAAGTCAGGAGTGAATTGAGAAAAATAACAGGAAAGTGTCTTCAGTTTTCTTGTCCTTCCCTCTTTACTTCTACGTTTTGATTAATTCACTCCTGGCTTTGGCTCAAATAACTGCAAAAAAACAAAACAAAACAAAACCTGCGTTTCTGCAACGTGGGGTCTTAGCCTTAAGGAGATGTCAAGACAGGTCTTTAGTAAATGTGTGCATTTAAAGGGATTCTACCATTAAAACCTTTTTTTTGTGGATAAAACGTCGGAATAGCCTTTAGAAAAGCTATTGGTCTCTTACTTTTAGACGTGGTCTCTGCTGCGCTGTTCCTTAGAAATATTGTTTTTTTACCGGTATGCAAATGTGTTCTCTTGCAGTGATGGGTGCAGGCCCAGCTCTCAAAAACAGCGCTGGGGCGTCCCCACCGCTGCCAGAGAAGCATCTCCAGTGCCGCCTTCTTCTGCGTCCGCAGCGTCATCTTCAATGTCTTTTTTCGGCGCAGGCTCATAACTTCTAGGCCTCGGGCAGAGCAGACTGTGCAGGTGTACAGGCCATGGGAAAATGGCCGCTTGCACAGTATTGTTAGTGGCCATTTTGCAGTGGCCTATACAGTCCGCTCTGCTCAAGGCCTGAGTCGTAGAAGTTATGAGCCTGCCCCGGAAGAAGACATTGAAGATGACGCTGCGGACGAAGGAGGAGTCGCTGAAGAGGCTTCTCTGGCAGCGGTGGGGACGCCCCCATCGCTGTTTTTGAGCGCCCCCATCGCTGCGAGAGAAATCATTTGCATACCGGTAAAAAAACAAAACGGTATTTCTAAGGAACGGCGCAGCGGAGACCACATCTAAAGGTAAGAGACGAATAGCCTTTCTAAAGGCTGTTCTGACGTCTTATCCACAAAAAAGGTTTTAATGGTAGAATCCCTTTAAAGACTAAACTATTTGTGCCGCTCCTCTATTATTCCTACTAGGAATGTACAAATAAAACTGACAAATGGGCGTTAACTAGACATTTTGCACTAACCAATCCGCACTAACTACATCAGATTAGGACAATAGCCACACCCAGTTACAGTACTATATAAATATTCAGGCAGAATAACAGGAATAGCACAATACAGCGTTATAACAAAAGATGTTCCAGAACTTTGATGTCACGAGGAATGCAGATATTTAATAAAATAGAGATGTCAGGGGAGGTGACAGCGCCTCATTAATCTTAAACATAGACATTTGGGCTGATGGCTTTTATAATAAGTGAAATTTGGAAAGACGTACAATTTTACAGAACAAAAAAAAATATGTGGCGTCTGTGCCGGCATGACTGTTAGGAGACTTGCAGATACAGCAGTGTCAGTGCTAATGTGCACTGAGACCAAGCACTAGTACCTGGCTAGAGCTACCGGGTGTCATTTATAGTCACCATGGTGACTGCCTCATGTCCAACTTTATTATGAAAACTTATTAACCGATGTTCAATCTATTCTTAGTTTTCCTTTTTCCTCCACTTGCAGAATGATAAAATCTACAGAATTACAAGGTTGTCGTGCAGAGAAGAAGAATAGAAACTTCCGCACAGGTTTAGCCTTGCATGATTAATCTTGTGATACATGGCGATACATTGTCTCCCCCTCTTCATTTGTGTTATCTTTATTTTCCATTGGAGACCACAGAAGACAATTCATGACATCATTAAGCTAAGGCACAGACAGTACCTCTCACCAAACACAGAAATAAAGGAGAAGGAAAGCAGAACGGCCCCTGTTTTATGGAATAAATGAACAGAGATGCAAATAAAGCAGCAGTATAAATCATACAGAACAAGAAAAGAGCTGAAATTAGACAAGCTATGAAACCTCTGCATTTCCATATTATATTACCCTGGTTACCTATCCTGTCCTGAGCCACACATTTACAGCATTAGTGAAATGTAGACCGTGCTGTAAATGTATAGTGGGGGCTCAGGAGCTGCCGCTAGGGTCGTGCACTGAGGAGGTCAGCTGTAAATGCTGGACGCGGTGGTAAAGCAGATTCCTACCATTTAAAGCGCTGCGAGGAAAGACTGCGGTGTCCACATAGTTCTCCTGCAGTGCTTTCCATAGAAATTCTGCTGAGTTTTCCTCTATGGACTTTCTGCTTCAGATATATCAATAGGGAAACTGGCATTTCTGTAGGAATAACCGACTTGCTGCGATTTCAAAAACACGCAACAATTTTGGAAATCAAATTTCCGCTGCCTGTATTTTCCAAGGCCCCACTGCAGGACAAATCGTGGTGTTTTACAGTAACTGCAAAGTGGATGGGATATTTGCAAATCCCATGCCCACTTTGTGGTAAAAAACCACATCATGGACACGCCGTGATTTCGCAGCATGTCAATTATATCTACAGAAACGTCGGTGGTTTCCCCATAGGTATAATTGTAATAGAAAGTCTGGAGGAAAACTCAGACCTTTCTGTTCAAGGGTATGTTCACATGGCAGGAAGTTTTTCCACCACATGACCTTTCCGAACGGCTAGCCGCAACAGGATGTTGATTAAGTGCACTGGCATCCTGCTCCCGATTAGGCCCAAATAATTTTCCCCTCTGGCGCGCAAAGAAAAAAAAAAAAAAAAGTGAGGGACTCCCATTGAAATGGATGAGAGGCCTTTTGGAAGACAGATTTAAGGTGAATTATGCATCAAAATCTGCCAGCAAAAAACTGTGTGAATATACCCTAAAGTGCCACGGGAAGAACAACAATGCGCTGCCACCGCGGTTTTTCCTGCAGCACTTTATAGCTGCGGGTTGTGCCATGAGGCCTTAGGCCAAAGGGGTTTTCCAGAAGTTTATAGATGATGAACTATCCAGCAATCAAACATTGGCTGGGGACTGACATCCAGGCCCCTAACCAATCAGCTATTTGAAAAGGCCAAAGTGTTCAAGTGAGCACTGCAACTTCTTCCGTACTTTCCAAACACGGTGTCATACAAATGTATGGCTGCTGTGCTTGGTATTGCAGCTTAGCCCACTCACTTAAATGGGATTTAGCTGCGATCAGACCATGTAACTGATAAACATGACATCACATGCCCTGTGAAAAAATTGTTGCTTAGGAAGCACAACTGCGGCTTTGTACAGGTGATCCACAAAGGTCCCAGGTGTCAGAACCCCAGCGTTCTTCCTTGGATAGGTAATCAATTAAGTAGTCCGGGAAAACCCCTTTAACCCCTTAGAAGACTTGTCATTAACGAGGAATCACGGACGTGGTTTTACAGAAGGTCCAAGCTACAAAAAGAACCCAGGATTTGCCATGTAGGGTATGTAAGCCACCTGTTAGTATTACAATAAACGTCTATGCAGTATTGCAGTCTTCTATATACAGTAGGATTGAAGTATATTATACTAAAGGATTGCACAGTCAAATTCCACAGTAGGGCTAAAATACTAAAGTTCAAAAATTTTAAAGAAAACGTTAAAATATATATCTTTTTTTTTTTTTCCAAAAACCATATAGTGTCTTAAGAAAATGTTATATTCTAAGAAACCGCAATGTAGAAAATATTCAACATGTACTTGTGTGTTGGAAAAGTAGATAAAACCGTAAACTCCAGCTTGAAATAGCTTTATTTCTCAGTTTACGTTAGTTATAGCACTGTAAATTTTCTATGGGAGTGAAAGGTCTGATGCCCTCTTCACACAACTGGCAGAATCTCAGCAGCTGAGCCGATCTGTTATCAACTAAAGAACTAGGTGCAAAAATGTTCCAAGCTACAGTATGTGTGAAAGGGAATGGGGCAAAGACCTGAAAGTAAATCTACTGCAAAATACCATATAATGAACTGAAATGATGAAGTATAACTTTATTCTGAATTTGGATCTAATGTAAAAATATGTTAAATAATTATCTTCTAGTTTATTATATAGTTACCCCATACATAGGCAATGCCATAAGAAGCAGCTACAATGGTGTAATAGTGTGTAGCAACTAGTAAAACATTAAAACAAAGAGAAATGGAAGGGGTAATGACTAATATATAAGCAAACATGTAATTTAAGCTATGAAAATATGACAGGGTGTTTTATTACATTTTACTTTTAGAAACATTCCCCACCCATAGTATGAACTACAAGGTTAGTTTAGGGTCAACTGACAGCAAAACTGATCCTATCGCAAAACTATTATGAGGTCAGATTTGTGCCCGGTGGCATCAGTTATACAGGGGCCACAGAGTAACGTAGCATGCAATGTCTCGCTGTCTGCCTTGTACACCAATCTGGTACCCATAGCCAGTCTGGCAAGGAAAAACCATGAATTGGCCAGATGATTGATATACGTGAATCTATCCTATATGCGGTTTCAGTTTAACTATGCTGGGTAAAAAAAAGTGTGCAAAAAAAATAAATAAATTTTGAGAACATACCAGACAAAATAAGGAGCTCTATGATTTCAGCATCTCCTAGATAGGCTGCTGCATGGAGTGGTGTCCTCTTCTCATTGTCCTGGAGGAACAAAGTAATACATCATGAACATCATAAGAAGGCAATGAGGATAAAAAGAATTTTCAAATAAGACAACTTTATTAAGTGCCAATTCACTTAAAGAGGACCTTTCACCACTTTTGGGCACAGGCAGTGTTATATACTGCTGGAAAGCTGACAGTGCGCCGATTTCAGCGCACTGTCGGCTTTCCCGATCCGTGCCCGGTGTAAAGCGCTATCGGTCCCGGGACCGTAGCGCTTTAGCGTCAGAAGGGCGTTTCTGACCATTAGCCAGGAACGTCCTTCTGCCTCGCGGCGCCAATCGCGCTGTGCTGTGGAGCCGGGAGGAACTCCCCTCTCCCTCTGCTCACACAGCTCGTCCATAGACGAACATTATCAGGAGCGGGAGGGGGAAGTTCCTCCCCGCTCCACAGCACAGCGCGATTGGCGCCGCGAGGCAGAAGGACGTCTCTGGCTAATGGTCAGAAACGCCCTTCTGACACTAAAGCGCTACGGTCCCGGGACCGATAGCGCTTTACACCGGGCACGGATCGGGAAAGCCGACAGTATGCTGAAATCAGCGCACTGTCAGCTTTCCAGCAGTATATAACACTGCATGTGCCCAAAAGTGGTGAAAGGTCCTCTTTAAAAGTTACTGACCAGGATTTAAAGGGGTTATCCAGTTTCTAATATTAGGTCAGCAGGGGTCAAACAGCTGGAACCCCTGCAGATCAGATGGGATCAGTGCAGTTCCCAGTATTGTTTACATGCTGAAGAGGCAGCTTTAGGTACTGCAGCACTATCCCATTGACATCAATGGGGCAGCAATATTACAAACTGAATAATCCTTATGAAGAAGAACAAATTAGGTGAAAACAAAAAACATATTACAAATGGTAAATCCCTGTCTCTCCGGTGGGGACCGTTAACTTGCCTGCAGCAATGACATGCCGCTACTGTATCATTGCACATAGCGACTATACTACAGTCTCCGCTGAGGCCCACGATTAGATGCAGGGGGTCACATGGGGGTAGGAAGCCCATCATCACCACAGGCCAGGTAACAAGGAATTTTCCGCACCAAATATGCTACGTTTTAATTCCCACTAACATGTGCCATGGGTTTGTGGCAAAATCTTCATCACAAACACTCTGGCATTGAGTCACTTATCACCGGACTTATAAAGACAACAGCATGGATTTACTGGCTGTCACAGGAAACAGTCAACAAGCTTGTCCATAGTGTCATTACTCACTTATTAACGAAGCTCAAAAGAAAAACTTTTTTTTTTTTTTTTTTTATTATATTAACCAAAGCAGAAAGCAAATTACCAAAGCAAGAGTAACAGACCAACATTGCTCTACAGGTAAACACATCATGTCTGCAAACATCTATCCACAAGCTGAAACGCAGCCAATAAAGATTCATTACATGGTCACATGTAGAAGTGGCAACAAGTGGCTGCATGACTCTGCAAGTGAACAGCCGTTATATCTGCAAAACCACAAGGCCGCTAACAATAGATGTTAATAGATGTCAAATGAATGGGTTTGAAAGAGTCCTGCAGGTTTCCGTCTCCTGCTCAGTTTTGTGCAGGAAACAGAAACCTGCATGAACGGAGACACTTTCACCTGCACTTGCATAGTTCTTCAGTAAAGCTGAGCCAACTTCACTGAGCATGTGCCCTCAGTGGAGCAGAGGTGTACTCGTGTGGGGCGTACAATGGCAGGACGAGTAAAAAGTTTTTTTGTGTTTTTTTAATAATCATTGCAGCATAGATGGCTTTATAAACAGTGATTTTGGACACTAAACCTCCAGTGCCTATGGATCTGTGGCTGGTTTCAAGTCCCATATCGCCCTGCTAGGTTCCCTTTATCATGAGTGGAGTTTGTAAAGTCAGCTGAAGAATAACAAAACACGGGGGTGGGGTGGAAGCTTATCGTACTAAAATATAATCTGTAATTTCTTGCAAAGTTAACAGGCCAAAGTAACACCAAAGTTGGTATAGGTTTTAGGATATCATTAAGCATTGGGGTTCCATTTGTTTTAGTACAATCATTTTGTTAAACTCACGTTTAAAAAAAACAAAACAAAAAACAAAACACACACTATAGCAGAGCATATTCAAAATGCTGTAATAACCACAATGGAGAAAACATGTATATGTGGGTATCAACAGCTGATATTTATCTGTAAGAAATCTAGGGATTGGTTCACACAGACTGTTTCTGCATTCAGTATGGATGGCTGCCTGAAAACACAGCTGGAACAAATCAGAGCGGCAGCTGCCCAGATCATCCACACTGGCAGAAAGAGCTGAACTGCCCACAGTATGGCTGGTGCACGCATTAGAGGTGGGTCTACAATAACAATGAGTGCAGCGAAACACCATGGAGAGTCAGTGGTGTCAATCACAATAGGAAAGGTCTTGTGTTGTGCCAGAGATGGGAGTTTTCAGTAATTTTTCAATTTTTTTTTTGCATTTTAAAAAGTACAACAATAGTATAGTCCTGTCCTGTCCATGTTGTGGTCTGGTGCAAGCGCATTGGTCCAGGGAAAGTAAACAGTGACTGCCATCTTTTTTTTAAACATATCCCAACATGTGAATAGTTGTGTATATATGAGACTAACACTGACCTACTAAGACTACATTTACATCTCTGCCAGAACACTAGGGTAGGTTCACACTAAAGTTAGAGGCCTAGTATGAAGTCTGGTATGATTTATAAAACAAAACAAAAAAAAAAAAACCCACAGAGGACCTTTCATGTCCTAATGAAAAGTGCAGTTTTAAGTACAGCTAGAAAGCAGATAGTGCACTGAATTCTTTACCGTATGTGCCCCGGTAGAGGAGATATTGGTGCCATTAATGTCAGCACCGATCTCTCCCCACTGTCAGAAGGGCTTTCCTCATAGCTCAGTGTCATAACTGACCCTATCCCCCCACCAGTACTCGTCCATAGACTTGTCATACCTCACAGCTCAGTGTCATCAGTGGGCAGTAAGGAAAGCCCACTCTGACGGTACAAGGCTATGTTACAGTACTGTCAGGGGTGGGGGCGCACTTTCCTCACAGCCCAGCGATGACGCTGAGGTATGAGGAAGAACCTTCTGACAGTGAGGAGAGATCTACTCCACCAGGGCACATACCGGGAAACCCATCAGTGCACTGAATTCAGAGCACGATCGACTTTCTAGTGGTATATAAAACTGCACTTTCAGAAAGACGTGAAAGGTCCTTTTTAACATCATTATGAATGCAGCCAAAAGGCCTGCACCTGCATTAGTATGTCCACCAAAATAATGGACCTGTGACTGATTTCATGAAAGTGGACACTAAGACAATGCAACAAATCCTATTGAAATCAATGTGATCTTTTAACGGATCTGTTGGTGTCTGTTCACATTTGTCAGAAAATGTAAACATCAGACACTAACAGCAGTGTGAACACCCCCTTAGATATAGATCTATCATAAATTGATTTTTTTGGGGGGAGAGAGAAGAAATAGAAACTCCAAACAGTCTAAAAGTGTAGTGTCAACAAAGCCATATTACCAATGACTTCCTCTGATGGTATTTGTAGATTTTACTGCTATTGATATTTTGTGAAAGTCTATAGATATAAAATGGAGTATATTACAGAATGTATGTTTATATAGATCTTGATTTACAGAATCTGAGTTTGCCATACAAGTAGCAGCATTAGTCTGGCCTAAAGCCCAGATGCGCCTCTTGATGGATGGGACATAGTTATCAATAATGAAGGGAGATGTCAAACAAGCACTAACTAAAGAGCGGAGATGAGCAATAATAAACAGAATATTCCAAGAACTACTAGCAAACTAACAGACACCAAACAGATCTGCTTTATAAACATTTGCTTCTTCACTGTGTGTATGGGACATAAAATGTGAAAACTGGAATAAAGTAAATGGAATCAAGCCTGCACCAGAGGAATCTGCCCCAATATCAGCCGAAGATATTCCACGTGAACCTACCCAAGGATAGACATCTTACAAGACCAATGAAAGATGTATGACCTGACAACGTTATGCATAGTCATACATTTCTATAGTGGAAAATACTGCAGGACTATCAGAAGTGCTTAAAGTGTTCTGGGATCAGAATATTGATGGGCTATCTTTAGGATAAACCATTAATATCTCTACTCCCCCCAACCATTCACAAGGGCTGTGACGCTCGGCCTCCCGCCGTGGCCGCCATCATTTAATGTTCTCCATCTACCTGTGTGCAGTCTACTTAGTATTTACTTCCATTCTGGTATGCAGGTAGACGGACCAGAATGAACAATGAAGAGACTCAACTGAGCTCCACTACCTCTTTAAACAGCTGATCAGCGGGGTGCTGAGAGTTACCCCTTCTCCCCTACAGTGGATATTGATTGCAATCAGTATTCTGATCCCGAAAAATCCCTTTAAGAACATGTTGTACTGAAATAATAGGAATAACACAACAAATGACTTCATTAGAACTACGGCTAGAATAAATTCCGGAATCGTGACTAGATCAACAATTGCAGCAAATACTTACCGGAGCCCCCTATGGACCCTTTCTCAATAGGGCCAGAAAAATGCAGTCTTTATTTAGAAAGCACGTGTGTGCCGCTCACACAAAAAGCTGAAGCAGCAGGTAGATTGTTATTTACAGCACATCAGCTTCAGCGCACAAATCTCTCCACACATCACAGGCCGCTCGGCTTCCAGAACTTTGGAGGATTTAGTTCCCCTAAAAGATGACAACCAAAACCAGAACTTCTGCCGAGAAGAGCAAAAACGCCAAAGAGACAATTCCCCAACACTGCTGTACTACAGTTTACCATAGGGTACAACACCGTTTCTTCCACCATGTTGTATAGTAGTCTGACAGAAGACAAAGTTGTGCATTCACACTGAAAAAATGGACACCGACTGAGGGAGCTTAATCTGTGTGTTACTCTGCTACCGTTCAGGTCTTTTGCTGTCATCGTATGATGGGTAAAAAAATATGCAAATCTATTCTCCAGGATGTAATTAGGAGAACAGTGCACTCTGTATGCCGCCCTATAGAGGGCAGCATCCTTAACATCATGCATTACTCAGTTATAAAGTCTATTTAATCATGATTTGGATTTAATTGCCAAATTAGTATTTCTGTTCCAAAAGGAACAGATCCATCGTATGATGGATGATAGCAAAGGACATTAAAGCGGTTGTTCAGGAAACTCAGTACTTGGGCAGGAGCCATGGATTGTGGGAAGGGGAGGGTAAATCACTCACCTGACCACTGTGTTCCACCCAGTCCAATGCGTGCCTGGCAGAAGTCCTCACTGCACATGGCCAATCAGAGGCAGCCTAAGAAAAGGAACTGGTGACATAAGTGACATCACTTGTTCCTTTCCTGTGACTAAGGAGGCCACTGATTGTGGACGTGCAGCAAGGACTTCTGTGGACACAAACCCCAGCAGGACAGACCAGTATTTAAAAAATAAATATCCACCATCCCCGGCCTTCTGCCCAGGTAAAAAGATTCCTGGACAACCTAGATGACAATAGTGTGAATGTAGCCTTACCTTGACTTTCTGCAACATTATATCCCATCATGAGAGCCCATCAAAAGTCACGTAAATACTCTTTGCCACATAAGCCATGCTAGCCTTTGCTACATCTGTATACACAATATATAGGTTATTTTCTCCATTGCCAGGTCATAGAGAGCATTCCTTTCGTTGGGACATATAGACACCTCTGTTTGTGACTCGTCTTATGTATGCCATAGTAGAAGAAGGCGTAGATCTCCCTCTGGAGAACATAGTCAATAAATATATAGGATTTCTACTTTCGCAGTAAAACACATCAATTTAACTTTTCCCTAAAGCAAACCATACATACAAAATAAATAGTGGTCAAACCTGAAATTTCTGGCAAGACCGGCCAATCATTAAATGTTTATAGAGGTTTTCCTGACTTTCCCTCAATGGAAGATGTCCAGAGAAAAATCACGCATGTTGGATTTCAATATACCTAACCCCATGTTATCACAGAGATAAGCTATCGCCAGTGGAGTTAACAGCAGCCTTATCCCATTCCCTGACTAAGAACACATGCATGCTCAGCCAAGCCCGGGGTGCATGTGTTTGGGGTGGGAGTAGTCAAGAAGGCTAGTTTGTCCAAAAACTATCCAAAAGAGGCAGATTATACATTAGCTCCCATTAGCCTGCGTATACCAGTTCTACTGGTTTTATAAGATATGCGGCAATAAGTAGATATTGGCTATACAAACATATGTTACCTTGATAACCTGCAAACAATACAACAGAAGTATAACGTTCAAAGGCAGCAGAGAAGAACCATCATCATCTTCAGGATTACATGGAGACAGACAACTGAAGCACATGGCCATATCCACTGACAGAACAGAAATCTATATTCATTAGAATAGATCGCCCAGAGTAACCTGGAAATTGTCTATGTGCAGGTCTCAATACACTCAGCCTTCTATTACTACTTATAAGATGGATTCACAAACCGCATTTAGAACAATTATTGTAGAGCTGCAGAGATTTGCATATATTCTGGAGAACTGAAAAATACACGAGGGCAATTAAAGGGGATGTGCCATTAAAGACACTCAAGTGTCACATCTCTGGGTTCGACTGCTGGGACCCCAACGATCAGGAGAATGGTGGACTAAACGTCCCACTGAAACCTCAGTACGCTTGTGTGACTAGTGTACCATTCGCTGCTATAGGGCTGCTCAGACTGCAATCTCTCACAGATCCATGGAAGTGAAGGAGGCGCTGGTCTTGTAAATGAAGTGCCACTTCGCTTACAAGGAGAATGCATGGGGACTTCCCGCTCTCCTGAGACTGAGGGTCCCAGCAATGTGATACTTATCCCTAATTTCTGGAGCCATGTCTTTTTTTCTACACTCTTACAATAAATGAGCTCTATTCCAAGAGGATAAAACAAGCTCATCTCTCTTCCCAGGGCGCACTGCCTGCTATATAAGATGACGTACACTAACTTAGGCTGGTCTTACACGGCCGTAATGCAAGTCCGCAAATGGTCCGCAATTGAGGGTTTGCAATTGCGGGCCATTTGCAGACACTGGCCTCTTACACCACCGGATATTTTATCCGTGGTGTGGCCGGGCCGCAACCGTGGTCCACAATTTATAGGACATGTCCGTAATGGCCGTGAATTTCGGCACTGCACAGACTCTCCCATAGAACTCTATGGGCGAGTGCGGCAGGACACAGACATTTCGGGAGCCTATGTTACCGATCAGCAACTTGCGGACCGTACATTCAATACGGTCGTGCAAGACCAGCCTTACTGGTCTCAGAAGGAGAAATTGAATCGCCTTGATCAATAGTTCAAAATATTTGATACTTTACTGTGTAGTTCCTGTTATTCTTTCTGTAATATTTATGAATAAATTGACAACTGGGTGTTACCATACTTCTTGTCATAGGGGTGTGTCCCTATGCAGTCTGATACAGGTCACACTAACAGGGTAGATTCAGGCTGTGCAGGGACATTCTCAATTTATTCATACATTTCCAGGAGGGATATCAGAGTAACTACACATTTAAGAAATCTAAGTAAATTGCCATTTTACTCAAGAACACAATTCAATACTAAAACAGACGTCAGAAGACGGGTTCTTTATAAATCCCATTCCCTACTGCATCCAGAGCTTCACAAGCAGAGGCTTCTCAGTATACTTATAAGGTAACAAAATACATGTTCACACCAACAGATTTCTGTTTCAGTTGCACCCGGAGTGTGGAAACAAGTAAGGAATGCACAGCAGAAGCTGTAAAATTGTCTTGATAGGAAGACCACCCCCAGATACTTGACCTTCTAGGCTGTTATTCAGGCAACTGGATATCAAGACGACTTTAACACTTTAGACACTGCTTGGTATTGTTTCTGAAGCTGCAGTTAATATCCTTCCTGGCATTGTTGCAGCTTGTATTTCTCAGATATTAGTAGTCGAACTATGGCTTCCAGCCACCTCTGTACTACCAGAGACTGCTGGAAGGTGTAGGACATGAGCAGATGTGAAAAAACAAAACTAAAAAACCTATACAATAAGTCATTTTTTTTATTATCTGATGTGAAGAGGGAAAAAGGGAACGCCGCAAACTGCGCCGAAATGGCAGCTGGTGGCTACACAGATTAGATTAGGGTTTACCATAGTGCAGACCCTCAGTGGTAACCGCAGAAACCTTACGCTCAGCCTTGTTTCTCGGTTGCTCACTTCATGCAAAAGTACATGTCCGATTTTCCCAACAGGTATACTAGGCCATGTGAGCGTATAATTGCACACTTTACTCATTCATCTCACCCTCCATTGGGTGTCTCCATTCACAAAGTAAAAATCACTATGGAAGCTTTGTTGCGTCATGCTTTTTAAAATTTTTCTAACAAAGAAAAAGCTCTGCCTGCAGGACCTTTTCTTCCCTAAGTAAACAAATATTTCACAAGAAAGTGCCTGTCATGTTTAGAGTCAATGGAAATAGAAATGGGTGGAGCAGAAGGCTTCGTCTATGTCCATTACTGTCGTAGGGTAACTGCAACAGACATTAACAATGGTAGTGTGAACGTAGCCTTAATCCGACTGTAGAAGCACTTACAGCTTAATTACGGGTGGCAACAAACCTCTGTTTATATAGTGAAAAGTGCTGGTGAAAAGAAATAATTTATGCCCACTTGGCCGCATCCATGAGGCCATTCATTTTTACATCGTGTCCTACAAAGAGCATGAGATTTATAATAAAGTGATGTAAATTGAATATGTTTTCTGTCTCTTCAGGCCCTGCTTCGATAACTCAATTACGGACAGACAAGGAGTTATGCTGAGAGAGCAGCCTATTAGTACATCATGTCCATTCAACACATACAGTGCTGAGACGCTAATGATCCCAAATTAGAACAGCATGCTATCCCTCCACCCAGAGCAGTAACACAGAGAACAGCAGAGAGCTGTGCAGAAAAACACAAAGTAAATGGACATTCAATTTTTAGGTTTTTAAGCAAAAAAAAAACCCCAAAGAGATGTTGATTCAGTTCCCTTGATAAATCACATTAACCCTGAATGATTGGGTGGTAGGCCATCACTATTGCCGGTAAATGCACTTCTTACACAACCAAATTTCTTAACAAAAATTGCTAAAAGTAATGCACCATATAATGCTGCTCTAATCAGGAGAAATAATCGAAGTTTCACGCACCAATTTTATCTTCAAGGTTCATCTTCTACCTGCACTGAAGTAGTAAGACGCATATATAGATCGATGCCGCTTAATTATAGTCATAGTGTCCGAAAACCAATGAGAATTTATTTGGATCAACGGCAATTTGGACCTTACTATTGCTAAAATCCATCTTGTCCAAAGGGGAGACAATATACAGACATTTCAGTAGTACTGGGTTACGTATGACAGATCAAGTCAAGATAGAGAACAAAGCCCTCATACTACATAGATAAGCTAGTGCACTAGATAAGGCATTACAATGTGAATCTGCACAGGGGATGGCTGCTATATTTAGGCCACAACGCTACTGGAATTCCCTCTAAATTAAATGATTTTAACTCTGTCCTAGGGGAAAAAACTGTAGCCAATGTATTTCCAGGTAAGAGTAAATATAGTTTAATACGATATGCAATGTTGACCCCCAAAAGTCCTTAAACTGATCTAATTAACATCTCTTCTGGACATACAGGATATTGAATTTATGTACTGTGGACACTTTGAACAAACAGGCTTGTCTTCCAAAATTTTCCAAGGATGATTTGGTCACCAAATAAACCAAGTATGTAACAGTAATATAGCCCCCTTCTGTGCCAAACGATGCCCTCAGTCCCCCATATCAGAGGCTAAGGCTGCAGCTTCCTATTCAGTGCTGTTCATTTTTTAGTGTCTGTCCTCTGTAGTGCAGCTCAGTTCCCTTCATTATAATGGGACCAAGCTACAAATCTGCCATGCGACTCATGAATGTCACCCCATGGGTCTATGAACTGGGCACTATAAAAACAGTCGATCACTGGGGTGGCAGACCAATGCTGAACCGATAATTATGTCCTAACCAAAATATTGGTCTTCAATATTAAAGGGGGTCGGCCATTCTCAGACCAATACAGAGACAAATGTTACTGTACGAATGAAGAAAAAAAAAAAAAGTTGTACAATTTTCCAACATACTTTCTGTATCAATTCTTCACGGTTTTCTAGATCTCTGCTTGCTGTCATTCTGCTTCCTTCCAGTGGATATAAATCAGTCCATAGTCATGTGATATACGCTCCATGGTCATGTGATATATGGTCCATGGTCATGTGATATATGGTCCATGGTCATGTGATTTACACAGGTAATGAATTGTACACCTGTGTTTACATCACATGACCATGGACTGATTTTTAGCCACTGGGAATAAACAGAATGAGTGAAAAGCAGAGATCTAGAACATCTGTCTCAATATTGATCTGAAAGTGGACAACCCCTTTAAATTCTGGTGAAACCCTTTAATGTCCCTAATGCCTTTATTACAGTGAATACTAATACATTTCTATAATTGCTAGCGCCATGATACCTACTACCTGTACAGCCAGCACCACATGCGCTTTGATGATGGCATATAAAGTTGCTGAGCCGCAAAACGCCATAAGGGATTAGCCTCACAGAAGTTTCTCCTCACACCAGCTGCCAATTTAGAGACTGCTTAAGGAATTTATGACAGAAAAGAATTACAAGTTATTCCCCTTAAGAATGGTATGTGTGCTAACATCCGTACCCTGCAATTATACTACTGAGCACAAATATGGCAGATATCCTTTATACACTATACCCTGCGTGGTTCACATTCTCCCAACAAGAAGCCAAAAAGTAAAGATCTCCTCTGAGAGAATCCCATCTAGACAGCTCAAGTTGGCCTTGTATTACATGATCTACCACCCATCGGAATGGCTGCCATGGCAAGACCATATTTTCCTGCAGCACCCACCGAAGGCAAGATGGGCCCATTGTGGTGTTTTATCGTGAACAAATCTTTAAGTGATACAACCAACTCTACCAAACTAGGAGCTGGTGATCACAGAGTTAATAAGGGATGCAGACTGCGGTTGCCTGAAGTAGCCTTCACCATTGACTCCTATAAAGGCTATGCTCACGTCTGTGTTGAAGGCTAATGTAGCCATGGCGTTCCTGTGTAGGCAGCAGGGATTACTGATCCTTGGTGTTGCTACTGTAATGTATCAGTGCTAAAGGGACAGCAGTCAGAAGATCAATACTTCTCCTGCCGCTGTCATCGAGCAAGACAAGGATGGGGTCTGGACAGCTGAACATCCATTTGAGAACTCCTGTCTACATATGATGTCATTGAATGATCTATGGGGTGTTATCGTTAACACCTCCAGTGACTGGGCCCAGAATCCAAGTGGGCTTAACAGTTCACTCAGCACACTAGGGATAAACTTTTTTGATCTCTCCCTTCTGATTTCCTTTGACGGCTGGCAGTCTGTACATCCTAAATGTATGACCCTTGTAGTGTCCCAGACTCTCTGCCCTGAACAATCCCAATGCCCTCCCGTCTGCAGTGACGGAGGGCGGTAGTGAATGCATCAGGATACTAGAACTATCAGTCGGAGCAGAGGTGAAGCAGCTGGGGATCCCCCAATGCAGAGAGCCATAGGTACAGTACATAAAAGGGTCACCACCCAACATCTGCAATCATGGTACTGGGGGCAAACTAAGTATATCTAAAACGGTTCTCCCCATTGTCTAAATAGTACAGTCAGCAGTTTGAGGGGTCAAAGTTGGTAATAACCCCCTATAACACCCAGGAAACCGCTAAAGTCATGCTGCCAGACATTGAGCAGGATCCTATTTTGGGGACAAATCTCTAATCACTCTCCTGCATCCAGCCTAGTAACATTGCAGGAAGACTATATCATATCTGCTCTATCGCCAGAGACCAGATTAATAGAATTATACCGTATAATACTTTGTAATAGACAATAAATCACTGATCATACTGAGCAGCTTTTCATTTGTGCTGTCTGCAGTTGCATTCGATATCCTGAAATGTACAATATCCATCACAAATCCCACTCCATCTGCCTACTACCTACTGTCAGTCTCTTATAGAAACATTTCGTTTCACCAATAATGACGTTTTTTTCCACTAAACCGTTCAGTTATAAAAATGAATCACGTTGCAGGTGACTCCACAGTTTGTCACTGGCCAGCCTCCTGACTACACATTTTCCATCTGCTTCCCAGCTTTCCTTTACAGCTCACCCAGACAGACACTGTCCAAAAACTTATATATCCTCCAAAAAGGTCAGACAAGGCTACACCAGCAAAAATTTAACACCATCACCACCGACCTAAAATTAAGATTTTACCACCAAGACCATGGTAGATTTGCCATAAAACAGTATATTTTAGTAAGCGTTGAAGTACTGTGGAAGATGAAGAATGCAGTGGGAAGTGACTGAGCGCCAATACTAAGCTTTAACAATACCCTCAAAGGACATGTCTAAACAGGATGGTGAGCCTACACAACAGGTGAAAGTGGTGACCTTGTAGTAGTTATGGTGGAAACCTTTGTGGGAAACGGCATGCAGTTTCCTCATACTTGCTTTAAAACATAGCTGAAATTCTACCAAGGTCATAAAAGCCCGCAAGTGAAAAACCTCATGGGGAGCAAGACTAATGTAGCAAATCTTTACACGATTTTAAGAGCCTGTGTTACATCCGCATGGGTTACCCCATAATCAAAACGTATCACCTATTCAGAGGGGAGGTGGTAAGGGTAGTCGCTGGTGTACACAATCGAGTCAAGGATGCATGCTCCAGCTTCACTTACTATCTATGGGACTGCTGCAGCCATCACTCTCAAACAGTGAATGAAGGAGCGGATCACATGCTTACGTCCTACTCCATTCAGAGAGGGGACACAGAACCACAAGTGACCAGGCACTTAGGTAAAAAGTCTTGAAGATAGAACAACCACTTTAAAAGGGAGTCTTTTGGGTCCAAAATGCCACACAAACTAATAAGAGTACCATTAAGGAGCCTGCAAAATAAAGAGACATACATGCAACCATCTTTTTATAGATCTGCAGATCAGCAAGCACAGCAAATGAGCGTCAGAATGACCAGATTTGCCTAAAGACAGTTGCAAGTTCACCAACACTCCTGTGAAATTGCTGGCCAAAACTCCATTAGCAGTGAGTGACGTATTCTGATACTTAGCAAATTAGGACCAGACTCTCCAAAGAGAAGTACAGAGGCAGCGCTCACCCAAAAAGACTTTATTTGGTAACAGCACAGTATTCTGATACTGCCTCTCCTTCTTCAGGATTTTTAGGCCCCACCCCTAGTGCACTTGCAGACTGATTTGCATATGCACACAATGATTAACTCTGTATTGCTTCTTTGGGTTGTGGAGACAAGGAGAGTTTCTCCTCCTAAAAAAAAATCCACTGTACATGGCAGGTTACTAGATTATTATTATTTTTTTAAAGTGACAGACTTCCTTTAAGTTTTGGAGGTAATTCTGTTTTCGTGTTATAAAAGCAATGGGACTGTCAATATATCACTGTGCTTTATCTACTTGTACAACATGGGCATTTTTTTTTACACTTTGTTGGATAGTAGACAATCTTAACCAGGTGCTTTGGAAGAACCCCAGTATACAAACACACGTAGAAAACACTTACTTGAAAATTAACATCTTCCTTCTTGAATATCAGTGCCCGAACTTCATCCGGATCACCATTAAAAATTGCTTGAACTAGGGGAGGCTGTAAAAGAAGGAAAGAAATAAAAAGTATTATTTTAGGTTAGAAAAAAAATAAGGGTAAAACATAACAGGGTTGAAAATTTTAGAGGTGGTTTCCTCAAAACACATTAGATTTAATGGGGTGTTCCAGAATATGAAGACAATTGATACCAATGACCTATTCACATAGGACATCAGTATCAGATCAGCCATTGTCCATCACCCAGACTCTGCACAGACCAGCTGATGCGGCTGTAGTATATAAGGTATATAGCTGGAAGCGGCACTGCTCCTATTCGAATGAATGGGACTGCAATTCACCGAGCCAGCACTGCAGTGTAGAGAGCTTGTGGTCCATACACTGCAAGTCAATTCACTTGAATAGGAGCAGGGCTTCATTAGACCTGATAATGATATATGGCTTACAGTGGCCACATCAGCTGATTGTTGCGGGGTTCAGTTGTCAGACCCCACCGATCTGATCCAATCCTGTGGGTAGGTCATCAGTATCATTTATCATCAAGTACTGTACAACCCCTTTAAATGACCAGATTCAACATCATTCAAATACCGAGAGAAAACGGATCAGTCATGTTGGATTTCAACATGCCTGATCCTTCGTTGTTCAGAGATCTGACATTTTATTTTCAGTTTTCATACTAAAAATCACATGCACGCTGCTTGAGGCTGACCCTGCAAGTCTATGGGAGAGTCAGGTGGCCTTCAGCCAAATGAGGGTTTCCGGGGACAGTTCTTATGGCCACCTATAACTAACACAAATACTGGCGTCACATCTTATGCTCAAGCTGCGGTATGCCATAAGGGACATCTTTTGCCCTGAAGTTGGAAACAAAATTCTTACATTCTTTCAAAAGTTCCAACAAAAATTTGTGTCCAAAAAAAAAAAAAAAAGTTATTTGTTATGTTCCAGAGTGCCTAGAGCAAACAGTAGAGTAACATGCCAGAGGTTGTGTGTTAAAGGGCTCTAGTAGTGTAATAAAGGCAGCCCTAACCTGGATACAGTAAGTCTCCATGGGTGTCACAGTACAGATAAAGCTCTATAAACTCAGGTGGAACTCCGACAACTACTCATTACTTTATAACCACAGTAATGAAACCTGCAACCAAGTACAACTCCGAAACCCTGGAGAATCAGTACAGAACACCGTATCTATGGAAACCAAGTGACAACCTGCAAATATTTACTATGCCACTGTCAGGACGGAGTTAAAGATGATACTACTACTATGTACAGCTATAGCAAGTGAACACTTCTAATAAGCAAGAAAAATGCTTATTTTGTGGTTTGCCATGAAGCTTGTAGGCCTCACGGAAAAATTCTTTCCGCCCCAGAACACAGGATTTAACAGAAGAAATTCTGAAGTGTGACAAGGTTTCCATGGCTATAAATGTCAAACAGGCATCTATCCAATTCTCTGCTTAGAAAATGTATGGCAAAAGCATCAATTATACAGGAACATGAAAGAGTGCAATATGTATTCGTGCTGACAGTAGGTTAAAATAGAACTTTCTGCATAGCTAAATCATATCTTTATATATTATAGACACACATACCGTACATGTATACATACACGTATATATACACGAAAGAGAAGTCAAAACACTTACACACACAATATATATATATATATATATATATATATATATATATATATATATATACATACATACACATACATACACACACACACACACAAACTAAAATCACCACCAAGCAATGCAAACAACAATTTTTTTTTGCTTTTTTTGGGTGCACATAGAAGTAGTAACGTGACAACCAATGTGGCCTACACACAATACGCCACTCAGCTTTCCTGTGCCCAGTTATGCAGTGATACAAGGCAAGGATGTACCAGTATCTAAAAGACCTTCTCTAGGTGGCAGCACCTTTATTAGCTGTCAGTTCTCAAATACTTTAAGACATCACCAAGCTTTCTAGGAAACTGATGAATGACGAAATATAATTTTTAACCACATCATGACTTTGACTATTTTTTTTTGTATTATTTGCAGTTAACGATTCAGAATTCGAGACAAAGTAAATCTGGCGACAACCATAGTAACAAAAGCCCAAAGTCTTACCAACACAGGTCTAGGAGGTGCGTGACGATAGGGATTTCCATAACTCGGTAACTTGGAGGGAAAATCCGGGGACTCGTCCTCCCCCTCCTCCAAGACCACAATACACACGCGGCTCATTCGATCTTGCTTGGAGCCAAGGCTCTTTTTCATGTACTACTGAAACTGCAAAACAATGGCACAATGCCCACTCATGCCTTCACTCTATTCTACCACGAACCCAAACCTCAAATCTTATCATAAAGGGTAAGAGACCTCTTCAATGACATGGAAAAAAATCAATGCAGTGAAAAAAAATAAAAGCACTAATAAAAACAGCTAAAATCCATTGTGTTCATTGCATTATCTTGTAGACTACTGCAATGCCACAAAGCAAGCAAACATCCAGATTTTTCTTGCCCTGTTTAACAGAGATAATCTAAGAAACAATCCAATGTGCAGCCATAAAAGTCTTCTTTACTTATTTATTAAGGAGCTGGTTATGCTCCCTGCAAGGTCAGTGACTAAAACACACTAGTCAGCTGTTTCATGGCTGTACACAAATGCATCCTGCAAGGATCCGAAAAGGGTTTTCATTCATTGTATTGCCTTTACGTGTACTAATCCAGTTATGTAATCCAACGGGAAACCCAGCGGTCCAAAATCCAGGTCTACAAAACGAGAAACAATGAAGCCCAAAGTGGTAAAAAGCTCATTCACTTGTGATGACTCAGACCACAAGGGAGCTGGGTACTCATGGAGAATCGCTGCCAGCTAAATCCCAAAGGTCCCACATGACCGAAATACAGAGGATGTGTTTACTTCATTATGCCGGCTACAATAAGCCAAAGCAATGAATCTCCCTGAGCAAAACTGTCAAAGATTCTGGGCTTCTTGAGGAACTCCAATACTGGATGGCGATAGAGCTTCATTCACAAGGAGTTAGCAAAGTAGCACCCAAAGGCAACGGCATCCTTTGTAATCCTCCGCCACAGCAGGCATCCCTTCGCCCTTTAACATGCAAACGTCTTGATTCTTGATGTGCCAGGCTTGACGTTCCCATAAGCATCACACACTATTTAATAGGCTTCCTTTCAGCATCTCAGAATGACTCCTTTGTTGAGGAGATGCTTGTCGGAGCTGCAGAGCCCCAGGCGGCGGAGAGGTGGCTTGGAAGAGAGCAGACAGCCCTCACTCCCCCGGCACAAGCAGCATTCCTCCCCAGCTGTTGTGGAAAGAAGCAAACACTGCAGAGCTGCAGAATGAAATGCCTAGTAATGCTCACATGTTAGTAGGAGCTGGAGCCACCAGTAACTTCCTGTCATGAGGAGGGGCGCCAGTGCCCATTCTGCAGCAGTCACCAACTACATTGGCGGGTTAGTGACTAATCTGCAGCCAGTGGGAGGGGGCACATTTTACAACTTAACTTTCAAGGCTTTTTTTCCCCCTCGCAAGGATAAATGGTACATTTTGCTCAGTTAACCAGGACCAGCTTCAGCAAGAACTCAATGCCACATATGAAAGCAGTTACACAAACTGGGCACGCTGTATACAGGATAAGCCAGACTATTATCTCCGACATAACAGCCTCAAATTCTCCAAGAATAGAAGAATAAGATCAAGCGCGGATTACATATTACAGGCACGAAAGTCAAGGTTATACATCTGCCCTACTGGTGTAACTAGCGGGGAGGGGGCAGGACACTTCCCACAAACTTGTCATACTGGATATATAGATTTTTTAAATCTACCCAAGAATCTGTAACTCAACTTTCCCAAATTCATGAATGAAAACCTATCAAAGTAAAGCCGTTAAAAAGCTAGTCAGATCTAGGTAACAGGCACCTTTCACACTACACCTAGGCTTCTATCTGGATCCATACATCCCGAATAAAGAGGACCGTTTCCCACCCCCAATAAGTCCATCTCTTTACATCAATTAATAGCTGCCCCTTCACGGATTCTAGCAGAACCGGAATTTTATCTGTAGCCCCCCACCATTCATTAAAAAAAAAAAAAAAGTTTAGTTTTAGTGCCTGAAATGCTATTAGTCTCTGTACTGTCAGGTGGGCGGTGTCAGACAGGAGTAGGCAAAGGGTCCGATTCTGAGCTCTGACACTGACTGCCTCTGATTGGAGCTCTGAATCACACCCCCTGCCTGACACCGCCCTTCTGATATTATAGAGGAAGGGAATCATGGGAGACGTAGGCTAGGACAGCAGGAAGCATGTAAACAAATGCAAAGGATGCTAGGAGGTCCCAGAGAGAGCCACAATCACTCAAAACACTGCTAAAGGTATTTTGGTGCAATTGTTAACCTATTAACACTACAATGCCTTTTTAAAAAAGAAAAAAAATAACACGAGGCATCAAAACTAACTGCACTTGTGGCTTGGGAATGTGCTGGATTCAGTGGAACGGCAACTATTCGCAAATGCCAAGAACTTGAAAACACTGGCAGAGGTGGCGAACGGGCCTCTAACACCACAGATGCTTATGAAGGTCTCTGACTATTCATACACAACACCCAATGTCCAGAGAACTGCAACAGATCCAACCATATGAATGAGGCCATACTGTAGTACACTGCTGGCGTGCAGCACCCCTTCACTCTGAGAACCAATAAGGGATTTAAGTAGTCAGTAGCCCCTATACTGTGTATGGGTAAGGCATATCCAAGTGATACTGTAGATTAACACCTGCTTAAATGTAAATTATGAATATAAGTAAGTTACTTGGGGAACAATTCCTTGGACACAGACGCCACTCTTGGGGGAATTTAATAAGAATAAGGTTTCCTTTTCTAGTCTTAATTCTTCCATGGACATGAAATGCCCCAAATATATTCAGAGGTTTAAGCCTCCTAATACCAATGCATTTTGGGAGGTTTCTTGCACCAAAATTCCAATCCATGTGAGATATCAGGTAGAACTTCTTCTAGTATTCTGGTGACTGCGTCAGGTCAGGGCCCCCCAACTATACTTCACGAAAAACAGAATGGAAAAGAGGCAAAGTGGTGTATCCTGAGGCTGTGCCATAGAGCCACAACTTTTACAAAAGTTTTAATATTTCGATGAATTCCCCCTGACATGCACCAGGGATTCCCTGTTACCAGACTCCACCGGGCTCCTACGCACAGTCTGAACACCCTGTGCAGTCTAACCTCCTGACCCTCCTAATGGGTCAGCAATTTTCAAGGCTAAGAGGGCTCAAGTGGAGTTCATGTCTGTCTGCAAAGAGTCCTTTAGAGATGAATCATTTGTTGGTTTACTTGACACCTAATGTAGTTTTAGACTGCTCAAGGTTACTGCCCTCCCTCCACATTCGCTTCCCTGGATAAGAATAATCCCTGTAGGCAAGTTTTATTACTTGGGTGGAGATGGGCTTAATATTTTGTACAACCTTTCAATGAAATGTAAAATTAAACATGAACTATAAAAAGTCATTACACAAATGGAAAGACAACCTGGAGTATTTAGAATATTTACACGTACAATTTTACTTATATAGCACCAACATATTCCACAACACTTAGAAACCCAAATGCGAATTGGGCCTGCTTGTGGGGGTCCGCTTGAGGATTAGGTTTCCCTGAACAGAAACCTAGTCTATATAAAAAAGTGGTTACCTCAAGAAACCTGAAGACCACAGACTAAGGGCTCGCTCAAACAGGGGGCAGATTTTGGCACCAAGAGTGACGCGAGGAGCTGCATCACTCTCGGGTCAAAACCCGCCTGCCACGACCGTCACGGTTTCCCCCTCCGGAGTCGCATCAAATGAATGGGCCGATACCAGAGGTTGGTGAAGAAAGGGCAGCTCGCTATTTTTTTTTGCTAGCGAAAAAAGAACGCTAGTGTTCTCCATAGACCACCATTGTATGGAGGCGGATTTTGAGGTGAAATCCACTGTCAAAATCCGCATCCTTGCCCCAGTGTGAACTAGCCCTGACTTCGAAGAAGGATTAGTATCCGAAACGCGTCAGTCTGACGCCCCCCCTCCCCTTTTTTCCTATTCTATGTGTAGTGCTGACTTTTAGGCTGTTATAATAAAGGAGTAGTTTTTATTCAACATACTCCACTGCTTCGCTGGATGTTTTTTCCGTTGGATTTAGCCCTGATAGGTCCATGTGGTTCCTGCACGAAAAACAAAAATGCTGCTTGTAGGACTTCTCTGCATTTTTCATGCAGAGAGGTAAAAGGAATCCCCAAACACAGATGTAAGGTGGGCCTAAGATACATACTGTACATAGACAACATCTGACAAAAAAAATTACCATATCAAGCAATCGCAATGAGTACTGTCCATACAGTATATCAGAAGAAAATGGCCTAGTATACTGAAGAGGAGCAAAAACAGGGCTGCGCATGTCTGGTTTGGAATGAAGTTCCTTGATTCTTCAAGGGGCCAGACACTGCTTTAAAGGGTAACCCCCCTATAGGTGGCACTAGAGAGTTTTCTTCCATTTGGAGGAAGACCATACACTGAATAGCATTCCACATAGAAAGTGACAGCTTTCTGTGATTAGAAAGCAGATCCGCTTCTCCACAAACATCCTGAGCGCTCGGTTTGACATCAGCCATTAGTCAATCAGATGGTCGGCCCGTGGAGCCAACATGGTATCATAACTTGGAAATACTCGGAGCATGCCAAGCAGTAAAATGAGCAGGATAAAGGGATATAATTTTACTTGCCAAAATCTACTCGATATACACAGTCAAGGGCCAACATAACTTTATTATTGCAACCTTTCCCAGCATATAACCAATCATTGTGCAATGTTTATAGGCGTACATGACATATATAGAAAGAGCAGCCTGTAATTGTTACTATAGTAACATCGTAAGTAGGGGTTAAAAAAAGACCGACATTTGTTAATTTCAACCAGAAGAGGGAAGGGGACATGGATTGGGGTGGGGGTGGCTCTGTGCAATTGGTCGTAGTTTTCCTTTTAGATGCAGAGACCCCGAGGCGGCGAATACTGGGGGCAGATTTACTAATCCGCTCTAATTTTTAGACTGCACAAACTTAGCCTAGACAGTCTTAAAATGCTCCAGATTTTTCATAGTGGCTGGAGGATAAATCTGGTGTATATTTAGACTATCTAGTCTAAGTTTATATCAGATATTTGTAGGCTTTGTGCGATTTACAATAGCAATACAGGGGATGACATTTCTACAATGCTCATCCATATACTACATCTAAAGCCAATAAGACACATGCTGTGGGCTTAAAGCCTACAATGCCCATCACTTTGTGCTGTGGGTGTCACTGGTGGCTTCAACCAATGCAAAGGTTATAGGCTGCGGGAAACTTGCAGCGACAAATACCAACTACTACCACTATTACACCATGTATACGCTGCTGCAGGGGCAACTACACTTTTGCTGCCGAGAGAATCTAATTTTACTCCACATGCAAATAATCTGTTGAGTGCACTCAGGGTGGGGCCACACCGACGGGAGCACCATCTTTTGTGGTTGCTGCAAACCGCTCTCCATGGGACATATCAGTCTAAGGACAACAGTGCGTGATGGCCACAAAAATAAAGGGGTGCTCCAGCTGGGGAATTAAAAAAAAAAAACAAAAAAAAAAAAACACACCACACCTTTCCCCCACTAGTGTGAAGTATTACTAGGTATGTGGCAGCACAGGGGGCTTGACAGATCATCATTTCTTACTCCATTAGATTCAGTCTGCAGATTCAGTCCAGCAGTCTGCAAACCAGATAGCTTTTATGGAGAAAGAAAAGCCTCTGCAGGGATGTGTTTTATAGCTGCACTGAGGATCCATGTGGGTAAACATTTGTCGGCTGACGTATCAGCCCCTTTATATGCATCTGACGTTCAGATTAATGCGATGTGCAAGCCTCTGACGTAGGAAGAGGGGAACGAGAACAGCGCTGATAGAAATGCCACGCTTCCCTCCATCACAGGGGCTTCACATTCTTCTGCTTCAGCTGTCATATGGGATTAGCCACAATTCTACTGCAGTGTAAGCTCAGTCTGCAAATCACATGTGAGGACAAACAGGCAATGCGATTAGCACGGCAAAAGACTGAAAAACTACATGTATGCCCAAAGAGATTTCCACAGCCTCCAGATGAAGATTTTACTTTATGGATTATGACAATCTGAGATTACGCATTGAAATTCCTTTCATTATGCACAATAAAAAGGAAAAAAAAAAAAAAAAAAAAAAAAAAAAGCAGCTATATTAGGATTTAGGATATATATAGCAGGACGCTGTAGATTTCTGAATGTTTTACAGTACCAGTAAAGTGGATCAGAAAAATTTTCATCCTCAAAATGCATGGGAAAATTTTATTATATACACACACATATATACATAAAAAAAAACTGCACGTCAATTATATCGCCAATTTTCATGGTGTGGAATGTCAACACTGATAAAGCCTCCCACTGACTTCAATGGGTTCCTTTATCTGCTAGCGGAATAAAAAGCTAGCAGGACCCATTGAAGTCAATGGGAGGCTTTTTCTTCAGCGCTGAAATTCCACACCAAATTCCTCACCATTTTCCTCTGTATGAATGGACCATCACTACGGGGATATTGTTACTCCTTAGGGAGAGTCCACCATGTAGGTGTGTGGAGTCTTATAAAGCCAATTTCGCCCCACTGTGGGGGATTATGGGAAGAATATGAAAATATGTTTCCCGGGATGTAAATAGGGAAACACTGCCACTGTATGCTGCTTTCTATTGGAAGCAGCTCCCTTGAACATCATGCCCAACTTTCCAACAAGCCTTTAATTGCAATAATGTGCGATTTTGCCAAGTCAGTATCAGCCCAACTGTGGATGGCGCCGTTTCGATCTGATTGGATCTCATCAGCACAGTCTAGGGAGAACGGACTTGGCAGCGGTGAGCCTTCTAGACCAGATTATGGGGATATTGTCACTCCTTAGGGAGAGACCACCATGTAGATGTGTGGAGTCTTATAAAGCCATTTTCACTCCACTGTGGGGGATTATGGGAAAAATATATATATGTTTCCCAAGATGTAAATAGGGAAACACTGCCCTCTACATGACATGTAAATGGAGGACATTAGTTTACTTAGGGCGGGTTCACACCTGCGCCCGGTCTTCACTTTAGCCAATCCAGCTGGTGTGTCTTCTGCTGCGAGAAACAGGTTAGGGCACGGAAACCCAGACGTGCCGGACTTTGTATTCAGTGTATATATTAAAAAAAAAAAAAAAAAAAAAAAAAAAGTTTTGCCATGGAGAGGCGAAAGACGCACATGTGTGGTCTCTTTGCAAACCCATTCAAGTGAACTAACCAGCCACCGGGTTTCCACCCCATCCAGTTTCTCGAGGGAGAAGACTGAAACCCACCAGATTGGCTAAAGCGGAGAACAGGCACAGGCGCCATCACTGAATGAAAATTATTTGCACTTGACGACACAAAAAAGGAAAAGGAGGAGTTTACCCTGCAGCTGCCTTTATAGAAGCTATAGGAGGTATGTCCAGAAATTGGAAGTACTACATAGGGTTAAACGAGTCAATAAAGGTTTGGCTTCAAAATAGGAAAGAAAAAAAAAAATACCGATTTACACGAATGTGAAGAACTCCAAAGCCTAGTAAGACTAATGCAGACCCCAACATATGAGTTTATGTCAAGTTAAATTGGATAAAGGCTTTACATTGTATTTGATATAACCTACAGAACACAATGGGACTGTCAGACACAAGAAGCAGCAGAAGAATATTCCAGAAGAATCTCTGAATAAGTGTAACATAATCGAAGACCATGAGCAACTCCGCTCCACCCAACAGTCAGAACTTCCATCTCCTCCAATAGTATTGAAATGTGAACGAAACCGTTTATTGTACCAGAGAAGTCTGACTAAAAATCAAGGAATGGAAATTTGTGTCATCTCCAAGGATTCCCATGTGCGCAGCTCAGTACAGAAAGCTCCTAAGAAAACAGAGGGAAGAAATGAGGATTTTGTACAAGTCTCTAGCTGGGAAACCCCAAGAAATATGATTCACAATTTGGGTCTGTGGAAGGGTGGATGTAGCTATAAAAGTCCAGAGTGATGACTCACATGAGCGTTGGACCTTCCTAACCACATCACATTCACAGCCGTAACGGAAAAGCTTCTCATTTCATGCTCCTCCATGTGACTTAGAGTTTTGAAAAGTTAAAAAAAAAAAAAAAACCTCCAAGGCTCAAGTAAAAACGGAAAACTATCACAGACTTCCAGTCAGTCAATGAGGCAGTTGCTGAGCTTTATAAATATCTGCAGATACACAGAATTATACTAAAATACTATAAAATAAATTATACTACATAAAGACAGATTATTAACTCCGGGCTTATTGAGAGGGCCATAATGTGGTCATAGTATCCACTGCATTACTGTCACAAATTCTGACCACTCCACGGGTGATGATGCTCCTTTTCGAGTCTCAGACAACCCCCCCACCCCCTTTAGTCTTTTTAGGATGCAGCCATCTTTGAGCCTAAAGGGGGCATTCCCTCAGGGTAATGTGGCGCTGATTCTGCCACGATAACTCGCGGCAGAATCAGCACTGATAAGACTCCCAGTGACTTCAATGGGTTCCATTTAACGCACGTAACACATTGAAATCAATGGGAGGCTTTCTAACCCATTGATTTCAATGTGTTACATGCGTAAACCAGAACCCATTGAAGTAATTGTGAGTCTATCAGCGCTGATTCTGCCAGAATATACATATCAGCCCAGCCCTGCAAATGATGTTGCTGATGTGAATCAAGAAGCGCTCCTCCTAGTGAATCAGTGTTAGCGTTGCTTGGGGGGGGGGGGTTAATTGTGTTTTTGTCAATATGCAAATAAACTGTTAAGAGCAATGAGGGTGTTGCCGCTTACTGAAGTAATGACACCTTCATTGCTCCAAACAATTTACTAGCATATTAACAAAAAACTAAATATTTTGGCATTGAAAGCACCTACTCACAGGAGAAAAACACTAATTGACGTGACCTTAACCTACCTAGGGGGCTGGGTTGGTATGCTGGATTCTGGTAACAGAATCCCTTTTAAGTCACCAGTGTGCTGCATCTTAAACCATGAACTCCACTTAATAGGCGTTAGTGAGGTGAGCCTGACCCATCTGTCTTGCTAGCCTAATATGCATCATCATGGTGACAGACTCCCCTTAAAAAGGTTTTGTCAGGTGTGTTCTTTCCAAACTAACCAATAACCGCACCAGGTCGTGGGCATTCATAGACGTTAAAACATACCTGTGCGACCACCTATCGAGCAAACGCCATTATGTTTTAACCCCACTTAGTTTCCAGAGCTACCCATCTCACAGTGTATACAGCGGTGTGTAGCGTTCGTGTGCATCTTCCAGCAGACTCTTCCCCCTCCCTTCCCCATACACTAATATGAAAATCATAACTCCGTTTGATAAGTGGAGAAGGAAACATATTTAACAATGCATATGGCAAAGTTTCTTATATTCACTTTTACTATTCATTTATGAAAAGTTGTTTTATAAATTGGACTTCAATGGACAAGTCTAGATAAATTATAATATAATGTTCATCAGTACGTTGTACAAGCTTTCTTACATTTATTGCTTTGCTATTCCCTTAACATTATAGCAAATAAAGGGGTTTTTTTTCATCCATGACACTTTTGACAATGGCAGAATCCTTGCCTTTCCTCTTTCACAGATGTCAGCCACTATGCATGTACAGTCACGAGGAATCTAAGCTTCTCCCAGGGTAGGAAAGATATAAAACAGAAGGCAGCTGGGAATCATACAAAATGTGCACTAATGTAACATACAATGATTTATATACCAGTAGCTCCATTACAGCTCACATCACTTGTATCCTATTGGGGTTTCATCCATGCAAAATTACGTAATGATAGGAATTTATGGTGTAGCAGAACTGCTGTAAATGCTTCGTATGAGGCCCCTACAGGGGACACAAAGTATTACAGATTCATTGAGCTCTATGTAATAGACATACTGGGTCTCCCAGGGGTAGTACCAAAAAAAGACCCAATGCAAAAGAACAGCTCCAGATATGTCTGCCCCTTCCTGATAACTACAGCTAAGCGAGCACCATAGACAGAGTGCCAGCTGTAAAAATAGAGACATCATCAGTTGCAATGGTGGGGATTACTGTGCTCTCTGGTCCCAGCCGTTAAAACCCCTTAAAGGGGCATTCCCACAACAATCATATTTCATGAAAAGTACTACCTATTGAAAGTGTAGATGACAAAAAAAAAACAAAAAAAAAACACAATGAAACCCTCCTATCCCAACCACTGTTGCCGGTGGATATGACTTATAGCCCTTCAGTTTGTGTTTGACCACCTTATACCCGCTTATCAGCATGGATGTGCCCTAATAGATGGAGCATGTGCAGATCATGAATGATTTCTGTAAGGATGGCCAGTTAGGAAGTGCACAGAGAAAAGGGCACCTGGGAAATGTAGTAGCAGACAGTCACAAAGTGCATAATAAGGACCGCTCACTCTGGTCATTGCAAGCTAAAAGAGTAATTGCTATTGGGGTGCTGGTCTTGAAAGAGAGGGTGCATAAGTAAATCTGCATGGCTGAATTTTGGGAAAACCCCTTTGACTGCAACGGCAGCACCTAGGTGGTAAGGCAGAGGTAGGGGGTCCCATGACCCAATCAAGGTGTATGAGTTACCATAGGAACTAGCGGCCTATTAAAGACTCATTACGGTAAGTCAGATGTCTATTAGGCTGTGTCAATGTAACAGAAAAATATTTTTTAAAAAAAATACCGAGTCAAAATAGTTCATGCTTTGCAGGGGTTAAACTAAAGAAAACGTTAGTAAGAAAGGACAATGACTTTCTCAAGATGTTACTTATAACATACAGGAAATAAAGGCATGACTCAGATATGATTTTTGGTGTAATAGCAATGCTTTTAGATTTGTGGTAACAGAAACAAATGTCTATTTGAGCAGGGATCTGGCGCGCTTAGAACATTCCATTTTAGCTCAAAGGGAGGTTATTTAGCAGAAATACACTGAGCCCAATTCAGAATTAATGGAAAATGGATCCAGGGCTTCAAAATATAAATATCCAATATGCAGAGAAATGTATAAACATACAAAGCTCGCATAAAATGTGCAGCCAGGCACAAACATACCAGGATACTTTTCAGTATGTTGTAAAGGCAGCCAAAATGACCTAGCTCTGTAACATACAATATGAATGGAGTTTTAGTTGCCAGGATTTTGGGATTGTGGTAAGTGAAACAGAACATGGGGATCAGATGTTACTAACGCAGAAAACCTATAAAACATTATAGTGGCAATCATTTTATTTCTTTACCAAAAAAAAATAAAAAAAATATATATATATATATATATATATATATATATATATTTTATGAGAAAATATTACAGAAATAAATGTAAATGTTTAGAGAGAGATTAGGAGAGTTTATGAACGGAGTAAACTGCTGACAGACGGGGGTTAATCTCCAGCAGGAAATAAGGATCATGCATGCCGATAGTCCCTGATCCTTTCTTTGGCCATAAATCTGCCACCGGAGAGCTGTTGGTAAGAAACAAGTATCATCTGCATAAAGAAGCAAAAAAAAAAAAAGGGGGGGGTCAGGGTGTTCTGACATGAACCTGTTTGTAGTGTAATCTTATTAAGTTACTGGTGGCGTTTCTCTTAAGGTATATGCTCTCTTCTGAAGCACTGACATCTCTCTCTGCTCCTGTAATACACACAGAGCTCCTGAGTTTCACAATCTTGACTCCCGTAGATGTACATTGTGAGTTTGATGCACACTGCAGTGTTTCTTGTATGAACAGGAAGTCAGAGGAGCAAAGAGCTGGTCAGTAAGAGAGCATATAACTTTACAAAAAAGTTATTTACTATTACACTGCACACAGGTTCATGTTTAAATAGGAAAAGGGGGAGAGATTTTTTTTGTTTTACTGGTGCATCAAAAAACAAAAAAAAGTATCCTTGAACACCATTTATTTTGTTTCTTTTTTCTTTTAGAAATATAGAATGCCAAAAGAAAGATTAGGAGCTTACTGTGTATGGTTTATAAATAGAATGCAATAACACAATATGTAGTAATTCACTTTGCAGGCAGTCAAAGAAACAGAGGACCTGTCATCACTCCTGACTTCTCTTGTAGTATTCCTTGTGGAATAATAACCCTGAAACATCTTCTCAGAACTCTGCAATATGCTCTTCCCTAGGTTATTCCGCCTCCAGGTGGGGGATATCCCTAACGTTGGTCATGATTGGCACTGATTGTATAGTGTCAGACTGTGTAGGGGCAGGTCCCTAACTGGTAACACCCAATTGTCAGTTTTTTGGAGGAACAAAAGAGAAACTGCACAAACTATAGGCTTTGGAGAAAAGGTTTTAAAATTATTGTGAGGAACGCAATTTCATACTGAAACGGACAAGTCATGAAAGATTAAATATTTCTGCCACACCACTGGCCAAGGTAAGACTTCAGAACTGTGAAGTCGGAGTTGGAGCTAGTCTTGGGTGGAGATGGAAAAAAAAAAAAAATAAATCACCGACTCCAACTTTGGTTTCAAAATAAAGTGTTATAAAATTAAATGATTATTCTAAGTAATTAGATGTATGGTTTGAAGCCTATATAATTCTATATGAGGTCAATTGCTGGCTATTTTGTCAATTAAAAGAGCTTTACACCTTCTGTCTGTTCTTGTGAAGGAGTCGGAGTCAGGCTGTGGGAAAATAGAGTCCGAGCTCTGACCTTCGTACTCCACAGCCCTGGTGGGCAGGAGGTAACAGATTTGTTATACAACATTAGAAATCTGTATGGACAAAACATGGCAATGCTGTAAAGCTGAAATTCCTCAATTACTGACGGACAAGCAGTTTCCTGGAAGGTATCTGAGAAACAAGACAGACCAAAACAGCCTTCAAGAAATAACGAAGAGGGAAGTATGCACATATAGGTGCTGAGTGTATCATGGGAGAAAATGCTCAGTTATGCATAGGTTTAGTATTCAGTGCTGTCAACCCACTACGTGGAATTGCCCCCCCCCCCCCCCCCCCAAAAAAAAAACAAAAAACAAAAAAAAAAACATGGAAGTGAGGCAACAAGGCGATTCATAGAGAAAGTGTTTATCGGAGTGATCTGCCATTAACAACCACCCATAACATCTTCTCATATTTGTCTATGAAACCACAAAGTTCCACTAACGCTATGTTTTATAATTAACCCCCGAATACACTTCACATGGGGAATTGATTAAAAGTACAAAGTTAAAATTTCCCTTGCATTCCTTTAAGTTCCATTCCCCGGGGAGTACAAAACCTTGCTGCGAGCACACTATACCCTGCAGCTCTTCATTATGCCACAGACGCTACACAGACAAGATGCAAACCAGGCTCTCAGATGGAAAACATCGCTCCATCCAAAGACTATAAAGCAAGCTAACCCAAACAATGATGGGTTTGCTGTTGCTCCAGCAACATCATAAAAACCTTGCTAGGTAGTAATTCTGCTAGAGCAATGCTGCTATTGAAAGTGCTGACCAAGTAACCCGAACTCGACAGTGCATATCTAACAACGCCGCTCGGCTGATGCCTCTGTATCAGACCGTTTACTTACACACTGTATGCCTACCGAAAAGTGACATTAACACTGCAAGATCACAATAAAGACAGCTGTGACAGCTCCAGGTGGCATGGCTAGGCACGTGACTCCCACGCAGAGCTAAAAAATAAGATGCGAAAAGTTTCATACACAATACAAAATTTAAAAAAATAAAAATAAAAAAAAAATCTACATATATACTATAACAAAGAAAACTTTATATTAAAAATAACATTTTTATATTTAAATATTTATTTCTAATCTGGTCTATTTAAACTACTAGATTTCCATTGTATTCATTCATAAATGGGGTTTAGATAGTACAGATACTCTACTGCTCCCAGCACTGTCTACCATACATAAGAAAGCTCCTTTTGTTTTTCAGGTTTTGCTGCCACCTAGTGGAAAAAAGGTACAGTGCTAATTTTGGCTAGGCAAACAACCCAGCCAATGTCATTAACTTAACATCTCATAACTACAAAACAACAACTTGTGTATTCATTTGATGGAATTCACATGACTGTTGATCTGCTGATTAGCCCCAGGACCAACACCTCTGCCCTTATCAGGACTGGCATTTCAAGTGTTCAGTGGCACAAATGCCATGATGTAAAAGACTTCTGTCACAGTGGCTCCGGATGTGGAATCATTTCCTTACAATGTAGACATCCTCTTGCCAAATTTTACACAGGAACATACAGCGCAGAACAGCAGGACAATGCATCTACTGATGGACTGGGTGCCTGCAGAGTATACAAGGGATTAGGGCATGTATACAAGGGGAATTCTAGGAAACCCTGTTTTCTTAGTAGTAGATGGAAAGACAAGGTACTTTAAGGCTATGGCCACACACAAAACAAATGCAGAACAAAATGGAGCAAGAACGCAAACCCAAAACTTGCATTTTTTATTAGGTTTTTGCCGTTTTCCAGCGCACAAATCTCCCCCATATAAGTCTATAGGGGGAAAAATGCAAAGCTTTGGCAGCAAAAACTAACATTTACCCTGTTTCTCAGACGTGCTGACCTGAGATTTACACAGTGGTTTTTCCTGCAATGTGTGGATGACATTAAATGAAACCACATTCACTGGGACTCAAAAACAGTGTTTGACACTGAAGCAGCCAAAAATTCTGTTTCTGTAACACGTGACCCAGACGAGACTTACAGGGAAGACGTTACCATGTCCAGCATTACTATGACAGCTGGTCTGCAGGTGCTGGAGCAAGGGCTTGGAATATTTGCTCCCTGTTGTGATGCTAAAATAAAGAATCTTGGCGAGATACCCTATATTTTATTTTATTTTTTACAGTTTTAAACACTTTTTTCTCTATATCCACGGGCAGGTGGCTCAACACAGCAAAGCCAGGCACTATCAGGTCTGGAAGAGTAGGATTTTTCATCAATAATTTATTCTCTAATGGACTTATACACTACTGCAATGCATTATACTAGAGTCTATATAATCCAAAGGTAAGCCATCAGTTTTGGCCCCCAACACTACTATAATGGTGATGCGATACACAATATATATGTGGAAGAGATGCTGAGAAAATTGGGTTTTAATCCATCATGTACAGTAAACTTATACAGATGTCAAGAGTCCTAGGCTCTGGGCTGTAAACAATCCCCTCTACTCCTGAGTGATGGCACTAGTGGACCCCTGTGTTACATCTATCCAGTATTGTAGAAGATGAAGGAGAATCCGTATCATCCCAATTTATTAGGATTAGGCCCAGTTCACATCTACACATGATTTACCGCTCGGGGAATCTGCTCGGACACCCCACCCCCAAACGGAAACCTAATCCGCATAAAAAAGCAGTCACCTCAGGAAACCTGCGGACCCCATAGACCAGGGGTCCTCAAACTGTGGCCCGAGGGCCATATGCGGCCCGCCAAGCACTTCTGTCTGGCCCAGCCGACAGCGCTGGCAGGTGTGCATTTATAATGAAGTTCCTGGGGAGCTCGGGCCAGGCCATGGAGCGCACTTCACTTTACCTATTGGAGGTCACCGCTCCTGATGTCTGTGCGATTTGCTCTGCCTCCAGCCCACTATTTAAAAAGTTTGAGGACCCCTGCCATAGACTATAATGTGGTTCCTGCTCAGTTTCTGCACATAAAGATGCAAACTGCTGCTTGCAGGACTTTCCTCCGCCTTTTTCGTGCAGAGAGGAGAACGGAATGGCCTGAACGCAGATGTGAACCAGGCCTTAGTTGGCATACACACCAGTTTCAAAATAAAGGGTTTATTCGTAAAGGATGTGCAAGAAAATTGACAAAACAAAATCTGTGCTGTGCGCCAGGTAATTGCAGTTTAATGCTGTGTGGTCACCTACCCCAATAAGAGACCTGATAGTGCTTTGAAAATTGGACAAAAAAAAAAAACCCACATCTGTGCTGCTTGTTGAAACACAATTAATTTGACACATGGCAGGTACAAGTACATCGAATTTCTGGTGCAAGTCTAGTCACATTTAGCTTAGTTAATCTTTCCAGAGTCTGTGTCACTTACTTTACTGTCAGGGGGGGACATTCCTCACAGCTCAGTAATGCCCATAGGCTGTAAGGGCCGCCATTCTCACAGTGTGGAGATATTTGTACTGAAATTGACGGCACCAATATCTCCGGCACTGGGGATTGTAGGGTTATAGGTTGGACTTTTTGGACTGATGTCTTCATCCAACCTCATCTACTATGTAACTATGTAAACCATGAAAGCCAACTTTGGCACGGTTGGCTTTCTAGTGGCCTATAAATACCACACATCTGAGAACGCCAAAGCTCCTTTTTAAGGCTGAGTCCCCACATTGCAGAAACTAAGCTTTTTTTGTTGCAGATTTTGTTGCGGTTCTTTGATCCAAACCCAGGAGTGGATTGAGTAGAAGGTACTAGTAGAAGAACTTCATACATATTCCCCATTCCTTTTGCAGCCATTCTTGGCTTTGGCTCAAAAAAAAAAAAAAAATAAATAAATAAAAATCTGCAACTAAAAAAAAAAAAAAAAAAAAGCGCTGCATTTCCGCAACATGAGGCCTCAGCCTAAAGCAGCCACTACATATCACATGGAAAGTAAGCAGCATGGCTCCCTGCATGCAAACATTAGCGGAAGCAGCTGATCTGCAGGGTTCCTAGGTGTCGGATCCTAACACATCTAATATTGACAAGCTATCCTAATGATAGGCCATCAATGGTAGAAAGAATCATTAGCTGTTTAAGTAATTTGGTTCCCAGGGGTTTCCTAGCCCTGTTGCACAGAGCACAGTCAAAAGAACATTTACTTCTCATCTGCAAATATATCAGCCCTCTATTGGAAAGACGACTCTACAAAGACGCCTCATGACACCAACTTAGCTTTCTCTCAGTTATATATATAACACCAAGAATATGGATGAGTCAGGGGCCAGAAAAAGAAAACCTTGAAACGCCTTCTTATGACTAAATTACTGAGAGAACTTTGCATATCATTACAAAGACACAGCAATGGGTCACATAGAAAATAAGCTCTCTGATCGAATTTTAAGAAAATGCTAAAATATATTTAATGGCATTATCTGGCTCCAAATCTCCTTCACACTGATCATGTGTGACCTGTGGGAATCCACCACTCAGACCACACAGATAAGCAGTTGTAGTTTCCTCTGGCTGCCAAAATCTGCAAGTGGATAGGGAGCGAGTGCAGCACCTCTCCTATACAATAGGAACAGCACAGTAGACCCCCTCTACAGCATAACTGTGCTTTTGGGGAATTGCAGCGCTGCCGCTTATCCACAAGCAGGTGTCAGAACCCACAGACTGCACATTTATTACTAGAGATGAGTGAGTAGTAGTCGATGGAGTAGGTATTCGAGAGAATACTACGGTACTCGAAATATTCGTACTCTGTCGAATACCACGCGATAAACGTAAGAGCATTTACCACATGGAATTCGACCGAGTACTTAGAATACCGTAGTAGTCGATCAAACACTACTCATATCTGTTTATTACTTATATTGTTGATATGGTCATCAGACATAAAAAACCTCTAATATACTGCATTGCAAATTTATTTCTCCGACTTCAATAAAAAAGTAGAGCAAAGAAAGAGCGCATAGTACAAAAGTGTTACCGGTACATATATATGTGGACAGCATTAAAAACAGTTATTTGGGACCCTAAACTACCCACAGGTCTTTATGGACTTGTGGTTTAGTGTCCCAAATCAATCTGACCTTTTAACCTGCCACATCCTTAGCAGCAACAAGAGATAATCCAATACTGATAAAAGCCATCTAATAGACTGATCATCCGGATTCTGAAGTGGAAACGTCTAGCCTGAGGCGCCAGAAAGAGGACATTCAGTGATCAACAATTCAGAAGCAGTTGTATCAGATGAAAAAACTGCATTTAAGAGGACCTTTCATCACTTGGGGCACATGCAGTCTTATATACCGCTAGAAAGCAGACAGTGTGCTGAATTCAGCGATCTATAGGCTTTGCCAACCTGTGCCTCAGGTGAAGAGCTATCTGTGCCGGTACCGGAGCTCTTCATCGTCAGAAGGGCGTTTCTGATAGTCAGGAACGCCCTTCTTCACAGCAGCGCCTATAGCACTGTACTGTGAGACCAGGGAGGATCGCTTCCCTCCCCTCCTGATAGTACTCGTCCTTCTGACGGTGAAGAGCTATGTACCAGCACTGATAGCTCTTCACCGGGGGCACAGATCATGAAAACCACCAGTGCACTGAATTCAGCACAGTCGACTTTCTACTGGTGTATAAAACCACATGTGCCCCAGGAGGTGAAGGGTCGTTTTTAAGGCTATGGCCCTATGCAGCAAAGCTGTGGGGAGAGAAAAAAAGAAAAAAAACGCTGTGGATAAGACCACGGCAGAAACCGTTATTTCTGCAGCATTTTTCATATAAAGTTTGCAGAGTTTTCCTTTGCGGACTTTCTGCCAGTGTTTCCATAGGTATAATTGACATGCTGCAATTTTCAAAAACGCTGCATATTTTTGTTCTGTACTGTGTGGCTAGGAAGCCAATTCTTCAAATGCATCTTATAACACAGCTTTCCAGGAGTGGAGTAGAATGACAGCTGATCACCATATGCAGTAATGCCTTTCATACCTGGTTAGGCTAGTGTTTTGACAATGATTTTTTTGACAATGATTTTTGGTTGTTGTCACAGATACGTCAATAGGCTAAATAGAATCCATTTTAATATAGTCTGAATGTAGACTTAATTTTCCCATAGGAACACACTAAAGTCATAGTATAGTCATAATTCCCTTGAGCCCTGGCATTGTGACGCCTGTCACTTTAGGCAATAGAAGCGTAGCAGAAAGTCAATTTCACCCACTCAAGTTTCACCCATGAAATAAGACATACTGTCCAGTATAATCTGGAGACTCCATCGCAGCGACCGCCAAAAATTTTTTCTGTCATTTTAAGTTAAAAAGAATGAATCCAGTTATAGTCAATGGGGTCTGTTGGGCACCTTTGGTGTCTGCTATTTTAGCGGTCTGCATTTCCATTGCTCTGGTCTCCCAATGAACCAGAACACCACAAACAAGGGGGCAGATGTGAACATAAAGTAAGACTGGTTCCCATTCCTGCAACTATTTTTTACATGCGTAAGTGTTTGCTGCAAATTTCTCACACCAAAATTTACAGCAAATCCGCATGTAGAATTTTTTTTTTTTTTTTTTTAATTTAGATTGTGAGCCCCATATAGGGATCACAATATATTATTTTGCCTATCAGTATGTCTTTTGTAGAATGGGAAGAAATCCACGCAAACATGGGGAGAACATACAAACTCCTTGCAGATGTTGTTCCTGGTGGGATTTGAACCAAGGACTCCAGCACTGCAAGGCTGCAGTGCTAACCACTGAGCCATCATGTTGCCCCAATCTGCATGTAGATTTTGTTACTAATTTCACCCCTTTTATTGAAAGGTGAAATTTAGAGAGAGAAAAAAAAATACATGTTGCAAAATTGCACACCATGTCCATTTCCATGCTAAAAAAAAATAAACATTTCAATGCTTTTGTAACTTAACCAAATGAAAATTTAAACAAAATCTGTGCGTAACCAACAACATATACAAGTACCATGAAGGAGAGCTGGGGCAATAGCAGGGATCTGAAGGGGACAAATACTGGGGAATTATCCGAAGGACAGGATATTAATATTGGTCATTTGATTGAGCTGCTCGCAAAGGCACAAGAACAGTACAGCTCTGTACAACGCATAGTGGTGGGGAAAGGTACTGCAGCACTGATCCTATTTAGGAAACTCTTATCACTGTATTAGACATTCACTGCTTCTGAAGGACACAACAGCCCTTTAATACGGGACTTAGATTAAATTTTTACTTTAGTGTTTTATATTTCCACCAGTTACATTAACATGAAATGGATGGAAAATGCTCTAATGTTTCCCAAAAGATTGGAAAGAAATGTCAAGGAGAGAAGCCAGAAATAGTATCTGGAAATTTTTTTTTTTAAAAAAAAGAAATAAAATAAAAATGAATAAATCAGTGTTCGGTAAAACCTAAAAGTTAATCCAAATGTTAGTGACATTTCATGAAAACGGGCTTGACGTAAACTCTTCATTGACATCTTGACGGGTTATATTCTTCTACGTGATCTCAGAAATAAAAAGGACATGGGGGCTGGAAAATGCTTGAATATCAAGAAAATATTTAAAACAGAACCATGTCAGCACAATATGAAAAAAAAAACAAAAAAACACACAATAAGAGTCAAAGACCGCAAGGAAGAGGATATGTCAAAGCTACAAGCCTAACAGGAAGCATTACTTAAGTAGTCTTCAAGACATCATACAGAAAAGGTCACTTAGGAAGACCACCCTTCAACATCAGTATGACAAAACACGCCATTAGCGTTCTGCTCTAACCCAACATTCCTGGCAAAAAGAAAAAAGCACAAACAGGATTTAAATCACGTAAAGTGACGAGAGCCACAATACAGGACTACGACAGAATATACATAGCCACAAGGAAACTAACCCCTGAACAAAACCGTAACTTTACAGAAAGAAAAATCATATGTATTTATTCGGTATACATACACAATTTTTTTTTTTTTTTATCTGTGTGTAAATTTAAATCTATCTATCTATCTATAGATATAGATATACACACACACACACACACACACACATTATATACCGTACACATATACATTATTTTTATATATATATATATATATATATATATATACACACACACGCACATATACACGCACACGCATACTATCAATGAATAAATAACAGACCAGCAAGAAGGAGTTGTTGGCAGTGAAGGAGGATCTAGTACCCCATTGGGCCATCTCTAGCCTGCCTACAGAGGAGATGCAGCTGGACATAGAGGTATACATGTTTCATAGGTTATACTGCTGCATATTTGTCCACAGGTGTTACAGCTGGGCCTGTAGTTCTTGCACACTTATGGACCCATAAGGCCACAAAACGGTAGCAATTTGACATTCTGTGTGTGGGCAAGCATTATCCTTATGAAAATTGCCAATTGGAAGCCCCATCGTTAGAGGAAATATATGTGGCTGCAGAGTGTCCTGCACTTATTGCTGAGCTGTTAGCGTCCCTCAAATCACTACTAGGGGCATCCGACTGTCTGAGGGTGATAATTCCCTATTAGATATGAGCGAACACTAAAATGTTCGAGGTTCGAAATCCGATTCAAACAGCCGCTCACTGTTCGAACGGGTTCCGAACCCCATTATAGTCTATGGGGGGAATGCTCGTTTCAGGGGTACGCAACAGTCGATCAAATTCTACTTACCAAGTCCATGAGTGAGGGTCGGGCTGGATTCTTCTCCGTGCGCAGCGTCCCCGCGTCCTCTTCCAGCCTTGAATTCACTCTGCTAGGCATCAGGCCTAGGCAGAGCCGACTGCGCAGACATGCGCAGTCGGCTCTGCCCAGGCCCAATGCCTAGCAGAGTGAATGCAGAGCCGGAAGAGGACGCGGGGACGCTGCGCATGGAGAAGACTTCTAAAGGTAAGAGAAGAACCAGCATTGATTGGCAATGTATAGCATTCTGCCAATCAACACTGGTTCTGCATCGAATCTTAACTTCGAACAGCTAGTAGTATTTGATAGAGTACGAGTATTTCGAATACCGTAGTATTCGATCGAACACCTACTCGATCGAGTACTACTCGCTCATCTCTATTCCCTATCACTACCTAAGCAACAAAAGGTAGGACTGAACTGCTTACTATGAGGACTCTAATTAAAAGAGGTTGTCCAGGCAAAATAAGGACAAAAAAAAAAAAAAAAAAAAAAAACACCCACAAACAACAACTCACCTGTTCCAGCAGTTTCTTCTGGGTCTCCTATGGAGATACGCTGAGGCCACTGATTGAGCTCAATGGTCACATGACCACTGAGGCCATTCGGCGGTCTCAGCAGACCAATCAATAGCTTCAGTGGAACTTCAGAAGAGGCGTGTTCAGCAGAAAGACCGGAACACGCCAAGAGGACAATAGAGCATTAGGGACAGGCGAGTATTTTTTTCCCCCTCAATGCCCACGGCATATTTAAAAGTTACAAGATTTGTCAAATTTTGCCTGGAAAACCCTTTTAAACCCAACCATCATAACCTCCCAAATAGAACCTGGATTCATCACTACAGACGATACAGTTCCAGTCTTTAGCAGCTCAGGTTTCTTACTCAAGTCATGACTGTAAATGAAAGTGGCAGTGCCTCGCTGTCAAAAGCAGGACAGAATGGGTGTCAATACTAGAGGTCTCTGCCAAGCACTTAAAAATGGTTTGAGCAGACATGGGGCATCCAATAAAGATGCCACCTGCATTTAGATGGTGGACAAGGAAATAAAGCTGCTTGTGCTTGTCAACAGATCCCCTCTATTGGTGATTGTCTGGGCCATGTGCAGCCAGTCATATGTGCACACGCCTGCACACATACCTTTTAACAGCAATATCATTGAACCAACCATCTTGCTTCTCTCAGTCCAAAAATGCACCCCCTTTTCAGTGTGCCAACCAGGCAAAAAACTCTTTACATACATCATAGAAGCCCCTCTATCAGTCAACGATCACTAACAAACAGGTACACTACCCAGAAGTAGCCTCAGAGAGCCTGTTCATAGACCACAATCAGACCAAAACGAGTGATCCTTTACATATCTGCCAGAGACAAAACTGAACATTGAATTTTGCAGTAATCTGACATTTCTATGAGGGTTTGAATGTTGGGTTTTCCACTTGGGGACCTGAAACCCAATCTGTTTATAAGTGGTTACCTGAAGAACTTAAATTATAAAGGGGTCTGAGGGCCGAATTTCCACCCAAAAAATACAGAGAATAGTCCTACTGGCAGGACTTTTCTCTCCGTATTTTTCAAGCGGAATGGAGGACGGAGTCCCTGAACGGTCACCTGGCACAGATGTGAACAAAACCTAAGACATTGATTTAAAGCTTCGCCTAAAGGCTACGTACGACTTCTCTACTTTTTACCTGCACAATTTTCTATACATTTCTCCTACAGTATATTAGATTAGAAATACTTCATTTGATAACAGATAAGCATCAACATTTACAGCTGAAAATCCAATAGTTGTAGGGATGAAATGCAGGTACGAACCATCCAGGAGGAAGGCTTCATACATTAGTATTATTCTTCTGACACAGATACTTCCTATTGTTCTGAAAAAGGCAGATTTGTATCGGTGCCAGAATAGTTGCTAAAATGAAAATTAAACAATAGCACACGTCTAAAATGTTAGTCTTGGCAAAAAAAAAAGCCGTAAGGGTTGACATCTAATTCTAAATCACAGCTACTGTCTAACCTGAATGACATTATTGAGTACTCAAGTTTTTTGTTTTTTTTTTAACAATATCCTGACACAGAAATAGAAGAGAAAAAAAAAAAAGGGGGGGGGGGGGGGTTTAGTTCTGTCAGCAGTCTACCCAAAAGAGAGCTGGAACCCTTCTACAATACAGTTAGGAGACAGCATGGAGACAAGCAGTTCCTTCTGATCAGACAGCATGGTATAGTGTATCCAACTGGTAAGGGCTTGTTCACATCTGCGGCCCGGCACTCCGTACTTAGGTTTCCGTTTCCTGCCTAAAACACAGGCAGGATACGGAAACCTGCAGGAGTCTCTCTCACCCATTCATTTGAATGGGTGAGAGAGATGTCCGGCCGTGCGCGGCGGTGAGCGTTTTAGGCTCTCCGCCGCGAAATCGGGTTTTATAATCCGGACACAGAGTCGGACATGCAGTACTCTGTGTCCGGATAAAAAAAAATCCGGTTTTGCGACGGAGAGCCTAAAACGCTCACCGCCGCGCACGGCCGGACCCGGTCTATGGTTTCCGTCTTCTGGCATGCAGAAGACAGAAACCATAGAACGGAGACCCCAAACGCAGGTGTGAACCCAGCGTCAACCTCCAATATCCTGACCAAAAATAGCCAAGGCCCAAAGCTTACACAAAACACAGAGGACTCCATTATAGTATCGGCCCAGATGAGTGCCATTAGTGTCCACCATGGGACAGATACAGCCCTGGTATACTTACCATTCACTTCAGGCTTTAGGGACCCTTCAAACACGTAGGTTAGTCCTCAGGGGCAGTCAAGCTGAGTAAGGAGGTTCCTACTACTGCCAGCTAACAACCAGGCACAAAAGTAAGAGGGAAGGGAAACAAAGCTGATCTCCTATAGAAAAGATCTTTTAGCTGTAAAACAGGATAAAACATTACCAAAAAAAAAAAAAAAATTCCTGAAGGAAGCCCTGCACTTTATGTTTTAAAGAAGCACGCCGGCATATATTTTTTTCCCATCAAGCTACAACCTCCATGTTTGCTAAAGAGTTTATGTATAGGTAGAGATAAACTAATAGTGTTATTAAGTTATGTGCTCTCCCCTGGAGCACATACCTCTGTTCCTTAGGTACACACAGTGTAAACATGTGAACCAGAGGTTAAACTACCAACACCCAGGTCTATTTGAATTGGTAATGTCACAGTGGGTATCTACACCAACCCAACTAAACCATCACAGAAATATGGTGACTATATAAAACTTTGCTTTTAATAAATAGGATTGAAACCACAAGACGTCTTAGTGCTCAATAGTGGTCTCCTAGATTAAACGTTAATCATCTAGGTAGGAGTAATTATGAGCCAATGATTCTCTCAAAACTAAAATTTTATATTGTCACCATGTTTCTGTGAAGTATTTGAATTGTAGTATCGGAGGAACAAATATTAGGGCATTGCTTCAGAGGAAGAAATAAAGCTTTTAGTGGGTGTATTACTACCAGTCCACTATACTACGTAGGCTCAATGGCACTGCAGTGCTGCTTACAGATTACAGATAAATCTGGTTTAACACCAGAACTTACCTGCACACTCTAGACACTTTAGGGTGGACAAAACCTGGTCAACCAGGTCGCTACAAAGTCTGGTCTGGTGACAAGCTTTGGTTTTCCATCCATCATGCATTCCACAGCTGGGTACATTCACCTGGCAGTCAGTGAACGGAGGTTACTGCTGTCACTAAATCTGAATGCAACCCCCCCACCCACCAAAAAATAAAAATAAAAAAAAAATTACCTCAGCCAATTTGTGTGAATCAGGCTGTAAAAGCCACCGTGCCTAAAGAACCTCGCTATTAAAGGCTTTCTACATAGTGTAAACAACAAGGCCAACAGGTTACGAGATCGTAAGAGCAACTCCCTGGTAATTATTTTAACCTACTTGGAAGGATCAGGACTGGACAAGTTAAGACATTAAGATATATTTTTAAAGCAATAAAGTAGGGAAAGTTTTAAAAAAGGGGACAACTACTATCAATAGGAAGCAGTGGTCAATACTGTTGTCTTGCAGGACATCTTCACAGTGTTTGTAGGTTCCTCACTTATTTGCATGGATTTTCCTCCTACACTCCAAGGACATACTGATAGAGAACTTAGACTGAAAGCCCTATTGGCTATAGTGACTGCTGGCAATGTCTGTAAAGCACTGCAGAATGTGATGGTGATAAATAATGATATATCCTATTAATATTATAAATGTGAACGTTTGTGAGTTTGGATGTTTGTGTGTTTGGATGTTTGGATGTTTGTTCCTCAATCACGCAAAACCCGCTCGACCGATTTGGCTGAAAGTTTCCACAAACATAGTTAATACACTCGATTGCGCAATAGGCTACTTTTCGTCACAACAGCGCACATACGTTTGTGCCAGGACCCCCACAAAATCCAAACTCACACCACCATCTCTGCAATCTCACACACTTTGGACCATAGCAAGCCACAAAATTCATATTGCCCTCTGGAGCCTAGCCCCTAACCCCACACAATCACATATACATATACTTTACCACTTTGCCCCTCCCCTTAACGATACTCCAGGAGGTTCTCTTTAACGCTCCGGAGCAGCCATGTTTGCCGACCCCCACCGCTCTGACAATCTGCGACACCGCCCACCCATGTCAATACCTCTAGGAAGTCTCATAAATGCAAAAAAAAAAAGTTTTAAAAAAAAAGTAAAAAAAATATAAAAACAAATAAAAAGGATTAAAAATTGAAATCACCCCCTTTCCCTAGAACACATATAAAAGTAGTTAAAAACTGTGAAACACATACATGTTAGGTATCCCCGCGTCCGAAATCGCCCGCTCTACAAATCTATACAAATATTTTTCCTGTTCGGTAAACGCCGTAGCGGGGAAAAATGGTAAAAAGTGCCAAACCGCCGTTTTTTTCACTCTTTTGATTCTGATAAAAATTTGAATAAAAAGTGATCAAAGCAATAACATTTCCCGAAAATGTTAGAATTAAAAAGTACACCCGACCCCGCAAAAAAAGACGCCCTATACATCCCCGTACACGCACGTATAAAAAAGTTACGGCTGTCAGAATATGACGACTTTTCAAAAAAAAATGTTTTAACAGTTTTGGATTTTTTTAAGGGGTCAAAATGTAAATAAAACCATATAAATTTGGTATCCCCGGAATCGTAACGAAACACAGAATACAGGGGACATGTCATTTTGGTTGCACAGTGAACGCCGTAAAACCAAAGCCCCTAAGAAAGTCGCAGAAATGCATTTTTTTGTCAAATCCACCCCATTCTGAATTTTTTCCCTGCTTCCCAGTACATTATATAGAATAATTAATGGTGGCATCATGAAGAAAAATTTGTCCCAAGAAAAATTAAGACCTCATATGACTCTGGGAGCGGAGAAATAAAAAAGTTATGGGGCTTAGAAGGAGGGGAGTCAAAAATGAAAAACCAAAATCAAAAAATGCCATCGACGGGAAGGGGTTAACTTCAAATACCTCTGTCCCAAAGTCACTATGTAAAGTTTCTCACAACACCGTATATATAGCAGCTCTAATACAAAGTAACTTCAACACAAAAGTCTCACGTATTCTCTGAATTACAGCAAAAACAAGATACAAAGTTACATTTCATATCCCATACCTTATACACAGTACGAAAACCTTACCCACACCTGTATATACCCACTTCTACAATCACCGCAGACGAAGTCGCGGGTACCAGCTAGTAATGAATAAATGAACAAGGACAGCTTGTATGGAGCAGCAGCATGCACACTCACAAACTCCTCCACTCCATGGTTGCAGAGAAGACCAAAGAACTCTGAACTCTGGATTATTTTGTTAGGACCCCCAAATGGAAACCTACGGTGATCCGCATAAAACAAAAAAAAACCTGTGGACCCCCATAGACTATAATGGGATCTGAGAGGTTTCCACACACAAAAAATGCAGAGAGAAGTGCTGCTTGCAGGACTTTTCGTTCCACATTTTTCATGCTGAGGGGGAAACGGAATGGCCTGAACGCAGATGTGAACTGGGCCTGTTACCTCCTGGTATATAGCCATATTATAGCATACAAGTAATGCAGTAATCACAGATTTAATACAGAGGACTCATGCAAAATACATGAAAGACTGGTCTTTTGTTCAACTGCATTACACAGTTACTCCATTGCAATGTTTCGAGGGTATAATATGACTAATACAGAGTCATCCCAAGGTCCATAGTGCCTACGGCTCAGTATGCTCAGTACCTTAGTGACACAGCTTCATCTCCTCATAAATATTCATTGTCGCTTCCATCCAATCTAAATATCCTCCTTACGCTTAACATCACCTGTTACAATAATTTGATATTTCTGAAATTACTTTCTTATAAAGTAAAAGGATATAAACCCATGTCATGTCCGCAGACTTTCACCAGCTACATGACTTTAAAGAATACAAATGTGCAGATATGAAAAACATTGCTATTTTAAGGACAGAACGTGCTCCAAATCATAAAAGGAAGTTAAGTTCACGAAAAGGCCAACGCAACCGCCTTCCAAATATAACAATACAAGTGAAGATCTGCAGTGCAAGAAAGTCCATTCCCAAAAGGCGTACATGGTTAATGTAAGCACTTCAGCAATATTTTCTACTGGAAGGCGGTTACACCTCGTTCCAAAATTTTCCACACATCCCAGATTACCCATTAACTAGCCCTGCATCTAATGCTCAACCTTAGTCAATCTAAAAATCAAACTCTGTAAAAAAACAAATTGAAGGCACGTAATGTGGGTGCGGAAAAGTGCGGATTGCAGGACCTCTCTCTTCGCATGTTTCATATGCAAACCACACGGACCCCAGGGGTCTGCGGGTCTCCTTTGGTATCTGCTTTCTATATGCATATTGGTTTCCGTTCGTGGGAACCCAAAACGGACTCCCAAAAAGAAACCCAGATGCAGATGTAAACCAGGCCTTAGGCTACAGCCCCACTGGCCATATCCGCAGCACTAAAACGTGGCGTGAACGCATCACTGTTCTTTCCGTAGCGCTTTCAACAGAACGTTTGCTGAGTTTTATCTCCGTGGACTGTTACAATTATATCTATGGGAAAGTCGCCGGCGTCTCCGTAGATATAATTGACATGCTGCAATTTGCAAAGCTGCAACGGCTTTGCAAATCACAGCGTGTCTGTACTGCGATCTTTTCCGCAAAGTGGGGATGGGATTCGCATGAATCCCATCCACTTTGCAAGCACTGTATAACGCCACGATTTTTCCCGCAGCGTCTCCACTGTGGACTAATCGCGGCATTTACACACAGTGGGACCCTGGCCTCACAGTTTCTTACAGCAGTAGGTGCATGTGTTTCTCACTCATCAGGTTAACCCTTGATCCTCTCCATAGACTTCAATAAACTCCAATATGGTATGCAAGTCTTCAATGAAGACGGTTCTGAGCAATGAACTTGGCAGTTTAGCAGTCAGGACATGAGCTGATAACCGTAGACCAGGGGTAGGGAACGTACGGCTCTCCAGCTGTTGCAAAACTACAACTCCCAGCATGCATACTTGCTCTGCTGTTCTTGGAACTCCCATGGAAGTGAATGGAGCATGTTGGGAGTTGTAGTTTCACAGCAGCTGGAGAGCCGAAGGTTCCCTACCCCTGCCGTAGACAAATGCACTGATATGATATGGATATTCCCATAATACAACAAAGTTGCTCATATTCACCTATTATCTATCCACAACTATTGACTTACAACAAAAGCAAACCGATAGGCTTAAAAAAATCATAAGCCAGTCAATGTAACAAATATGTAGAATAAAAGGCAACATTTCAATCACACAGTATTAACCCCTTTATTTTCCTCCAAGTGCACAATATTGCATAGAAATTATTCGAACTATTAAAAGAAAAATGCTTGGAATACTTTCGATTGTTTACATTCCTTTATCTAAGTCTTTGTTTTCAGTGCCAACAAAATGCCCGCATTGCATAAGTTCAGAGTTTGCTTTGTGATAAGAAAAACTTGAAGTGAGATTTCTTTGCGTCTCCTGTGTGAATGAGTCCAATGTTAAAACAAGAAGGGTGAGGAATAGAAGAAGTTTCACCTGCGAGCCCGATCAACTGAACCGTAGAAAAGAACAATAGAGGAATAGGGTAAAAGATCTCTCCTGGTGGGCAAATACCGCCATTACTTTTCCTTTAGGGAATGAAATCATTAAAAGGTGTTTTTCAGGATAAATTAAAAACTAGGTGATGCTAGTAGTATAAAGTAAAAAATTATATTCACCTAACCCCGGTCCTCTGTTCGGGTGGTAAGTGACCTACTCTCTCCGATGCAGGGACTATCGTGCTGTAAAGGCTGAAGCTCATGTGACTGATACAACCAACCACTGGTAACAGGCGAGGACCTGGTGATGTCATTGGTACAAGTTCATGTGACTGTGGCCATGTAAGTCCGAGCTCTACTGGTCCAGCCAATCCCAGCATAAGAGGGCATTGGTAGGCAAGTATCACTTCTTATTTTACACCCACCCCTTGGTTTCCCCATTTATCCTGGGAAGTCCCTTTCACTACAGAATTCCCTTTACATAGGGGCAAATTTCCAAATATGGAGGTGAATTTACCACAAATAAAACAATGGTTAAAATAAGAAGCTGTATTCCAATGTGGGAAAATACAGAGTAACTGTAGAAAAACCACACCATCAAGACACAGAAATGGTCAATTTCCACATATTCACTTACCTCATATTAGCTTAGCTAGTTACTATGGGCAACTTTACTTCTCCCTTATACTTCTTTAAAATTAAAACAAAATAACTCTAAAATGACTAAAGTTCAAGTCCTTAAGCTCTTAAAGGGGCATTTCTGGTCAGATTTTAAATTTTGCCAAGGCTTAAAATAAACACCATACACTCCCCTCTTCATTTAGCCTACATTTGGGCGCCACAAAACACTATATACTTGGGCGGGTTATCCGTAGACCAGGGCTCAGAAATCTTCGGCTGTCCAGCTGTTGCAAAACTACAACTCCCAGCATGCATACTTGCTCTGCTGTTCTTGGAACTCCCATGGAAGTGAATGGAGCTTGTTGGGAGTTGTAGTTTGACAGCAGCTGGAATGCTGAATGTTGTAGAGAGTCTCCCCGACCTGTGGCCTACCATGGCCAATGAGTGGTTGAGCAAACGGGACACCACCATTCAAGAAGTTGCACAATTCCAGAATCCCGAGTACCCTACAGGATTGGTCCTGGATACTGTTCAGCAATATTTGCCTGGGCTATGCGGCCCTATATATCTGCCTGCTCTATACCCAACTGGACATTAATATTTATCCGATGCCATTCTGTATTGTAGGCGTATTAAACTATAGCTGAAAATAAACTTCAGATTCCCTTTAATTTACATTACTTTGTTCTCTTTGCAGATCTTTTTATCAAATACTCTAGAAGGACGAAGGAGCTTTTAAATGGAAGGAAAATGAATAGATTTTTACATTCTGGGATACAGATGTCCACATTCCATATTCAGGAAGACAGTAGTTTAAGAACTATTCGCCCAGATTCCCACAGTAAATCTATTTTTGTAAACTTGTGAAGATCAGGCAGTCTGTTGTGTAACATAAGGCTCCGCAACACCACTTTCATGTTTTTAAAGAAAACTTAGAAGGGATTTCCAATGAGTAAAATCGCTCAAAAAGAAAGAAAAAAAAAAAAAAAACTCACTTCTCCCATCCCCTGTTGCACCATTCCTGACAACAGGCTTTTGTCTGTCAAAAAAACAAAAAAAAACAAAAATATACCTGGAGAGTTGGAAATTTGGCCAATAAAAATTATTTGGCATGATTAAACGAATTTATTCAATCATTTGTCAATTTGTACAGACTCAGAACAACTTTTCCTAAACTATCCTCCGATCAAAGAATTTAGTTAACTTCAACTATCCCGGATGCTCCGGAGTACTCCCAGCTAGAGATGAGCGAGTAGTATTCGAAACGGCAAGTTCAAATAGCATGCACCTATAGGAATGAATGGAAGCAGCCGGCACGCAGGGGGTTAAGCGGCAGGACGCCAGCTCCATTCATTGCTATGGGTGCGTGCTATTCGAAACTGCCGTTTCAAATACTACTCGCTCATCTCTACTCCCAGCACGTTCCAGTCCTTTTGCTGAACAGGTCTCTTCCAAAGTTCCGCTGATTGTCCTCAGTCATGTGACTGCTGAGGCCAATCAGTGAATGGCACGCAATGTCACTACCTAGAGATCACAGGTCGCTTCCTGAGGCCACTGATTGGCTTTAGTGGTCACATGACCAATCAGTGAATTCAGCTGAACTCTGGAAGAAAACCGAGAGAAACCGCCAGAGCAGAAAAACCAGGATGCGCCGGGAGGACAACAGAGCATAGGGGACAGGAGTGTATGCAACTCCCCCGCCTCCTGATTTCAAAGTTAAAGGGGTTGTCCAATTTTGCCTGGACAACCCCTTTAAGTTGATGGTGGGATTAAAGGAATGATCCCACTACTGAACAACCGGCCATAAAACAGAAGATTCCTGTCCAATGTGTATGGCTAGCCTAAATCTCAGCAGCAGAAACCAGAAGTACAGTCTCACCAAAAAGACTGTGGACCACTAAATTACTGCCAACAATAACTGGCTAAATATTTCCTTTCATTGTCCTCCCGTTTTATTTCTAGAATCTTAGGAACGTAATTTTTAATTGTGGGTTTATTTGTCATTTCTGGGAAGCAATCATAGTGTGGCGAACATGTGTGTCCCATATGGCCTTTATTAAAGTGGAACAACTGAAACAGCTGGAGCCACCCAATAAGTGAAAAAGCTGTATACGATATTTGGAAGACCTAGAGGTGATATTTTCACATCAAGTTCTACTTACTGCACAACTTAAAGGGCTGCTCATCTCAGCAAATTGCTGTTGATATGGAAAAAAACTGTCCACAACTTCTGAAAATAGGCAAGCAGCACTGTTCTAAATTCTTTATGTACCACAGAAGGAAAGGGGGGCTACAGAGACAACAAAGCACATTAAATAGGTTACAATATGTTCAATTAGGCTGGGAGAGGTAAAAAAAAAAAAAAAAAACTCCACTACCGGTCCCCAGTGCTCCGATATTTCAGCACAGCTGTCTGTTTGCAGTGAAGTTCCTCATCGGCCGTAACCGCTTACTCCAATGGAAGGGATCCTGGGGCAGTCAGAGGTAGTGACCTTCCTTAAAGAGGGTTTTCCCATCTCAGTGTCTCAGCAGTGTCTGCTTCTCACTTCCTGTATTTCTTCCCCCCTCTCCTCCCTCTTGCAGAATACTTCTGCAAGTCAGATAATATGCAAATACTTGTACAGAATGGACTCAATGTTATCTATGTGTTTACATAGAGAGAACAAACTCAGCTATATCTGAGCAATTGTCCTGCTGACAAGAGCACCAAGCAAGTGACGTCACTTGGCCTATAGGTTCATGGTGATGATGCAATTTTTCAAGATGGAAATAACACTTTAAAGGGGTTGTGCCATTACAGAAAGAATAGGGAATAAAGTGGCTTATTGCTGGGGGTCCGATGAGCAATTAGCAAAACAAGGGACAAAGTCACCCTACACTCTCCCTGTGAAGGAAGCTCCTATGCACTTACGTGATCAGCACTCCATTCACTACTGTGGGGCTACCAGGGCTGCAATCCCATAGAAGTGAATTAAGTGCTGAAGATCTGTAAAGTAACCCTCTATGAATCGGGAATAATCTCTTAATCTGGGACTACCACTTTAAAATAAGTCTCAAATGCTGCAAATGAAGCACTGTATCAAAGAGACAACCTCTACGACTTACCTTCCAGTTGTCACTTTTGCAAAAGTGACTGCCTCAACTAAACAGAAATTTAACGAAATTGCTGAGTAAAGAAAATATAAACAGGCGCTACAACAAAATAAAAATCATGCCAATAATTGTGTAAAACAGATGCTGTCTACTGATGTAACTTCTGATTTACTAACATATGGCTTTCATATTAGAGTAGAAATCCTCTGAAATATAAAAGGGTTATGCCACAAATTATTTATCCACATAGGAGAGGATGAACCACTCATTGGTGGAAACACTGAAACCTCCCAGGTCCTGAGAAGGGTGGAGGGTTTACCCCCACAATAAATGCAGAGACCCTTCAGCTGCATGTATTTGTTATGGGAGTGGTAGACATCGGTAACGTATTGCACTCTACTAGCTCCAGTGCTCCCAAATGAAGCTGTCCACAGCAGCTTAATTCATAGTGGGGGTGTAAATCCTCACCCCATTCTCAGGATCTATGGAAGCGTCAGTGGTCAGAACTCCAATCAGTATGGACAGAGGATAAATCATTTTTATGGCAAAAACTTTTAAAGAGTTCTCAGTAATATTGACGATTGTTTACGGAAATGGGAAAATGGATCATTACCTGACAAATCAGAAAGTGTGGCTAAATAGGCATTCTTGATTAATAATGTAATTTAGAAAGTAGGAGGGGGAAGGGTGTTCAGATTAGTGTAGGGTTTGATGGTTATCCCAGAGAACCCCTTTAAATGGAGTCTGTCTTTCTGCCTCTTGTACGCGCCTTAAAAATTATTTCAGAATAACTTGAAGTCCGCTAGAATCCATACAGCATCCAAATGGAAGATGCTGAACCTCTTAGTTTCAGAGGTCATCAAGCGTAATAATACAATCATGCTGTTTGAGAAGATTCCTGCTAAGCCAGCACATTTTGTTAAAGTTCTTAGATTAATATACGGGTGTCAAACACAAGGCCCACAGCTGCAATGAAGCGACCTGAGGTGATAGCTACCTACTGAATTATTGTAATAGATCGTGGCCACTAGTTTACTTACCTATCCTGGTTTCTGTCCAGGCCAGCCTTCATTTCCGTCTCTAGGTGGTGCTGCATGCTATGTCACAAAACTGAAGAACACAGGACGATATGTCCCAGCGTTCTCCACTGTCGGATATAGCGCGCCCCTGTGTTGGCAGCAGAGGCTGACCTGAAAACGGATGTGGATAGGCAAGTAAATCATCAACTGATGGTCATATCTTGAATGGGGCATAAAAAGGGGGTCATACTGCCGGGGACAAAAAGTCTGGAAGGTCCCCACTACTCTACATCTGGGGAATGCTGTGGACCTTCCAGCTAAAGACAGAACAAACCGCTGTAGGGCACAGCAAACCCCTTCATTACACTGTCTCCAGGTTAAGGGGTTTAGCTCAGGGATCGTCGCCTCCTCAGATAGACAAGCAACTTGGACACAGTAAAGAAAGTTGAGTCCGGCCAAGTGTGGTGAAACTGCCGGCAACCAGCTTTATTAGAACTTTTCCAGCAAATCAAAACAATAACAATACAAAAATAAAATCCGAGCCGTCCAGCCACCACCTACAACACCAGTGAAAGCTGGGCCTACTACACAGCACCCAGGGCACAATATACAGCAGTTTTATCTCGCAAGCAGCTTCCCAGGAGCAGAGAGCCATATTTCAGGATACCAGGAATTAACCTCACACATCCCAAAACCTGGAGTGGCTGAATGGAGTAGAGACACCCAATCCCCCATTCTCCAGCCAGACCATTTACCAGGGTTTTGGTAAAACCCTCCAACAAGGACCAAAGCTTTTCTTAGCTGCATCTAGATTAGATAGAAACTGGGAGGAATGTACACTCCTACCACTTTGCCCCTGAACACCAGGTATAGGGCATTTCATACTTGCCTTCTCTTCCAGCAAAGCGCTGATGTGGCTCGGCTGTGGACTACTCTTAATGTGCTTCTGACCAGTTTCCCACTCTATAGTATCGCTTCCGACACCATATTGCAGGTCACATTGTAGGCAGCAGGACAACAGAAGAGGTGCAAAGTCGGGCGGCATCAGCACTTTGCAGAAAGAAGAGGAGAGTATGACATTCGACAGAAGTGTGTGGCATGGACTTTATGGGATGTAATCTGGGGTAGGTAGGGAGAATTATTACCTGTGGGAGTCACCAATATGACATTTTGCCTATGTACTGGGGACACTGGCACCATTACGTTATCAGCAGCCTTACGGTGGCTTTCAATGGACTATGAATGTAACTACACATAACTGGCATAGAGACGTTTATACAGCCAAATTAAGCCTTGGAAGACAACCATAAAGCTAATGTAGCCCTAGGTGAAAAGGAGTTTGACACCCCTTGATCAATATGTTAAACATCCTAGGCTTGTCATATTGTCTACAATTATAACCCCTAGGTGCGGTGATCATGCTTTTGGACCCCCGCCTTTCAGGTGTAGGACCATACCAGAAGAGACAGTGCTATTTTTATAGCCCTCAAAGCTTCTTTCTAAGATTTTAATGCTATAGCTAGCACTTTTAGCCTGCCTGAGATAGGCGACCTATAGACCTCATCATTTTATGCTCTGATTGTCTCTCTTCTTACACCCTTTGTCATCCTGTTCACTGCTGTACTGTATACCATATACCTCATGTGCTTTTGTCATTCTATAAATACATTTAAAACTATACAATTTTCATCTTAGATACTGGTGGGGTCATTGCTGGAAAAAAGCCACCAACATCTGGCTGATGTCGGGTCTATCACTAAGACTAGAGTAAAGTGGCAGCAGCAGCACTGGCTGTTTCTGGTCAACTATGCTAAGTCACTGAAATTGGAACCCAAAAACATGAAATAGGTATGTGAATATGGCCTGAACTCTGATCAGGAAACGGTTTATATGTCGGCCATATTTCTCACACTGAACTGGGCTTTGTTAATGGAACTAACTGCATAATATTGAGTTGGAATGAGCTTCTGAACGGCTGGATCTCTACAATACTGAACTCACAGCTTTATACAAGTTTCAGATTCTGGACTGATCCAGCCATTTGGCAGCTCAATGCACCATAACTCACTATGACAACGTTATTCCCAATCACACTGATGAGGTAATAGGTTCCAGACCAATAATACCACCTTAACTGGATTTTTTTTCTCTTTCTCCACTCCAGAGCAATTGGTACAGTTAGTTTTGTTGCCTAGTATACTGCTTAGGCTCTGTACAGTCAGGTGGTCAGAATTCAGAATCACACCTCCTTGCATGCTCCTGCCTGACACTGCCCACTTTAGAGTGCAGCGCCTAAATAGGATATGAGGCACCCAAATTAAAAGCAACAATTACTCAGGAACGGTGGGGGAACTAAAGAAAAAAAAATCCAACTGAATCAGTGTAGCAGCATGTATGAACAGATGCTAAGAACTGAAGTTGGGGGGGGTTTGAAGTGTGAAAGGTCCTCTTTAAAATCTAGCACAAAAAAACCCAAAACACGCTAGAAGTAATGTAAGGGCCAAGCACACAGAGGAAAATGGTGAGGAATTTCAATGCTGAAGAAAAAAAAAGCTTCCCATTGACTTCAATGAGTTCCTTTAAGCAGAAAAAGGAACACATTAAAGTCAATGGGAAGCTTTTTTTTGAGCGCTGAAATTCCACACCAAATTCCTCACCATTTTCCTCCGTGTGAATTAACCCTAAGACTCCCGCCTGCCGAAAGTGTGACACGTCCACTTTAACGTATTAGCATATACATGACACCGTTTAATGCGATTTTCATTAAAACATGTTTAGGGGAAAAAATAAATAAAAAGACACGTAACATTTTCATGTCAATGACTATATCATCAAGGTGGACTGACTGAGGCTTGTATAGGAAAACAGTAAAGATCAAAGATCATATTCTAAGGCCTTTGCTAAACAACTTATGGCACACCTTTATACTTGGCAAGACGTTAAGTTACATAAGCACACAGTCAGGAATGCTGGATAGCAATTGTACTCCATAATTGTCAATGGAAGCTGAAACAGTCACACAACAGTGCTGAGATGGTGTCACTGACTGCAGAGTCACTGGGAGAACAAGTAATCTGAGTGACTTCAATCACAAGAAAGCTACACCATGCTAATAGACTTTTGCATTGATCGCAGGTGGCCATACAGCCTTGGTGCAGAATGTACAGAGCAAAGTGAAATGTAAATGTAGGAATATAAGACTAGCAAGAAACCAGCAATGCATTATAGGAAAAGCCTAGACACAAAGCAGACCAATGCTACCACTAGAGAAAACCAGATGTCAGGGAAGCCAAAAAAAAAAAACCAATGTAAGGTTCATAGAGCAGGTTTGTAAATAATGGAGGTGAATGTGAGGGATTGGCATGGAGCTCATGTGTACATTCAGGTGACTGAACACAGTGGAAATGCACCTGTCACACCACAGGCATGAACCCAAACAACAACAAGAGCAAACAGGTAATACATGAATTATGCAGAATCCTGAACCAAATCATCTGCCTCAACATTGCTGAATGGTCACAAAATCCAGCATGTAAGAAGAATATTCTGCCGTACATAAAAGTACATTGACGTCAACATGTATTCTTACAGATTCAGCGCAACACTTAAGACTTGTCTAATTCTGTCCCTCTCACTTTGGCCTAAAATAAACGTGAGATTGTGTCACTTGTCATCTGAGGCTTTGCCAACACTGGCAGCGGATACAATCCCCACTATATACACTCACACGGACAGCAGGTATAGATCCGAAAGCAACAAGCAAGATAAATGATGTATAGGCACATGTTCAGACAGAAGACTTAAAGGTGCAGGTTTTTCCTTGCAAATCTGTAGCAGCTTATAATATATTATGGGTGGATAGTGTATTCAACAGAAAAATTCTGCATGGAAATCGGAGCATGCCACGGATTGTCAAAGCATGCTGGAGATCATTGTCCATTCCACTCTTTACAAAACATTGTACAATCTGTGGCAAATGCTACAATGCACACAACCATTACTACAATAGGCTCTACTTCAGTCTGTTTGGCTAAGGCACAAACTTCTTGACCTGGAGACCACTGTCTGCCAACCCAAACTCTCCACAGACGCACAGACTGAACACACATATGGAAAAATGGTCTGTGGTCGATGAAACATGGATGATTTTACATAGATATCTGAATAAAACCAGGATAAAGTAACATTCAGCGTTCAGCAGGTACCCTATTACAGACCAGAAATAGGACCAGCACCCCTGACCTTTCTATTTTAGTAAATTCAACATAAAATTATTGAGCATCTTTTGCTCTAACGCTGTGAGATTGCCTCATTTTTTGTTATTGGGTAGGACTGTTCAGAGAACATTTTTGTCTTATACTTTTTATCCTATGTCATTTTGGCAGAAAACAGGCCCTAAAGTTCTCCCCAGCACCTACCAACTGGAGGCTGTCCATTTGTATTTCTAGTGGATGAAGCCGCTGCAGAAAGGTTTTATACCACCTAGAACAGTGATGCTGGTGTCAAAAGCAGAGCTGAAATTCTCAAGTTTCATATGCTACCAAAATCACAGTACAGGCTTCAGCTAGTTAAAAAACACAGTTGAGAACGTGAACCTTGGTATGGATCAATTCATATGTTTTTAAATGAACTTTTTTTTTGTGGCTAGAACTGTGATCTTGGTAGCATATAGATGCTGAACCTCTGCTCAGTTTTCATATGACCCCAGAACCACTGCTCTAGATAGTATAAAACCAGAGATACAGCCATTTCAAGCCCCCTCCCCACAGCAACAGCTACATGTGTACACATCAAATACCACTGCACAAGACAGACTCTCCTGGTAAGGCTTATATAGAGCATGGCTATGGAGAACGGTTTTCTACTAAAAGGAATGAAATACATTAAAGAGGACCTTTCACCTCCTGGGGCACATGCTATGTAACACACTATAAAGACGACATACACGTTCTGTGCCCCAGGTGAAGAGCTTTCGGTGCCAGTACCGTACCTCTTCACCGTCAGAAGGAACGCCCTCCCTCACAGTAGCGTCTGACTGTCAAACGCCCTTCTGACAGTGAAGAGTTACAGTACTGGTGCGGATAGCTCTTCACTGGGGGCACAGAATATGAAACCCAACAGTTGAGTGAATTCAGTGAACTATCAGCTTTCTAGCGGTATATACAACCACATGTGCGTCGGGAGGAGAAAGATTCTCTAAGACAACATGCATAAACATACATAATTGCAGATAATATACAGTCCCACACGCAGCCATTGTTTTACAAATCAGTGTCTGGGCCATAGACACTTTCCAGAACTATATGGAACAGGTTCTATTCCATATTTGCAGCACAGACTCACCCATATCAGTGCAAGAGAGCACACAAATATTTTTGTGACTACAGATGACATACTGAAGCAAAGCAAATGGGACATGATTTTGCAGACCTTTGTAAGAATGTAGCCATGTAAATTACAAAAACGTTACCTAAATAAAAACAAAAAATAGCACTAACACTTTTAGAACAGGGCACTATTGTTCCCCTTGACATGGAATATGCCCCTACGCCGCCTGACATTGGAAAGCTGAGTTTGAACCCCAAGACATTCACATTAGTGGGCAACAACAAGCTTCCATGGGTCAGGTGGAGGTGGGTTACGGATCAGGTGGAGATTAGCCTAGTACTGACCGTATGGTGTGTGCTCACTCTCCGTGTACAAGAACCACCAACCCGTAACACCCAGTTGTCAAGTTATGGACAAATTTCTAGGAGGAATAACTTAGGAACAGTATGACTGGCATTAGATTCACACTTGCACATGGTCAGACGCCAGCTTCCAAACCAACTGGTTTGTGTCCACCTTCCATAGAACTCAATGTTAAACAAAAACAGATTCCGTTATCCTTTTGGTATTTTTTTGGATAGAAAAAAAAAAAAAGTTCTGCAAGTCCTATTTTATTCTGTTATCAAAAGAGTAAATATTAGACAGAAATGCTCAAAACGCTCACCTGTGGATGGTTTTTACAACTCACTGAAATCAATGGGATTTAAAAGGACCTGTTCAATAACAGTTTGAGGATTTAGAGACTGTTTCAAAAACTGATTTTGAATAAACAGCAAACGCAGATGTGAGCCCTGCCTTACAGTTCTAAAATGCTCGACAACTATTTTATAGGCTTGACAAGGATTTACTAATCTAGACATGTCAGCGAAGGTGACAGATCCTCTTTAACAATACAGGAGCACATGGTATTGTCTGTAGGCTTTAGGCCCAAACCTCCCCAGAGGGTAGGAATAAAAAGTTTCATAAACATCAGAGAAAACTCCTCTCCATCAGCCTTGTATTTACAGTGAATGTCACCCATGACACGTTAGGGTACTTGATTTTAAGAAACTGGTGCTCAAAAAGCCGCACCCCTGTGAACAGTGACAATGCCACCTAACCGGTACACATCTTATACCCATTAAATCCACATTATAACAGGTATGATCAGGAACAGCAGAAGGTTTCTCTGAGTCCACCACATGCAAAACACTATATCCTCTACATGTATGGAGAAAATGGGTGCCCCGTGGTGGAGCGGTGTAATCTTCTGCCAGGCTACCTGGGCAGCACCTGTCGCTAAACTATTAGATCCCGCCGGGTGGCAGTAATGAAGCCAAGACGCTGCCCACACTATTCTCCCATTTCCTATAGCGCCAACCAGTAACTTGTGCAATGATAGAAGTGTAAGAGCGGTGACATTTATTAGAAGAGATTCAGTGCACACCTGTTGTATCCATGCCACCCATCAGCACGTACTGCAGCAGCCGCCATATGCCAATGCATGATGTGGCGACGATTATATACAGTACCCAAAACAATAAAAGCGGTGGCGCCATAGGATACACCAGTATGGATGCCCAACCTTACTGAGTGCACCCTATAACAGCAGCACCGCACCCCACCATGTGCCCCATTACCCACAACCCTCCTAGGAGAAGAGATGGCAATAAGGAAGACTGGAAAAAAAAGAACCGCATGTCATTACCGCACTGGCCTGGCACATGCCGCCTCCCAGTGCACTCTGCCTAGCACAATATCACAGGTCACACATGGGCACTACATGGCAGGCACACGGCAGCGGGTAACCTGGGCCGCCTCTCACCTGCTCCCGCAGCTTCAGGAACACCATGGTGCGCAGAGCGTTGCTGGGTGTCAGGCTTCCTCCTCCCCCAGCATGCAGCTCCTCCAGCCTCGGGGGAGGGAGTCGGAGGTGACCGTGTCCGGCCTATACCAGCGGGTCACACTCCGCACCGGGCGAGCGATGGAGGGTGGCCGGAGCGGGGGATACACTCCTCCTCCTACTCCTGCTCGTTGTGCCGTCTCCTTCCTTGAAATTCAGCCACACAGCGCAGCTCCCCGGACACCTCCTTCCACAGCGTAACCGCCAAACCCCGGGCGAACACAACGCTGATTGGCTGCAGGGAAAGGGCGGAGTTTGCGGCCGTCATACGTCATTGCGACAAGACATTTTCAGAGGAAGCTGTTTGCGCGCTAATCCCCGCTTGGTGGCGCCCGCTGGGCCGCGTCCGCTTGGTGTGGACTCTCTGCTTGTCCTTGCAGTCTCTTTTATTTATAATGTTGTATGGAAGGAGGGGGAGGCAATGAACGGTCCTTACCCGACGTAACGGGTAGGCGACAGTGGGCGGAGAACGTGGGGGCAACCGATAAATGACGTCGCTGATGATGGCAGGGTTAGTGGGCGGGGCGCTACAGGTGAGCGCGGTCTTCCAGGTAATATGGCTGTCTATCGCTAATGAGATGGCAGCAGGTAGAGGCTGAGGTAGTATGGCTGCTCTTATTGTATTTAGGTCAGAGGGTGTGTGAGGCATTGCTATATCCTGTGACTACGAGCTGTGGTATTGTGTGTGCAGGGCTAATAATATATAATAATATACACAGCCTGCTAGGGACAGTGAGACGTGAACCCCCGGGCTGCAACCGAGCGCTGCTTCAAGGGCTTGTCTGCACCAGCTGCTGCTGCTGTGGGAGGCCTGGGATTGCCTTAGCAACCGGATCATTGACTGATGCTGCATCTCCCCGCTGTCTGCAATACTGGGCCAGAGAGATATCGCCTAGTAACAGCCCCTTATAGGAGTAGGGATGTCATAGAGGGGGGGCCGCTCTTATAGGAGTAGGGATGTCATAGAGGGGGGGCCGCTCTTATAGGAGTAGGGATGTCATAGAGGGGAGTCCGCTCTTATAGGAGTAGGGATGTCATAGAGGGGGGGCTCTTATAGGAGTAGGGATGTCATAGAGGGGGGGCCGCTCTTATAGGAGTAGGGATGTCATAGAGGGGGGGGGGTGCTCTTATAGGAGTAGGGATGTCATAGAGGGGGGGTGCTCTTATAGGAGTAGGGATGTCATAGAGGGGGGGCCGCTCTTATAGGAGTAGGGATGTCATAGAGGGGGGGCCGCTCTTATAGGAGTAGGGATGTCATAGAGGGAGGGGGCCGCTCTTATAGGAGTAGGGATGTCATAGAGGGGGGCCGCTCTTATAGGAGTAGGGATGTCATAGAGGGGGGGCCGCTCTTATAGGAGTAGGGATGTCATAGAGGGGGGGCCGCTCTTATAGGACTAGGGATGGCATAGAGGGGGGGCCGCTCTTATAGGAGTAGGGATGTCATAGAGGGGGGGCCGCTCTTATAGGAGTAGGGATGTCATAGAGGGGGGGCCGCTCTTATAGGACTAGGGATGTCATAGAGGGGGGGCCGCTCTTATAGGAGTAGGGATGTCATAGAGGGGGGGCCGCTCTTATAGGAGTAGGGATGTCATAGAGGGGGGGCCGCTCTTATAGGACTAGGGATGTCATAGAGGGGGGGCCGCTCTTATAGGAGTAGGGATGTCATAGAGGGGGGGCTCTTATAGGAGTAGGGATGTCATAGAGGGGGGGCCGCTCTTATAGGAGTAGGGATGTCATAGAGGGGGGGGGGTGCTCTTATAGGAGTAGGGATGTCATAGAGGGGGGGCCGCTCTTATAGGAGTAGGGATGTCATAGAGGGGGGGCCGCTCTTATAGGAGTAGGGATGTCATAGAGGGGGGGGGGTGCTCTTATAGGAGTAGGGATGTCATAGAGGGGGGGCCGCTCTTATAGGAGTAGGGATGTCATAGAGGGAGGGGGCCGCTCTTATAGGAGTAGGGATGTCATAGAGGGGGGCCGCTCTTATAGGAGTAGGGATGTCATAGAGGGGGGGCCGCTCTTATAGGAGTAGGGATGTCATAGAGGGGGGGCCGCTCTTATAGGACTAGGGATGTCATAGAGGGGGGGCCGCTCTTATAGGAGTAGGGATGTCATAGAGGGGGGGCCGCTCTTATAGGAGTAGGGATGTCATAGAGGGGGGGCCGCTCTTATAGGACTAGGGATGTCATAGAGGGGGGGCCGCTCTTATAGGAGTAGGGATGTCATAGAGGGGGGGCCGCTCTTATAGGAGTAGGGATGTCATAGAGGGGGGGCCGCTCTTATAGGACTAGGGATGTCATAGAGGGGGGGCCGCTCTTATAGGAGTAGGGATGTCATAGAGGGGGGGCTCTTATAGGAGTAGGGATGTCATAGAGGGGGGGCCGCTCTTATAGGAGTAGGGATGTCATAGAGGGGGGGGGTGCTCTTATAGGAGTAGGGATGTCATAGAGGGGGGGCCGCTCTTATAGGAGTAGGGATGTCATAGAGGGAGGGGGCCGCTCTTATAGGAGTAGGGATGTCATAGAGGGGGGCCGCTCTTATAGGAGTAGGGATGTCATAGAGGGGGGCCGCTCTTATAGGAGTAGGGATGTCATAGAGGGGGGCCGCTCTTATAGGAGTAGGGTTGTCATAGAGGGGGGGCCGCTCTTATAGGAGTAGGGATGTCATAGAGGGGGGCCGCTCTTATAGGAGTAGGGATGTCATAGAGGGGGGGCCGCTCTTATAGGAGTAGGGATGTCATAGAGGGGGGGCTCTTATAGGAGTAGGGATGTCATAGAGGGGGGCCGCTCTTATAGGAGTAGGGATGTCATAGAGGGGGGCCGCTCTTATAGGAGTAGGGATGTCATAGAGGGGGGGCCGCTCTTATAGGAGTAGGGTTGTCATAGAGGGGGGGCCGCTCTTATAGGAGTAGGGATGTCATAGAGGGGGGGCCGCTCTTATAGGAGTAGGGATGTCATAGAGGGGGGGCCGCTCTTATAGGAGTAGGGATGTCATAGAGGGGGGGGTGCTCTTATAGGAGTAGGGATGTCATAGGGGGGGCCACTCTTATAGGAGTAGGGATGTCATAGAGGGGGGGGTGCTCTTATAGGAGTAGGGATGTCATAGAGGGGGGCCGCTCTTATAGGAGTAGGGATGTCATAGGGGGGGGGTGCTCTTATAGGAGTAGGGATGTCATAGAGGGGGGCCGCTCTTATAGGAGTAGGGATGTCATAGAGGGGGGCCGCTCTTATAGGAGTAGGGATGTCATAGAGGGGGGCCGCTCTTATAGGAGTAGGGATGTCATAGAGGGGGGCCGCTCTTATAGGAGTAGGGATGTCATAGAGGGGGGGCCGCTCTTATAGGAGTAGGGATGTCATAGAGGGGGGGCCGCTCTGATAGGAGTAGGGATGTCATGGGGGGGGGCGCTCTTATAGGAGTAGGGATGTCATAGAGGGGAGTCCGCTCTTATAGGAGTAGGGTTGTCATAGAGGGGGGGCCGCTCTTATAGGAGTAGGGATGTCATAGAGGGGGTCCGCTCTTATAGGAGTAGGGATGTCATAGAGGGGGGGCCGCTCTTATAGGAGTAGGGTTGTCATAGAGGGGGGGCCGCTCTTATAGGAGTAGGGATGTCATAGAGGGGGGGCCGCTCTTATAGGAGTAGGGATGTCATAGAGGGGGGGGTGCTCTTATAGGAGTAGGGATGTCATAGGGGGGGCCACTCTTATAGGAGTAGGGATGTCATAGAGGGGGGGGTGCTCTTATAGGAGTAGGGATGTCATAGAGGGGGGTGCTCTTATAGGAGTAGGGATGTCATAGAGGGGGGGGTGCTCTTATAGGAGTAGGGATGTCATAGAGGGGGGCCGCTCTTATAGGAGTAGGGATGTCATAGGGGGGGGGTGCTCTTATAGGAGTAGGGATGTCATAGAGGGGGGCCGCTCTTATAGGAGTAGGGATGTCATAGAGGGGGGCCGCTCTTATAGGAGTAGGGATGTCATAGAGGGGGGCCGCTCTTATAGGAGTAGGGATGTCATAGAGGGGGGGCCGCTCTTATAGGAGTAGGGATGTCATAGAGGGGGGGCCGCTCTGATAGGAGTAGGGATGTCATGGGGGGGGGGCGCTCTTATAGGAGTAGGGATGTCATAGAGGGGGGGCCGCTCTTATAGGAGTAGGGATGTCATAGAGGGGGGGCCGCTCTGATAGGAGTAGGGATGTCATGGGGGGGGGCGCTCTTATAGGAGTAGGGATGTCATAGAGGGGGGCCGCTCTTATAGGAGTAGGGATGTCATAGAGGGGGGGGTGCTCTTATAGGAGTAGAGATGTCATAGAGGGGGGGCCGCTCTTATAGGAGTAGGGATGTCATAGAGGGGGGGCCGCTCTTATAGGAGTAGGGATGTCATAGAGGGGGGGGTGCTCTTATAGGAGTAGGGATGTCATAGAGGGGGGGTGCTCTTATAGGAGTAGGGATGTCATAGAGGGGGGGGTGCTCTTATAGGAGTAGGGATGTCATAGAGGGGGGGCCGCTCTTATAGGAGTAGGGATGTCATAGAGGGGGGTCCGCTCTTATAGGAGTAGGGATGTCATAGAGGGGGGCCGCTCTTATAGGAGTAGGGATGTCATACAGGGGGGCCGCTCTTATAGGAGTAGGGATGTCATAGAGGGGGGCCGCTCTTATAGGAGTAGGGTTGTCATAGAGGGGGGCCGCTCTTATAGGCGTAGGGATGTCATAGAGGGGGGTCCACTCTTATAGGAGTAGGGTTGTCATAGAGGGGGGTCCACTCTTATAGGAGTAGGGATGTCATAGAGGGGGGGTGCTCTTATAGGAGTAGGGATGTCATAGAGGGGGGGCCGCTCTTATAGGAGTAGGGATGTCATAGAGGGGGGGCCGCTCTTATAGGAGTAGGGATGTCATAGAGGGGGGGGGGTGCTCTTATAGGAGTAGGGATGTCATAGAGGGGGGGCCGCTCTTATAGGAGTAGGGATGTCATAGAGGGGGGTCCGCTCTTATAGGAGAAGGGATGTCATAGAGGGGGGGGGGGGTGCTCTTATAGGAGTAGGGATGTCATAGAGGGGGGCCGCTCTTATAGGAGTAGGGATGTCATACAGGGGGGGCGCTCTTATAGGAGTAGGGATGTCATAGAGGGGGGCCGCTCTTATAGGAGTAGGGTTGTCATAGAGGGGGGCCGCTCTTATAGGAGTAGGGATGTCATAGAGGGGGGTCCACTCTTATAGGAGTAGGGTTGTCATAGAGGGGGGCCGCTCTTATAGGAGTAGGGATGTCATAGAGGGGGGGGTGCTCTTATAGGAGTAGGGATGTCATAGAGGGGGGGCCGCTCTTATAGGAGTAGGGATGTCATAGAGGGGGGGCCGCTCTTATAGGAGTAGGGATGTCATAGAGGGGGGGGTGCTCTTATAGGAGTAGGGATGTCATAGAGGGGGGGCCGCTCTTATAGGAGTAGGGATGTCATAGAGGGGGGGCCGCTCTTATAGGAGTAGGGATGTCATAGAGGGGGAGCCGCTCTTATAGGAGTAGGGATGTCATGGGGGGGGGGCTCTTATAGGAGTAGGGATGTCATAGAGGGGGGCCGCTCTTATAGGAGTAGGGATGTCATAGAGGGGGGCCGCTCTTATAGGAGTAGGGATGTCATAGAGGGGGGGCCGCTCTTATAGGAGTAGGGATGTCATAGAGGGGGGCCGCTCTTATAGGAGTAGGGATGTCATAGAGGGGGGCCGCTCTTATAGGAGTAGGGATGTCATAGAGGGGGGGCCGCTCTTATAGGAGTAGGGATGTCATAGAGGGGGGGGTGCTCTTATAGGAGTAGGGATGTCATAGAGGGCGCTCTTATAGGAGTAGGGATGTCATAGAGGGGGGGGCGCTCTTATAGGAGTAGGGATGTCATAGAGGGGGGGCCGCTCTTATAGGAGTAGGGATGTCATAGAGGGGGGCTGCTCTTATAGGAGTAGGGATGTCATAGAGGGGGGCCGCTCTTATAGGAGTAGGGATGTCATAGAGGGGGGGCCGCTCTTATAGGAGTAGGGATGTCATAGAGGGGGGCCGCTCTTATAGGAGTAGGGATGTCATAGAGGGGGGCCGCTCTTATAGGAGTAGGGATGTCATAGAGGGGGGCCGCTCTTATAGGAGTAGGGATGTCATAGAGGGGGGGCCGCTCTTATAGGAGTAGGGATGTCATAGAGGGGGGGCCGCTCTTATAGGAGTAGGGATGTCATAGAGGGGGGGCCGCTCTTATAGGAGTAGGGATGTCATAGAGGGGGAGCCGCTCTTATAGGAGTAGGGATGTCATAGAGGGGGGGGCTCTTATAGGAGTAGGGATGTCATAGAGGGGGGGCCACTCTTATAGGAGTAGGGATGTCATAGAGGGGGGCCGCTCTTATAGGAGTAGGGATGTCATAGAGGGGGGGGTGCTCTTATAGGAGTAGGGATGTCATAGAGGGGGGTCCGCTCTTATAGGAGTAGGGATGTCATAGAGAGGGGTCCGCTCTTATAGGAGTAGGGATGTCATAGAGGGGGGTCCGCTCTTATAGGAGTAGGGATGTCATAGAGGGGGGTCCGCTCTTATAGGAGTAGGGATGTCATAGAGGGGGGGCCGCTCTTAAAGGAGTAGGGATGTCATAGAGGGGGGCCGCTCTTATAGGAGTAGGGATGTCATAGAGGGGGGCCGCTCTTATAGGAGTAGGGATGTCATAGAGGGGGGCCGCTCTTATAGGAGTAGGGTTGTCATAGAGGGGGGCCGCTCTTATAGGAGTAGGGATGTCATAGAGGGGGGGCCGCTCTTATAGGAATAGGGATGTCATAGAGGGGGGGCCGCTCTTATAGGAGTAGGGATGTCATAGAGGGGGGGCCGCTCTTATAGGAGTAGGGATGTCATAGAGGGGGGGGGTGCTCTTATAGGAGTAGGGTTGTCATAGAGGGGGGGCCGCTCTTATAGGAGTAGGGATGTCATAGAGGGGGGGGTGCTCTTATAGGAGTAGGGTTGTCATAGAGGGGGGGCCGCTCTTATAGGAGTAGGGATGTCATAGAGGGCGCTCTTATAGGAGTAGGGATGTCATAGAGGGGGGGCCGCTCTTATAGGAGTAGGGATGTCATAGAGGGGGGCCGCTCTTATAGGAGTAGGGATGTCATAGAAGGGGGGGGTGCTCTTATAGGAGTAGGGATGTCATAGAGGGGGGGGCCGCTCTTATAGGAGTAGGGATGTCATAGAGGGGGGGGTGCTCTTATAGGAGTAGGGATGTCATAGAGGGGGGGCCGCTCTTATAGGAGTAGGGATGTCATAGAGGGGGGGCCGCTCTTATAGGAGTAGGGATGTCATAGGGGGGGGGCTCTTATAGGAGTAGGGATGTCATAGAGGGGGGCCGCTCTTATAGGAGTAGGGATGTCATAGAGGGGGGCCGCTCTTATAGGAGTAGGGATGTCATAGAGGGGGGGCCGCTCTTATAGGAGTAGGGATGTCATAGAGGGGGGCCGCTCTTATAGGAGTAGGGATGTCATAGAGGGGGGCCGCTCTTATAGGAGTAGGGATGTCATAGAGGGGGGGCCGCTCTTATAGGAGTAGGGATGTCATAGAGGGGGGGTGCTCTTATAGGAGTAGGGTTGTCATAGAGGGGGGGCCGCTCTTATAGGAGTAGGGATGTCATAGAGGGGCGCTCTTATAGGAGTAGGGATGTCATAGAGGGGGGGGCGCTCTTATAGGAGTAGGGATGTTATAGAGGGGGGGCCGCTCTTATAGGAGTAGGGATGTCATAGAGGGGGGCCGCTCTTATAGGAGTAGGGATGTCATAGAGGGGGGCCGCTCTTATAGGAGTAGGGATGTCATAGAGGGGGGGCCGCTCTTATAGGAGTAGGGATGTCATAGAGGGGGGCCGCTCTTATAGGAGTAGGGATGTCATAGAGGGGGGCCGCTCTTATAGGAGTAGGGATGTCATAGAGGGGGGCCGCTCTTATAGGAGTAGGGATGTCATAGAGGGGGGGCCGCTCTTATAGGAGTAGGGTTGTCATAGAGGGGGGCCGCTCTTATAGGAGTAGGGATGTCATAGAGGGGGGGCTCTTATAGGAGTAGGGATGTCATAGAGGGGGGGCTCTTATAGGAGTAGGGATGTCATAGAGGGGGGGCCACTCTTATAGGAGTAGGGATGTCATAGAGGGGGGCCGCTCTTATAGGAGTAGGGATGTCATAGAGGGGGGGGGGTGCTCTTATAGGAGTAGGGATGTCATAGAGGGGGGGCCGCTCTTATAGGAGTAGGGATGTCATGGGGGGGGGCTCTTATAGGAGTAGGGATGTCATAGAGGGGGAGCCGCTCTTATAGGAGTAGGGATGTCATGGGGGGGGGCTCTTATAGGAGTAGGGATGTCATAGAGGGGGGCCGCTCTTATAGGAGTAGGGATGTCATAGAGGGGGGGCCGCTCTTATAGGAGTAGGGATGTCATAGAGGGGGGCCGCTCTTATAGGAGTAGGGATGTCATAGAGGGGGGGCCGCTCTTATAGGAGTAGGGATGTCATAGAGGGGGGGCCGCTCTTATAGGAGTAGGGATGTCATAGAGGGGGGGCCGCTCTTATAGGAGTAGGGATGTCATAGAGGGGGGGCCGCTCTTATAGGAGTAGGGATGTCATAGAGGGGGGGCCGCTCTTATAGGAGTAGGGATGTCATAGAGGGGGGCCGCTCTTATAGGAGTAGGGATGTCATAGAGGGGGGTCCGCTCTTATAGGAGTAGGGATGTCATAGAGGGGGGTCCGCTCTTATAGGAGTAGGGATGTCATAGAGGGGGGGCCGCTCTTAAAGGAGTAGGGATGTCATAGAGGGGGGCCGCTCTTATAGGAGTAGGGATGTCATAGAGGGGGGCCGCTCTTATAGGAGTAGGGATGTCATAGAGGGGGGCCGCTCTTATAGGAGTAGGGTTGTCATAGAGGGGGGCCGCTCTTATAGGAGTAGGGATGTCATAGAGGGGGGGCCGCTCTTATAGGAATAGGGATGTCATAGAGGGGGGGCCGCTCTTATAGGAGTAGGGATGTCATAGAGGGGGGGCCGCTCTTATAGGAGTAGGGATGTCATAGAGGGGGGGGTGCTCTTATAGGAGTAGGGTTGTCATAGAGGGGGGGCCGCTCTTATAGGAGTAGGGATGTCATAGAGGGGGGGGTGCTCTTATAGGAGTAGGGTTGTCATAGAGGGGGGGCCGCTCTTATAGGAGTAGGGATGTCATAGAGGGCGCTCTTATAGGAGTAGGGATGTCATAGAGGGGGGGCCGCTCTTATAGGAGTAGGGATGTCATAGAGGGGGGGCCGCTCTTATAGGAGTAGGGATGTCATAGAAGGGGGGGGTGCTCTTATAGGAGTAGGGATGTCATAGAGGGGGGGCCGCTCTTATAGGAGTAGGGATGTCATAGAGGGGGGGGGTGCTCTTATAGGAGTAGGGATGTCATAGAGGGGGGGCCGCTCTTATAGGAGTAGGGATGTCATAGAGGGGGGGCCGCTCTTATAGGAGTAGGGATGTCATAGGGGGGGGGCTCTTATAGGAGTAGGGATGTCATAGAGGGGGGCCGCTCTTATAGGAGTAGGGATGTCATAGAGGGGGGCCGCTCTTATAGGAGTAGGGATGTCATAGAGGGGGGGCCGCTCTTATAGGAGTAGGGATGTCATAGAGGGGGGCCGCTCTTATAGGAGTAGGGATGTCATAGAGGGGGGCCGCTCTTATAGGAGTAGGGATGTCATAGAGGGGGGGCCGCTCTTATAGGAGTAGGGATGTCATAGAGGGGGGGTGCTCTTATAGGAGTAGGGTTGTCATAGAGGGGGGGCCGCTCTTATAGGAGTAGGGATGTCATAGAGGGGCGCTCTTATAGGAGTAGGGATGTCATAGAGGGGGGGGCGCTCTTATAGGAGTAGGGATGTTATAGAGGGGGGGCCGCTCTTATAGGAGTAGGGATGTCATAGAGGGGGGGCCGCTCTTATAGGAGTAGGGATGTCATAGAGGGGGGCCGCTCTTATAGGAGTAGGGATGTCATAGAGGGGGGGCCGCTCTTATAGGAGTAGGGATGTCATAGAGGGGGGCCGCTCTTATAGGAGTAGGGATGTCATAGAGGGGGGCCGCTCTTATAGGAGTAGGGATGTCATAGAGGGGGGGCCGCTCTTATAGGAGTAGGGATGTCATAGAGGGGGGGCCGCTCTTATAGGAGTAGGGTTGTCATAGAGGGGGGCCGCTCTTATAGGAGTAGGGATGTCATAGAGGGGGGGCTCTTATAGGAGTAGGGATGTCATAGAGGGGGGGCTCTTATAGGAGTAGGGATGTCATAGAGGGGGGGCCACTCTTATAGGAGTAGGGATGTCATAGAGGGGGGGCCGCTCTTATAGGAGTAGGGATGTCATAGAGGGGGGGGCTCTTATAGGAGTAGGGATGTCATAGAGGGGGGGCTCTTATAGGAGTAGGGATGTCATAGAGGGGGGGCCACTCTTATAGGAGTAGGGATGTCATAGAGGGGGGCCGCTCTTATAGGAGTAGGGATGTCATAGAGGGGGGGGGTGCTCTTATAGGAGTAGGGATGTCATAGAGGGGGGGCCACTCTTATAGGAGTAGGGATGTCATAGAGGGGGGGCCGCTCTTATAGGAGTAGGGATGTCATAGAGGGGGGCCGCTCTTATAGGAGTAGGGTTGTCATAGAGGGGGGCCGCTCTTATAGGAGTAGGGATGTCATAGAGGGGGGGGGGCTCTTATAGGAGTAGGGTTGTCATAGAGGGGGGTCCGCTCTTATAGGAGTAGGGATGTCATAGACAGTGGGCCGCTCTTATAGGAGTAGGGATGTCATAGAGGGGGGGCCGCTCTTATAGGAGTAGGGTTGTCATAGAGGGGGGCCGCTCTTATAGGAGTAGGGATGTCATAGAGGGGGGGCTCTTATAGGAGTAGGGATGTCATAGAGGGGGGGCTCTTATAGGAGTAGGGATGTCATAGAGGGGGGGCCACTCTTATAGGAGTAGGGATGTCATAGAGGGGGGGCCGCTCTTATAGGAGTAGGGATGTCATAGAGGGGGGGGGTGCTCTTATAGGAGTAGGGATGTCATAGAGGGGGGGCCACTCTTATAGGAGTAGGGATGTCATAGAGGGGGGGCCGCTCTTATAGGAGTAGGGATGTCATAGAGGGGGGCCGCTCTTATAGGAGTAGGGTTGTCATAGAGGGGGGGCCGCTCTTATAGGAGTAGGGATGTCATAGAGGGGGGGGGGCTCTTATAGGAGTAGGGTTGTCATAGAGGGGGGTCCGCTCTTATAGGAGTAGGGATGTCATAGACAGTGGGCCGCTCTTATAGGAGTAGGGTTGTCATAGAGGGGGGGGGTGCTCTTATAGGAGTAGGGATGTCATAGAGGGGGGGCCACTCTTATAGGAGTAGGGATGTCATAGAGGGGGGGCCGCTCTTATAGGAGTAGGGATGTCATAGAGGGGGGCCGCTCTTATAGGAGTAGGGTTGTCATAGAGGGGGGGCCGCTCTTATAGGAGTAGGGATGTCATAGAGGGGGGGGGCTCTTATAGGAGTAGGGTTGTCATAGAGGGGGGTCCGCTCTTATAGGAGTAGGGATGTCATAGACAGTGGGCCGCTCTTATAGGAGTAGGGTTGTCATAGAGGGGGGGCCGCTCTTATAGGAGTAGGGATGTCATAGAGGGGGGGGCCGCTCTTATAGGAGTAGGGTTGTCATAGAGGGGGGGTCCGCTCTTATAGGAGTAGGGATGTCATAGAGGGGGGCCGCTCTTATAGGAGTAGGGATGTCATAGAGGGGGGGGCCGCTCTTATAGGAGTAGGGATGTCATAAAGGGGGGCCGCTCTTATAGGAGTAGGGATGTCATAGAGGGGGGGCCGCTCTTATAGGAGTAGGGATGTCATAGAGGGGGGGGTGCTCTTATAGGAGTAGGGATGTTATAGAGGGGGGGCCGCTCTTATAGGAGTAGGGATGTCATAGAGGGGAGTCCGCTCTTATAGGAGTAGGGTTGTCATAGAGGGGGGTCCGCTCTTATAGGAGTAGGGATGTCATAGAGGGGGGGCCGCTCTTATAGGAGTAGGGATGTCATAGAGGGGAGTCCGCTCTTATAGGAGTAGGGATGTCATAGAGGGGGGGCCGCTCTTATAGGAGTAGGGATGTCATAGAGGGGGGCCGCTCTTATAGGAGTAGGGATGTCATAGAGGGGGGGCCGCTCTTATAGGAGTAGGGTTGTCATAGAGGGGGGGCCGCTCTTATAGGAGTAGGGATGTCATAGAGGGGGGCCGCTCTTATAGGAGTAGGGATGTCATAGAGGGGGGGGTGCTCTTATAGGAGTAGGGATGTCATAGAGGGGGGGCCGCTCTTATAGGAGTAGGGATGTCATAGAAGGGGGGCCGCTCTTATAGGAGTAGGGATGTCATAGAGGGGGGGCCGCTCTTATAGGAGTAGGGATGTCATAGAGGGGGGGCCGCTCTTATAGGAGTAGGGATGTCATAGAGGGGGGCCGCTCTTATAGGAGTAGGGATGTCATAGAGGGGGGGCCGCTCTTATAGGAGTAGGGTTGTCATAGAGGGGGGCCCGCTCTTATAGGAGTAGGGTTGTCATAGAGGGGGGTCCACTCTTATAGGAGTAGGGATGTCATAGAGGGGGGGGTGCTCTTATAGGAGTAGGGATGTCATAGAGGGGGGGCCGCTCTTATAGGAGTAGGGATGTCATAGAGGGGGGGGGTGCTCTTATAGGAGTAGGGATGTCATAGAGGGGGGGCCGCTCTTATAGGAGTAGGGATGTCATAGAGGGGGGGCCGCTCTTATAGGAGTAGGGATGTCATAGAGGGGGGGCCGCTCTTATAGGAGTAGGGATGTCATAGAGGGGGGGCCGCTCTTATAGGAGTAGGGATGTCATGGGGGGGGGGCTCTTATAGGAGTAGGGATGTCATAGAGGGGGGGCCGCTCTTATAGGAGTAGGGATGTCATAGAGGGGGGGCCGCTCTTATAGGAGTAGGGATGTCATAGAGGGGGGGCCGCTCTTATAGGAGTAGGGATGTCATAGAGGGGGGGCCGCTCTTATAGGAGTAGGGATGTCATAGAGGGGGGGCCGCTCTTATAGGAGTAGGGATGTCATAGAGGGGGGGCCGCTCTTATAGGAGTAGGGATGTCATAGAGGGGGGGGTGCTCTTATAGGAGTAGGGTTGTCATAGAGGGGGGGCCGCTCTTATAGGAGTAGGGATGTCATAGAGGGGCGCTCTTATAGGAGTAGGGATGTCATAGAGGGGGGGGGGCGCTCTTATAGGAGTAGGGATGTCATAGAGGGGGGGGCCGCTCTTATAGGAGTAGGGATGTCATAGAGGGGGGCCGCTCTTATAGGAGTAGGGATGTCATAGAGGGGGGGCCGCTCTTATAGGAGTAGGGATGTCATAGAGGGGGGCCGCTCTTATAGGAGTAGGGATGTCATAGAGGGGGGGCCGCTCTTATAGGAGTAGGGATGTCATAGAGGGGGGCCGCTCTTATAGGAGTAGGGATGTCATAGAGGGGGGCCGCTCTTATAGGAGTAGGGATGTCATAGAGGGGGGGCCGCTCTTATAGGAGTAGGGATGTCATAGAGGGGGGGGCTCATATAAGAGTAGGGATGTCATAGAGGGGGGGCCGCTCTTATAGGAGTAGGGATGTCATAGAGGGGGGGCCGCTCTTATAGGAGTAGGGATGTCATAGAGGGGGAGCCGCTCTTATAGGAGTAGGATGTCATAGAGGGGGGGGCTCTTATAGGAGTAGGGATGTCATAGAGGGGGGCCGCTCTTATAGAGTAGGGATGTCATAGAGGGGGGCCGCTCTTATAGGAGTAGGGATGTCATAGAGGGGGGCCGCTCTTATAGGAGTAGGGATGTCATAGAGGGGGGGCCGCTCTTATAGGAGTAGGGATGTCATAGAGGGGGGCCGCTCTTATAGGAGTAGGATGTCATAGAGGGGGGGCCGCTCTTATAGGAGTAGGGATGTCATAGAGGGGGGGGCTCTTATAAGAGTAGGGATGTCATAGAGGGGGGGCCGCTCTTATAGGAGTAGGGATGTCATAGAGGGGGGGCCGCTCTTATAGGAGTAGGGATGTCATAGAGGGGGAGCCGCTCTTATAGGAGTAGGGATGTCATAGAGGGGGGGGCTCTTATAGGAGTAGGGATGTCATAGAGGGGGGGCCACTCTTATAGGAGTAGGGATGTCATAGAGGGGGGCCGCTCTTATAGGAGTAGGGATGTCATAGAGGGGGGGGTGCTCTTATAGGAGTAGGGATGTCATAGAGAGGGGTCCGCTCTTATAGGAGTAGGGATGTCATAGAGGGGGGTCCGCTCTTATAGGAGTAGGGATGTCATAGAGGGGGGTCCGCTCTTATAGGAGTAGGGATGTCATAGAGGGGGGGCCGCTCTTATAGGAGTAGGGATGTCATAGAGGGGGGCCGCTCTTATAGGAGTAGGGATGTCATAGAGGGGGCCGCTCTTATAGGAGTAGGGATGTCATAGAGGGGGGCCGCTCTTATAGGAGTAGGGTTGTCATAGAGGGGGGCCGCTCTTATAGGAGTAGGGATGTCATAGAGGGGGGGCCGCTCTTATAGGAATAGGGATGTCATAGAGGGGGGGCCGCTCTTATAGGAGTAGGGATGTCATAGAGGGGGGGCCGCTCTTATAGGAGTAGGGATGTCATAGAGGGGGGGGGTGCTCTTATAGGAGTAGGGTTGTCATAGAGGGGGGGCCGCTCTTATAGGAGTAGGGATGTCATAGAGGGGGGGTGTGCTCTTATAGGAGTAGGGATGTCATAGAGGGGGGGCCGCTCTTATAGGAATAGGGATGTCATAGAGGGGGGGCCGCTCTTATAGGAGTAGGGATGTCATAGAGGGGGGGCCGCTCTTATAGGAGTAGGGATGTCATAGTAGGGGGGGGTGCTCTTATAGGAGTAGGGTTGTCATAGAGGGGGGGCCGCTCTTATAGGAGTAGGGATGTCATAGAGGGCGCTCTTATAGGAGTAGGGATGTCATAGAGGGGGGGGCCGCTCTTATAGGAGTAGGGATGTCATAGAGGGGGGCCGCTCTTATAGGAGTAGGGATGTCATAGAAGGGGGGGGTGCTCTTATAGGAGTAGGGATGTCATAGAGGGGGGGGCCGCTCTTATAGAGTAGGGATGTCATAGAGGGGGGGGGTGCTCTTATAGGAGTAGGGATGTCATAGAGTGGGGGCCGCTCTTATAGGAGTAGGGATGTCATAGAGGGGGGGCCGCTCTTATAGGAGTAGGGATGTCATAGGGGGGGGGCTCTTATAGGAGTAGGGATGTCATAGAGGGGGGCCGCTCTTATAGGAGTAGGGATGTCATAGAGGGGGGCCGCTCTTATAGGAGTAGGGATGTCATAGAGGGGGGGGCCGCTCTTATAGGAGTAGGGATGTCATAGAGGGGGGGCCGCTCTTATAGGAGTAGGGATGTCATAGAGGGGGGGCCGCTCTTATAGGAGTAGGGATGTCATAGAGGGGGGGGTGCTCTTATAGGAGTAGGGTTGTCATAGAGGGGGGGCCGCTCTTATAGGAGTAGGGATGTCATAGAGGGCGCTCTTATAGGAGTAGGGATGTCATAGAGGGGGGGCGCTCTTATAGGAGTAGGGATGTCATAGAGGGGGGGCCGCTCTTATAGGAGTAGGGATGTCATAGAGGGGGCCGCTCTTATAGGAGTAGGGATGTCATAGAGGGGGGCCGCTCTTATAGGAGTAGGGATGTCATAGAGGGGGGTCCGCTCTTATAGGAGTAGGGATGTCATAGAGGGGGGGCCGCTCTTATAGGAGTAGGGATGTCATAGAGGGGGGCCGCTCTTATAGGAGTAGGGATGTCATAGAGGGGGGCCGCTCTTATAGGAGTAGGGATGTCATAGAGGGGGCCGCTCTTATAGGAGTAGGGTTGTCATAGAGGGGGGCCGCTCTTATAGGAGTAGGGATGTCATAGAGGGGGGGCCGCTCTTATAGGAATAGGGATGTCATAGGAGGGGGGGCCGCTCTTATAGGAGTAGGGATGTCATAGAGGGGGGGCCGCTCTTATAGGAGTAGGGATGTCATAGAGGGGGGGGGTGCTCTTATAGGAGTAGGGTTGTCATAGAGGGGGGGGCCGCTCTTATAGGAGTAGGGATGTCATAGAGGGGGGGTGCTCTTATAGGAGTAGGGATGTCATAGAGGGGGGGCCGCTCTTATAGGAATAGGGATGTCATAGAGGGGGGGCCGCTCTTATAGGAGTAGGGATGTCATAGAGGGGGGGCCGCTCTTATAGGAGTAGGGATGTCATAGAGGGGGGGGGTGCTCTTATAGGAGTAGGGTTGTCATAGAGGGGGGGCCGCTCTTATAGGAGTAGGGATGTCATAGAGGGGCGCTCTTATAGGAGTAGGGATGTCATAGAGGGGGGGCCGCTCTTATAGGAGTAGGGATGTCATAGAGGGGGGCCGCTCTTATAGGAGTAGGGATGTCATAGAGGGGGGGGTGCTCTTATAGGAGTAGGGATGTCATAGAGGGGGGGCCGCTCTTATAGGAGTAGGGATGTCATAGAGGGGGGGGGTGCTCTTATAGGAGTAGGGATGTCATAGAGTGGGGGCCGCTCTTATAGGAGTAGGGATGTCATAGAGGGGGGGCCGCTCTTATAGGAGTAGGGATGTCATAGGGGGGGGGCTCTTATAGGAGTAGGGATGTCATAGAGGGGGGCCGCTCTTATAGGAGTAGGGATGTCATAGAGGGGGGGCCGCTCTTATAGGAGTAGGGATGTCATAGAGGGGGGGGCCGCTCTTATAGGAGTAGGATGTCATAGAGGGGGGGCCGCTCTTATAGGAGTAGGGATGTCATAGAGGGGGGGGCCGCTCTTATAGGAGTAGGGATGTCATAGAGGGGGGGGGTGCTCTATAGGAGTAGGGTTGTCATAGAGGGGGGGCCGCTCTTATAGGAGTAGGGATGTCATAGAGGGCGCTCTTATAGGAGTAGGGATGTCATAGAGGGGGGGGCGCTCTTATAGGAGTAGGGATGTCATAGAGGGGGGGCCGCTCTTATAGGAGTAGGGATGTCATAGAGGGGGGCCGCTCTTATAGGAGTAGGGATGTCATAGAGGGGGCCGCTCTTATAGGAGTAGGGATGTCATAGAGGGGGGGCCGCTCTTATAGGAGTAGGGATGTCATAGAGGGGGGCCGCTCTTATAGGAGTAGGGATGTCATAGAGGGGGGCCGCTCTTATAGGAGTAGGGATGTCATAGAGGGGGGCCGCTCTTATAGGAGTAGGGATGTCATAGAGGGGGGGCCGCTCTTATAGGAGTAGGGTTGTCATAGAGGGGGGCCGCTCTTATAGGAGTAGGGATGTCATAGAGGGGGGGCTCTTATAGGAGTAGGGATGTCATAGAGGGGGGGCCACTCTTATAGGAGTAGGGATGTCATAGAGGGGGGCCGCTCTTATAGGAGTAGGGATGTCATAGAGGGGGGGGGGTGCTCTTATAGGAGTAGGGATGTCATAGAGGGGGGGCCACTCTTATAGGAGTAGGGATGTCATAGAGGGGGGGCCGCTCTTATAGGAGTAGGGTTGTCATAGAGGGGGGGCGCTCTTATAGGAGTAGGGATGTCATAGAGGGGGGCCGCTCTTATAGGAGTAGGGTTGTCATAGAGGGGGGCCGCTCTTATAGGAGTAGGGATGTCATAGAGGGGGGGGGGCTCTTATAGGAGTAGGGTTGTCATAGAGGGGGGTCCGCTCTTATAGGAGTAGGGTTGTCATAGAGGGGGGTCCGCTCTTATAGGAGTAGGGATGTCATAGACAGTGGGCCGCTCTTATAGGAGTAGGGTTGTCATAGAGGGGGGGCCGCTCTTATAGGAGTAGGGATGTCATAGAGGGGGGGCCGCTGTTATAGGAGTAGGGATGTCATAGAGGGGGGGGCCGGCTCTTATAGGAGTAGGGATGTCATAGAGGGGGGGCCGCTCTTATAGGAGTAGGGATGTCATAGGGGGGGGGCTCTTATAGGAGTAGGGATGTCATAGAGGGGGGGCCGCTCTTATAGGAGTAGGGATGTCATAGAGGGGGGGCCGCTCTTATAGGAGTAGGGTTGTCATAGAGGGGGGGCCGCTCTTATAGGAGTAGGGATGTCATAGGGGGGGGGCTCTTATAGGAGTAGGGATGTCATAGAGGGGGGGGCGCTCTTATAGGAGTAGGGATGTCATAGAGGGGGGGGGCCGCTCTTATAGGAGTAGGGATGTCATAGAGGGGGGCCGCTCTTATAGGAGTAGGGATGTCATAGAGGGGGGGCGCTCTTATAGGAGTAGGGATGTTATAGAGGGGGGCCGCTCTTATAGGAGTAGGGATGTCATAGAGGGGGGCCGCTCTTATAGGAGTAGGGATGTCATAAAGGGGGGCCGCTCTTATAGAGTAGGGATGTCATAGAGGGGGGGCCGCTCTTATAGGAGTAGGGATGTCATAGAGGGGGGGGTGCTCTTATAGGAGTAGGGATGTCATAGAGGGGGGGGCGCTCTTATAGGAGTAGGGATGTCATAGAGGGGGGGCCGCTCTTATAGGAGTAGGGATGTCATAGAGGGGGGCCGCTCTTATAGGAGTAGGGATGTCATAGAGGGGGGGGGCGCTCTTATAGGAGTAGGGATGTTATAGAGGGGGGCCGCTCTTATAGGAGTAGGGATGTCATAGAGGGGGGCCGCTCTTATAGGAGTAGGGATGTCATAAAGGGGGGGCCGCTCTTATAGGAGTAGGGATGTCATAGAGGGGGGGCCGCTCTTATAGGAGTAGGGATGTCATAGAGGGGGGGGTGCTCTTATAGGAGTAGGGATGTCATAGAGGGGGGGCCGCTCTTATAGGAGTAGGGTTGTCATAGAGGGGGGGCCGCTCTTATAGAGTAGGGATGTCATAGAGGGGGGCCGCTCTTATAGGAGTAGGGATGTCATAGAGGGGGGGGTGCTCTTATAGGAGTAGGGATGTCATAGAGGGGGGGCCGCTCTTATAGGAGTAGGGATGTCATAGAGGGGGGGCCGCTCTTATAGGAGTAGGGATGTCATAGAGGGGGGGCCGCTCTTATAGGAGTA